>NC_142517.1:166772500-167980000 GCF_057876585.1 Rhinolophus sinicus | reverse complement strand
TTAAAACTGATTTACTGCAATGGTTTGTGGAAGTAACAGATGTTTATTTGAATGAATATTCATTGGCTGACATCAAGTCCCAGTAGATGACACTTTCCTCTTAAGAGGTCATGTTTTCCTCTTCTGTAGTGTTTGCTATTGTGGTTGCCAATCATCTATTTAGAAGACATAACACTAAGGAGCTACGTAAAGCGGAGTACTGATGTATAATGATGTAGATTCTGAACCAGAGGTAATATGCTAATTAGAAACAGCAATAATGTCACATATAAACACAGTGACTTACCTTATCCTTGACAGCATCATGATAGCTTCTCATCAACCAATCATGAATTTTCTTTCAAATTACTTTATTAGTACACTGCTTGAGTTGTAAAAACATTTATTTAAGAAAGAACATTACCAAGAAGTGAGGTGACTTTAAATCACCACAGAAACCAAATAAAGAACTTGATTGTGAAGAAGCTTTAAAAAAAATTATAAAATTTTGTATGAATAGAAATTATTTGGAGCCTAGCTGCACTTCTACCATTTGCTATACAAAATCTTCCTTTCTTCTATGTATGTTTTTAGAGAAAACAGAAATATCAGAAGTACAGATAACCTGTTACAATTGTTTATTTCATAAATTCATGCACTGGGCCAGTTTATCATACATAAAGTTACTTTGGCTCTGCAAAAGATTATTTTGGCAGAAGTTTTATTACTGTGTCAAATTGTCTTTTAAGAAACTTGGCCAGGATTACTGCCCAAGATGGTAAGTTATAAATTTTAAAACTTATTACTATATACTCCCACTGCCCTACCCCAAGACAGGAATACTACTGAATATTCTGGTGCTATGATCCAAGTACAAATGTGTTACAGAATTCCAGAAAAGAATAAGATAATTTTAGGAGCAGAGTTACAATAAAATAATGATTTGGTTATGTTTCTTGGTCTATGAAATGCCTAGGGTATTTAGTAACATAACTAAGTTTCCATTATCTATGGTCTTAGGAACAGATATAACATATATACATCGAAATCTGTAGCTAATTCAAAGTATCACAGCTAAACCATTAGAATTAGCCTTCTTTCTCAAACTCACAAATGTGTTTTTTACTATTTATATTAGTGGTTCTCAACCTGAGCTGCACATTTGAATCATTTGATGATGACTGGGGAGCTGTTGAAAATCCTGATGCACAGGCCACATTCCTGATTAATTAAATCATAAGCTTTGGGGATAAGACCCATACATTGGCAGTGTTTTAAATCTCTCTCAGGTGGTTCCCATACACAGTCAAGGCCGAGAACTACTTAGTGGTAAGGATGCTGAGTATCAGTGAGGAGGAGAAACAATAAAAAAGAATGTCTATTTACTAAGTTAAAGAGTAAATGTCAGTGAGTGTTCAAATTGCTATATACCAATGATATGTAGAAAGAGATTACTGGGCTATTTTTCCCTCATTTCTTCAAAAATCATAACTTCAGTTCCATCTATTACATAAGAGGGTAAATTTCCAGATTATAAAACTGTTTACCTATTTATTAAAATCGAAATACAATAGTGATATAAATTTCCCCTACAATTCAGTATATCATAATTATTTTTAATTTTTGGAGTTCTTTTGCAGAGAAATAGTTTTGAAGAGATACCTAACAAAACTATTCATTAATTCTAAAACTATATAATATACATATTATTGCATAGTCATGATGTGAAATGAGTAATTTTCATATGGTATTTGGAGGTAACAGGGATGTCCTTGGGAAGTGGATTTTAGCCATTCTCAGTTTAGGTAAAAAATGATAAATCTATACTTTGTGCTGTTACTCCCTGAAGTTTGTTCATTTTCATAAAGTATGTTTTCCTGAGTTATAAGCCTTATCTAAGTAAGAAAGATGAATTACAGTAACCGCAAAAAAGTTCCCGCTAACTTTAATGTAATTTCAGTAAGTTGGAAACAGTGATTTATTTGCTTAGATATAATTAATATAATTAACAAGGAAGGCAGTATGCACAATGATTAGATTCAAACAAACCAGGGTTCAAACCCTAGCTCTGGCCCTCCTAGCCATGTTTCCTGGAACATATCATTTACCTAGTCCAGGACTCACTTTTTTCATCTTTAAAAGAAGCATATTTATATCTTCTGTGCAAGGCTGTTGTGGAAAATTAAATGTGGAAATGTTGACAGAACCTTTAGCATAGTGCAGGGCACATAGTAACCCCTGAATAAATGCTAGTTATTTTTTAATTATTCAAGCAGGTTTTTTGAAAGCCTCCCCCTCCCCCCGGTAATATATGTTGTTTTTTATAACTGTCCATCACAAGAGGGTTATAAGAAACCTTTTTATATTCTTAAATTTAGGTGTAGAGTGCCAAGGAGAGTATTAGTAGCTGCACAGGTGCATTCGTGGCCATGAGAGCTGAGTGCGGAACTCACCGTGCTCATTCACTGAGGTACCCCATTTTGTGACCAGATGAGAAACATGCAATGTGTGCCTCAACAAAGCTGAAATCACCTCCCATCTCAGACCATCTGAGTTACTACTGGAGAGTGGGAATCAAGCGTGTTAAATCATCATATTTGGGTGGGGGAGGGTCCTTCCAAGTCTATATATTGCATTTCATTGATTCTAACATGCACATTTTAACATCTCTGAAATCAAAATGCATGATCTGATCGATAATGTCTTAAATCATTCTCAGCCACGCAGCACTTCTGATGTCGTTGGCATTGTCTGTGACTCCATGAACTTGGCCATAGCTCTTCATATTGTTGTGATGGATGGTAAAGACCCAAGGCCAAGTAAGTTTAAAAAAATTATTTAAATAACTGTAAAATGAAAATTCTAAGTTATAAAAAGTAGTGTCAAGTTTATGTGGCAGTGATTCTTCTTCCTTAATGGTAAATAAAATAATAATGCATGTTAGAATCTAATCTTTAATTTCATGTAATAGTTTGTATAACAGTTTTCAATGGTTTTTGTGAAGCAATTTGACAATATGCTTCAAAAACTTTTACAATGTGGGTATATCCAGCAATTGCAATTCCCATAATTCATTCTAAGGGAATAATCAAAATTAAACCACCATAATTCTTCTGTCTCAGTCGCTGTTTAGTCTAAGTTTACTAATGTAGTAAGCAGAAAAATGCTTCCCTCCAAAAAAATAGATGTCCAAACCCTAATCCCTAGAACCAACGAATATGTAAGGTTACATGGTAAAGGGAAATAAGGTTGTAGATGAATTAAGTTTCTTTATCAGATGATTTTAAAATAGGGAGATTATCCTGGATTATCCAGGTGGGTGACAAGGAACATTAAAAGTGAGAGAGGCAGAAGAAAGGAGACAGAGGAGATGACATGAAGCAAGAAGCTGCAGTAATATGATGTGGTGTAAGAAGCATTCCATCTGCTGTCGATGACTTTGAAGATGGAAGAGAGAGCTACAGGGCAGCTTCTAGAAGCGAGGCAAAGGAAAAGGGCCATGGAGATTCTGTCTCCCCTGGGTATGCAGCCTTCCCAACACTTTGATGAGAGTGAGAGACCCAGGTCAGATTTCTAACCTACAGAAGAGCAAGAGAATACATTTTTGTTGTTGTAAGCCACAAAATTTGTAGTGATTTGTTATATCAGCAATAAGTAACTAATATACTTGATAAGGTAGAAAAATTTTCATGATTGTCCGTATTAGGTAAATTATTACTAGACTTGTGAATTTAATAGACCAGTAGAAGTTCAAAAAAGTGTTAGGGCCAATTGCCACCTTTTAATTTTGCTGCTTTATTCGAAATTATAACATCAATATATTATAACACAGTTTTACAAAGGGATAATAATATAAATATATGAACAAATGTTTAAATACATTTATTTTAGAAAAAAATTCATTCACATTGTTGTTATTTTTTCTCGTTTTTATCCAAGGACCAATATAAACATCCCATATAGCACTCTTTTATGATCAACTATTTGGAACCTCTACAGTAGCTGCATTTTGTTGATATTAGTTCATAGATTTAAGAATTCCCTGAAAAAGAGGGAGATCGGCACAAAAATAACAAACCAAAAAAATTTAGATCATAAATTCTTAGTTCAGAATTCTCAGAGGTTTGGAGTTAGGCATCTTATGATTACTTTGGCTGTGATTTTTTTTTTTTTTTTAATTCCTTCATCATCTTTTCTTTCCATATATCCACAACATATATTAGTTTTCTATGGCTGCTGTAACAAATGACCACAAACTTGGTATCTTAAAAGACAAACATTTATTGTTTTACAGTTCTGGAGGTCAGAGGTCTGAAACCAGTTTCACTGGGCTGAATACAGGTTGTTTACATGGCCATGCTCCCTCCAGAGGCTCTAGGATGAGAATATTCTGTCTCCTTGACATTTGCAGCCTTTTAGAGCTGCACTCCTTGGCTCACGGCCCCTTCCGCCTTCTTCAAAGTCATCAGTTTGGCATCTCCAAATCTCTCTCTCTCTCTCTCTCTCTCTCTCTCTCTCTCTCTCTCTCTCTCTCTCTCTCTCTGCTGATGAGGTGGTCACCTGGCCTTACTTCTTTTGTGTCAAGTCTCCCTCTGCCCCTCTCTTACAAGAATATTTGTGATTACATTTAGCACCCACCCAGAAATCCAGGATAATCCTCCCACCTCAAGATCCTTAATCACCTCTCCAAAGTCTCTTTTGCCAAATTAATAACATTCACAGGTTCCAGGGATTAGAAATTGGATATATTTGGGGCCATTATTCAGCCTACCACATATGCTTAGTTTATGTATGTAGTGCACAGCCATTATATTTGTTTTAATTTAAGTAGGAAAATTTTCTTTGTAAGAATCTGTTAAGTTACCTATTAACATTGTGATATATTCAAGGTGCCTAAATCCTAGAAAGCCATGACTACCGAAGAAAAGAGGGTCACAACACAATTTAGCGGTTTTGAGTAATGTAAGAACCTATTTCTCGTGTATAATATCCTCTGCAGAAAGCCTTCTCCTAGGTAGAAAAGTATAAACTACTTGCGAATATTCCACATTAATTGTGGAACAGTCTCTAAAACTCCTGGTGCAAAAATGACAATCAGACTGGCAGTGCAGAGCAGCCCACTGAGGGTCTCTTAACAAGCGCTCAGGCACCCCCACCCCTTTTCAGCTGTGCATTCCTGAGATCATCAGGTGCTGAAACATATAAAAATGTAATTTAAGAGAGCTCTGAGGGCCACTTCTTCTCTTCTACTGAATTGCTATCAAACAACTGGAGGATCAGTTGTACTGTTGGGAAAAATAACACAACAAAACAAGCTGCCAACCCAATCCTGTGCCGCCATGGCTGCTGAGGTTCAGTCACAGTGTCTGAGTCACTGACCCACCCAGTGCCCAACTAACTACCGAGGAAGAACTTGGGTATAGGGAGGATTTGTCTCTGTGTCAGTTCCTAATACACAAAACAAATTTCTTCTTGTATGCGTGGAAAAATGAGAGAGACTCTAAATCAGTGGTGTCAGATAAAAGTCTAGGAATTACAGGATTTCACAGGTGCCTCAAAAGGGGCTGCCAGGATAGACAGATAGAACAGATCCAGCTCAGGGTCATTCACACTAGGTTTATCCAGAGCAACCTCACTTTTATCTGTTTTACTTATTGGGGTTCTGTGTGAGTTTTCGTTTCTAAGAATAATTCAACTACTTTTTTAAAAGTCAGAAGTAATTCTAAAGGAACATTGTGTTAGTCTGTTCCAGCTGCTATAACAAAACTACCATAGACCAGGTCACTTATAAGCAACAGAAATCGATTTCTCACCGTTTTGGGGTGTGGGAAGTCCAAGATCAAGGTGCCAGCAGATTTAGTGTCTGGTGAGAGCCAGCTCCTTGTTCTTAGATGGGCATCACCTTGCTGTGTCCTCACATGGTGAAATGGCAAAGTTGTTCTCTTGGGGTCTCTTTTAGAAAGGCACTACTCTCATTCATGAGGGCTCCACCTTCATGACCTAGTCATCTTCCTACTGCCTGTTACCATTACACTGGGGATCAGGATTTCAACCTATGAATTTAAAACATGTATGAAAATAACCTAATTAAAAAATGGGTAAAGGATCTGAATAGACATAGACATGTCCCAAAAGAAGACATACAAATAGCCAACAGTTATATGAAAACATGCTCAATATCACTAACCATCAGAGAAATGCAAATAAAAACCACAGTGAGATATCACCTCATACCTGTTAGGATGGCTATTATCAAAAAGACAAAAGTGTTAGTGAGGGCACACAGAAAAGGGAACAATTGTACACTGTAGGTGGACATGTAAATTAGTACAGCCATATAGAAAAGAATATGGAGGTTCCTCAAAAAATTAAAAATAGAACTATCATATGATCCACTAATCTCACTTCTGGGTATATAGTCAGAGGAAATAAAATATGGATCATGAAGAGATTATCTGCACTCCCATGTTCATTTCAGGATTATTCCCAATAGCCAAGATTTGGAAACAGCCTAAATGCCCGTTGATAGATAAATAAAGAAAATGTGATATATATATATATATATATATATATATATATATATATATATATATCACAAATGTATACATATCTATATCTATATCTATATATATATCTATTTAGACATAAATAGAGTCAAGTATGAACAAGGTAGCAGTTCACCTCAGTGGGAAGTAGACAGACTTCAATAAATAGATTCAGATCGCATTTGATAAATAGGCCTAGGTCCTAAGAACAATAGCCAAATTCCTGTATTGCATAGTAGTAGCTCCCAACCTTGGTATTTCATATGGGGGAAAAACTGGATTTCCCCTCATCTTATGCACAAAATTAAGCTGGGGGCAAGGGGTGGGGCAAGAAGGAGATTAAAGATCTACTATGTATGAAAAGCAAAACTTTAAAACTTTTTGAAGAATAGACTAATACCCATGTCTGAATCATAGCAGAGATTTCCAATCTTGTTTAAAAGCAATTTTATGTTATTAGCTCCATTTTCTTCACTCATATTTAATACTAAAACTAGAACTATAATAAGAAAAGCACATATCCATTATTTGTTGTATCCTTACTTAAATCATAGATTTCTAAATTGAGCACACTTTAATATATGTACATTATCAGTCCTAAATTTTCTAATCCTTTTTGATGGTGGTCTATTTTTAGTTATCCAAAGCTCTGAGAAATTTGGGAAAGGGGTGGGGTGATGGTGAGAGAGGCATGCTGAAAGTGAATACTGAGAGTATGGATTTGAGCACCTGCCCCAGACTCAAGTTAGCATCATGGCTGCTACTACCTGGAAATCACCTATATCAGGTTTTACAAGAAATCAGGGACTCCTATTTCAGATAATTAAGTAGGATTCAGTAAACTACTTGGGGTAGAAGATTCAAAAAAGTAGAGAAAGGCCATGAAGTGTGCTATCTAATTGGAGGGATAAGCCAAATCTACAAGTTAACAATACAAAGTACTGTATAATAGACAATGAATAGTATTGCAATAAGGTACCACAGTGTCTTTTTTCCATTTAGTATTTTACTTCACCTTGTCCCAAAATTATTTAAGGTAGCTTACAAAAGTTGTATGAATATGATACTAACAATAACTATATAAGCCTCCAAAAGAGAAGGGGGTTCCCATTGATGGGTTTTCAAAAGAAGAACTGATATAAACAGAGAGAAGCAGAGAGCATTTTAATCAGAAAATAAGGAAAGCAAGAAAGGTGATAGTCCTCTTGTGCATCTGGGACAACAGTTTATCTCATATGAAAATATTAAGGTTTAAAGGCCATATTAGTTTGCGAGGGCTGCTAGAACAAAATGTCACTAACTGAGTGGCTTAAACAACAGAAATGTATTGCCTTACAGGGAGTCCAGAAGTTGGAGGTCAAGGTGCTGGCGGCCCCGCTCCCGCTGAAGGTGCTACCACAGGATTTGTTGTAGGTCTCTCGCCTGGCTTCTAGTAGTTCTGTGCTTGTGGCAGCATAACTCCAGTCATCACATAGCACTCTCCTGGTGTGCACGTCTGTGTCCAAATTTCCCCTTTTTTATAAGGACACCAGTTATATGGGATTAGCTCTCCACCCTTCTCCAGAATGACCTCATCTTAATTATTACATCTGCAATGACCCTATTTCCAAATAAGGTCACATTCTGAGACACCAGAAGTAGAGACTTCAACAAATAAATTTGTGGGAGGGCCCACAATTCAACTCATACCAAAGCCCAATGAGTCTACTTAAGTCTGTATGCAGTAGTGAGCGACTAGGTGATGAATTTTTTTTTCCTGTTTTCTTTGTGTCAGGAAACCGATGTGTTCCACCAGATATTTTAGAAAGCTGTATCTAGTGGTAGTGGGCAAGAGCAATTGAAGGGGACATAACCTGGAGGCAGAGAGGCTAATTTTAGGCAATTTAAGGGCTACAATCTAGTACACCGCCTACAAGGGCCCCATGATCTGTCCACCCTACCTCGCAGGCCTCAGGGCAAACTGCTGTCTTCTTTCCGTCCTCCATCCAAACAGGCTTTGCCCTCGGCTGAGAAGGCTCCCGTATTCCAAATGCCCCACCCAGGTCCTTTCTTCATCAGTGTCTTTGAACACATTGTTCTTTGCGCCTAGATTGTTCTCTCCCTGGTTCACTTAGTTAAGGGCGCCACGTCAGAGCTCAAGGCAAATGGCACTTCCTCAAGAAATCTTCACTTGAGCTCTCCAACTATATCTGTCTCTCTAGTTCCTTGTGCTTACAATCACAGTCCTTCTCTAAAGCATTACCACACCTGTAGTTTTACGATTAATTGTAGAATTTTCATGTACTGTCTGCCCAGCTAGACTACAAATTTCATGAGGGTAGGAATAGCATCTGTCCCAATGTCATTGTTATAGTTGAAATGCCTTGTCAGAGTAGGTGTTCGATCCATGTTTGTATCAAGGTAATAAAAATCTGTGCTGGGTAGGAGCTTTGGGAATGGAAAAGAAAGGAGAGGGGACAGGTTCAGGAATGTTTATGATCTGATAAATGGACATGCTGGGCAAGGAAGGAGAAGTCAAAGACAGCTCAAAGGTTTCAACTGTGAGAGAAGGATGGTACCACTGTTAGAAATGAGACTAGCAGGAACCAGGTTTGGAGTCCTATTTTTGGCATTTTTAATGTAAGATGGATGATGAGACATTCAAGTAGAAACATCTACCATTTTGTTAAAGAAAGGAAGGTAGACAGATATTTGAGGTTGATGGATGGGGCTCCTGCTGGTTCTGGGAAACTCCTAACAGTCATTGTTGAGGTACAGGATGTTCTATCTCATTTGATCTACATTTCTAATACTATATCTTCACGGCCATTTTTCAATGTGTGTATTTTTATTATTAAAATATTCATGTTTCATGTAGATAATTTGGACAATAAAAAATAAAGAAAGAAGACCTGGTAAGCTAGGTACACATAAGTAGAAACTGGCTAGGTACATGTGTACAAGGTTTGCATAGAAGGATGCAATCTCTTTACGTAGATATGGCTGCACGGTTAAATATCCCTTTAGTAATCTTTCATTGTTGGGTCATATTGCATGAATAGTACTTTTTTTAAATTCAGGTAATACTATACATACTATTTCAAATTACTTCAAACTCTACTTTTCACTCTATCTTTGATCATCACCACATAATAGGTTATATCTTAATAACCTAAAAATTAGGTTACTTCCATTTTTCCTTTTATAAATATGCTATGATAAACATCTACTTACATAAATCTACTTTTTCAAAGGGGGTGATCAGACATGAGCACAAAGTAAAATTGCTATGCCTTTTTAATACTCTTGATATTATATATTACTGAATAATCTTCCCAAAAGTTGAACCAATTTATATCCTCACTAGCAGGATATGATATTTTATAGTGATGACACATTCTGGCAAATTTAAAGTGATCTTTGATTAGTTCTGGGTGATTCACTGGGTCTAGTCAATGTCAAACAGGCATTTAGGCTTTGAGAAAGGAAGATAGAACGAGGTCATCACTACACATCGGTCATAGTGACATAAATTTTAGGGTAAATTGACTTAAACCAATGTAATAAATATTTCAGTCTTTTTACACTGAGTTAATTTGAATTGCATGTAAGAATAGCTTAAATATAGAACACCTATCCTAGAAATGCCTTGTTACTCTTCACTTTTATGTTTCAGAGAACCATTTAGTTTTTAATTAAGGCATCATGGCACTATATTTGCTATGTGTGAGATATCATCATATCAACTGAATATGTTGGTCTCTACCTGATTTGCCTCAACTCTCTGTTGCACTTAGGATCCAAAGGAAACTATTCTGAGAATATTTTCTTCCAAAACTGGGATTCAGATTTAATAAACCAATGCTCAGATGTTATGGGCAAGGTTATTCTCCCATGAACTCTTACATATTATTTCATCATAGATTTTTTTTTTTTACTAATTGTTTTATTTTTCAACTAGAGTAACATAAAAATTATATTAGTTTCAAGTGTACAACATAGTGATTAGACATTTATATAACTTACAAGGTGATCACCCCAATAAATCTAGTACTCATTTGATACCATACATAGTTTTTACAATATTATTGACTATATTCCTTATGTTATACTTACATCCCCATAACTATTTTGTAACTACCAATTTTTACATCTTAATCCCTTCCCTTTTCTCACCCCCCCAACCTCCCTCCCAGTTAGTAACCATCAAAATGTTCTCTGTATCTATGACTTTGTTTTGTATGTTCCTTTGTTTTGTTCTTTAGATTCCACATATAAATGAAATCATATGGCATTTGTCTTTGACTTACTCCAGTCAGCACAATACATTCTAGGTCCATCCATGTTGTTGCAGATGGCAAGATTTCATTCTTTTTTATGGCTGAGTGATATTCCATTGTATATATGTACCACCTCTTCTTCATCCATTCAGCTATTGATGGACATACCTTGGCCATTGTAAACAATGCTGCAATGAACATATGGATGAGCATGTCCCTTTGAAGTAGTGTTTTGGGTTTCTTCACATAAATACACAGAAGTGCAATTACTGGGTCCTTCTTTGTCTCTTGTTGCAGCCTTTGTTTTAAAGTATATTTTGTTTGGTATAAGCATTGCTACCCCAGTTTTTTGTGTGTTTTTTTCATTTCCATTTTTATGAAATATCTTTTCCATCCCTTTACTTTCAGTCTGTGTGTGTCTTTCGATTTGAAGTTAGTCTCTTGTAGGCAGCATATGTAAGGGTCTTGTTTTCTTATCCAGTCAGTCACCCTATGTCTTTTACTTGGAACATTTACCCCTTTTACATTTAAAGGAATTGTTGATAGATATGTAATTATTGCCATTTTATTATTTATATATTTTATCTTTTTTTTTTCTTCTTCCTTTTCTTCTTAAAGAAGTTTCGCTAACATTTCTTGCAATATTGGTTTGGTGTTGATGAACTTCTTTAGCTTTTTCTTGTCTGGGAAACTCTTTATCTGTCCCTGCATTCTAAATAACAGCTTTGCTAGGTAATCTTGGATGTAGGTCCTTGATTTTAATCACTTTGAATATTTTCTGCCAATCCCTTCTGGCCTGCAAAGTTTCTGTTGAGAAATCAGCTGAGTCTTACAGGAGCTCCCTTGTAGGTAGCTAACTGCTGTTCTGTTGTTGCTTTTAAGATTCTTTGTCCTTAACCTCTGGGACTTTAGTTATGATGTGTCTTGGTGCGGGCCTCTTTGAGTTCACCTTAATTGGGAATCTCTGTGCTTCCTGGGCTTGTATGTCTATTTCCTTTGCCAGGTTAGGGAAGTTTCCTGTCACTTCTTCAAATAGGTTTTCAATTCTTTGCTCTGTCTCTTCTCCTGCTGGTATCCCTATGATGTGAATGTTGGTACGCTTGATGTTGTCCCAGAGACCCCTTAAATTCTGTTTATTTTTTCAGAGTCTTTTTTCTTTTGCTGTTCTGATTGGGTGATTTTTGCTACTTTTACTTCTAACTCGCTGATTGGATCCTTTGCTTCACCTAACTTATTGTTGATTCCCTCTAATGTATTCTTTATTTCAGTTATTGTATTCTTCATTTCTAACTGGTTGCTTTTTATGTTTTCTATTGCTACTTGTATGTTTCCTATCTCTGTGTTAAACTTCTCACTGAGTTCATCTACTCTTCCACTAAGTTCATTGAGTATCCTTATAACCAGTGTTTTGAAGTCTGAGTCTGGTAGATTGCTTGTCTTCATTTTGTTTAGTTATTTTTCTGGAGCTTCATTCTGTTCTTTTATTTGGGATATGTTTCTTTGTCTCCCCATTTTAGTTGCCTTCCTGTGTTTGTTTCTATGTATTAGGTAGGGCTGCTACTCTTAGTAGAGCTGTCTTACATAATAGGTGTCCTGTGGGGCCCAGTGGCACAGTCTCTCTGGTCTCCCTGGTTACCTGAGCTGGGTGCTCCAGGTGTGTCCCTTATGTGGGCTGTGTATGCCCTCCTATTGTAGTTAAGCCTTGGTTGCTGTTTGTATATCACTGGGAGGAATTGACCCCCAGGCTGATTGGTTGTGAGGACTAGGTGTGCCTATAGTGGAGGAGCTGTTGTGTGTGGGCTGGCCCTATAGAGCAGGATTCACTTTAGCAGAGCTCTGGTGCTTTCCCAGTCTGTCCTTTGGGTGTGTCGCGTATGGAGACAGCTGGATGATGCTCTAGTTCAGTCTGAAGCTGGTCACCAGGTGTGCCAGCCCCAGGGCCTCCTGGGAGGGGCCGCTTCATAGGACAAGTTCAGTCCCAGTATGTGCCCTGTCTGGGGCCACCTGGCATGAGCCACAAAGTGATCCAGAGATGGTCACTTCCTGTGCTGAGCTTGGAGGCTCCTGGGAGAGGCCAAGCCATGAACCAAGACTGAGAGTGCTGAGATAGAGGCTGCTTTGTAAGAAATATGGGGTACATTGAGGCCAGATGCTGCTTATTTGGGTTTTGTGAACCTTTGAGAGATTTTAGGGAAGTCTGCAGCATGAGGCAAGACAGACGATTTAGATGGAAAAGCCACTGGATACAGCTTGAGTGGGTCTGCAAGTTGGGTAGGGCAGCTCAGTGAATCACCAGAGCAGGGAAAACAATGTTAGTCAGGTTGATAGAGACTCAGATATAGATGCCGTCTGTGCCTGCACAGCAGAAAGCAGGGGATCAACAAGGAAACAATGGATTCTGCCAGCACTTCTGTCTGGGAGAAAGCCACCCCTCCAGTCCTTGCCCTGAAGCCAGACAACCCAGCTTCTCCCCACATGTCCCTGGCATCCCTTGAGTTGCTGCCCCCCTCAGAGCAAGTGGGTCTGTCAGAGAGTAAGTCTGTGTGCGGGCCCATTAATAGAAATGCCTGGGACTCCAGTGCCCTCCATCCCACTCAGCCACAATCTCCACTGGTTTTCACAGCCAAAAGTTATGGGGACTTACCTTCCCAGCACTGAAAACCTGGGCTGGGGAGATGGGCATGGGGCTGAGACCCCTCATTTCTCTAGGGAGGACCTTCACAGCTTAGATATTGCTCCCAATATTTAACTGCCACAGCAGGTGTGGGAGCAGCTCGCTCCACATCTCTGCCCCTCCTACCAATTTCAAGGTGGCTTCCTCTGTATATCCTTAGTTATAGGACTTCTGTTCAGCTAGACTTTAGGCGATTTTCAGTTATGGTTCTTCTGTAGCTTAGCTACAATTTTGATGTGGTCATGAGATGAGGCGAGCACAATGTTTACCTACTCCAGCATCTTGACCAGAAATCCATCATCATAGATGTTTTTAATCTGAGGTGTAACTTATTCCATTGCATTTGCTGCACTGGAACCTATAAATAGCTTCTTTATAGAGACAGATGAGGGTTCCGTTTTCTAGAATAAAGATATATATAATGTTAGGCAATTTGGAGAAAACCTTTTCACTGCTCTTGTAAAAAAATTCTGTTCTAAAATGGAGAATAAAAATTAAAAGTCAAATGAAAACACAGAAAGAAAGGATGGAAATTGAAGATCACCTTAGAAAAGAAGGAGAACCAAGAAGAGAAAAATGTAACTACCTGAAGGTGGCAAGGAACTCTGAAATTAAAATGTTTTTAAGTTGAAAATTCCCTTATATTTTCCTCAACTAAGATAATTCTATAATTTTAAAATTTTGCTCTTTCTCTCTCCTCAAATGCTACAATAATTAATCTTACATTCACTAAATGGTTTTATGTGAACATCAGTGAGGACCCATTTTTCTGCGTGGATGAAGAAATTTGGCTTAGAAATTGGATTAGTTATACATGTTTGGAAACAGCTTATATGTAGTACAACAGTTTCCACTTAAACATAAGGTTGTGATTATATACATCTTTGCAGATGTGAAATTTAAATATAACAACATTTCCTGAGTGACACAATGCATCATTTAAAGACCCATAGCAGAATGAACTGTACTTTGTTATTTTAAGAGTTTTTCATAGATGTTAAAAATTCACTAGAAGAGTCAATTCTATCCAATTTTTATGGAGTTTTTAGCTAAACATGGTACACACTGCCTTTTACGCAACTAATATTTATTTTTCCTTTCATCCTACTAACAAATTCTTATTTTGTTCAAAGCAACATCACTAAAAATGCTGACCTCCTGATGCTCCCTGGCATACAGGGTAGGTAATGTGACACCTCTGGCCAAAGGCAAGCGGCAATCTGTTGTGCATGTATCACAAGTTTCAATTCTCCTAAGACAGGTGTTAGTCCGTCACTCTTCCATCTTATTCTTTCCTGATGCTTAGATGTGAAGTATAGGGGTGCAAGAACCAGCTTGCAGCCATGAGGCAACAAGCATGATGAGGATGGCTAGGATGGTGGAAGACAAGGAAGGAAGGAGCCTGGGTCCCTAATGGTGTCACTGTGCATCACTCTGGTCAAGCCCTATCTCATGTCTAGTCTTTCACGACATGACAAAACTCTTCTGTTTAAGCCACTATGTTGGAGTTTTCTATTATTTGTAGCTATGTGCAATCCTAACTCATACAGTAACCTATTTTCTTACAGATTCTTTGCCCTTTTCTGTTAAGGTGAGATGTGCCAAATACTTCTGAGATAATATAGTGCTTTATTTAACATAGTGATATATTTCCATATAATTTGAAAACAGCCACTGCCCTAAGCCTTGCAAGTGAGACTCTTGCCCCAGTGGTCTTGGTTACTCCCCGGAGGACTATTGGACTTTCCATGATCTAGCAGGGATCCCAGGTCAACGTCAAGGGCAGCAAGGGACCTCCAGAACCTTGCTCCAGCTGGGCTGTGTATTCTTCCAGCTAGGTTTTTCTCATGCCTTAAGGTTGTTAAAGACTTTGAATATCATCTCAGATAAAGCATCATTGGGACAGCATCAATAATATTTTATATGCTTTATATGGTGATATTATATACAATATATTTAATGCCCATTTACTTATTTTTCTAATAGAAAACTTTCTGAATTTCCTTCTTTCAATTTTAAAAAGATGTCCATTAACTTATTTTCCTTTATAGCATATAACCTGGGTAACAAGAGTCTATTATTCAGTTCTGGGTGGATCTTTTTCTGATTTTCTGTGGCCAAATTTATTTAGTCTTATGCTCCAGGGATCTGCATCTCTCAGGCCTCCTCATCTCTGCCTTATCTCCTCACCGCCTTAAGTAAGGGACAGAGAAGAACTTGAATATTTGAACTGGAATAAATCATGAGTACTCTGTATTTAATACACTCCTCATTATAAAGCAGGTATTTCTTACTCTATTCCCAGATACTCAGTTGTATAAAGTCTCAGCTTTTTCTATGATCACTTCAAGCCAAAGAAGATGTATTTGGCTTTCTTTCTTTTTACAGATGTCACAGAAGGCAGTCCTAAAATCTGCGTTTACTTTTCCTCCTCCTCTTCTTTTTAAACTTTATATTCCTTTATCGGGGAGGGGGAAGGGGAGAAGCCCCATTTTTATTTCTCTACCTCTATTTTACTTCCAGTCTCTATTTCCTCTCCCAATTTTCACTTTTCCTAATTAGATGCAATGGGAGGGGCTCACCACTGTCTTGCATTAGAATTGAAATTCTCGCAGTCATTAAAAATATACACAAAAGGGAATTACATGGTTGGACAGAGTTAGGAAGAGATTACTAAACTCAGCGAGCTGCTCTGTTAGATAACCCATTAAAAAATATACTGTAATTTATGTGTTAAAAAAGTTTTTTTTAAAGGATAAAATCATAACTCTCATACAAATATAAAATGAGCACGTCAAAAATTTTACTTAACTCACTGTTTAATGAGGAAATCAGTACATGTTACAATTAGCTCAAAAGACAACTTACAGTCAGATGAGGAATGCTGAAATGCATATATAAATGGATGGAACACTGGCCCCAAAAAGTCATTGTTCACAGAGCAATAATCAATAGCTTTCCACCAGACACAATTTGTGTTTCTATGGACAGGAGTTATTTGCATTACTATCTGTTTTCTACAAGTTAATTTCTATCACTACAAAGTTGTAAAATAGCCCAGTCAAAGACAAGCAAAGGTGATCACCAGGAGTATGAACTAGCAAGAACACCCCAGAAATTTCAAAATCTATCACAACTTTTCCTTACACATGTAACCTGGTAAAGTATAACCAAAAGGTGGTGCTCTTTCTTGCCCCCATCCTGGGAACTGATTTAATGGCCTTTTCTAGGAGTCAATAAAAATGGGGGTGAAGGCGAGTGGGTGGGGAAGGAGGACAGTTTTAAAGAACAAGACTAGGAAACTAAGTGAGAGTGAGGCAAACTGTCCTTTCCGACAAGACTTGCAGCAGTGTTAAGCTCTTGGGCCCTAAAACCACAATTCATGGTTCAAATCCCATTTTTGCCACTTAATACGCTTATTACCTACTGAGCAAGTTACTTAGTTTATTGAAGCCCCAGTTTCTTTATCTAGGTAATGGGGTTACTAGTAGCACCTAACTGATAAGTTTGTTGAAGGAGGTAAAGTGAAATGGCCCAAGTAAAATGCTTAGCATAATAACTGGCTTGGCAAAGTGCCCGTTAAATGTTCGTTGTCATTAATGTTTTGGTCAGTATTATCATTTTCTTTTAAATGAAACTAATATGTCCAAGCAAAACCAGCTCAGAAGGATATGATAACATCAAATTAAATTTTAAACAGGTTGATTAAGGAATACTTGGTATATAATAACCTAGATATATTTAAAGTATACAATTTAAGTTTGACATATATGTATCGTGAAACCATTGCCATAATGAACATATCCATTATCTCCAAAATTCCCTCATGACTGTAATTTCTTCCTCACCCTTCCCTGTTTCCCATCCCCATTTCCAGACAACTATTGATCTATTTCTTTGTCACTATAAATTAGTTTGCATTTTCTAGAAGGTTTATAAATGTAACCATATAGTATGCTTTTTTTGTTGTTGTTGTTGTTTTTTTTTGTTTGTTTTTTTTTGTCTGGCTTCTTTCACTGGCTTCTTTCATCCTGTAGCCTGTATTAATAGTTCAATTATTTTAATTGCCAAGTAGCATTCCATTATACGTACCTACCACAATTTATTTACCCATTCATCTGTTGATGAAATGTGTATTGTCTCCCATTTTTAACTGTTAAAAATAAAGGTGTCATAAACATTTATGTACAAGTGTTTGTATGGATTAATTCCTCATTTGGGTAAATAACTAAGAGTGAAATTGTTAAATTATATGGTAGGTATATTTAACTTTTTAAGAAACTGTTATATAATTTCTACATACTATATGTATATTATTTTTATATTAAAATACATAATTTTTATAAAAAATTGTTTCTATAATTTTTCATTCCAGCAGCAATATATGAGAGCTCCTATTGCTGTACAACCTTGCCAGTGCTTGGTATGACGAGTCTTTAATTCTAGCTATTCTTTTTTTTTTTAATTTTATTGGGGAATATTGGGGAACAGTGTGTTTCTCCAGGGCCCATCAGCTCCAAGTCGTTCTCCTTCAATCTAGTTGTGGAGGGCGCAGCTCAGCTCCAAGTCCAGTTGCCATTTTCAATCACAGGGGGCACAGCCCACCATCCCATGAGGGAATTGAACTGGCAGCCTTATTGTTAAGGGCTTGCGCTCTAACCAACTGAGCCATCCGGTGACACTTCTGGAAGCTTAGCCGCAGCTCGTTGTCTCCATTCTAGTTGTGCAGGGCACAGATCACTGGCCCATGTGGGAATCGAACCCACAGCCCTGTTGTCCAGAGCTCGTGCTCCAACCAACTGGGCCATCTGGCCGCCCTAATTCTAGCTAGTCTAATAATTGTATGGTAGCATCTCATTGTGATTTTAATTTAAATTTCTCTAATGACTAATGATATTGAGCATCTTTTTATGGGCTGACTGTCATGTACTTCTGAGCTAATATAAGATGCTTTGCTAAAACTATTGTGGGACTTTGGTCAGTTGGGTAGTAAATTCATGTGTAATATAGTTCATCTAACCTAAACCCACAGCCATAACAGGTAAAGTTTAAAATCCATAGACAAAGTCCAAAACATGTAAACATCTTCCTGGCTCATAAACAGAGAGCAGTGTGAATGAGTAAATAGGACTGAAGCTGAAGTCCTCCCAGAAAATGGGCCTAGAAACAGAAGTGGGGAATGGATGGCTCCTGCTGGTATGAAGATTAAAAATTCATAGAGAAGGGGAACCTTGAAGCTCATGGCTTGTGTGGGGTCTCCCCTCCTCACACCTATAAAAGGAAGCTGAGAAAAGGCCCCATGCTCTCTGCTTTTCTCCTTGCTGCTGATCTGCTGTCTGGGGCTTACAGGACACTATAGGCTAAAGAAGCAAGATAATTATGACTAGGAACTGAGTCAGCTAGCTGCCCTCTGGCCCCAAGGCCTAAATCCATTATAAACCCATAGGTCATAATAGTGTAGGAATCCCAGGACACATTATAAGACTCAATTCTGGACCTGCGGTCTGAAGGCATGGGAACATAACTAAAAGTAGGATAGGTGGAAGAGACTGATAACAAACCAAAACAACAACAAAAAATACATCAAAACAAAATCTACTCTTCAAAATGAACCACATGAAAAAAGTAATGATAAAAAAGTCAACAAAATCAACAACCACAACATAAATTCACCTTATATGAAGTCAATTATAAAATATGACAAAGACCTTAAAATAAGTTTGCTTTCTTCAAAAAAAGAAATGAAGGAATTGCATTCATTGACGAGAACAAGATTTCATGAAACAAAATAGGCACAAAAATATATGGATAGGAAAAAGAATTCGTTAGAAACATTGGAAACTAAAAATTATACTTGCAATACAAAATATAGAAGATGAATAAACTCTAGCTAGGTATGGTAATTGCAAAGAATGGTCATACATTCTTTGTAGCTCTTATCATCAAAAGGTAGAGTCTATCATTTCCCCACCCCGTGAACCTGGGCTAGGCAACGTGACTTGTTTTAGCCATGGATCACTAGCAAAAGTGATACAACAGAGGCCTGAAAAACACTTGAGTATTGGGTCTTACACAATTTTGCTACTGGAAACACTGAAGTCAGCAAGAAAGAAGCCTGGGTTACCTCCTGGGTAAGTGAGAGATCACATGGAATGAGGGGTTCAGCCATTGCTGCCCAGACCCTTGCTGACCTGCTTGGTGAAGGGAGTTGCATGAGAGAGTCCTGGCAAGACTAGCAGAAAAACCACCTAGCCAACCCACAAAATCATGAGAAATAATAAATTGTTCTTATTTTAAACCCCTGAATTTTGAAGTGATTTGTTAGGCAGCAACAGATAATTCATACACTGGCACAGTGAAAAAGAAACTTAGGTAATGAGAATATAGTCTGAGGAATTCACCTAAAACACAGCGCAGAGAGACAAGGAGATTAAAATATGAAAAGGCAATTAAGAAATATATAGAGGATCAAGAGTTCTAGAGGAAGAGAACAGAGGGACTGGCAGAGAGGTAACATTTGAAACAATAGCGTGCAATTTTCCAGAACTGAAGAAAAGTCAGGAATCTCCAGCTCCAAAAGTATTAAGGTATATTTTATATAAAATGAAATAATTTACATATAAATTAAAGTTTACTGTTCTTACGAGCTGTTTGCATATTGACTTGAAAATGTGAATTCGGTTCAAGTTAAACTGAAAAGGGTCAGTTTCTCATTTTGAAATCCAAGTTTCTTAAAATTTGGCAAGTGGCTAGGATGGTGGCGAGGGAGGCGTCCTTAGCAAGTGTCAGCATATTGAAGTGTTTTGTCTGTCAAGCCTCCCTTTCCTTTAGGAACTAACCCTCCCATAAGCCACATGATTTTGATCGGCTCGACATCACAAATTCTCAATCCCAGCTCCATGATTGCAGGGAGGTTTATGAACCAAGATGATTCAGTGTTTTTCTCTCCCAGGAATTTTACATTTTAGATAAATTCATTATTAAAATGCCGACATTCTTGTATTGCACATATGCAGCATATTATTTCTTTCATTTCTAAGAATTTGAGAAAGGGGAGGCACACACATGCGCTCCGACCACCGTTTTGATCTAATCTTTCTTACATGTTCTTATTCCACTTAAGTTACACATTTTTCAAAATGGGAGATAAAAAGCTGCAAATTTAACATCAGGAAAAAGGCTGCTAGAGACAGACATATTAACAGCATTGAAGAATGACAGACTGGAGACTGATAGTAAGGAAGAAAACCAAAAAGCTTTAAAAAGGAGACACTACTAGTCAAAACCCTCAGTGGGATGTTAATGTAGGGCTATATATACACATGTTTCCGCAGACGCTGAGGGCACCAGTAGGAGTTGAATATACAATGATAACTGTGTGGGTCATTAAGGCATTTTAAAGTACTTTTTTTTTTTTGTACTCTGTTTAATAAGGCAGGAAAGTGGCAAGAGTGCCTATACATTTGTAAAAAGATTTCTATCAAAACAAAACTTTTACTGTTTAAAGGAATAAACACTCCTGTAAGATTTATTTCACAAGAACCTGGGATTTTTACTCTATTAGCTAAAATCTGAAATTTATCAATATTTTTTTGATTTTCTACTTTGTCATGATCATGTTTTCATAAAAATCACTCTAGAGTTCCATGCGGATAAAAATACAATGTTTTTCTTTTCTTGGTAGGGTATGTAATGTTTTAAATTTTATCTAAGGAAAATTTTCTCTTCTGTGTAGTTCAGAAGAGTTCCATTTTTCAAAAGGTGACTCTGTGTCCCGTCAGCTTGTTTGTATTTAATGCATTGACTACTGATTGTTCTGAGTCACAAAAAAATCAGGACCTAATTATTTCTGCTACTAGAAAATTGTGAGCAGAGCTTTCCCCAATTATCTTCTTTCAGACATGTTTGAATTATGTTAAAAAGTGTGCTGTGTAAGGACTAATTTTCATATTAGGAAATAAAAAAGATGAAATAAAAGCTCAGGTTAACTAATTTGTCATTTGGTACTAGCCTTCTTTTAAAATAGGAATGAATCTCCTGTACTCTGACGAATGTTATCCAGTCTCTGCTCAAATGCTTCAAGTTACAAGGGGTTCATAACTTTACAAGACACCCCTTTTTATCTTTAGACAGCTCACATTGTTAAAACAGTGTGTTGCTTATACTGAAGCAAATATGCCTTCCTGTAACATATCACTTAATTCAAAATAGTGCCATTAATGTTTCTATATGTAGGTCCCAAGCCTATTCGTGGTTCACCTTCTATCTTGTTTTCATTTGTCTAAATTAAATTTCTCTAATTTCTTATATAGACATCTTTTGAAAACTAAATGAAAACCAAACTTTCTTCCTTCTTTCCTCCTTCTATTCATCCCTCTTTTCCTTCCATCCTTCCTTTGTTCCCCCTAATTCAGTCCAAAAGCCATGAAGTAGAGCTAAGTAAAGTAGGGGTGTATGTGGTGGGAGAGGAGTGATGACGTAGCACATGGTATTAGAGCCAGAATGAGGTGAAAACACAAGTCTTGACAGGAGATGCAGGCTCAAATGATGTCATCAGGGCTCCCTCCATCTCTTGGCTTCCAATCAGTAGCAATATGGCCACTCTAACTCCAGATTTAATTAAAACAGAAGTCTGGGGCTCAACTCTCTCAATCCAATCCCTGAATCAGTAACTGCAGCTGGCTTGGAATACCATGATTGGCTGAGATTAGGTCATGTTCCAGCACCTTTGGTGAGCATGAATTTAAGTTAATTCCATCCACATTACACAGAGATTAAAAAAGGGATTGTGGAAATGTCTGGGGCCTTGTTTGTTTGTTTGGTTAGTTTTTTAAAAAAATTTTGTAGTAGTTTATTTGAGCCAAAACTGATAATTGCCAGGAAGCAAAATCTCAAATGCTTCTGTCTGGGTCTTGTTAAGAGGAGGAGAAATAGATCCCAGGTAAGCTAAAACAAGAAATGTCTAATCTAGGTGTTAATATTTTGAGTAACAATATCTAGACATTTTTTTATAGATATGTATTTCTTACAACAGGATCATTCCATAGAAACTCTATTTTATGACTTGTTTTTACTTAAGACCAATTATAAAAATCTTTCCATGTCAATGCCTATTCTTTTAAAAAATCATTTGATAGCTACAAAATACCAATTTTATTTAATAGTCCTTTTCTTTGTTAAACAACACTGTGCAGACTGTTTACACACAACTCTTTGTATTCTATTCCAGGTATTTTCTCAGATAAATCCTTAAAGATAGGACCATCAAGTCAAAGAATAAGATAATTGTTAGGATTTTCAACCATTTGTAAGTACCATTCTTCATTTAGCATTCAAGAAACACTCAACAATGTTTGTTGACTATTATTTTGCCTATCCATCCTCCAATTCATCAATGCCTCTCTATATTAGTGTCAAAAAGGAGCATGAAACTCCCAGTCTGTGTACAGATATTAGTGGGATGAATACTTTCTTTTCCTAAAAAGTACACATTTATTTTTCAAGTGCTTATGATTGTATTAATTTGTATATTTAGCAATATTGATATTTACACCTTTTTGTTGTCCCCTCCCCTCTGATAAAAAAATAACCCTTTTATCCGAGTTAGTCTGTGTAACAGTAATTATGACATGTCACTTCCGAGATGTGGCTATAAAAGACAATGTGGGTATCTATCTATCATTCACTTGGTAGTAAGTCAGCTGCCATGTTTTGAGGACAGTTAGGCAACCTCTCAAGAAGCCCCCAAGGGGGAGGAACTGGGGTTTCTAGTCAATGACTAGCAAGGTACTGAGGCCTGCCTAACACCCACATGAGTGAGCTTGGGTTCTCCTCCAGTTGAGTCTTGAGATAACTGCAGCCAAGCTGATAGCATGACTGAAATCTAATGGAGATTTCGAGATAGAAAGAGTAAAGCTGCTCCCCGATTCCTGACCCACATAAAGTGTGAGATAATAAATGTTTGTTCTGTGGATGAAAAAGGGGAGCTGTAATATATCTAACCAAAAGTAATATCACAGGATATCTGAACATGAATTCTTAACCAGGCAGGTCAGGGGTAGTCACACCTCAACCTACAATTCCCCTAGTAAAAGGTTATCTTTGCCTTAAGCAAGCCCTGTCCATTATTTTTGTACATCTAGGTTAATACACCCTTGAAATGCCTCTTTTTTAGACCCTTCAGAAGTTTAACCACCCTCAAGAGAGCACATAATCTTGTTAACCATTCTGTAATCCAATTCTCACTTTGCTTTCTCCCACCTTCATGTAATCTTCCTTATGTTCCTTCCTCAATTCCAAAGTTATAAAAGAAACTGCAAAACTGTCATTCTCCAGAGCATTTGAGATCTTGCTTCCCAGCATTGTCATCAGTTTGGCTCAAATAAAATTTTATAAAAATTCTTTCCAGCTTTGGACATACTTATGTTGACAGTTCTTTTAAGATACTAAGATTTAGGGACAATTTGTTACACAGCAATAAAAATCATATATACCCTATACTGTTAAAGAGATTAAACTTTTAATAAAAACCTTTCCACAAAGAAAACTGCCAGCCAGATGGCTTCACTAGTGTGTTCTATCAAACATTTAATTAAAAATTAGTATTAAACTTACACAAACTCTTTCAGAAAATAGAGGAGAAAATGAAGTAATTCTCACTTCATTTGATAAGGTCAGTACAATGTTATTACCAAAACAAGATGAAAATACTACAAGAAAAAATTCATGAACTAATATTTCTCATAACCATAGATGCAAGAAACCATCACAAAATATTAACCCATCAAATTAATATATATTAAGACTATAATATATCGTGACCACAAAGGGTTTAAACATAAATGCAAGATTCTTTTCACATTAAAAAATCAGCGTCATTTAGATTACATCCTAACAGTTTAAAACAGGAAAAAACCCACAATCATTGCAAGAAATGAACAAACAGTATTTGGCAAAATTTAGCACCTATTCAAAATAAAAATTTACATCAAACTAGAGATAGATAGAAATTTCACTGATCTGATAGAATGAGATAGGGCAAGCCAATTGTTCAGTGTTGAAATATTAAAACTTTCCCCCCCTTCTGTTCCACATTGTATGAGCTAGACATTCTAGCCAAGGCAGTGAGGGAAAAAACAAAAAAAAAAGACAAGATTTGAGGGAAAACAAAACTATTTTCAGATGATATGATTGTGCACTGAAGATCCTAAAAATTCTCCAATATGTACTAAATGTAAGTGAATTTAACATGTTGAGAATCTAAAGTCAGTATGCAAAACAATTATTTTTCTCTATAAATTGAAAAAGGAGAGTTTTTAAAAATTAGCATTTGCAATAGCATCCAAAAAACAATAAAATGGTTAAAAATAAATATAACAAAAAAGCTGTAGAACCTCTACACTGAAAACTACAAAACACTGCTGAGAGCAACTAAAGCAGACCTAAATAAATAAAAAGATACACAATCTTCTTAGATGAGAAGACTCAATATTTTAAAGATGTAAATTCTTTCCAATTTGATCTATATATTCAATGAAATCTTAATAGAAATAGCTGCAATAATTTTGAGAAGTTGATAAGCTGATTCTAAAACTCATCTGGAAGATTTAAATAACCTACATTGCCAAAATAATCTTAAAAGTTAGAAGGCTTACATTACTTGATTTCAAGACTTGTGTAAAGGTATAGTAATCAAAACATTGTGGTGTCGGTCAAAATATAGACAAATAGATCAAGGGCACAAGATAAAGAGCCGCTGAATACACCTGTGTATATATGGTCAAATGATTTGATACAAAAGCACCAAAGTACTATGGTGAAAAAAAGTTTTCAATCAGTGGTGCAGGAACATTTGGATATCCATATGGAAAAAAAAAAAAAAAATGAACACACCTACCCCTACCTACTCCATATTATCCACCAAAATTAATTCAAGAGAGTTCACAGACTTAAATGTAATAGCTAAATTTAGAAAGTTCTAGAAAAATCCATTGTAAAACAGCTTTGCAATCTTGGATAAAATGAAAATTTCTTAGCAACGACACAGAAAGCACTAATCATAAAAGGAAAAAAAATGTTGTTAATTGAAGTTCGTCACAATAAAATCTGTTCTTCCAAAGACACCACTAAGAAATAAATGGTCAATTCACAAACTGGGAGAAAATATTTGCATCATATATATCTGACAAAGAACTTATTGCTCAGCATCATCAAGCACAGGAAAACAAATTGAAACAATGACATACTTCCTATTAGAGAGGTTAAAATTAAAAAAAAAAAAGAAGTCTTGCAACACCAAATGCTGTCAAGAATACACAACTTTAGAACTTTCAAAAATTCTCATAATGCTAGAGGGAATGAAAATGGTAAATCACTTTGGGAACTAGTGTGGCAGTTTTTTATAAAGTTGTATGTTTACACAGCATTGCACTTACTTCCTGATGGTTAGACAAGAGAAGTGAAAATATGTATCAACAGAAAGCCTAATAGAAGAATGTTTATAGCGACTCTATTCATAATTGTAAAAACTGGAAACTGCTCAGATGTCTGTCCATCAATAGGAGAATGGATAAACAAACTGGTATATTCATACACATCAAAGGGTTAAATTAGTGGCATACTTGGCAACATGGTTGTATCTCAAAAAATATTTTGCTAAGTGAAAGAAGCCAGGGTCCAAAAAGTACATATTGCATAACTCTACTTATATGAAGTTCTACACCTGGCAAAATTAATCTTTTGTGATAGTAATCAGAACAGTGCTGCTTTCCAGGTGGGAGGGACTGACCAGGAAAAGAAACCTAGGGAACTTCCTGAAGAGAGAAATGTTCTGTAACTTGAGAGGTGAGGGTTACATTGGTACCTTCATTGGTTAAAACTGAAAGATACCCTTAAAATCTATGCATTTCATGGTGTCTTCATCGTATATCAATAAATTTTAAAATAGCATACATTTTAATCGTTGTTCTCCATTAGAGCCTCTCGTTCATCAACCCATTAATTAGCACACATCAGGCAGGGTAATTCAATTTCCAATGAATCAATCTATTTGAATCTTTATGCAGTCAATGTTGCCCATTGTCTCCAAGAATATCAGAGTTGCTGAATCATGTTAAATAAAGCTATGCTATGTTAATCATGTTAAATAAAGCTATTCAACATACTAATAGGTCCAGTTATTCTAACTATTGATGAGATTAGACACAGAAGTCAATTTTAAGTTTCATAATTTGTTAATTATTCATTTTACACTTATTTTGCTTTGTCTATCATGTGCTATATTTATTTAACGTATTGTGGTATTTAACTTCTTTAATAAATCAGATAGTGTCTATTTCCTGGCAACTTGTATTTTGTTCCAAAAGGTGAAATACACAGTATATAAAATAAAGAAGACTAGCAGAATAGGATTAAACATGAAATCCTTCTAAATTGAATGGTGGGGGCTTGGGAGGAGGAACATTGGAGCAGGGTATTGAATAAGAGGAAGAATGAAAGGAGTTAGGGAGTCACTGGATGATAAATTTAGTTGTGCTTGGTCTGAATCAAAGAGATGTCATGGGGCCACTTTTTCCAGAATGGTCCAAAAAATGGCAGAAAGAATGGGAAAGAAGCCATTGTTTATTTATAACATGTTCATTACAAACCTCTTCAGTTACAGAGGCAACCATGATAAAATATTATTATCCAAAAATGAAAACTATTTTTTTGTAGAGGTCTGATTTAACTAAAGCAATATTATTAAAAGTATTCCACTCTGTAATGATTGTACAGATTTCTTTGTTTCAATGGTTTATGAGTTAATAAGTTTTGGTTCCATCAATATCTATCAATATCTAGTTGAAGAGCATTTGTGTATTATAGATAACACTATTAAGGATTAAATATATTATGTTATTTTAGAATCTAATTATTTTAGATAGTTATTACTGTAATATGCAATGATGGTTTATAATAATAACGGTGATAATGAGACTGCTAATGCTCCTTGAGTTCTTAATATGTATCAAGTAGTATTCAAATATTTTCCATGGATTTGTCCAAATAAATCTTCACAGCAACACTAGGACACAGTACTGTTATTATTTCTATTTTACAGATAAGGCAAGTGAGCTAAAGAGTGTATAACTCACATTCAATGTTATTTAACTAGCAATGAGTAGTCCAAAGCTTTCCTCTTAACCAGCATTCTATGATTCAAAGATGTCAATTTGCATGTAATCGAATGCTCACCTAGATGCTCTTTTCTTTTAAAAATATTCTACTGATAACATTGCTACTTTCAAAGTCCTTTTTTCTTAGGGTTGTTTATTGTTTATTTGTGATAGCATCTTCAAAGAACAGGGACAGCAATCTTATTGATGTGTTCTTCAGTGTAAAAATGAAGCTTTTATCCAGCATAAAAATATTAATACAATCTTTTCCCAGAGAGATGGATTATCAGGGAAAGTAAATGACAACAATCTCTGGCAATAAAAGTAATGAGATAGACAGGACAAAAGTAATGACATCCTCTAGCATAATCTCGGCAGAAAATAACTAAATCACTTTGAAGGAGATAAATGGTTACAAAACACCATCCTGTCTAATATGGATTGACAGGGAATGACAGGATCCTTCAAGACGATGGCAGCCCACAGGCCCATGTCTTTTCAAGGGATCAAAGGGACTGACACTGCCTGCCAGTCCCATCTAAGCAGAAAACAACTAGATTCTCTTCAGGTGGATATTTACTCTAAGATATTATTTCTGGGTAAAGATAGCTTATTTGGGAAGGATGACAGCATTTTTTCCTACACATCCTGTCATCTGTTAGAGTAGGACTTGGATGGGGGAAGAATCCTCCAAACCTGTCCTTGGGATCCAAATCAGTCATAAATCCTTAGCAAGCTAGGGAAATTGAACTATACTGTGACACAATTGTGGAGCATTTGGTTTACAGATTATCATTAATTTCCCTTCTGTCAATATAAAAAATTTATATAGACTCAATTTATCATTCACCAAAGTGGATTTTAATAATTGTTTAGAAAGAAAAATAGCTTTAATGGACTTAAATATTAAAGAAAACAATCAAAGTTCCAGATAAAAACCCCAAAACATAGAAGACTATTTTTATATTCTTGGGAACAGAGAAGATTTTATAAACATGATATGAAATCCTGAATTCCTGTGTAAAAGATTAATTTGATAAAAATTATCAAACTATATAAAAAGTTCAAGACAGTGGAATCAACATTCATCAATATTACATTGCTTACTGTTCTTAACATACTAATAAATCCTATAAATGATTAAGAAAAATATGACACCTGAAATGGTAAAGTATATGAACAGCTACTTTAAAGAGAATGAAATTCAAATGATTATTGACTATATGAAAAGATGTTCAACGTCTCACTAATCAAAGGAATGCAGACCTGAACAGCAAGGAAATCTTATTTCTTACTTACCAGATTCTCCACATTCTAAAGAGGGACAGTGTTCATTGATGTTGAGGTGTCAGAGAATGCACTATCTTCTGTATCATTTGTGGATTGTCAAATGGTTTGCAGGAGTAAAATAGAGTAATTTTGTCAATTTCTCTGAAAATCGAAAATGTGTATATTCTGTGATTTATCAATTCCACTTGGAATTTATCCTACAGCTACACCTTTAGAATGATACAAATATTTATATACACTGATGTCCACTAGAGTACTGTTTGCAAAATTTACTCTTGGCATAATCTGAGATTTATAGAAAAATTGCAAGAATTACCGAAAAATATAACTTTTACCCAGAATTCACAAATATTAACATTTTATTACACTTGCATTCTTCTGTTTCTCCTTTTTCTCTCTTTCTCTCTCTATACACACTCACATCCAAGCTTTTTTCCTGCACTGAGAGTAAGTTGCAGAGTACTCCTTTACCCCTAACTACTTCATTGTGCATTTCCTAAAAATCCAGGACATTTTCATATAATCTCAGTACATTATTCAAAGTTAGGAAATTAATACTGATGTAGTATTATTTTCTGATCTAGAGAACTTACTCAAATTTCTTCAATTGTCCCAGTAATGTTCTTTGTAGCAAGAAAATCTATGGGTTTTAGTTGTTATCTTGTCTCTTTAGTTTCACTTAATTTGAAACAGTTTCAGTGTCTTTCTTTGTATGTCATGACATTGACATTTTTGAAAGAGTACAGGTCAGGCAGTTCGTAGAATTTTTCTCACTTTGAGTTAGTCTGATGTGTTCTCCTGGTTAGGTTCATGTCACACGCGTTGGGCAGGAATACCACAGAGTGATGTTGTGTTTTCCTTAGTGCATCATACCAGGAGGTACATGATGCAATTCTGTCCTCTTACTGGTAGAGTTAACTTTGATCACAGTGTTTGCCAGGTTTTTCTAGGGTAAAGATACCATATTTCCTTTTGTAATTAATAGGTGGGTATTAAATACCTGTGGGTATTTACTTTGTGACTAAAGAAATATTCAGTTATTCCTCAAACTTTCATCCACTAATTCATACCTGAATCAATGATTAATATGATGGTTACCAAATGGTGATTTCCTAATTCCATCATTTCTTTTATATTGTTTGCTTTCTACTATAAGGAAGAGTTTTCTCTTTTTGCCTATATATTTTTGCCTATACTGTGTTTCCCTGAAAATAAGACCTAGCCAGACCATCAGCGCCAATGTGCCTTTTGGAACAAAGATGAATATAAGACCCGGTCTTATTTTAATATAATTATTATTATTATTTTAATATAAGACCGGGTCTTATATCATATCATATCATATCAGATCAGATCAGATCAGATCAGATCAGATCAGATCATACCAGGTCTTATATTCACTTTTGCTCTAAAAGACGCATTAGAGCTGATGGTCCGGCTAGGTCTTATTTTCTATATATATATTAGAATTCATCCATATATATGTAATATATGATAATAAATGTTTATAAAAATTATTTTATTGAATATATATATATATATTCAATATATATATTTTATTGATATATATATTCAATAAAATAATTTTTATAAACATTTATTATCATATAATATTATAATATTCAATATATATATTTTATATATATATTATAATATTCAATATATATATATTGAATATTCAATATAATATTCAATATATATATTATAATATTCAATATATATATTTTATATATATATATATTCAATAAAATAATTTTTATAAACATTTATTATCATATAATATTAAAAATATTATCTTAATTCTTAAAATATAATCCTTATTATTCTGGTGCTCAGATTGGGCCATATTTGGCAAATGGGACTACTTCAAGAGAGCTTCTATCCTTTTGACAGATCCCACTCATTTTAGAATTCTCTCCTATTTTCTGGTACAATAAGATGGTTTAGTCTAACTGTCCTTGTCCTAGCTCTGGAATTACCATTTTCCTCAGGAGCCAAGGTTCCATTTAGTGGAGAATGATATTTAGAAACCAGGATCTGGGCAGTAGATGTGTAGAACACTACTCTTTCTTTGTTTTTGAACAACATTTAAATAATAAAAAATTAGAAACAATTTAACATTTATCAGAAGAATCAGTTAAAGCATTTCCATGCAATGGAATTCCATAGGGCCATTAAAAATAATGAGGTATCTTTATTATACTGATATGGAAGAGGGTCTAATATATATTATATTTGGGAAACGTAAGCTAGTGAAAAGTTGGTATGGCCTGCTTTAAACATTATATATAAATAGATGTATATTCAAATAGAGTATTTAAAAAATCTGGAAGATTACATAACAAACTACAAATTTTAAAAAAATTTCTGGCAGTGGGCTAAGAAATAAGGTAAAATTTTAATTTCTTCATAGGTTCTTATAACTTCTTTTACATTCAACATTTATTAACTTTTATTTAAACACATACATCTGAAATCAATAGACAAAAATAAAGTAACAAAAACTGTTTGGGTGTTAATAGCTTGCAAGAGAATAAAAGTAATTTGTGTGGAGGCTAGGGAAACTCGACTAAATTGTATATTAGTAAAGTTGCTAGGATTAGTACTCACTAGTCAATTAGTTTGTAATAATTGCCTAGATCAGTCAGTTGATTTTCTTCAAGTCTCATTTAGTATCCTCATTAATTAAGTACTTTCATCTATAAATAGATTTTCCTTTCCTAGGCACAAACTTGTTAACATATCCCCAAATCAAGACTAGTACATACCTCCAGGGCAGGCTTTACATTCTCGTAGCCCACTCTTGATTGCAGCTGAAGCTACAGGGACAATTCTGTGCACTGACAGGGACCAGCCTAGATCACGTGCAGCATGCTTCCACATTCAGCTGGGGCTTTCAGGAGATTACCCGGCCCTCTTACAAGCAAGGTCAGGAAGTTGGGAAGAGACAAATCCCCCCAGGAGACTCGGCAACAGTGGTGGATGGCAGCTGAGGATAAATGCCCTAGAATAGGAATCAGAAAATTTGTTCTGAAAAGGGCCAGATGGTAGTTATTTTAGGTTTTATAGGCCATACAGTCTCTGTAGCAACTACTCAACTCTGTCTTTATTGCCCCAAAACAGTCATAAGAAAAAAGTGAACAAATTAGCATGCTTGTGTTCCAATAAAACTTTATTTACAAAAAGGTCACTGGCCAGATTTGGCCCACAGGCCATAGTTGCATTCCCCTGCTGTAGACTCCCGCCTTCAGGGTGACAACCCTGGGGGGCATTTTATACAGGTTTCTGAGGAAGTGGAATTGACACTGTTACCCACAACAGTAACCTGGATACTATCCCCTTATATTGGTTTGTTCTCTTTTTTTTATTTACTCTACTTGCTTCCTCACCCCTTCCTCCTATGTAACTTCTAAAATAAAACACATACACTCAAGTCCAACTCTCTCATCTTAAGTGAAGACACCGAGTTTCCACCTGAAATTGTCTTGTGAATGAACCGAGAATGCAAGTGGAGAAGATCGCATCTGCCTGATTACTATGGAGTCATAAAAAAACAAACAAATTTGGAGACTATGCTACAGACAGTAGTACCTCACACTCCAAAGAGGGCATAATGAGTAGGAAGGGAGGAAGAGCCACATTCTATTTTTCATTGTCAAAATTACTTAAATGATTTCCTGTGAATAGTGGAGACTTTGGAGGCTCTCTGACATTTCACACTGAAAAAATACATGGTATAGATCTAGCTTTAGGGAACATATAGAGTAGACAAAGTTTATTTTCAGTACCGCATATTCCCAATTAGGTTGTGCTTCTCTGCTCTCCCCTACAGTACACTCTTCCATCAGCTCTCATCTTGCTCCCTGATCATCCAAAGCCTCTCAATGCATCAGATTTTTATTTATTCAATAAATATTAATAGCTCTTGGCACTAGAAGCACAAGAGGGAACAAAACAGAGAAAGTCTCTGCCCTCTAGGAACTAATACATAGATAGCCAGAGAATGACAGAAATATGCAATTAGTCAGGGGGTAGTGAGAGCTATGAAGATGCAGGAAAGGGTGAGGATGGTTAGATGTTATTTTGCATAGTGTGTTCAGGGAAGGCTTTATGATAAGGTGATGTTTGAGCAGACACTTGAGTTAAAGTGTGCAGATAGCTGGGGTATGATCTTTTCCAGGCACAAAGCAAATGCAAATGTCCTGAGGTGGCAGCAGTAAGTAGGCCAGTGTGAACAGCAGTAATAGAAGGCTAGAAGGGTGAGAGGTGAGATCTGAGAAGTAGAGAAAAAATGGAGGGGGGAGGGTACAGGTGACAGGAGGGTAGAGGAAGTGGGGGATAATGAACATGGATTTTATTTTGATAAATCAGATGAGTGAGACTTTTTGACTTCTATTTTAAAATGATCCCAGTGGCTGCTGTATGTAGAGAATACACTGCTAGAAGGCCACGTGCAGAGGATTTCAATAGGAACCTATTGCAACAATCCAGATGAGAAATGGCCATGATTAGGATATAGGAAGAAAAGTGGAGGTGAAGTAGTCCATTTCTGGGTATCATCTGAAGGTAGAGCTGACAGGATTTGCCAATGGAATATGGCTCAAGAGAAATTAAGGAGAGATGGATGACCTCAAGTTTTTTGGTTGAACGTTGAGAGGAAGCAGATTGCTGTTCACTGTCATAGAAAAGATAGTGGGAAGAGAAGGCCTGGGGGAAATTCAAATAGTTGGTTTTGTCATGTTAGATTTGAGATCCCTATTTGACCTCAAAGAGGGTATGTCAGATATACGAGCCTGGAGTTCAGAGGAAAGGTTCGGACTGGAGATAAAATTTAGTTGTTCATTTGTAGATAGTATTTAAAGTCATAGCACTGAATGTGACCACTTACAATGTGATTGTAACTAGGGTAACAAACAGAGGGGTCCCAGGTCTGATCCTAGGGAGATGAACACTAGATTGGGGAGAAGATCCAGTAGTGCACATTGGCCCACTGGCCATAGGTTTCAGGAGTGTGTGTGTGTGTGTGTGTGTGAGAGAGAGAGAGAGAGAGAGAGAGAGAGAGAGAGAGAGAGAGAGAGAGAGAGAGAGAGAGGAGCTAGCAGCTATTGAGTATGTTCATACTTCGGGTTTTTTTCTCCTTCTTTCTACCTCTATCAAAACATACCCTCAGAATTTACCTCGTTGAAGTGGTAAATGAAATCATTCTGGCACTAATAGCATCAACACCTGACTAAACTGTTAGTATTTTAACAGGGACCGTTAAGTGCCTAAAATGCAAAAGTTTGCAATTATAGGGTATGCTCTGAAATGCCAATGGAAAGAAATGTTTTGAGGCACTGTTGATATGGAGATTCAGTCACATGGGTCAAACAATCTCCTGACTTCTGAGCTTGAAGTTAACTCTAAAAGAAACATACCTGGAGTAAAATAATCCCATCATTTTAAGGAAAACAATAAACATTTTCAATTTTAATAATGATATGAAAATACCAAAAGCTATTCTTTAAATAGAGAATGCACTAATGAAACACAGGTAAATGTCCACTAGCAAAGCAATCAGTTTGGACATACAAATCTTTCTTTTCTTTTTTCTTATAAAAACAACAACAACAACAACAACAACAACAAAAAACCCTAAAGTTAAATGAGAAATAACTAATTCCCTGTGACATATAGTTTTGAAGTATCAAATTTAAGTGAAACAGGTTTTTTTTGGTTTTCAAAAAGCATAGTTTTGTAATTACTGGGGAACTCTAAAGAGTAGTAGGAATATTGGAAAAGATTCTTAGAAGTAGGAGAATTTCTGGGAAAATTTTTAGCTCTACTTTAAAATGTATATATTATATGCTCTGCTCATATGGGACACTTTGCTTTTAAAGAACTTTGTCACTGCTGCATCTGTAGTTATTAAGCACCAACTACTTTACGACTTTGCACCTTATCCTTACTTATACTGTATATATCTAGATATTTCTTATACATTTGATAGTGTATCATTTCAGTTTCCCAGTTTCTACTGTATTGGCATCATATTCTTTAGAAATATTTAAGTCCCATGTTATTTCCTTTGTTATTTTTAAAAAGAAAGACATGAACAGGACAATCATTATTAAGAGAGTGAATTAGTATGCATTTCACTATTTATCCAGTTCTTTTATGATAAACACTTAGGAGGAGGAATATATCTGTCAGGAGAGTATAAATTATGCTTCAGTAACAAACATCCCCAACAATTTAATGGTCACAACCACAAAAATTTATCACTCATGGTATATGCTCATTGCAGGGTGTCTGTGGCTCTCCTCCATGTTTTCTTACCTCTAGGAAGCAGAATAAAGGAGCTACCTTTCTCTTGGATGTTGCTGTTCTTGAGGCAGAGAAAAGAGACAGGGCAAAGCATGAACTGGCTCTTAAAGCTTCTGCTCAGAAGACATACACTCACTTCTGTTCTAAGTTTCATGAACATTTCTAAGAGCGATAGAAAAGGAATGTTTAATGCTCCTACAGGGAACACTGCAGGGAGAGGAATCAGACTACTTGGCAAACAGAAATATAATTTACTACAAAGGATGAAGAGCTGAAATTAGAAAAGTCTTTGTCTCTCCACTTCTCCAATATAACAACCATAAACTACTATATATTTTCCTTTTTTTCCATTTATTCACCATGCTCAATGAAATATTTCTCAGCAACCAGAAATCTTAATCTGTCTTTTAAATTCATCTTAAAATTCATACTAATTGAGAATAAGAACAAATTCCAGGGCCTGGGCCATTGACATTCTTATCATTGGATAGTTCTCATCTAACCCCATGTAATAGTTCTTTAATTTTTTGTTTCCAGTTGAGGCCTTGATATTTAGGTCTGCCCTCATCTAACTAATATCACTTATTCCAGATATATACTACAATTAACTTCTGACTCTATCTCTTTGAATTCCTCTAATAGAATTTTTAAAGAAACCAGAATTTCCTCATAGTTGTAGTGAAAAGAACACAGTATTTGAACTTGGAGGAGATGTGTGAGGTCCTGGTGCTGTCTCTATCTAGCTTTTTCTCTTGGGTAAGTATTTGACACTCAAAGAATCTTAATTTTCTTATCTGTGCAATTGTAGTAGTCACACTTGTCTTACAGGGCTGCTGTAAGGATCAAATCAGGTATCACATGTAATTCCATTAGGAATTCCATTGGGGAAAAATGTTGGTTGATGCTATCACTCTGGGTGAGTTAGAAATACACAATTCTGGCATGTTATTAATTCCGAAATGAGGGCAATAACAATGAGATTTTAGGAGGCCTTCACGTGTTGCTTTTTTCCCCATATTTTTCAGTTGTTTTTCTTCATATGCTCAAAATATATTACTTTGGAAAAAGCCTGGATGATGAAATAAATGGAAAGAGAATTTTCTAACCTGTAGGTCTGGGATCACTATATTGTGTACACAAAAAGTATGACTATAATAAAATGAATTTTTATTTGTCAAGTTTGCAGTTTCTTTTTGCCTACCACTCGTCAGACTTCCCAAGTGAATTTGGCGGCAGCAGCCTTTCTGTTAGCAACTTTGTCGCCCATTAGCATCCTTGTAACGGATTAGCTCCTGAGACAGCTAATCCACAATGATGAACTCATTTCTACAGGTCTGGATTTCTGATAAGACTAGTCTGCTAGGCCTTACTAAATATGAAATGCCAATGGCTAAAAACATAAAATCTGCCTGTATTGGAAATTTCATAATTCTCATGTATATCTTTAAATTATAATAACTGTACGGTACTGGCATGACAGAAATACTAGTAATCAAACTTCACTGAATAACGGTTTACTTTATAAACACCTTTCCCATCCCATTTGGTGCTGCCAAGGCTTTTACCATAGGAAATCTGTGTAGATAGGGAAAAATATTCCCCCAATTTTTTTCTGCTTAAACCAAAGAGGAAAACATGTGGTCAAACTCATTTATCACAATAGGTTGTATGTAGTATGAAGGTTTCCTTGGCGATATCCCTGACTAATTTGTACTTGCCAGTAACTCAAAGACCATAAAAGTAATATAGTAGGAAAACAGATTTCAAAAATTTCAGTGAAAAGACAGGTACATTTCTCACAAAAGGACTTTATAAATAATATATGGCATATAATAGGTAAGAGATTTCTTCCTTTCTTTTTCAAAAACATTTTTTGAGTGTTGGAATTTGCAAATGGCATTGACAAGGTAATATAAAAAAAAAATAAAGAAAACGAGGCACTAGTAAAAAAATCAGTATGATTATATAAGGAGCTTTCTAATTGACATCTTTTGTCTAAAAAGATATGTAAAAAGATGGAAACTCAAAAATAGGACTCATTCAAAAGAGTAGCAGAAACATCTAGGAATAATACCAGACAGATTAAAAACCAGAATAAATTGAAGATTTGAAAAAAAGTCACTAGAAACAGTCTTATGACTTTTAAGCTGTTCAGATCAGGAAGAAGAATAAGAAAACAAGGTTAGACACATTGTTAGAGGCCAATGATTTCAGGCTTCTCGATGTCATAAACAACATCCAAAACCTGTTTTGCTTCCATATTTGCTACAAAATGGCAAGGTTTCCAAGTAAAACTGAAAGTCAATAAATTATAGAATTAGGTCACCGACCAAGGTATGTAAGAAGGTAATATGAAACTTCTGATAACTACAAATGAGTTTGAGTCTCCAGAAGCAGATGAAGTGTCATTTCAGGATGACAAAGAAACTTTCATCAGTTAGCTAAGATAACCTACTAGTAATATTCCAAAACGAAAAATCATAGAGTCCTGCGAAAGTTCCTAGAACTTGAAAGACAATATCCCCATTTCAGAAAAGGAAAAACCTATCCATTGTCAGATGGTAGAACAAATAGTTATATAAATGATTAACACTTAGAAAAATATAAGATTCCACATGACTTTTTTTTTTTTAGTATAAAACATTCCTAAATGTTTGAATATACGTAGTTAATCAGAGTTACTACATTGGTAGGTAAGAATGTTAAGACTGGTTTATAATAATTTTAGAAGAAAGAACTACCTCTCATAATATCCTAATGGATAATCTGGTAATATAGGTAGGATGATGGTCCATGTGTATTGACAGCTTATTTAACAATCATGACTAAAACAGTGATGGCTATATTACCTTTAAATATTGGCAAGCTGTGTTTATCACGGATAGAGCGCATGTTGGCTAAGGGATACTGAGGATGTTCCTTTCTTCCTGATGCTGTCTGGATCTCGGTGGCAGCTGTGTGGGTATGACAGCCTGTTTTCTTCCTCAGGGCCTGCACGGATCCCATCGGAGGAAGCTACAATAGTATTAAAGGGAAATAATTAGGCTGTGCTCTTGTCCTAACTGTGCCATTTGGTAGCTGTGTGGCCTTGCAAATATCCCTATCTGTAAAACAAAGATATAATAACTGCTGTAAGTCATTCTTATAGGTGGTTGTGAGGTTTTAAAAAGATGGTAGTTTTAAAAGGCTTTAAAAAGTGTTCCTAGACATAAAAATGCAAGGAAAGGGCATCATGAGTATCTCTGCGTCGATCTGAATTGAGGGCAAACATGTGAGAACACAGAGTTCTCTTCCTGAATCCGTCCTGATCAATAGTTTCATCAATGGAAATAGAAGACATAATTATTACATCAAAAAGCTTGGCAACGACAGCCTTGAGATCTACAACTTTCTTTCCCAATGCTGCCAAATTATATTTCCAGGCAAAAATATCAGACCAAAACAACAAGATGAAATTTAGTAATCATAAAGGGCTGCTATCTAGACTTGGAAATGCAAATATATAAGTACAAAACAAGAAAAGAAAAAAAAACAAAAACAATTGTACAGCAGCTCATGTGAAACAAACATGGCTAATAAGAATATGAAGAAATGTGTAGATCTGTTCAGTCTCAGATAGTCAGACCACATTAGTCTAATGCCTGGGATATAACTGATACACTAAAATGTGACTTCGCTGAATTCAGCACCTATTCCCCCCTTACTTCAAGAGAGACATCTACAATCTGTAATGTGACCAGTAGATGCTGGAAGTGTCAGGAAACTATGATCTACAGGAAGAGTTGAAAGAACTGAAACAGGTTAACCTTAGGAATGAGACTAGTGAAAAACCTTAATAGCTGTCTTCCAATATCTAAAGGTCTGTCAACGGTTGTTATAAGGATTATTTTCACTCCATGTCATTCCAGAGAGCAGAGAAGAAATCAGTGGGTGAAAGTAAAAAGAAGGCAGATTGTTGGCTCACAGAAACAACTTTATAATAACACCTCAATCTGTACAACAACAAGAAAGGTTGCTGGGTGAGAAAATAAAATCTCTATTGGTGGTTGAAGCCAAGGCTGGCTGCAATCTGTTAGGGAATCTATACAATACATTTCTGCTTTAGGCTGACTTCTAAGGTCCTTACCAACGCCCGGGTTCTATGATTTTATTAGAAATTTGTCTTTATTTTTAAGACTGTTATATGTCCAAATGTTTCTTTTTCCTTCTCTTATTACATGGATATCAATAGACAGTTTGCAGTAGAAGGCATATTATTTTTCTGCCCACAGGACGTTTTAAAGAAGCTAGTCAACCCTTAAAAATTGCTGATTTACCATCTTAGAGGTTTCTTTACTCTGCAGAAGTAATTTATTGCACACAATTATGATATATAATATCTCTGGCTTATTAAGCATAAAAAAATCCATGTTTCTGCACTATTATGGTTTTCTACCTTAGAAAGCCTTAACGTTCATAGTTAAGGTTACTATGGAAACCATAACTCAATTCTTTGTAACTATAAATTACTTTTGATATATACTTGTTAACTTTGATTCTTATATTTTTTAAAATTGTATTTATTTAACTGTGTTTTTCCAGGACCCATCTGCTCCAAGTCAAGTAGTTGTTTCAATCTAGTTGTGGAGGACACAGCTCACAGTGGCCCATGTGGGGATCGAAACAGCAACCTTGTTGTTAAGAGCACCGCGCTCTAACCAACTGAGTTAACTGGCTGCCCCAACTTTGATTCTTTATGTACATCTGCTATCTAACTATTGAGAGTGACAAACTATATTCTCTCCATAAAGACAGTAGATTAAATAGGTTAAGGAGCTTTCCCTGAATGATTATAGAAAGAACCATTTGAAGTAGTTTGTTATTACGGGCAAGAATAGAAAAATGAGTCTGTTGTGTGATAAGGAAGGGCAAAACAGAGGGACACAGTAGATTATAGCATGGCTTGCAGTGAAAATAAAGTGACCATAAATCAGCAAAATTATATTGTAGATAACATGTATAAACTGTGCTAATCGACAGACAATTAGGGATGAAACAATACATGAGCTGTACACAACTATTTCCCTTTTCCATGCTTAAGGTAACATCAATAATTAATTATGGCACTTTTTTCTACTGACTTGAAACAAGTCCTCAGAATCTTCCACAACACAATATTATAGACAGTGCTATTAATTGATATCAATTCTTCTCATTTCTTCTAGAAATCCATAATTATGAATGTAGAAAAAGCAATAATGTCCATAAATTTTGCACCAATCAGATTCTACTTTTCCTATGGATAGACCTAGGAGGTTATTTGGATAATTTACTAAAGGAACAATGATGCTGACATTAGTGATACCACAGGGAAAGATGACTGCATTTTATTGAAAGATTAAGACTTAGACTCAAAAGGAGTCCTAGCTGTGGCACTTGGGGGAAGAACTTAACTTCTCTGAGTCTAATTTCTTTGTTTGTAAAACGTACATACGAGTACCAATATCTACCAACAGTGTTGTTCAGAGGAAAGCACTTAGGACACTTCACAACACGTACTCTATACTGGGCTAATAAGGGGTGAGGGGAAACAAGTACACTCACCAAGCCAGCCAGATCAACTAAATCATACTGGGGATTAACAGGGTCTGGACCATTGCAGCCAGCTCATCTTTATAAAATTCATGTATTTAAATGAATGTGAAGGTTACACTAAACTTTGTAGTATATATTATACAACCCTAAAGAACTTGGACTAAGTTCAGCCAGTAACCAATTTGGGGTTATTATTGTTTTAATTTTTCTAGCTAGATTGAAATTTCCCTGAGGGCAGAGATAATATTTAGTTTGATTTCGTGTCTGCAATTGAGCCTAGTATTACATGACTTGAAAACTTTTTAAGATAACTTAAAAAGTCAGTAATAAGATGCATGAGGGATAATTTTAACCTAATATAACTTAAAAACTCTAGATAAAAATAGAGATTATTTCTTCTGGTTAGAGAATACCATGACACAGGCTTAAACAATAGCATGATGAATGTAGCTTAGGGGCAAAATAATAAATTACCATTATAGAAGACTATAGGGCACTGAGAGAAGTTTGGTTAGAACCTAGTTCTACGGATTAACAAACCAATGCTATTTCTAGTATATTATGCAGAATTTTCCAAAATAATCAAATGGATTAGACCACCTGTAGAAATGACATATTCCCATCTAGATCATTAAGAAATGAAAACATTTTTCCTGATATTACCTAGGCCACCCTCAATATCACACTTATTAATATGTACTTCTTTAGTCTGTAGTTAGGATACTGCACACAAATATGTCTGCTTTTAAATATTAATTAGTAATAGACTACTAATAATCACAGCAAGAATAATTATGATCAAAAGAATAATAATAAAAATATCTAGGAAGCTATATATCATCAGGTTGGGAAACACAATTATAATAGCAAATAATCAATTCTAAAATGCCAATCAGGTGACATTCATGTGAAATATAGGCTTATGAATGATTTAGAAGAAGATTCATGTGTGTGTGTGTGTGTATATATATATATATATATATATATATATATATATATATATAAACTTAGAAATGAAGGGAGCAAAAATATAATGAGAAAGAAAGCAATATCTGGCTGGAAAGCCTAACTATTGCAAACATTAGAGGGCAATTCCAGTTTCTCCAAAATAGGTATTTAGACAAGGAGAACAATAAGACAACAAAAGTGTGTCATACTAAACAGGGATCAATAATAAGCAATGACCAGAGAAAAATATGGTCAAGAAGAGGGCCATACTGTGGACCTGTCTGAAAGGATTTTGATTGTATGCTGGACCTCATCACAGAGGCTACTCTAATTTAGGATCGAATCTATTACTGTCAAGTTTTTACTATTGGGCACATGACTACTGAGGTTTGTCCATAATAGTTTTACTTAAAAAGAAAGTTTCTTCTGGGTATTTTCTGACTACAGTACTTACAAGAGTCTCCTAGGTTTCTAGAGGCGATCTTGAATTGTAAGCAATCTGATGATGTCCCTAACCTTATTCCTTTGGTCCCGAAAATAAGACCTAGCTGGACCATCAGGTCTAAAACGTCTTTTGGAGCAAACATTAATATAAGAGCCAGTATTATACTATGTTATGTTATGTTATGTTATGTTATGTTATGTTATATTATATTATATTACATTATATTACATTACATTACATTAAACCCGGTCTTATAGTAAAATAAGACCAGGCCTTATGTTAATTTTTGCTCCAAAAGACGCATTAGAACTGATGGTTTGGCTAAGTCTTGTTTTCGGGGAAACACGGTAGTAGGACATTATGTTATTCTTGAAAACTGTGGGATTGTCTTAAGTAGTAACTGTTATTACAAATATGTTACATGTAGTAAATCCAGAAATGAGATTAGAGGGGCTAAAAATCACACTGCAATTCTGTCTCCCAGAGATACAGCAACTAGTTCTCTGATTCATGAGGTCGAGGCCCACGTCCTTGTTCACCACCGTGTCCACGGTGAAGAGTGTGCTACCTGGCACATAATCATTAATATCTGTTAAGCAAAACAAATGCTGGCATTTTGTTGTATTCCTGCCTAGAATTTTTTATTTTGGTGTTATGCCCACCTAAAATTTTTTATATGTAAATATTCTTTTAAAATGAGATCATAGTGTGTATATTTTGAATTCTGGAAAGTAACTGAATTTTGAACAGTAATCTTGGATTGTGAATACATTCTCTTATTACTATAAGATTTTGTAGACTCATTAAGTATGAGGCTTGGAAGGGAGCTCAAGTTATATACTCCAAAGCTTTCATTTTACATACATTGGAAAACTTAGACTGGTGACAACATAAAAAAGGCTGTTCTAAAATTGAGGCCTCTGAATTTCAGCCAGATTTTTTTTCTGCCTTACAATGACTCTTAAACAATATCTTAACCCAAGCTTTTTGAAATTGAAATTGAAAATTCATGCTTCTACAAGAATGTTATTCACTTATTTTTGGATATTCCTTTGAATACTTCTCACTCTCACGGATATAAATTTAAAAGTATTTGGCTAAATTTAAGTTCTCTATGAAAATATTTGCTGCTAATTACCAAGTCTAGGTAATTTCTAATATTTATTTTTTCTGTAAGTCGGTAAGTTATATTTATTTTAAGATTTAATATTTTATTCCACTTCGGTATGCATAACATATTTATTATAACTTGATTGATACATATTTTAAAAATTTCAGTGGCTTTTCCATTACCAAGAAAGCAAGGAATCTCCATAATTAAAGAAAGTTGCTCTCCTTAAGTGCAAGCATCTGCTTTCCCCCAAACACCAGTCAGTAATTATAAAGATTTATTTTCCTCCCAAATATTTTCATTCTTCGTGTACACTGTTTCTTGTACTATTCATCTTATTTGACATAACATGATTTCAATTAGGGTTTTAATGGTCAAGATACATGTTTCAAGATTTTAAAGGTTAGTAGTTACAAGCATGCCCAGCATATCCTGTCAAAATACTAATGTCTCAGGCTATTTAAATAATAGCCTCAAAAAAGGTAATATCGAATAAAAATCATGAGCATGGTATATTTTAAATATTACTATGGAACATTATTAAACAATTAGAGTGAACTAAATAATATAATAATGCCACAGTTCTACACTTTCCCCACTTGCCTCTCGTCCTAGTTAAAAGAGATTTCTCAAGCTGGGGATGTACAGCCAGTAGCTCTTGAAAGTATACTGGTCAGTCTTTCAACCATATATAGCGCCTTCCCCCTCCTGCTTTATTCAGATATTCTAGACATCCTGAACATTTAAAAAAGTAAATTTTGGTAGCCAATCCCCACCCACGCCATCCTTCTAAGAACAGGTTTTCCCCTTTCTCCTTTACCCTAATAACCCAAGATTGCAGTTGTGTGAAAGTCTGTGGCCCTTTCGGACAAAATGAAGAAAGTGACAAAGCTACAAAACAAATCTTGACTTTTGGTAAGAAGCGAATGGAGAGAACGAAGAAGAGAAAGAGAGGGAGGGAAGTGGGAAAGCGGGAGAGGAAGAAAAAAAAGACACAGCTACTATGACTTGCAGATGACTTTCATCTGGTAGCATTGCTGAAGCTATTTTTCTATCTTAAGATTATTATTATTATTATTATTATTATTATTACTATTATCTTACAAGTAAAGGTTAAAAGAGAACTGGAGTAAGCAATTTCTACTTATCCTTTCTCAGTTCTTCCATTCCTGGGCTCTGATCTTCTGTTCTTCTCCAGCCTGGAACTATTTGCAGTGGTGCTTCCAGCGTAGCTCTCTCTCTAATTGCTATCCATCTGTTTCCATTAAGCCTCTAAGCCATTTGTCTCATTTAAATATCTCATTCCTTTTTCTAAACACTTCAAACCAAGTTCTGACCTCAAATATTTACATAGCATTTCCACAGATTTCTGCATCTGAGGACAGTGTCATTTGCTATTTTTTAAAGAATGTTATTCAGCACCTTTCACACTGTGAGTGCTAAATATGCAATTATTATTACTTTGATAGTATGATAGTAAAAAAAAGTTCAATGGAATGTTCAATTCATCTTTTTATAAGATATTCTGTAATTGAATTTAAGGGCAATAGTGTCTTTCTCTGATCCAACTTCAACATAATTAACTTGATAAATTGTTTTCAGGTTTTAGGTCTTAGAAATATGATTAAATAAAACCAATCAGCAGTTGGAGTTATCACAACAGCTCTAGTGTTCCGCTAGCAATCTAAAACAATACTTTAACAACATCCCTTGTCTCCAAAATCTGTCTTGTTACATGTGAAATAAAAGTCTCAATAAAAAGTCATGAATAAACAGATTCCATTCCACATTTACTATGATAGAGGCAGTAACTTATTTTTCCAGCGATAACTTACTGAGTGTAAAATACTTCCTCCAAACAGCCACGATGATGACAACACACACACACACACACACACACACACACACACACACACACACACACACACACACTTCATATATCTGCTTTACCTGCTGCCGTTCCACAGTGTGAAATCAATAGTGTAAGAGTCTCCAAACATCTCCTAAATGTTGCTTCTCCACTTGTTAGCAACCATCTGTCTCCAATAATCCTAGGTGCCTGTTTAACCTGTGAAAAGCTAAAAGGAAAAAAAAAAAAAAATGCTGTTCTCATCATATCTTTCTTGGCTCCTCAGAGTTTATTTTTAAAGCTCTTTCCCTCAGCAGTTTACTTCATTGCTGTCCAAGGTCATCATTCCTCCAGGCATCTTTTTTTATTTTTCCTCTTGATTATTGTCCCTTATATGCATCTTATACATTCTTCCCTTTGTCCTTTGCTCATGGAGTTCCTTTCTAATTAAGTATCTGTCAGTCACTTTTCCACTAGACCAACAGTTCAAGACACAGTTCAAATTTAATTCTAGCCAATGATTCACCTCGCCATTACCAAGTTACTCAATTCTTTGAATGTTTTCAGTCTTTACTATGACCAGAAGCTGGTGGAAGTTATTACTTGTTTTTTTACTTTTTTTTCATCCCTCGCATCTCATCATATACTTGTTTATGTGTGCTTTTTCTAGGTATCATTTCAAACACATTTTATGATCTACAAGGAAAAGAAAAATTATCTTGTTAGAAGCCTCATATCTTAATATATACCCATGTACATAAAGTATTCAGTAATACTTTTGGAGTTTATCTACAAAGATACTTTTATAAGAAGAGTCCAGTTTACCAGGATTTTGCATTCATATATACCCTAGAAATTAATTATGATAATATCTTCTGGATTCATTTATAAGATTGCCTTATAAATGTTGTAGATGAGGTTTTTCTTTATTTCATTGAGTAAATATTCCAGGAGAGGGTCCAGGATGCTTCCCTACAATAAAATCCATTCTAAAATCAATAGTATTATAGTAAGACTACAGAATCCACTTGCCCGACACCCCGCCACATTTAAATTTGCCATGTGGTTTTCTACCCCATTTCTAGTCAGGTAAAGGCTGTCAAAGAGGAGAACCCTGCCAGAGACTTGGTATGTCAAATAGTTAGACTCCACGGTGTCAAACCGCAGTCAGGTAAATCCCAGGCTGGCTTCCCCTTTCTGATCTTTTCCCCTCCTTGGCCGTAGCCTTCTCGTTCTCATTTTCTCTTTCTGAGTTCTTTCTTCTCTCTTCCTCTTTGGGAACTCCCTCTCCACATCTGTGTTTATTCATTATTTCAGAAATGTCTAAATTTGAAAACTATATGTTTCTACATAGTAAGGTGTATTTTTGTGTCTCCATCTCTAAATGATCCTGAAAACATTCTCTTTATGTAATTTGCTAATTCCTTTCCTAAATCTGTCTCTCCTTCCCATCGTATTCTGCAAAGTTTGGGCACATCAGCTGGTTTGAGGCTTACAAATACCTACACAGGCTAGTTGGCAGCTGGCTTGTGCATAGAAACCTGGTAAGAAGCCATCTTTCTTCTGTGTTTTCCCCCCACTTTTCTTACCTCTTCTTGACCCCCTTTATCGGCCATTTTCTTTCAGCCTTCAACTTCCTTCCATTCTTTCTAAGCTAAAAGCAAGGAGAATTTCCCTACTTTTACTCCTTAAATTTGGAGTCAATTCCCATTATATGCTCCAGTGAGTTTTCTTGGATACTATGGGCATCTGATTTAATCGGTTTGACATGAATTAATCTTGGGATTTACCTGTAGCCTTCTTTGTAATTTTGTTTGGCTAGTGCTCAAGCCTTGATTTTCTTGGCAGTAAGTTTCTGAAAGGAGTATCTAGTAATCAGCGTAATACATAAAGACCTCCTGGGGTCTATTCACAATATTAGACAAGAAAATTATGTCAGTTGACCTAAGGTCTTCTTTCCTCCATTATCCAATCTGCTCTCAACTTTCTGATAAAAGAAATAGATTAAGACAAGGGAACAGGTGTAGAGTGCTTATCATTGATAGTCTCCGCATAGATGTTTTAGTATGTGTTTAGGAATATCCATTTCTGCTCTTTAGATAATTTGGCTTTTTATCTTGAACATCCAGTTAAAAGAAATGGAGGACTTTTCCATTTTATTGGAAATAAAAGTCTCCATCTCTTTCAGCATGAGAATTAACCACATCTTCTGAACATGTGGACATTATGTGTCATGAACCAATCATATTTTTTCCCTTAGAGCTAAATTTGTAGCTGCCCTCTGGCAAGTACACTGAGCTATATGCATTCTAACCATACTTTAAGCTTCAACTAATTTTTCCTATACTCATTTTAATATTTATCTCAGTTCGTTTAATTTTTTATGTTATGGTGTAGCTATATAATAGGACATTATGATTCTGTTTGGGATAAAGAGGAGTGTAAACAAATAAGCCCATAAAAATCACATTGCCTATTACTTGTATATAGAAAGATAGGTATACTTTGAAGTAGATATCTCAATTTGAGAAAAAAACAAACTGCAGTATAGAAAATGATGAATATTGATGAATCACTAAGTTTATTTTTGTACTTTTAATATTAATTTTAACAACAATTTTCTTAAAGATTTGGAATTAGTATTTTGAAATAGAAACATGAAATTAGTTATATATATATAAATATGTAAAAGAAGGCAAGCCCCCATACTTGTATATTAAAAATATTTTTGTAAATTACAAAGTTAAAAATATGGGTAACACTATACGGGTAATGTAATGTATGGGTAAAATTATCCCAATAAAATAATATTTGTGACAATGTTTTCAATATTTAAGTCATAGTTAGTTCTTAAATTATTATTATTCATTTGTTCTTATAAATCATTCACCTAGGCTTATTTGTAATTTATTATTTAGAATTCTACAATTTTATATTTGTGAAGTTTAAAAAAGTATTTACATAAATCATTTATTCTTACAGTATCCAATTAGTATTGAATGATACAGACAGTTTGAAATTCTTCCAGACATTCTTGTGGCCCTCTGCATTGCTTCAGGGAGTGGAATATTGATGGCTAGATAGACACTATTAGAAAGTTTCTGCTCCCAAATCTGAAGCTTAAAAAAGTAGTGACACCCAGGTGGGAGGGAGGCTGGGGCTGGGTGAAACAAGTGAAGGGATGAAGAGGCATAAATTGGTTTTTACAAAATAATCACAGGGAAGTAAAGTACAGCATAGGGAATATAGCCAATAATACTGTAATAACTATGTATACAGCCAGGTGGGTACTAGACTAATTGGGGGATCACTTCGTACATTATATAAATGTCTAACCACTATACTGTACACATGAAACTAATATAAAATAAAAACCACAATGAGATATCACCTCACCCCAGTTAGAATGTCTATCATCAACAAGACAAATAGTAACAAGTGTTGGAGAGGCTGTAGAGATAAAGGAACCCTCATACACTGTTGGTGGGAATGCAGACTCATGCAGCCATTATGGAAGGCAGTGTGGAGGTTCCTCAAAAAATTACAAATATAATTACCATATGACCTAGCAATCCCTCTCCTGGGTATCTAACCAAAATATCTGGAACCATTTACACATAAAGACAAGTGTGCTCCAATGTTCATTGCAGCTCCAATGTTCAGGCCACTTTATTTACAGTGGCCAAGACATGGAAACAACTGAAATGTCCTTCAATAGATGAATGGATAAAGAAGTTGTGGTATATATACACAATGAAATAATATTCAGCAGTAAGATGAAATAGGACCATTTGTGACAACATGGATGGATCTTGAGATAATAATGCTAAGCGAAATAAGTCAGACTGAAAAAGCAGAGAACCATATGATTTCACTGATATGTGGTATATAAACCAAAAACAACAAAAGAACAAGACAAACAAATGAGAAACAAAAACTCATAGACACAGACAATAGTTTAGTGGTTTCCAGAGGGTAAGGGGGGAGGAGGAAGGTAGATGAAGGTAAAGGGGATCAAATACATGGTGATGGAAGAACTGACTCTGGATGGTGAACACGCAATGTGATTTATAGATGATGTAATACAGAATTGTACACCTGAAATCTATGTAATTTTACTAACAATTGTCACCCCAATAAACTTTAATTTAAAAAATAATAATAATATTGAAATTCAACTGTAAATAAATTTTTTTTAAAAATTAAAAAATATATTTTTTAAATGTAGCAGCACCACAGTTAAAGTGTCCTTTAATGGAAAGGTTATATAGAGTAATAAAACACATGCTGGGTTTTTAAAAGAAAAATGTAAATGACATAGAATATTTGCATGTCAGCAAATATGCCCAAATCATTTGCAATTTGGAAATTATCATCCTTCAATTAACAAATGATTAACCATATAGTAGTTTTGAAAACTTGCTCTATTTATAAAAACGACAACTTCTAAAAAAATTCATTTCATAGACCTGGAAGTGGGCAGCTAACAACTAAGAGCTGATTTTTAAAAATGGTAATAATTATGATAATGACAAAATGTTTAACACTTTGCAACTTAAAGTACTTTCTCATATTATTCTTTTCATTCCTCAGAATACGATTATTTCAAATTTAAATATGAGGATTCCGACAAAGAAATCATGCAGAATCAAATAGCAGGGACGTGAGAACAGAAGCCCTCTGCTTCAGCTCCCACACCAATTCCAGGATTCTGCTTTATATCTCAGTTGTACGTTAACTATAATATCCAGCATTGCTTGGGAGCACCATTACTGTTGTTAGATAAAGTTTAAGAGAAACTGTAAATATTAATGTGGGATTTTGATAACTTCTTATAATTGTAGTAAATAATATAAAGCTTAATTTTTAGTTTTTAAATTTGTGTTAGGCCAATTTATAGAACACATTTGTCATCCCACTTCCCTGGGCAATATGAAAGGATCCACACTGCTGTTTACCTTGGCTTACACCATACAGAGTTGTCGCTTCTAGAAGTAGTTCATCACAGACGAATGCCTAAAATGTAGAGCGGTTTTTTTCTTGCATCTTATTAATAGCCATGAAAAAGTAAAAGGATTATTTGAGAGAATCAGTGATACCCAAAGAATAAAATACTGATTTCTTTTTTAAACATAGCATGTTGAAAACCACCTCTGTTATTTTTTAACTCCCTGGGTTTTGAGTTTTGCTCAATTAATTAAGATTTAGGAGGTTCAGAGTGTTCACTAACTGGTCTTAACGTAACCTCACTATTAGAATAACATAAACCTTTGGGTTTACTTTTACGTTACAGGGTTCAAAACAGTGTCAGATTTCAGACAGTGTTATAATATGGTGCATGTCAGTCCAGACTGCAGTTTTGAATCATCTATATAATTAAGATCACCCTAACCCAAGGGAGTTAGAATTGCTGGAGGTAGCCCTGGACATAGAACATTTTTAAAGCTCCCACTTCATTTGAATCTGCAGTCAAGGCTTGAAAACCATTAAATCTACTTGGGACTCATATTGGAAAGGAATGATTGTTTTCTCTGCCACAAAAATTTCTAGGTATGGCCAATGTTCCATTGTGTCACACTTTGCTTTCACATGCCCTTGACAGACATGGTTCTTCTGAGCAGAAGTCATATAAGCCTCTGTTGCTTCCCAGGAATGCTCACAAAACAAAATGGACTTTTTATTTTGCAATAGAAATTCACAGAAAGTTGCAAAGGTAGCACAGAGAGGACCCAGGTACCCTTCACTCAGTTACCCCTAACAAGTCCATCTTACACAATTATAGCACAATATCAATGACAGCAATCTGACATTGACTTGATGTATGTGTATAATCCTATGTTATTAGATCACATATGTAGATTTGTGTAACCATCAGTGCAATCAAGATACAGAACTATTGGGCTGGCCCGGTGGCTCAGGCGGTTGGAGCTCCATGCTCCCACCTCCGAAGGATGCTGGTTCGATTCCCACATGGGCCGGTGGGCTCTGGACCACAAGGTTGCCAGTTCAACTTCTTGGGTCCCGTGGGGGATGGTGGGCTCTGCCCCCTGCAACTGAGATTGAACACGGCACCTTGAGCTGAGCTGCCTCTGAGCTCCCAGATGGCTCAGTTGGTTGGAGTGCGTCCTCTCAACCACAAGGTTGCCCGTTCGGCTCCCACAGGGGATGGTGGGTTGTGCCCCCTGCAACTAGCAACGGCAACTGGACCCGGGGCTGGGCTGCGCCCTCCACGGCTAGGACTGAAAGGACAACAACTTGAAGCTGAACGGCACCCTCCAACAACTAAGATTGAAAGCACAACATCTTGACTTGGAGAAGGGGCCTGGAAGTACACACTGTTCCCCAATAAAGTCCTGTTCCCCTTCCCCAATAAAATCTTAAAAAAAGAAGTGGTAACTTTCTTCCAAAAAAAAAAAAAAAAAAGATACAGAACTATTCCATCACCACAAAGATTACCCTTATGCTACCCCCTTATAGCCACACCCAACTCCTTCCCTAGGCATCCCAAACCCCTGGCAACCTTCAATCTGTTTCCCTATTCTACAATTTTTTCATTTCAAGAATGTTATATAAATAGATTTACAGCATATCTTTCTGAAATTGTAGGTTGTTTTTTTTTCCCCCACTTAGCATAATGTAGTTGAGATCCATTCAAGTTGTAGTGTATATCAACAGTTTGTTTCTTTTTATTGTTAAGCAGTATTACATCTTGGTTGTTTCCAGGTTTTGGCTATTACAATAAATCTGCTACAATAATGTTTCATTTCTCTGACATAAATGCCAAGAGTGCGATTGCTGGGTTGTATGGTAAGTGTATGTTTAATTGTTTTAAGAAACTGCTAAACTGTTTTCCAGAGTGGCTGCACCAGTTTATATTCCTACCAGCAATGTATAACAGATCAAGTGTCTCTATTCTTGCTAGCATTTGGTGTTACATCTTATTGTATCATGCTGAGAAATGTATAGTGATATCTCATCATGGCTTGAATTTGCATTTCCCTAATAGCTAGTGATGCTGAATATGTTTTCACATGTTTACTTGCCATCTTCGGTGAAATGTCTTTTCATGTATTTTGCCCAGTTTCTAATTGGATTATTTATTTTTACTGTTCAGTTTTAAGAGTTCTAGGTAAGTGCTTTGTCAGATATGTTTGCAAATATTTTCTCCTACTCTGTAGCTTGTCTTTTCATCCTCTTAACAGGATCTTTCTCTTACACAGAGCAAAAGTTTTTAATTTTGGTCAAGTCCAATTTGTCAATGTTCACATTTATGGACTGTAATTTTGGTGTCATATCTTAAAAACTCTTCACCAAGCCTTAGGTCCCCCAAATTTTCTCCTATGCTATGTTCTAAAAGTCTTACAGTTTTACAGTTTATATTTAAATTTGTGATTTATTTATTATTATTTTTTTAAAGTGTAGGTTTTTTTTTTAAAAGATTTTTATTGGGGAAGGGGAACAGGACTTTATTGGGGAACAGTTTATATCTCCAGGATCCCTTTCCAAGTCAAGCTGTCGTCCCTTCAATCTTAGTTGTGGAGGGTGCCATTCAGCTTCAAGTTGTTGTCGTTTCAGTCTTAGTTGTGGAGGGTGCAGCTCAGCTCCAGGTCCAGTTGCCCTTTTTCTAATTGCAGGGGGCGCAGCCCACCATCCCTTGTGGGAGTCCAACTGGCAACCTTGTGGTTGAGAGAACACGCTCCAACCAACTGAGCCATCAGGGAGCTCAGCGGCAGCTCAGCTCAAGGTGCCATGTTCAATCTTAGTTGCAGGGGGCGCTGCCCACGATCCCTTGCGGGACTCGAGGAAGTGAACCGGCAACCTTGTGGTTGAGAGCCCACTGGCCCATGTGGGAATTAAACCAGCAGCGTTCGGAGTCAGGAGCAAGGAGCTCCAACCACCTGAGCCACCGGGCTGGCCCTGTGATTTATTTTGAGTTAATTTTTGTAAAAGGTTTGAAGGTTGGGGGTGGAGGGGGTTGTGTTGTGCAGAAGCCCAAGTCTCCCTTCACTTCCCCATTGTCTCCCATGACACCACAGAGGGGGTCCTCCTTACCACGTGGTAGAGATGAAAGTCTCAGCTTCCTACTCTGCCCTCTCTAAAACCACCTTTGAGGTGGGGAGGGAGTTGCAGCACCTTCTTACAGCCTTGTAAGGGTAGAATCTAGACTCTCCACTGGGCCTTTGTTTGTGGGGGTGGTACTGCAAGATTTTCTGTGGTTATTGTCTAAATGTTTTCTGTCCCTTTCCTGGTCCATTGTCAAGAGACAGCAGACTTCTCGAGGCATTTTTTTGGTCTGTGTCATTAGTGTTTCTGTGTTGCTGACTTGTTTAGTACCCAGTCTGGGATGTATGAAGTAAAAAGTTAAACGCAAGGAATTCACCGCCTGGTAGTTCCTTGGGTTCTGAGTTCCCTGGCCTGCCTGACTTCTTTCCACCTTTGAAGGTCCTCTTCTGTTTGTTTTTATGCAATGCCCAGGATTTTTGTTGTACTTAGTAGAAGGAATAGGAAGGATGAGGTACCTCTACTAATCTCCCCAAAAGCAGAAGTCAGCATGAATTTTAAATACGACACCTGGATTACATTTATATGAGACTAACCTCCAAATTGGATAAAAATCAATCTGCAGTTTTTGAAAGCTATGGTAATATACAGAAAGTAAATTTTACTTTGTAATATGTAATAATGATTATAATGAGTAGTTTTTTTGGTACTTAACCATATTCTATGTCATTTAAAACTCAAACAATACTATGTCTTAAAGAGTATTATTATTCTTTTACTAATGAATAACCTAAGCCTAGACAAGTTAAATAATATTCCTTTTGTTAACTTGGTCTTTCTAATTTCAGAACTTGTATTCTTTAACTATGATGCAATATTGCTTTAACTATACTTCCACAGAATAATGCAGTGAAAAAAAATTGTATCAGGTGCCACGCCACACTGTATTTTCATACAAATTTACAGAAAATTCATTATTTGAATCTGGGCAAGTACTTTCAACTTTCTAGCTCTTAGTTTTCTGAACTGTAAAATGAGGAGTTAATCTTGATTTCTAAAATCTTTTCTTGAGTAATAATTTTATGGAGTATCTAAAAATACAGAGAGAAACATAACTTGAAATTTCACCATAGTAGGGGAATTCTTAGTCCATGGAGCTCCATGTGCAATGGTGTAGCTAATGTTGGTAATGCCAAGTGAGACTGAATTAAGTAGACTGTTTCAGAATTCTCATCTTCTACCTTTGATATTTATCACCAGATGTAGACTTAAAACAAACACCTGTTTCTGAAAACACGGATTCTGTAAGTCATGGAGTAGATCCCATGAGCCTTTTGAGAGCCAACGCTGAAACAACAATATGTGAAAAGCATTGCATTGGGTGTTAATGTGGGGTTGGGGAGGCATGTGGATCCTTTTGCCGGAAATCTGCTACTCTAAGTACTTAGCAGGATTGTTGTATATTTAGATGTTTCATTAAATGGTGAAGTTGATGGTTAATGTCCTGATTAAAGCACACCTATGTAACATCTCTTAAGATTGTTACATTATTTCGTGTCAATCATTTTCATTTTTTCTGCTTTGCCTTTCAGTCTATTGGTATTATTTTATGTAACAAACTTGCTGAAATTCTTTGAAAGGAGAAACATATTGCCATGTGAGAAGATAATGGATCTGTACATCTGCTGAGTGGTCTTGTTTTCACAGAGGAAGTTCATAGGTACAAGAAAAATAATTCAACACAAGTTCTATAGCTTATTTTTTTTTCAGTAGCTTTTCTCAGCTGTTGTTATCCTTCTTTAGAATTGTATTATATAAATGTCTAGCAATCAATGAACAAAGTGATTTGTGACAGATATTTAATGCAATTTCATAAATCTTTGTAAAACATCTAAATTTTGCCTGGATGGGTAGTAGTTGCTTGAGGGGATACTAATGCAATAGCATAAATGGGCTTTTCTAGGACACAGCTACATCTTAACTAGTAAGCATTATATATATATATATATATATATATATATATATATATATATATATATATACACACATATATATATATAATTATTTTCTTCTAAAAGTTTTTAATGATACCATATATACCATTGTTACACAAACTGTTTTCCTTATAATATTAATTCTACTGTATAGGTGCATTATATAAATTTAACAAGTTTCTTTGCTGTAAGAATCCTGCCTTTAACATATCCCTTTACATTATTAATCTTCAAGAAGATTATTTAATTTGCAGCATTTCCCAAATTTGTTTATCCTTTGAACTTTGTTTTCCCTTCATAGTAAACATTCGTGAACTAATATTCTATAAACTGGATTTTGGATATTGGTGCTACAAACAAATATAATTCAATACCCATAGTCAAGGTACAAATTACTGTAAAGTGGGGTTATTCAAGAAGATTCGTAGGGAAAAAAAGGTTAGCTAGGACTTGATGGAATTTTGGGGTGTTCCAGATTTGCATACACTTCAGTAATATACATCTTTTATAAATGAGAAAGGAAAGGCTAGTAGTTGTGTGAATCCTCATTCTTTTCCCTTTTATTCCTCCTCCCGACTCCTCTGCTAACTAGTCCCAGTGCTGATATTCACAGGATTCTGATCCAACTCTAGGAAAGCAATTGTCAAAGGAATTAATCAAAAAAGAAGAAAGCAATTTGTACAAAAATATTTATAACAGTGCTATTTTAAGCAGTGACAATATAGGAAACTATTTAGGACCGCATATTTGGAGACAGTTAAGAAATCCACTATGGAATAGCACAAGGGCACTGTAAAAGACACATATGTGGACAAATTTGCTATAATGTATTGCATGTTAAATAATATGAATCGAAAAATCTGATTCTAAAAATCACATGTATGTGCTAATTATAAGTATGTATAATTCAGATCAAAATTGAGAGTGCTTAAAAAGATATGTTGCAAATAGAGTTGTATATTTGTTCATTTTTTTGCATAAGTTTTTTTGTTGCTGTTCAAAATAATAAGTGTAAAAAGAAAAATGTCACCTAGTTTACCTCTCTGTCACAGGCTGGGTTTTCTGGAAGCAAATGTGGAGATGGGTTTTAGAGTGCAAGATGTGAAAGGACAGGGGAGGTAGCAGGACTGGGTGGAGGGAAACTGAATCAATGAAAGTCCACTAATCTTTGACCAATCCAGCAGGAGCTTTGCAGGGAATATGGCCCCTCAGAGTGTTTTTGCCCTAAACCAAAATGCTGAGGGCCCTCCAACTGTTGTCTTGCTCACTCAGCAGATATGGGCCGCCTTGAGAAGAGCATGATCTCAGGAGATGCAGCTCTTTACAGCAGAGGTGAACCCTGAAGGAGCAGATAGTAGCTGGGTTCCTGCTGACTGTATTTCCCAGAGCTGGGCGGCAAGTACTCTCTGGAAAGGGTTCTGGCAAAGTATCTCTGAGTCTACCACACAACAGGTTGCACTCAACCTGAGAGAGAGGCTGTTTCTAAGAGATATTTTTCCTACTTTTTGGAGACTTTCCTCAGTGGCATACCAGATAATTATTTCTCTTGGAGCAATTTTGGTTCAAATTGGCTAGTCATTATATGCTGTTCCAACGAGAGTTACTTGACTAGATTAAGGACCAAATGCCAGGCAAAGAGCTGATGATGAAACTGATACTTAACCTTAATGGTCAGGACATGCTCAGCACTGTTGAAATGATAAATAACATTCACATTCACATTTTTTGACACTCTCCAGAGAAATAACTCTGATTAGTTTGAATAGGGCAGAGATGATCTCCACTCATTTTTCACTTCACTTCTGTAGGTTGTTCCCTGGGTAACTACCTCTTTCACAGAGCCCAGAGAATTCCCTTTATTGTAATTCCTGGCTACTAAGTTTATGCAAAAATCCACAATGAGAAATATATCAAAATTTTAAATAAGGACAGGATCAGTAAGAGTGCCATGCTGAGCCATATTACAATCAAAGGTAAATGAAAAAAAAATTAGTACTACTGATCTGATTTTTATTTAAGGTTTTGATATTATGTTCATCATGGAGTTTTTGCACTAATTTTCATTTTTAAAAATATTGCATTAGAATGTGATTGCTTTCAATTACTGAGTTTTTGGCAACCTCACCTGAGCTGCGTGCCTCACTTGCCTCATCCTAGTCCTCGCCCTGGTAATTTGATAAACTCTTCCAAAGTTTCTCATTGTTATTTCTAGGAGGGTTGGTCTGATATGAACTATTTCTCTGTTACTGGAAGTGGAACCCACAATACTCAGAGGCAGTAGTTTTGTATAATAAAAGGTGAAGGCTTTCAAAGGATCTGTATAGTTTATCTTATGCACAAAACAGAAAGCCCTCATTTTCTAAGCTATCAGACACTCTTTTTGTAATTATTAGGGCTTCTCATTTTTTCCCTGCCACATTTAAATTACTTTCACCCATCAGACTGATGGCAGAGTTGTGTGCTATTCATGTTGGCCTCCCCCCTTCCCTATTTTCTAGTTTCTTAATTTCTAAGCAGGTACTAAATATTTTTTCCAGATATTGAAAAAGAAAAAGTGGTGCTATGAAGCAAGAAATATATTAACTAATGTGTATTTGGTATATTTCCTTTCAATTTTAGCATTCGTTTTTATGTTGAAAAGAGTATAATCTTGGCCATGTAAAAAATGTCACCAAACACTATAATCTTTCATAACAGACTCATACTTAATAGTATATCCTATAACCCAAACAACATCCTAAAGAGGTCCAGCTATTATTTATATACTATTTTGACATCTTTAACTGGACAATAGAGGATACATTCGAATTATGTTATGAAATCTGGAATGGAAGGAAGGGAACATATATATAACTACAAAGAGCTGTAGGTATTCACTATGTTTTAAAGTTGCATACCTTTTTTTAAAAAATGGAAAACTGATATGTAACAAAAACATGTAATAGAAAGGCACATCATAGTCTGGAAATGCTTTTTCTCCTTTTCAGCTGGGTCTGAATATAACTGGGCCATCTTGAGGCTTGACTCTTTTCTTCTGTCATATCCAGAAGAAACACAGTTGCCACACCAATTATAACAGAAAATGTCTTGAAAAGCAACGGAAAACTTCGTTCAATTTCGTTGAGGGCACTGTGGGGAGTACTAAACAGGTATCTAACAGAAAAAAAAAATTATTAAATTTTTCTCTACATATCTTTCCCCCAAATTCCTACCTTTATTGTAACCATACATTTTATTTCCCCACCTCTCCTATAAACTGTCTATCTGTCCTGTCAGATGCTTCCAGAATCTTCTATATCAATCCCCACTTCTTCCCTCCCTCCATGTTTTGTTCCCTCTGTTAACACTTAAAGAACCTTTAATTTGCTTCCTTCCTTGCTCCCCAAGCTTCATTCTGTTGCATCGCAAAGTCACTCTAGTTCCAGGTAACTAGAACTAGAGTGACTTTGATTCTATTTCTCTCCCTGTAACGTCTAGCACCACCAGCACTCTAAATCAGTGGGGCAGAGAAGTGGAATTGAGCGAATGAAAGTCTCTCTTTCACAGGCAGGAGAAGAGGAAAGATGGTGAACACCTGACTTTTAATGGTTTGTTCTCTTCTATCCTATCAGTTGTTTCTGGTGATTATTATCTTGTTCCTTATAATTTGAGTCAGTTACTGGTACCTAGAGTCTGCTAAATTCTATAGAGGTGATTGAATATTTACAGTTCATACACATTTACATTCAAACATGAATATAACATTTTTTTGGCTAAATTCATAGTGTTTTATTTGATATGTAGACTTAAAGCAGACCCTGAATTTTCAGCATCCTTTTCATAATCAATGGATGTAGTTAAATCTGACACTAAAGAAGCTAATGTGATATCTGTTAATTTCTTTTTATCGTGAGATTTTACATGACTGATTGTTATGTGAAGCTTCTGCTTTCCACAAATAAGGGCTTCAAATATTTCTAAGCAGTCCTTCGGGGCTATGGTCAGGCAGGCTGTAGTAAGACTATAAATATAGTCTCTCTCTCTCTCTCTCTCTCTCTCTCTCTCTCTCTCTATATATATATATATATATATATATATATATATATATATATATATATATACATACACATATACATATACATATATATATACATATACATGTGTATATATGTGTATATATATATATATACACACATATATATATATATATAATACTTGTCAAGCTCTTCTGTCAGAACAGGGCTGGTGTCCAGTGAAACATATTTAAAACCATTTCTATCCAACCACCACCCCAGAATTAATCACAAAATCAGGGGACAGAGAATAACATTCTTATTTATTGTGTGAAAGTTTTAGGAGAATCCAATAATGAAAGGTTTTGAATTGTTTTTTGCTATTTGCTTTTATTTTTGCTGTCAAGTCACGTCTTGTATTAGTCAGGGTTCAATCAGGGGATAGGAACCACCACAGTAATTTGAACAGGAAAACTTAAATGTGAGGAATCATCAACTAGGTATAGGATGGTTAACTACTAAAAGAGGTAAAAGAACCCTAAGGTATTCAGAGGTAGCAAATGTAGAAAGAAGCCACTTCTAGAACTTAGGGAAAGGTGAAAAAGGCAGGAACTTTAAGAAGAAAGGATCTCTTACCAGGCTAAGATTCAGATCCCTGATGAGAGGCTGTGGCCACCTAAGGAACATGCTACCTGATGCTGAGCTGGTGGACAAAGTGGATGGAGGTTATCTGCTGCTGCACCACTTTGAGAGCTGCCAGTACTGTGGAGAAGTCTTCCTCCAGAACCCTAGGCCACCGATTTTCTCACCACCAGTGAAAAATAACTGGAAGAGGAAAACCTCCCTCCTTCCTCTTCCAGCCTTCCAGTCTCCCTCCAGCTCCCTCTATTGGCAGAACCTAACGCTCAGCCAGCTGGCAAAGGAGAAATGTGGGGTGCAGAGCCCAATGCCACATCACAAAGCAGGGCAAAAGGATATATGTGGAGATAAAAACAAACAAACAAATAAATAAATTAAAAACAAAACAAAACTAGAATGACCCAATTCATCGTTGTTATTAAAGAAAGTTAAGTCACTAAGCAGTATTATATCCCTTCTAGTACTTTTAAGTTGGTGCATGATGGCTTGGATGATTATAATATTGGGTTGGTGCAAAAGTAATTGTGGTTTTAGCAATTATTTTTAACCTTTTAAACCACAATTACTTTTGCATCAACCTAATAGCAACAAAAGTGTAAATCAACTTTCTTACATTTACACTAAGCTTTATGGGACATGTATAATTCATAAGAGATGGGGTTTTTGGATTAGCTGTTGCTCATTCATATACCGCATAAAACCAACGAATGTGAATAAGGGAAAATTCTTCAGAGGTTAAGCCTAGACAATTGGCTTCCATTATATATAGGAATACTGACTATAGTTCATCATATAAATTCTTTTTGAATACTTCTGACAAACAGGGTTTTGTTCACAAGCTGATAAGCCATTTTCTTATCTAGGAAGTTCTGATTTTCAGAAAGTTTCTTCTTATGCTGTGAGAAATCTGCTTCTTTTTAGCTGCCTGCCACTGGGCCTCATTCTGTCATATGAAATGTACTAAAAAATTCTGGGATAACCATTATGACTGCCCCCTAAATATTTGGAGGTTCTGTCTTATCCTGTGGTAGTTAACTACTCCTCATACGCAGTTTCTGTATCCCCACTTCACTGAGTTCATGATCCTATAACACGCTATTCCTTCTTAACATCTCTTTTACAATGTGATGCTCAGACATGAACTGTATTAGTTAGACATGATAGGACTAATGCAAAATAAAGTGGATATACTACTTTTAGGATCTGGATATTATATTTCCATGAATGATGCCTAAAGATTTGATTGGCTTTTTCAACAATTAAATCACATTTTTGTTTTAGTTACCACCTTTCTCCCACTGGCCCCATCATTTAAAAAAAACCTAGGGATCTCTTTATGAAGCATCAGTGGTTCGTGATTCATTGCATTTTTTATATATATAAAAAAACATGACATATCTTGTTCCAAGAATAATATCACTTTGCATACTAAATCATTCTTCATTTTCCCTAAGACAACCCTCCCCACTGGGATAACAGGAAGGGCTGGTGTGGAAGCTTTCCGTGACTCTTTCAACCCTCCTCATAAGCTTTTAACATTTGCTTTAGAACTTGCGACAGCAGAGTTTACCTGTCACTACAAAGACAAAGGTGCAAGTTGGGCATCAAGCTAAATTACTTTTCAATTACTCCTCAGGAAGGGTTGGTGACATATTTATGTTCTCTATATTACCTAATGTGAAACATGCTGAGACAAAAAACGATCCTTTAAAAAGCAGCATTTTGTGATGGGCGCTGCTTCCTTTGTTTTGTCTACTCTGGGATCCAGAATCTTGATCGTGGTTGTTAGTTTAAGGTCCAATAAGCCATGGAATCTACCTCTAAAGACACCTGGAAGGGTTCTTTAACTTAGTGTGTTTGAACCAGGAAAAGGATTTGCTTAAAAATGATAATATATACTTAAATACATGAATAAATATCACATACATGAATATTTATGTTAGTACACAAAAACTTGTGTAAGTACCTACAACAATGCATGAGCTGTATGCTCTTAACCTAGAGTTCTCTTCCCTCAGTTACGTGCTAATTCCTTCACCTCCAAGTCCTTGCTCAGATTTCACCTTGCCAATGAGGCCTGGCCTGACTCACTCTTAATATTGCAAATGGTCCCTCCTCCCATCTCCCAGCCCCATCTTTCCTTCCCTACTCTACTTTTTCTTTATCCACAGCATTCAGCATTTTCTCACAGACTATATCATTTACTAACCTATTGTATTAAATGCTTGCTACCAATCTTTTCTCCCTGACCCTTGCAGCCCCTTCAGTGTAAGTTCCTTGAGGGCAGGTATTTTTGTCTCCCTAGGTTCTCTGTACACTGATGTAACACAATCTTTATTGAATTAATACGACATTACCTTCCTGTTTCTTCTCACCAGCTGATGATAATTATCACAGACGAGTATATTCATTGTCCTGGTTAGGTTAAATTTTTTCCCCAATTGTCCAAGTTCTGCAGCTTCTCTTGGGTGCATTCCATAATATTTTACTTTTACAGACTGCCTGGATTGATGTTTGTTGTTTTAGCCTATGCTCAAGCTCTGTAAACTTAAATAAAGTACAGCCTTTAACTAAATGAACCTGAGGCTTTGCTTGCCTTTGAAACCTTTTGCAAAATGCAGTGGCTGGCTCTGTTTGCCCTGCAGCTAGCTCCTAACGGAATCAGCTCCATCCGCAACCTTCTCTACTGGTGTCTGGGGAAGGTTACACTTTATAATTGTCTGCTTCAGTGAGAAAAGTCACTTTCTAACTGGAAGCTGCAATGACACTTCTATCTTAGTGTGCAGTACTGCGATACTTCCTGTGGAATACCATTAGACGTCCTCTACGCAGGCAGAGACTCAGGAACATTACTGTTTAACCATTTCCTATCTGGCTTCTGACCAATATCCCTAACCACTTTACATAAAACTCTATGTATTCATTCGTTCAGGCTGCTATAACAAAGAGCCATAGGCTCGGTTGCCTATAAACAACAGAAAGTTATTTCTCACTGTAAGTCTGAGATTAGGGTGCTAGCATGGTTGATTGTGGTGAGAACCCTCCTCCAGGTTACAGACTGCCAACTTCTCATTGTATCCTCACATGGCAGAGAAAAGATAGGGGAAGCAAGCTCTGATGGGCACTAATCCCATTTATAAGGGCCCTTCATGACTTCAGCTTTTCCTAATTACCTTCCGAAGGCCCCACTCATACTACCATCCCATGGAGGGGTAAGGTTTCAATATATGAATTTTGGGGGGAATACAAACATTCAGTCCATAACACCCTCTTTCCCTGTTAGTCACATTACCTACACCTCCATCGTTCAGATCTCAACTTAAATATTAATTTTCTAGAGAAACTTTCTTAGGTCATTTAAGGTGGGTAAGTATCCTTTATACAAGTTTGCTGTGCCCTGATTATTTTTTCATAGTACATATTTTAATTTGTAGTATATTTATTATCTGTCTCTCCCACTAGACACTGGACTGTAACCTGCAACGTACCTTTTTTATGTACCCATTCTGAGCATAGTACCACAGCAGTAATCCAATAAATAAAGGAATCTGAGGACTTACTGGTATATGGCCCCCTTATAATACCTATTTGATATATATAATAAGTTGACATAAATTGGCGCTTATTTAGATGTGGACCTGTGTTTTTTAAAGACTGTGGTGCTGCATATCCCAGTTATTCTTATATTTAATAACTTATTAATAGATATTTTCTTGATTAGAAATCTAGGACAAAGCAGGGGCCATTTAGCTATCAGTTTCCATAACTCTTCTGGCTTATGATCATGTCTGTCTTAAAATGTGGCCACAGAAATCTGATGAGGCTGCATCATCACACACCTGTGGGACATCTGTTGTAGGTAGTTTGCATATATATATATATATATATATATATATATATATATATATATATATATATATGATAGATTCTACAGTTTAAATAGGTAAGAGACTAAATGTGAACATACTCAATGCAAACATCTAGCAGATATAAATATTGGACTTAATATATGGTGATGGAAGGAGTACTAACTCTGGGTGGTGAACACACAATGTGATATATAGATGATGTTTTACAGAATTGTACACTTGAAACCTGCGTAACTTTACTAACCATTGTCATCCCAGTAAACTGTAATTAAAAATAAATAAATAAAAATAGAATATTGCACTTATTCATAAGTTCAACAAAATCTTTAACATATTAAATAGTGCATCCCACAACTTGTACTAGAAAGTGCATATTTCATAATTTATATTTGTACAAAATAATAATAATGAACTGTGCTAAGTTTCTATGCATCTCATCCCATCTAACCTCACTTCTATGAATTCAGTATTACCATGTTTTCATTTTACAGAGAGGGTTGAGGTTTAGTGGTTAAATAACTTCAACTAAGGTCATACAACTAGAAAGCAGCCAACTTGTGGAAGAACTATTGATCTTAACCACTGTTTCAGATGATTATTTAAATCATCACTTCCTGGTATCACATGGTTTATAAAAGTAAGACATTTTAGTAGCTGCAATACAAAAACAGTACTAAATGAATTAGGAAAGAGAGGTGTTGTTTTACTTTTTTTGTAATTGCCTAAAAATGAAGGTTACAGATCTCTGAATAAAGAAGGCAGTGAATTGGCTTTTTACATGATTTGAAAATAATACCCATGTTGGAATGGGTAGAACAATACAGAATCATCTCTCTGGGCTTATTCACTGCCTTCTCCAGTCTTGTGCATCTACCACCTTGCACTCCTGTCAAGTCAAGGTTATAGAATGTCTGCTCTATGGTCCAAATACCATGCAGAAAACGCCCATAAGTAGTCTATTTTCATGGGACTAATTCATTTTTATAGCTGTTCCCTGAGGCCTGAAACAGAGAACCAGCACTGAAGATGGGATTTCCAAAGTAATTATATCTGACAGACAGCCAAAAATGTGAGAAGACATTGAAAAATTACAATAACTTGAAATCCAGAGAGCTAATACTCCATCAATTCCTACTGTGATTAGTTTAGTTTGACACTTTTCGAAGTGCAAATCTAAGCTATTTACGTGATTTGTGTTTCATTTCAGTTCACGAATGTTTATTTTTCCTTAGAAAGTTTCTAAGCTTTGACTTGATTAGCAGCCAGTTGATTTTTATATAAGAGCAGAGCAGAGACAATGAGACAAATTACACGTCTGTGCTTTGCTACTTTAAGGAAAAAACACTGTTCTGACCAAAAATTACTGTTCTGACCAAACAGTAATTTTTAGCCAAATGGCCCGATGTTGGTCAAATGGATTCTTTATGTGTGGAAGTAAACATGACTACAGTATAGAGGCTACGAGTTCTTAAATGACCAAAGAAAATGAATTGCTTGGATTGACCTCATGGTGTAAATAATTTGGGAACTGTTCTGCTTCTGCACAGAGAGCCCTAGGGGGAGAGATCACCAAATGGCTAAACAGCTAGGCCCCAGGCACCTGAGCTGGGATGGTAGTTGGGAGGGGAATGCAAACGTCTAAACAGGAGGATCCCAAAGGGAGCCTTTTTATATTACATCAAACCTGGAAGCTGTTCTGTTCTCATCCTGCCAAAAGCCAAAGTGAGATATAAAACTCCTCCAGCTGCTACATTAAACCTTAGCAAAAAAACTGTACAAACTGTAAACAGAGAGGGGTCATCCCCAGGAAGTTGGCAACTGCAGTAATCATTTTATTCAGTTACCAATCACATAGGTCAAGGCTTAAAATGAAATAAATGAGGAGAGTGTACTTTTGTTTTGTTTTCTAATTCACAGAAGTGCAGAGCTTTGCTTATGAAAACAACTTCAGGCAAATTCCCACAGTAATGGTCTTGGTAGACCACTGATAAAGAATCTGTGCTGAAAGAGTGCACTTAGAGCAGATGTAGACAGAGAATTAGACAATTTCTTCATTTGAGAGCAGAAGCCCTGATGACAAAGAGCTGGCCTTGTTGAAGTAGACAGGAATGGAATTCAGTAAGGATGACAGGCCGGCAATGAAAGAAGAAGTCCACGGGAGCCTGTCACTCACCTGGGCGTTTCCCAGTGGCTAAGGGTTTCACTACATCCCGACAAAGAGGGATTGATTAATCAGTCAATACCAGAACAATACTGTTTAGTTTTTGAAGCGTATTGCATTATAGTCACCTCTCTAGTAAACAGTACGGTGTATAGTTCTTAATACAGAGCGTTTGGTTGTTTCACTCTCAGTAAGCATTTTGGATGTTTTTAATAGCGTTCAAAGTTCCGTGTTAGAGAATTCCAAGTTTTCTGGACCATACCTAAAGAAATTAAAGTACTGTGGTATTAACAATACTCCAAAAAGTTAGAGGATTTTTTAACAATACTATATTAGTAAAGATATATACTTGAAGTAGATGGACTTCTAAACGGTATTCTATGTGAATAAACTACAAAACGTGCTCAAATACCACAGAATAGTGTGGGAATAAGGTCAATTCCTGCCAATGTGTTACAGGTTACACAAGTGACTAGTGTGTTTTGTGATGCAATGCCAGTTAAAACAGGAGGAGGCAGCTGCTCTGTAGAATGTAAACTAAGCTGCCAGTTGTTCAAGGGGTTTGCTAGACCACCTGCTTCTTACTAGATAACAAAACACAAGCCTTCTCTTCATATATTAATAATTGAGTACAGCACCTAGTTGATGCCAACAATGGGTATGCATTTTTTTCCTACTTGACACGAGTATGATTTTATAAACGATTACACATGTATTTTTTCCAGCATTTTTTAGAGGCGCATGTGTTTTGAAGCATGGTATGTGCAGAAGCATTTGAATATTATATGGTAAGACACAAAAAGCAAATACAAGCGATTGTGTATGGTTTATACACTGCAATAAGCAAGTATGGGACACACAGAACTTGTCTTCATGCTAAGAACAGTTGCTTATAATTTGAGCCCAAGTAAAGGCACTGCTGACTGGATTTGGAAAATTAGGTCAAAGAGAATTCTTCCAAACTAAACTCAGCCAACTCCTCTACTGCCGATAGTATTTTATTTACTAGAGCTGTCAGAACTCCAAAGCTGAACTTCGATAATAGTTGATGTGGCACTTTATAAATAGCACAAATCAACTGAAAAATGAATTACTCATGGTTTGTGACCAAAATGAAATAACAATGATAAACCCATCACAAAACTGTCTAGGAATGGGAGAAAACGTGGCAAGGGCAAAATATTGGTAACGGATTGTGCAAGCAGACAAAACTATGACTTTGGAAGAAGGAAACTTGACTTTACCATGAAATATTGTTAACTCTAGAGCTCCTCAGAAGTAAGGCATGTTGAATATTTTGGACCATTCAACATACACATGCTAAGCATGTTTATCTTTACTATCTAATTGGTTGAAATTATATATACTCAGGACAGGTGATATAGTTGGTTGGATAAATAATTTTAAATGCCCTTTGATTCTAAGATGGTTAAAAAGCATGTTTTACTTTTTATTTAAAACACTTTGTAAATGGCATTTTACTAAAAATTGAATCCACCATGAAATCATATTGTTTGAAGGTGTTCTAAAGGTTGTAGAATGAAGTTTCTAGTTAAATATTCATGACAAATCCTGACTATTTTGAATGATAGTTTACATATATATTTTTCAGTTCTGCCTATATGTATACAGTGTTGGGAGGGGGAAAAAAGAAATTGAAATCCAAAGGGATATGCCAATTCATAAATTTAGAATTAGCTGATTATATTTTAGAGCAAAGCAAATACTCTGAACGCATGCAGGCAGCCAGCAAGTAGCTACAAATCTGTGGTGGATTTTCAGCTCTATTTATGTGGAACTAAAGCTCCAGTTGTTACACATCATCCTACTTTTAGTAAACAGCAAACATTCCATTTGCATCACTAGTTACATTGAGCTTACTCTGAGATTCTGCTGCTCATATATTTTTTTCTATCAGTCTCTCCTGAGGTTGCCCCTGACAGTGTAGCTAGTACATATGATTAGTCATATCCTTGTGTGTGTGGAGGGGAGGTAGATAGTTCAGTGTTCTCACAACAGGCAATCCCCAGTATTTCAATTGCTGGCTCAGATATCTGGATCTCATAGATTTGTCCTTGCATCCTTCCTGGTGTCCTACACAATGTCAGGCTCATATTAGGCACTCAGTAAATACATGCTTAAACGAGAGTCTCACAAACAGCAGGATCAGCGGGGTAGAATTCCCTCTTTCTGTTGACTACAGAGCATCTCATTTTTGCTCTCTCCTATTTAAATGTTGCAGAACGCAATGTAAGCTGCCTTGATGACACTGTCTTCTCATCCTTCTTCACAACTCACTCAGGGGATGGTAGTTAGTGGAAGGACACGCAGTGACTTCTGGACAAAGAAGGAAAGTTTGGAGGAAAGGGGAACGTTTCCATACTGCTAAAGCCCAGCATCCCTCTTCTCTCTCCTCCTCTGTACCCCCTAACTTCCCACATTCTTATTTTCAGGCTTTGGAGCAGTAGCCCCCAAGAAGATATCCATCAGGTGGAGTCCACACATCTGCTGCATGTAGTTACTATACAAGAGATATGCTTCTGCGTTCAAAGGGGGAACTCTGAAGGCATTTTTCCGAGAGAAATTTTATTCCCTCTTATGATAAGTTTAGAAAAGTAGTGCTTCTAGTATGCTTTAGTAGCATTGTGGAGAAAATAAACAATTGTGGTTCATCTCTGAAAGTTATCTACCATCTGAAAAACTGTTTTGAATTTTTGTGTGTATTTTTTTTTAATATGAAAAAGCTTTTAAATTCTAATAACTTGGCATGTAAGACTCTGCAACTTGATCTGTTACTAAGAGAAGGATTTTAGAGGATGTTCTGGTGTACCACTCAAATCCCCCCATCATTACTGATGCACTCATTTTTAGCTGCTGGCAGTGTTTTCTGAAGGCTTAGAGCTGAATCCCTCTCCACGAATTTCCTTCCTTCAGAGGCGTCTGTCACTTAATGTTACGTCCAAGGTTACACCTCCTCTGTAGGATTGGTCTTCATCTAGTGACTGGTCAATGAAGTCAAAGAACTGACCCCCTTGCTTCACTTGGGACAACTCTGAAGGGCTATCTGAGCTCCATGGCTCCCTGTGAGGTATTGTTGCAACTCTTTCTCAGTTTAATTCCTCCCTTTGTCCAATCCTGCTCCCCTCCCTCCCTTGTGAGTGCTGTTCACTATACCCAAATCTCCCCACCAAATCTCTTTCACATAATTCTTCATTTCATGGAGAACCCAAGCTAAAATAGAGAAAAATCATATATTACTGCTGTCAACTTAAGGCTAGGTAATCTCTCATGATACCTAATACTCCTTCGTCCTTATTATGTTAATTATACTATCATTTACACAATTTTAATTTTTTATTCAAGCAATCTGTATACATGGCTTAAAAAGCCAAACAGTATTGCAATATTTACAATGGAAACAGCAGTGCCCTGTCCCATGCCTCTCTGAGAAATTAAACTACAATTTTATGGATTTTACAACTGTAGTAGTTATTTATTAATTTCCTACTATAAAGGATTAAGATTTAAATCTCAACAGTCCTCCATATTCACCACTATCCATTCCCTCATTAGCCAAAGTGGAATATAAATAGTCATTGTTTAGATTATCCTTAAAATATTCCATTCTCATAATAATCTTTACTGCTGAGCCACACAGTATATTTTGGTTACAATTCCTTTTCTTCTTAAACATTTTTTTCCCCTGATGGTTGTAATTTCCTTTTATTTTTTAAAATTTGGTTTGCTTAGCTTTTTTGGCATATTGCTAATTCATCCCAAATCTTTATGTGAAATGCATCTCAGTATGGTGAAGCATATTTGATTATCTTTCAGTTCTGTCTCCCTCCCCCCACCCACCCTGCCCTTGGGGATATCTGATATCTGTCTTGGTGCCCTCTATCCTACTACTCCAATCTAAACTGCTTATTTTCCATGCCTGGGCCATCAGTTGTCATCTTGTCACTTCTCTTCACTCTTGCCCTGGGATTTCTCTTTCTTTAGTATTGAATTCTGTGTATCTTGAGTCACATGTCTTTTTCTCAGCTTGTAACTGTTTTACTAGAGCATATTCTCTAGAACACTCCTGAGAATGGGTGTATCTCTAGAATAAACTGTTGAAGCTGTAAATGTCTGAACTTTTGTTTATTGTACCCTCACACTTTCTTGATAGTTCTGTTGGGTATAGACTTATCGGTTGGATATAATATCTAATTTTCCTCAGAACTCTGACGGCATGTCTCCATCATCATTTTGAGAATTATGTCATTCTGATAGTTTATTATTTGGATATGACTTCTTTTGTTTGTTTGTTTGCTTCCCCCCTTTTCACAGGCTTCCTTCCAAAGATCCTTTCTTTATTCCTGGTGTTCTAAAATTTTCAATTTTTCCAACTTTTATTTATTTTCCAAATTTCCCAAACAAGTAGGAATATTTTTAAAATGGAAAAAAAGATAAAGTTTATCTTTCAAAGCAATGCAAATAAAAATTTCTTCCTATGTGCTGATTAGTTAATGCTTGGATACGTAACAGAATCACTGACTCATTGTACTGCATTTCATTATTTCATCATTTGTGATTATATGTGGTATGATATAAAAACATAGAAGATGAAGATGAAGGGCATTCATCCATTTCATTTGGATATCATACATCGATATTTGGTTTATTGACAGTGTATCAATATCCCAGACCAGATTTTCTAGAGAAACCAAGAAGAAAATAAGCCCCATAACCAGCCAAGTCCATGAATTTCACTATATTCAAGCTGCCCATTATTTCCAAATCAAATTGACGCAATTTCTAGCTCCTGTTAGTCTCTGATCTCCTTCTCTAGCACACAGGCTCCCTTTGGGATTTCGTTTTTAACACAAACTTTCACCATGGGATTTTTCTCACCTTGTTCTTCTAGACACACTAAAGAATTTTGATTCTTCAAGGTTTATTTCAAAATACTTCAAAGAGGGACCTCCTGAAGTGGGGTAAAATAGATTTAACAATACCAACCTACCTCATAAGACTGCTGTGAGGAATAATAGCATAAAGGACTACAAAGCACGTTGTAAATATAAAGTTCTATACAAATGCTTAATAATAATTACTGGGTACTGCACAATGCAGTCTTTTGTACATTTATAGAAGTGCCCATGAGTAGGATAAGTTTCCCTCCCCAAGCTATTTTTCAGGTTTTATAATAAAAGTATTTTATTTAAAATCCTGTACAGAACATCCTCGTGCTCCAGTCCTTGGATGCGTTCCCAAGTAAGAAATGAAACAATGTCAGGCTGTGGGAAAAGAAGCCGGGTGCCCTGGGTGCAGCTTTCTTCCTGTTTGAAGACACTTTGGCACAGTTGGAAAACCAGAGATGTATAACCCCATGCTATTTTTGTTTTCTCTGAATGGATATATATCTGCAGTGCTCTCTGCATTCAGATTAACATGAAGATCTGCTTAATTTGTGCAATCTTACCTCTGTTTTTGATGCTGCAAGGAAATCAACTTTACGCTTTAAATTTCCAATTCGCATTGGCATTAAACAGCTTCAAATTTCTTGTATTGTTACAAGTATCTTTTACCAACCCCTTTAATTCACCAGACATTTACAGCTTTGGTCTACTGGTCTGCTTTCTCATTAGTAACCAAAGCTTCCAAGTATATCATTCCTTCAGTGCCTGAACAGAATTCACAACCACTTTTAGAGACCATTTACTTATGGGTATTACAGTCCCCATGAAATATATATATATTTTTAATAAAAATAATTTTATTTCCAAATCTTATCATTTTTTTCCTAAGATAATTTACCCTAGGTTATCTCCAAAGTAGTCCCCCATTGTAGTAGTTATAAGGATGAACTTGAATGGTTTTCCAAAGCACACGACTCTGTATTTCTGTCACATCAAGATCCATGGTAACTGTCAGGGGTTAGGGGTCCCATTGGATGGAAGTTCTGACTACTCTCTGGTAGAACAAAAGGAAATCTTTTGTGTATGGAGAGTATTCAGTTTAGTGTGGGGAACCCATACTCTTCATATCCCCGAATGGAAAAGCTCTATATCTGATCAAATCTTCATTCTTCATCAAACCTTTATTGACTTGCTACTGTGTTTCATACACTGTGCATGGAGCTGAGAAAAGCTAATGGTAAACAATGCAGAGCACCTGACCTGAAGCCAATCAAAATCTGATAGTTAAGTTAGGCTTGCACCCACATGCAATCTGAATAACATGACATAAATACTATAATGGTGTATCACATAAAGTAAGGTAGCATCTGGGAGGAGGAAACACTTCTTGGGCAGGTCAGAGAATTTTGACAAAGGGTGTTTGCGGGTTCCCAAACCCCATTTTATGTGGGTTTGGATGGATGATTAAGCATTTTGCAAACATTTGAGTTTTGGAAATAGTAAATGACTTATGAGCAAATGTGGCATAATTGTCAAATGGTGAGGAATTCAGAATGCCTGGAGAACTGATTGTGCCAAGGATACGGTGGGAGAGGAAAATGGAAAGATTGGCTGGGGCCAGAGTGAGAAGAGCCATGCATGCTATGCCAGAGTTTGGAACTCGCTTATATGCAGTGAGGGAGTTAGCTAACGTTAGCAGGGATCATATTTGTGTTTTAGAGAGACAACTCTGATGCTGTACGAAGAACATTCTAATTTAGGAAGCCATTGAAATGGTTCAGTTAGAGATGATCAGGATCTGAACAAACCAGTGACGTTGTCTAAAACAAGTCCACATCTGGATGTAGAAGTTGCTTCTAATGTCAACCTCTCCGCAATGCCCGTAAGAGAGACGACTAATAATCTCAGAGAATATGGCATGTTTCTGAAAGACAAATCTTTAGTTTTGGTAAGACACAGAATCCCTGGTTGAGTAAAAGATGAAACCTCTAGTAAACTCTAGTAGCTTAGTAATGATCCGGAATCTTCAGAGTAGATAGGATTCTCATTGCAGTTTAATTTTGCTATTATCTTTCTTCTGCCCAGAGAGCGATCCTCAAATAAAGTTTACACAATTGATATTTTCACCCTTCCCAATTAATCTAATCATACTACAATTTCACTTGGCTACAAATATAGCAACAGCAATTATGTTTTATGCCTGATTTCTATTGTCTAGTAAACTACTACTTTTACAAACTGTCAACTCAGGTTTATGAAGTATTAAGTGTTCAATTTATAACAGCATCTACCAGCAACATGAATTCTAAGCCTATACTCTTACTATATAAGAGGAATTGGCTGCATCCATCAGACATCCGCTTTCCCATGTATATTATTGCCCTTGAGATATTTGAATTTTCGCCACTTTTCTCATTCAAAACTTTGATTTTAAAAATCAACTTTGTTGAAAAGTAATTTATGTCAAGTAAAATGAGCACATTTTAAGTGTGTAGTTCAAAGAGTTTTGCAAAGCTTCTGTACTTTTAAGTGGATACCCCAACCAATTCAAGACATAAACAATTTCCATCACCCCAGAAAGTTCGCTTGCACCCCTCTACTGACAAACTCTTTTGCTGTCCCTCCCCAGGCAACCGCTGATCTGATTTCTATCTTTGTTGATTAGTTTTGCTCATTGTAGGACTTTATCTGGATGAACTTCTTTTGTGTTAGGCTTCTTTTTGAGATTCATCCGTGTTGTTGCATGTACCAGTAATTCAAACCTTTTCATTGATGGGTACTATTTTATTGTATGAATATGGCATGGTTTGTTTATTCATTCACCTGTTGACAGACATTTGGATTGTTTCTAGTTTAGCCTACTATTGAATAAATTGCTGTAAATATCAGTGTATAAGTATTTTTTGAGGACGTATGTTTCCATTTCGCTTAGAAAAATATGTAGGAGTGAAATTGATGGTTTTATGGTATGTATAAGTTTAACTTTGCATGAAACTGTCAATCTATTTTCCAAAGTGGCTGTACCATTTTACATTCTCATCAGCAATGTGAGAGAGTTCTAGTTGCTTCACATCCTGACTTGTTAGAGTCAGCTTTTAAATTTTAGTTGTTTTAGTGGATGTGTACTGGAATCAATCTCATTGTGACTTCCTTGATGACTAATGATGTTAAATATCTTTTCATGGGCTTATTGCCCTGCCCATTCATGTCTGTTCAAGCTTTCAGCCCATTTTATAATTGCTATCTTATTATTTAGTTTAAGAGTTCTTGATGTATTCTGACTAAAAGTCTTTTGTAAAATATAAATATTGTGAATATTTTCTCCCAGTCTGTGTCTTGCTTTTTCATTTTCTTAATGGTGTCTTTCAAAGGGAAGATTTAAATTTTAATAAAGTCCAATTTATTAATTTTTCTTTTATGGTTTGTGGGTTTTTTGTGTCCTGCTTAAGAAACAATTGCCTATCCAGTTTAGGGAAAAATTTCTCCAACATTTTATTCTAAAAACTCTATAATTTTATTTATACATTAAGGTTTATAATCCATTTAAAATCAATTTTGTGTATGATGTGAGGTTCATTTATTTTATATGGATATCCAATTATTTTGATATCATTTGTGGAAAGATTTTTCCTTCCCTTATTGAATCGACTTGGCATTCTGCTGAAAATCAATTGGCAATAAAAACATGGCTCTTTTTCAAACTGTACTGTGTTCCTTTGGTCAATACATCTATCTTTCTATCAATATCACACTCTCTTTATCAGTGAAACTTTATATTAAGCCTTTCTTTTGCCAATTTTAAATACAGTTTTATTTAAGATATCACATTTTTCACTTTATAATACTGTGGTTATAAAGTGCATTGTTATTTCTTTTCCCTGTGCATGTATTTCATATTCAATATCAAGAAGTCCAGTTATTTACTATATGGCAGCTCAACTTTAAAACTGCCATGGAATTTGCTACAAATTTGGGTCCTTCCATGTTTTGTGTGGAACAATGCTAAATAAATCTATACTCAATGATGGCTTCATCAACCTCTTTTAAGAGGCACCACCAGAAGGAGGGGTTCCTCCACCAGGGAAGCCCCCAGGCATCCCTCCTGGCATTCCTCCTGCACTGTGGTACAGCTTGGTAATGACGAGGTTGCAGACTTTTTCCAGCTCTTTCTGCTGATGTTCAAATTCTTCCTCCTTTGTAGTCTGGTTCTTAACAAGCCAGTTAATATTTTCATTGCACTTTTCAAGAATTTTCTGTTATCATCATTGATCTTGCCTTGGATTTTTTCATCTTCAACAGTTGCTTTCATGTTGAATGCATAGGATTCAAGTGAATTCTTGGAAGACAACTTGTCCCTCTGCTTGTCATCTTCAGCTTTGTACTTCTCAGCTTTCTGGACCATGCATTCAATGTCGTCCTTGCTCAGATAATTCTTGATGTTAGTGATGGTAATCTTGTTCTCTTTCCCTGTACTCTTATCCACAGCAGAGACACTGAGGATGCCACTGGCATCAATATCAAAAGTGACTTCAACCAGAGGAGCACCACGGCATGCAGGAGGGATGCCTGTGAGTTCAAACTTGCCAAGCAAATTGTTATCTTTGGTCATGGCCCGCTCACCTTGATAAACCTGAATGAGCACACCAGGATGGTTGTCAGAGGAGGTAGTAAAAGGCTGTGTCTGCTTGATAGGAATGGTAGCATTGCACCTGATGATGACAGTCATGACTCCACCAGCAGTTTCAATGCCAAGGGAAAGAGGAGTGACATCCAACAGGAGCAAATCTTGAACATTTTCAGATTTGTCTCCAGATAGGATGGCTGCCAGGAGAGCTGCACCACAAGCAACAGCCTCATCAGGGTTGATGCTCTTATTCAACTCATTTTCCATTGAAGAAGTCCTGTAGGAGTTTCTGAATCTTGAGGATATGGGTAGAACCATCCATGAGGAGATTATCATGGATCTGGGACTTGTTGATCCTGGCATCCGGGACACGGGCTTTCTCTACAAGGTCCAGGGTGCCACAGAAAATGTCAGTATTCAGTTCTTCAAATCAGTCCTTGGTGATAGAAGTATAGAAGTCAATTCCTTCATAGAGAGAATCAATTTCAATACTGGCCTGGGTGCTGGAAGAGAGAGCATGCTTAGACATTCATAAACAGTATGGAGGTGATGGCCAGCTCTCTGATTCTCACTGATGTCTTTCTTATGCTTGTGCTTGAACTCTGCAATAAAATGGCTGACTATTTGGTTGTCAAAGTCTTCTTCACCTAGTGGGTGTTCCCAGCTGTAGATTTGGCCTCTGAGATTCCATATTCAATTGTGAGAATTGACACATCAAAAGTGCCACCTCCCAAGTCAAAGATCAGCACATTTGTTTCAGCTCCAACCATTTTTGTCTAAGCCAAAAGCAATGGCAGCAACCGTTGGCTCATTGATGATTCTAAGAACATGGAGACCAGCAATAGTTCCAGCATCTTTGGTAGCCTGACACTGAGAGTCATTGAAATAAGCAGGTACTGTGAAGACAGCAGTGGTAACAGTATTCCTGAGGTAGGATTCTGCAATTTCCTTCATCTTTGTCAAAACCATACATGACACTTCCTTTGGGTAGAAACTTTTTGTCTCTCCCTTGTAATCTATTATACATGGGCCTTGTGCCTGCTAGCGTCACTCACCACCATGAAGGGCCAATGCTTCGTATTAGATTGGACAACAGCATCATCAAATCTACATCTAATCAGACATTTGACATAAAAAACCATGTTGGTGGGGTTCATTGCAACTTGATTCTTTGTGACATTACTGATCAATCATTCGGTATCAGCAAAGGCAACCTACCTTGAGGTGGTTCGGTTTCCCTGATCATTGGCAATTATTTCCACTTTTGCATGCTGGAAGACACTCACCCAAGAGTAGGTAGTGCTGAGATCAATGCCAACTGCATATCCTTTAGTCATGGCTGCTTTAGTGTATGCATGGCTTGCAGTGAAGAGAGACCCAGACAGCTGCCCCTGCGTTCAATGAGGCTCATTTATATGTCTTATAACGAAGTAGTGTAAGCTCTCCAACTTGGTTATTTTTCAAAATTGTTTTTAGTAATTCTATGTCCATTGCATTTTCATATAAATTTTAGAATAGCCTGTCAATTTCTCCAAAATTCTTTTTGGGTTTTTACAGGGATTGCATTGAATCTATAGGTTAATTTTAGGAGAATATACTTAAGATTATTTATCCATAAGCATGGTATAACTCTCCATTTATGTAGATTTTCTTTACTATCTCTCAGCAATATGTTTTAATTTTCAGTGGAGAGTTCTTGTACATCTTTCATTAAATTGATACTTATGCATCTTGAGTTCAGATATAATATTGGAAATTGTACTGTAAAATCTAATTTCCAATTGTTTTTGCTGACATAAAAATACAACAGGTTTTGAATATTGGCCTTTATCTTACAACTTTGATAAACTTTCTTATTGATTGTGGTAGTTTTCTTGTAGATTCCTTAACGTCACTTCACCTGCAAATGGAGAAAGTTTTGCTTTTTCCTTTCTAATCTGTGGACCTTTTATTTCTTTTTAATGCCTTATTATATTGTCTAGGATATCCAGCACAATGTCAAATAGAAATGGTAGGACACACATCTTTGTCTTGTCCCTGAAGCTGTGAAAAAAAGACATTCAACTTTCATCATGAAATATAATGTTATCTAGGATTTTTGTTGATGTCTTTTATAAGGTTGAGGATGTTTCCTTCTATTACTTGTTTGCTGAGAATTTTTTGTTGTTGTTGTTGTTGCTGTTATCATGAATGAGTGTTGAATTTATCAAATGATTATTCTCTATATTTGGAAATTATTTTATGGTTTTTCTCCTTTATTCTGTTATTATGGTGAATTACATTAACTGATTTTTCAATTTTGGACTGATGTTACATTTCTAAGGTAAATTTCAGTTGATTGTAAGGTATTATCTTTCATAAACGTTACTAAATTCAATTTGCTAATATTTTATTGAGCATTTTTATGTTCATACTCTGGAAGAGTATTGATGCGCAAATTTCCTTTGTTTTACTGTTTTTGTCAGGATTTTATATGAGAGTTATGATTGCCTTATAATGTGAGTCCAGAAATTGTTTATTTCTCTGTACTGTGTTTTCATTGTAAGCATGATTTACTCCCACTTATCAAGACATAGATATTGTTTCTATAGATTTTAGTATAATTTGAAGCTTGGTGAGAAAATGTTTGACAGCAATACAATATCATTATTATCAATTTTTTAAAAATCATCTTCGTTAATACAATAGTTTTACTTTTTCACAATAATTTCCAAAATCTTGGCATTACATAACTACTATATATACTTAATTATTAAAGAATATAGATTTTTTTTGGACCAATAATAAGATTTGTGACATTTTATCAAAACCATTTCTCATCACTCAGTCTGGACTCTCATTGCTCACCATCACTTAAATATCGATCTTAGTAAATAGAGCTGGGAATTGAAGCACAATGACTTAAAACCATACACTTAAACGTAGTTCATCTGTTAAGCCAATATAGAAGCTCCATCATTTTATAATTCTGATCATGAAAAACTAAAAGCAACTTTATGTAAAGAGGTGGTACTTTACCTTCAGTGTGACTTAAATAGCTTGTGATTTTCTACTCCTTGTGAGGAGACAATGCTACTAAAATACATCTTTGGAATATCTTTAAACATGAGAAAATAACATTGAATATTTTTTAAATTGATTGTCTAGTGGAACAAAAATTATCTCCACAAAATGATGACCAACAGAATTCAGCTACATATAAATAAGCTGTAAGTTCTATATCTTTAAATCAAATCCTTTTCAACCTTTTAAAATTATGAACATAATGAATATTAAATTTGTTCCTCATACATTACAGATAATGTGTTTTCAACAGTTATTAACAGAATGGTGTTGTTAGACAATATGTGTCTTAATTTATTTGCAAAGACAGAAATCCTTTTTAATCTCCCATTAGAACGTGTTTAATACCATTTTTGCATTCACTTTTATTATCCTCAATCTTTTGTTAAGAACAGATATCTACTGAATATGACATATCTTACTCCATTTTCCAGCTGAGTAAACTGTCACCTCTAGGAAATAATTTCAAAGCAGTGTAAATCCGGCCCCACCCCCAATTTTTTTTTTTTTCTTCAGAAATCTACTACAATTCCTTAAATTAAGGCATTGCTTCCAAAAAAGATCTGTCAACCTGAAAATATTTTAACCAATCATAATGTTAACATAATTCCCAGGCATCTAAGGAAATGGACCTAAGAGAGGTAATGTTGATGTTGGAGAAACAGAAGACAAGCTCTAGATGTGACATACTACTGGATGGTTGCCAGGAGAAGGTGCAGGGCAATAGAGGGGCTAGGCATTAAATATCTTGGGAGAACTAAGGGGAAGAAAGGTGGCAACATGAAATAACAGGAGGCACTAACAACAAACAAGACTCAAGTATTCTGCTTAGTGTAAATTGTTTTCTAGAGCAAAATTAAGCATATGTTGTGAGTAAATCTCACAAGATTTTTAGGTAAGGTATCGGTCATGGTCTTGGGATGCCAGTATTCTTCATTAACCAAACCCAGCAGGAAGTCAGTGGGTAAAGAAGCCCATTACAGTCCACAAGAATTCTCCCAGAGTAGAGAGCAGGTGAAGAAGAGTGGAAAGGGTATCTATAGGGGCAAATGAAAGATATCCTGCACTGGAAGAAAAAAAAGAAAAATTTACCCTTTTCTAAATGGGTAAGAAAAAAATATTTGCTTTCAGAGTTGGATTTAATATACATATTTTCATGCAGATACATTTTTTCAGTGGTATAAAACAAATTCTAGAAAATCTGTTTTGAGGATTTATATTTTAGTTGGACTACTTTTCAGTTGAATCTATCCATATGCTCTATGTAATATAGACTTGATCAGGAGTAACAAGCTTAAATGGATAAGTGTATATTCGCATTGCATTTTAGTTCTATAACTGTATCTATCTCAAGTAAGAAAACTAATATTTTTATGTTTTCTTGAAAAAAATAGAGGTGAAATGTTTAGCGTATTTTATGTTGGAGAATTTTTAACCTGTTTATACTACTTGTTATCCAAGAGTGGTATATTTAAATAGGGGGGCACTAAATTAAAACATTCCATCACTAGCTAATGTAATTTTTATTCATGTTATAAGAAAAAAAATATATAGATGTCATGAATTCTACACTAGTAAAGAAGGCTTATGTTCTCAAGTGTTGCTAGTATTTAATGTAATTAATTCCACTTAACAGTAATAATCTCATTTTTAGTTTTTAGAAATGTTGATTCCAAACTTGTTTATTTGGAGGGAGAGGAAAGTTGAGATTGAAGCTTTTAAAATTAATAGGAAAATTTTCTGTTCAAGATTTATTTATTTTTCTTATTTTATCAAGATTTTTTTGTATTTTTGTTTTATTGATTTTTGTGAGAAGGAGTGGTTGGAGGCTAACTGAAATATATGATTTCTGAAGTTTTTTTAATCTGCTGCTTACCACCTTAAAAATATAATGTACACAAATTGATAACTACTATAAGGATTGAATTATTGATACTTTAATCTAGAACAAGCAATACTGAACAGGCATGGGTCCAACCCGGTCTTTTGTCAGATTAAATAACTTAATTCTAAACATATCTATTCTTAAGGAACTGTGAGTAAAGATAAATGTGATCTCATTGCTATAATTATGTATATATGTAGCACTGTTATGGGGAACATATTTATGACTATAATGTGTGAATAAGAGAGAAAGAGAGAGTGAGTTCACAGTTAGAATGTACTTTATATGTCAGGCCCTGTTTCAAGCATTTTTTTATATAATTATAATTACTTCATCCTATAACAACCTTATATTATTATAATCAAAAGGAAAATTTGCAGATAAAGTACTTCCTCAAGGTCACATAACTAGTGGATTGAACCCAGGCAGCCTGGCTCTGGAATTGGGGCCTCTTATCTAGTACTTGATTCTACTTCTTACTAAACTTGAACAGAGTATGACCAAAGGTATTCTTTTTGTTCTGAATGACTATTATGTATTATGAAGAAATGGTAAGTACATCAATAATGATTTTTTTCCTGAAACTCCGAGAATACTCTACAGTGGCTTTCATATGGAAGGTAAAAAACAATGTAAAGAATCTTTAAATCTTCTGTTAAACCAAGTCAGTTAGTTAATTCTTTTGCCCATACAAGATGACAAAGATAATTTTAACTGGCTTATTCATTAATGTGATTCAGTTTGGGGAAGCACATGTTCAGGTAACCTATTATTTTGGCATTATGTAGACATAAGCCATGTGAGTGATTGTTAAATCTAAACTTGCTAGTTTCAGCATTGTTTCCAAAGTTATTAGTATGTGATGTTTGGAAAAAAATGCCTGAACATTTCCCCCTCATTAGTATTCTTGGTATAAAGGCATTGAAAAAATCCACTGAAACTAAAAAGAAAAGAAAAAAGAGAAAAAAGAAAAAAAAAAACTCCGGCAGTGCATTCCCTTTCAAAGAAATATGGCTAAATTATCTAATAAATGTTGAATATATTCAGCCAACTGTTTAATGAAACGAGGAGATCTAGGCTCCTCAGGAAAGGATTTCTCACAGTGGCATTGCAGAACTGGCAGGGCAAAGGCAGAAAGACAATTCTTCTGTTCAATTTCTATTGAGTTTTATAAAAACCATTCAATTATAAATGTATTCATTCTCTGATCTGGGGCTCTCCTGTGCATTTAACCTTCTCTGAGTATTCTTATCATTGCACATATTAAGAGATTCTACACTAAGTTATCTTTAGTGAGAGCTTTTTCAAGCATATTTTATTGGCACCTTGAGATGAAGTAAAATAACTTATGCCTAAGACTCCAGCGTTATACTCTGAATATGACATAGGATCTTTGGAATAATAATTTATACTCACAGCACTATGAAATACCAACAATTCACAAAAACAGTCATGAAATGGTAATGGAATATATAGAAATGGGGCCTTTAAAAGCATATTTTTAAGAACAATGAGGTGAAAAATCAATATAGAAAGAACTAGGGTTTTTATTTTTCACCAGAGTCCTAATGGCACATTGCCACAGAAATGAATCAACACAATTATTCATCATCCATCGTATCCAGAGTTATAAGCACAGTTTCTCATATACTTAAGAACATTTCAGCTCCCATGACCAGAGTTTAGCCAATGCAGAAGGCAGTAAGTGTCTCTTATGACTAGTAAATGGACTTGATGGCTAAAAGCTAACACATGTTTTGAATAAATAGCCAGTCATTAATCCAAAAGAGAAATCCCCACGTGTCAGAAATAAAGAAGAACTTCAAAATCAGAGTGAGCAGTAGCTGAAGTAAAATGCTAGTTGGCATCAAAACCACACCAAACGAAATCATACGCTGGTGTTGCAGGGTGGGGCAAGTGGCTGGAGACACAGGAGCATTGTTGGTCTCACACCGGAATGGAAAGTGAGTCCAGTTTGAAGAGTCCTTGTAGTCAGAGAGCTTGAGTTGAAATCCTAGCCAAAGCCAGGATTTAGGAAAGGATTGCCTTGAAATGAAAATGGTGCTCTGAAAGATTTGCCTTGACATGGACAAGTGACTAAGCAGCTGGCCTTTTCCTCATGAGAGAGGACACAGAGTCACTCTCAGAAACCAGAACCCTGGGTATGGACATGGAATCTGTGGCAGATCTAGACACATATTTATCGAATTAGTGAATTAACACTGTCTTCACACAGGTTCCACAGGCAGGTACCTAACATAATGCTATCTCCAATTTTCTTGAGTACCTTTCATGGTCCAGGCATGTTCACTGATGGGGATACAAGCTATGAAAATTAAAAACAAAACAAAACAAATAAAACCCTTGCCCTCACAGGTCTCACATTTTAGTTGTCTGAGGATCAACCACAAATAAACACATAAATATAAATAAAGTATGCCATGTGATAACAAGTTCTATGAAGAAAAATAAAGTAAGTTGAGAGGATATGAATAGAGGGAGGGCAGTATTTTATATGCAGTCATCAAGGAAGGCTTCACTCATGCACGGACATTTGAGCATGCCTAAAATGAAAAATTAGGGTGTGACCATGCAGATATCTGGGAGAATGCATTCCAGGCAGAGGGAACAGTGAGGACAAATGCTCTGAGCGAAGAATGTACATGGTTGGTTCAAGAAATAGCAAGAAGAGTGGTCAGCAAGGGAAACAGGACAGGCGATGCATTCAGGGACTTTGTGGGAATGGTTTATACAGGTTTTGTGAGCTCTGTGAAGAATTTTGGTTTTCAGTTTCAGTGACATGCTCTCATTTGGGAGGATTAATAGCAAGTGTATGGAATATACACTAGAACAGGGGTGTCCAAACTTTTTCCAACGTTTTTTACAAGGGCACATGCGGTAAAATACACAAACAGCCAGGCCACTCACTCGAGGTGAAGTACATATTGCCTCACCTGGTTTATTTAAGTAAACTAAATATATTTTTGGAATTTGCTGTGGGCCAATTAACAATGGATTGCGGACCGCAGTTGGCCCGCGGGCCACAGTTTGGACACCCCTGCACTAAAAGGAAGACACAGAAGAGTGGGAAGACCAATAAGAAGGCCATGTAATATGTATATGGACAGGGGTGTGAAAAATCTTAAATTATTACCACATGAAATCCACCAGTATTAAAAAAAAAATACATGATGATCCAGAGGGTTTATACTAGGCGTAAGGACAGACTAACATCAGCAATACCATTAGAGCAGTACACCATATTAGCAGACTAAACGGTTAAAGAGAACATCTTAATAGTTTCCAAAATGAAATTAATAAAATTTAAGTTATTACATATAAACTCCTGGCAAGCTATGAACTCATGAGAACTATCTTAACTTGATAAAGGTTAACTACCAAAATTCTCTACAAATATTTAGTGGCAAACATTTAGAAGCATTTTGAGTAAAGTCAGTTCAGTTCTATTAGTCAATATTTTACTGAAGAATTGGACTGATGCATAAGAACCAGAAAATTTAAAGAAATAGCATAATGAGAGGGAAGGAAGAGGAACAGTGATTCTCATTTGTAGGTGACAGACTACACATCAAGTCTAAGAAAATGAGTATAAAATGATTCCTGAATAAAAAATCCAGTGCACAGAAATAATTCTGTGCATCAGCAATCACCAAATATAAATTCTTTCAGAAAACAGATACTACTCAAAAAATACACACACACAGAAATAAAATTCACAAAAGATGTATAAGAGCTGCATGAAAAAATGGAAGGCATAATATTAATAAATATGAAAATTTGCCATGATAATGAATGAAAAGACTGAAAACTGAATATGTCGATTTCCCCTTTATTAGTTCATAAATGTAATGCAATTGAAATAAAATTCTTAATAGCATTTTACATGGAACAAGACTAACTGAATCTGAAATCTATATGAGGGGTCATGGTCTAAAACAAGTCTGAAAAATTAGAACAAGGAGGAAGGGGCTTGTCCTAGCATATCTTAGGACAATACAAAGCTCCAATAATTGAAACAAAGTGATATAGACCTAATGCCAAGCAAGAATGAGAAGTTAGGACATAACAGAGGAATCTTAGAATTCAATTGGAGAAAGACGGATTAGTAAATAAATGATTAGGGATTTTTTGTTTGATGAAGGCTGCTATTCCTAATACCTTCTTGAAATGCAGGGCATCACAGAGGAGGAGGGAGAAAACACTCCTACAAACAGAGAAAGCTACTGGAAAGAAAAGGGATTTCAATTTAACTCATTCCCCCAGGCTCTCATATAAAAAAGAATATTGACTTTCATATGAATTCATTTATCAGTTTTCATTTATATCTAGTAATATGTCATAGATAGCTTTTAAAAATATTTTGCTTTTTTTCTAAGCATTGTCTTTTCTAAAGAAGAAATGTACCTAAATTCACATCTTCCAATTTTGTTTCACCAAAGTGCCTTTTCTCAGAACTGAGTAAAATCTATAATAAATAGTACTGCGGTAACTGATTTAATGAAAGGGAGTAGCTGATGTTCTGGCAGCATTAAACTAAACTAATCATATTCAAATTTTCCATATAATTTTATTACAAGATTTCAGTTTCAATATTGACCCTTTTTTTGATGTTTTTATATATTTTCCTCAGGCTATAACACATTTTAATAGTTGAAAACAGAAGGGAAATATTTAAAAACATGGTTTTTATTTCAAAAGCCAATTCATAAGCTGTTCCATTTCTGGTAAATTAACTATAGGAGATGGAAAAATGCAAAGACACAAAATGTGATTTATAATGACTTAAAACACACTGATTCATTATGGCTTTATAAACAAATTATGTGAGACTGAAATATGGCTAATCAAATAACTTTAATACTAAGACTTTAATATGTAAGGCAGTCCTTGCAGGGAGTAGGCAGTGGTCCTTTCATGTCAGTATATAGACTAACCACTTGAGAAGGCTTTAGAAGGGAAGCTCCCCGTAGGCCACTCGAGAGACCCCAGGCACAAGTTCTGGAGGGGATCCTAGGTTTCTTCATTTGGAATAAGCCCCCATATGACTTTTAGGTAAGAGCCCGCTAACCACATTTTGGGAAAGATGGAGAAGGGGAATAAGGGGGCTCTCTTTTCTGGTTCCTCCTTTGACAAGTGGTATTGCCATCTTCCTCTTTCTCCTTTTCTGCTCTGAATAATTCAAAGAGGTAGGTAGTTGAAATGGACATTGGCCAGGGTGGGCAAAGAGAGAAATATCAACCCCCTTTATACTCTTAATCCTAAGGTCTTTTAAAATGTACTTGGCTGAGTGTGTGTGTGTATGTGTGTGTTTCTGTTGTTTTAATGCATAGTGATTTGGTCCAAAAGACCTGAGTATTTAGTTTAATTTTTCAAACATTATTTATCCTCTTTGTCTTGAATACCAAAACAGTAATTTGGCCTAAGACACAGGGGTGCAGTGATGCTGAAATGAAATAGCATGAACAAAATGATAAATGTGAAGCAAATGCAAAATCATATCTTCATTACTAGATTTTATTTATTAAATATAGCTGAAATATTCTAAAGACAAATGTCTATACTTTCTGACTATGGGTAGTTTAAAGAAATTATTGAAAAAGGGCACCATAATGCTACAGTCTGTAAATAAGAATTAGAATTAGAATTCTCTACCTGAACAAATATATTCATTAATCTTTGATTGCTTAATTAATGTAACCAGAAAGAACCACTTCTCCAACCAGAACTACAAATATGGCATCTTCTATTTCCTTAGTTAATTACTTGACCCCTTCTCTAACTCCATCAGCTATGGAAGGCAGAAGTCCCAAATCTCCCCTTTAGGACAACATTGGAACAGCTGTCCAAGATTCCTGGGGTTCATTCAGGTCCTAAGTTGTTGGAGCTGCTTCCAGTCATGAGGGGGTGGGCAGTGGGACATGCCGATCAGTTCACTACAGATCCCTGATTCAGGGCAGCCCTTGCCTCTGTTTCCACCATAGAATGTTGCTATTGTAATTTGTCCCTTGCAAACAGCAAGGACTATTCTTTTTCATTCAGTCATGAAATCTTTGTTAGACTACATTTGTCTACTTGGCATCCAGGTTATAGCTTTTTAGTTCCATTCACATGTAGAATACTTATTTGTACCTAAATGGTGAGGCACAGAGGCTTGAGAGGGCTTCTAGCCTCACCATATACTTATGAACTGCTCGGTGCTGGCCTTGAGATGCTCCCTTATATCATGGCAACATCGTCTTTGTAATCCTTGGTGTCTTTTTCTAGCAATGATAGCCCGGTCAGACCATCTCAAGTCCTGAGAATGGGGAATAAGTTAGATTGAAATCCGTCTTCTTTCTAGTAGCTTTCTCTGTTCGTAGGAGTATTTTATCCCTCCTCCTGTATGATGTCCTGCATTTCAAGAAGGTATGAGGAGGAGCAGCCTTCATCAAACAAAAAATAGATGCTTTACACTCTTCACTAGGAGTAACTGGTGCCCAACTGACATTTGTAAACAAGGAAGGGCCAGTCTAGTGACTCTCAAAACAAAGGATAAATGCTCCAAGTTGATTTGTGTTTTTTGAATCTCAACTAAACAAGGGGTTAGAGCCTTTGTTTAGTTTGAGAAGTCAATAATTAACACAGAATTTTGAAATTTTGTGCTTGAATGCTTTTAAGTGGGATATGCATTCATTTTCCTTACACGAGGAATGTCTCCTCCTACTCCCTGTTACCTTACATTCAACTGGTCCCTTCATGCAGGCGTATCTACTTCGTGCATGCAAACATTTTCTTTAACACAGATCCTCAAAATTGACCAAAACTTGATTTTTTTTGTTTGTTTCTAAAAGGAAAAGCATAGCTTACTCGGCACCCTGATGCACAAGTACAGGCATACCTCAGAGATATTGTGGGATTGGTTCCAGACAATCTCAATACAGTGAGTTACACAATGTTTTAGTTTTCCAGTGCACACAAAAGTTGGGTTTACACTATACTGTAGTCTACTAAGTGTGCAAGAGCATTATGTCTAAAAATGTAAATACCTTAATTAAAATATTCTTTATTGCTAAAAACTGCTGACCATCGTCTGAGCCTTCAGCGAGTCATCATCTTCTTGCTGTTGGAGGGTCTTGCCTCAGTGTTGATGGCTGCTGACTGATCAGGGTAGTAGTTGCTGAAAGCTGAGTGGCTGTGGCAATTTCTTAAAATAAGACAACAGTGAAGTTTGCTGCACTGATTGACCCTTCCTTTCAAGAACGATTTCTTTGTAGCATTCGATGCTGTTTGATAGTATTTTACCCACACTAGAACTTTAAAATTGGAGTCAATCCTCTCAAACCCTGCTGCTGTATTATCAATTAAGTTTATGTAATATTCTAAATCCTTTGTTGTCATTTCAACAATCTTCACAGCATCTTTACCAGAAGCAGATTTCTCAAGAAACCACTTTCTTTGCTCATCCATAAGAAGCAACTCCTCATTTGTTAAAGTTTTATCATAGATTGTAGGAATTCAGTCACATCTTCAGGTTCTACTTCTAATTTTAATTTTCTTGCTATTTCCACCACATCTGCAGTTACTTCCTCCACTGAAATCTTGAACCACTCAAAGTCAGCCATGAACGTTGGAATCAACTTCATCCAAACTCCTGTTAATGTTGATATTTGGACCTCTTCCCATGAATCACAAATGTTCTTGATGGCATCTAATGGTGAATCCTTTCCAGAAGATTTTTCCACTTACTTTGCCCAGATCCATCTGAGGAATGACTTACTATCTATGCCAGGTATCACTTTACAAAGTATATTTCTTAGATAATAAGACTTGAAAGTTTAAATTACTCCTTGATCTCAAGTCACTCAAAAGGCTGCAGAATGGATGCTGTGTGAGAAGGCTTGAACACATTAATCACACTGTACATCTGCACCTGAGCCCTTGGGTGACTAGGCGCGTTGCCTATGAGCAGTAATATTTTAAAGGGGATTGTTTTTTTCTGAGCAGTAGGTCTCAACAGTGGGCTTAACGTATTCAGATGTGCTGTCATCCAGATTATTGATCCATTTATAGAGCAAGGCAGGATTCTCAGGGCCCTAGGATTTTCAGAATGGTAAATGACCAGTGGCTTCAATTTGAAGTCACCAGCTGCATTAGCCCCTAACAAGAGACTCAGCCTGTCTTTTGAAGCATTTGAAGCCAGTCTTTCACTAGCTATGAAAGTCCTAGATGGCATTTTCTTCAAATATAGAGCTTTTTTCTTTACTTTGGAAATATATTGTTTAGTGTAGCTGCCTTCTTTAATTATCTTAGCCAGAGCTTCTATTGGGTTGGTGCAAAAGTAATTGCGGTTTTGGCAATTTTTTTTTTTTTCCCCACCTTTTAAACCGCAACTACATTTACACCAACCTAATAGATAACTTGCTGCAGCTTCTACATCAGCACTTGCTGCTTCACTTTGCACTTTTATGTTATGGACATGGTGTCTGCTAGCTTCAAACTTTTCATCTGCAGCTTCCTCACCTTTCTCAGCCTTCATAGAATTGAAGAGAGTTAGGGCCTTGCACTGGATTAGGCTTTGGCTTAAGGGAATGTGTAGCTGGTTTGATCTTCTCTCCAGACCAATAAAACTTTCTCCATATCAGCAATAAGGCTGTTTTGCTTTCTTATCGTCCATGTGTTCACTGGAGTAGCACTTTTAATTTTCTTCAAGACCTTTTCCTTTGCAGTCACAACTCGGCTAACAGTTTGGCACAAGAGGCCTAGCTGAAAGCTTATCTTGACTTTTGACATGGCTTCCTCATTAAGTTTAATCATTTCTAACTTTTGATGTAAAGTGACAGATGTGCAACTCTTCCTTTCTTTTGAATACTCAGACGTCATGATAGGGTTATTAATTGGGCTAATTTCAATATTGTTTTTCTCAGGGAATGAGGAGACCCAAGGACAGGAAGCAAGACAGAGGAATGGTTGGTTGGTGGTGACACATACATTTGTCAACTAAGTTCACCATCTTATATGGGCACAGTTCATAGCACTCCAAAATAATTACAAGAGTAACATTCAAAGATCATTGATCACAGATCACTATAACAAGTATAATAACAATGAAAAAGTTTGAAATATTGCGAGAATTACCCAAATGTGACACAGAGACATGAAGTGAGCAAATGCTGTTGGACAAATGGTACCATAGACTTGCTCAATGCAGGGCTGCCACAAACTTCAATTTGTAAAAATGAGGAATCTGTGAAGCGCAATAAAGCCGAGTGAGGTATGCTTGTATAATCTTTCCTAATTGAGTCATATATCAAGAAATTTTTACATTGTCAAATATTACCTAGGGTTCGGTTCTATGTGTATATTTTTAACTTTATTATTAAAAATAATCTAGAGATAGCAAAGGAAAAAAGAAAAAACTTTGAGTAAAGCACCAAATACCTTCTTTATGGGTTTAAAATATTTTTCTTTCTGCAAAAAATATTTGCCAGCTTATAAAATATGCATGTGCCCTTATGAAAATGATAATGCATTTGATAATGGTGATCATCAGAAGTATAAGACCAATGTTAAAGGTCATTTTCATTTTAATTTAAACTGTTTTCTAGACTATGGTAATTTCAGGTATAAAACTGTGAAAATGAGCTTCTTTGAAGGGAAAATATCAGTAAACTAGGAAACACTGACAATGGACCTGTTTTGTATCTAAATGATGAGGCAAAGCCATGACCTCCCTGGATTTCCATTTTCTCTTATTCAGAGAGAGGATATAATGATTCATAGTGATTCTGTAAGCATATCTTTATGATACATGAGTGAATAGTTGAATTTCTAAAAATTGTTTGCAAATTGATTTTTTTTCAGGTTGAATTAGAAATGCAGTAGGATAAATGTTTTTAAGAAATGTATGCTGTTTTATGGACTATATTCTTACTTCTTAATGTCTTATAGCTTTAGGTTAAGGTTTAATACATTAAATTTCTAATACAAAAATGTATTTACTTGCACAACAATTCCCTGAAAAACTTTTAAAAGAAAGATGTCACAATTTCTAGGATGTTATCTTTTTTAATTACAGGAAGACCAACATTCTAAATAAATGTCTTATAAAAAATGTTTTTCAATTGTGTAAAAAATCTGATTAACTGGCCAACATGATAATCTCCTTTTTTTCTTTCTCATTTTTTTCAGGTACTTAGGTAAACAAATTTCAGACTTAAAAAGGCTAAATATGGAAGTTTTTGAGAATTTGCAATACTGATCAAGATAATAGTAAAAATACTAGGGGACAATTTAAAATAAATTATAGTGTGTAGAATAGAATTCTAACTTGAAGGCAATAATAAAAGAGTTCTTATCAAGAAGTGTGGTAAAGTATTAATAATGAAAACAACAAATTATTTTTACTATTGTATGTTGTTTAACAAATATAATATTATCAAGTTTTGTGTTTAATGGATGGAAGGCCAGTTTGAAGCTAAATGGCACGCATTCTCATCAGTACACTGATGCTCATAAATATATTTCATATACTTGTTAAGTGAGATCATTATTAGTCATCTTCTTTTCATAATCACTAAATACAACTACAAACCCTGGGGAAGAAAAAGAAAAAAATACATGTACAACACTGGATATATATTTATACTTAAATTACACTTAACTCATCCTCAGTTTCTAATTCTTTTTCAGCCATCACGTTTATATAGTTCACACTTGGCTCACTCACGTTATGTGATTTTGAATTTTTATCTATAGCTTGATAAGTATACCATCTTGGTTCATTAGAATTACAAATCAATTGTAAAGAACAATGGTGATTTATTTTTATAGCTCAGAGAAAGAGTTACTTAGTCATAAATGCATAATCTAACTTTCCCAGTATTCACTGGTTATGTAAGGCACATTTTGTTCTCCCCTTTATACAAGGTCTTTTCTTAAAAAGAAAAAGATAAGAAAAATACATTGAAAAAAGTTTTTATATCTGTAGTCTTTTTTTCAATAGTTCCATTAAGTTTTTTGCTAGTCTGCAAAAATCTTTCCCATTTTTAAAATCCTTTTCAGAAATTTCAACACATTGTTTTAACTGTATCCTTAAATATTTTACATGCCTCTCTTTTTAATGACCTGTGGTATATTTCAAGTGATAAAGACACCATTAGTTCAAATGCCTTTTTCCTCTACTTGGTTTATAGCAGCAAAACTATTTTGTCTTTTATAAACATACAGAACAACATTGTTTAGTTTTCTAGGTCTCTTAAGTATTAATTTCGGGAGAAAATAGTTCTCCTACTATAGCTATTGTACAAAGTGACAAAGGTAGAAACAACTGCTTCTGTCCCAAAGGTACAACAATCCACACTCCAAGTGAATGTCATTCCAAGAATCAATTATGTGTTGAGAAAGAAACCACTCAAGGCATTAGACTGTATTCTCAAAAAGGAAAACAAAGGAATCTCTAGTTTATAGATTTCTTACTGGAGAAGAAAAGCTTAGACTCATTCTTTTCTCACTTTTTTAGATGGTTTTAATCTCACAAATATATAAGCATATTGCTTTACATTTACCTTCCATTTCTTTCTTTTTCCAATGGAAAACCGTGTTTCAGTTTATATAAGGCATCAGCCTTCATCTGGCCAAAATGTTTATTCTCAAATGTTACATTCTAACTCAAATGTCTACAGTGAAAATAGCTAGGAATTCTATTGACTGCAACAAATAACATAAATTAAAACAATTTTAACCACATCAAAATGAATAGTTTTACCTATTTATTTGGTGATAACTTGTACTGTAATAACCAAATGTCAACATTTAACTTTTCCCTTTTTTGTTCAATTCAGGCTATGGTTTTTATTTCCCACTGAATTTATTGGTGGGGAATTGTTCACATCTGTGAAGAATGTTCCTTTTCAAAGAGGTTAACCATCTACGTCAGTCACATTGACCCTGGGAGCTCAACAAACATGGAAATAGTTGGGGACTAGCAGTACTTGGATTTCAGGCTATTAGTTTATGTTAAAGCCAATCCAACAGCTACTGTGGGTATGGATACAGGATTAAGACCCTTAAGAGACTAGGAAGAACCATATACTTGCCAGGCCTAGGCCAGATGGGTGGTGCTATTTTCACTGGATGAGAAAACAAACAAAATTTGAGGCAGACATCAGGTCACATAAGTGGGGCACATAGGTGAGAGATCATGAGGTGAGTGTTCATATTTTAGTTGGCAAATTTGGCCAAGATTTCACTCTAGTCATCCCGAATCCTATAATTTGAGTGGCCATATTCATTGCAAAGCTCTCTAGTGTTCTTAAGCCACTGCAGGACTTTGAAAGTACCTAGTAGATTGAGACTCAGGATTAGGTGGCGTTAACCTAGTAGACTGAAGCTATTTCAACTCCTGATTTAGCACGCAGGGCAGGGATTAACACTATTTAAAATAATATAAATACTTCAGAATGATTCCCTATCAACGGTAAAAAAAATAAAACATGCTGAGAAATCTTATTATCTGCTAACTTGGATAATAGATTCTTATCTTCTTTAAGTACATTCTATTTTGTTTATTTGTTTGTTTGTTTTTAATCAGCAGACACTGAAAACTCCAAATTTCTCCCAGAGAACCCTTTCGATAAGCCTTCTACTGACTCTACTTAGTGAGAGATCCAGGAACTTCTCCAAACCCAGAATCACTGCATCAGTACTAAGTATGGGAGTACTATATTGAGATTTGTGACAATTTACATGCCTTCGCAAGACACAATCAGGTCACATTTTTAGCTAGCTACCACTGCTCTTTACTACCATGTTTCCCTGAAATAAGACCGAGCTGTACAATCCGCTCTAATGCTTCTTTTGGAGCAAAAATTAATATAAGACCAGGTATTATATTATATTATATTATATTATATTATATTATATTATATTATATTATATTATATTATAATATAAGACCCAGTCTTATAGTAAAATAAGATACAGTCTTATATTAATTTTTGCTCCAAAAGACACATTAGAGCTGATTGTCCTTCTAGGTCTCATTATCGGGGAAACACAGTAGCAATATCAACATTGTCAGCATACCAACTGCCTAGTTAAAACCTAGGAAGTAGATTCAAATGATTTCTCTTATAGGTGAATATGGCTCTGTATGCTGTTATTTAGTACTCTGTAACATTTTATAGATTCATGCCTGGAAGATTGGTCTAGGTTCTAACAGTGTAACATTAAATCATTTCAACAACCTCTTAGTGAGTCTATTGCTTCCTTCTTATCCTTTGTTTCCTCCATACAATATACTAAATAACGATTTTCTTTGAGTGATTTTAATTACTTATTTCTATCTTAAATTTATCTATCCAATTCTAATTGATTAACTACTTTTATAGGCTATTTCGTACTCATGCAATTTTTAAAAATTATTTATTATGTTTTCTTATTCTGAGGAGAATCAAGATGGTGTTGAAAGCATTGGGTTTGAATTCCACTCCAGCCAATTGCTTGATGTGTGATTAATGTCAAGTTTCTTCTTTAGCAACATGATGATAGTAATACACCCTTTTAGGTTTGTGAGGATTCCCCGAGATTAAATGGAATAGCCAGTGCCAAACCCCTAGCCCGGTGTCAATTATATAGTAGGTCTTGAACATTTGGTAATGCTCCAGGCCCTCCTTTAACTTGCTTAGTCTGGGAACATTTCTTCTGAAGATTCTAAATATCTTAATGGTAAAAATTAGTAATATTGGCAAAAATATTATTCTTTTTATGCACATGTTCTAAGTATTACTGTCAAATGTATCAATAGTTTCTTTTATGGCAGATGCGCTTTACATCTTTCCAAGAGGAGAGTACAAATACCGGGGGTGTTAAAAAAATGTATACACAAGGCTTGTATTCATCTTTTGTTATCAGTATATATTGAATATTACAATTTTAATACAGTTTTTTGCTTTTCTAAAATGTGTATATTTTTTTTGGCACTCTGTATATTTCAAATATATTTATATATATATTTCCTTTGAATGCTTTTGTAGTTTTATTTTAGACATTTATGTTTTTAATCTACCTAGAATTTATGTTATTTTTATCTTGACACTTAGTAAGGGAGCTAACAATCTTTTTCACTTCTATTTGCTTATTATTCTCACTGGTTTGAAATGCCCCGCATCATGGATTTTGTTCTCCTCCATTTACATATGTGTATTAATATATAATTGTCATATAATTCTCATTGCTATATTATTATAGTATATTTTGAAATTTGATAGCATAAATTCTCCATATTTTTTCTTCTTTTAATTTTTTTCTTTTTGCTATTTTGCATCTTTCCTGTCAAGTTTCATTTAAAACATCTTGTTAGAAAAAAATTGTGTTAGATTTTGATTTGGGATTGCATTATTAATTTATTTAGTGGAGAACAACTACCTTTATTATTTTTTTTCCATTTAGAATAGGGTATGTTTTTTTTAACCATATCTTCTTTTATGTCCTACAGTAAAGTTTCTACTATAGATATTGCACATTTACATTAGTTTTATTCCTAGATGTTTTCTTCAATTTTCTGTCATTTTCAATTATGACTAGGATGTTTTTTTCATTATGTTTTCAAGTTTGTCATTGCTGATGTTCATCAAGTTAGAAAAATTTCTTCTTACATTACATATTTATTAAATAAAATTAATTTTAATAAATGAATGTTTTACATTTATTGGAATGACTTTATAGTTTTTCCCTTTAATTTTTAAAAACTATATTATGTTGAAATATTTTATGGTGTTGAACCTTCCTTGCCTTTCTGGTGTTAGGCAATTTTTTATACACTGCTATATTTAATCTGTTAAATTTTTGTTTAGAAGTTTTACACCTGTATTTAAAAATAAGTATGGCCTATATAGTTTTATTTTTTTGTGTCATGTTTGTCTAGTTTAGGTATCAAGGATATAAAATTATCTTAGAAGGATATCCAAAGTTTTCTCTATGTTTTTCCCCAATGCTTTGGAAATTTATTACCTCTAAAATTTTTTTAAAATTTCTGAAATCCCTAAAAAATTATTGATTGTATACCTTAAATTCTAATTTAACTGGGCGTCTTATACCTTTATTTGCTAAATCTGACAACCATTGCTTAGAACAAACAATTCTTGGCACATAGCAAACACTTGGTAAATGTAAACGTCAGTGGCTCTATGATTTTACTGCTTTGAGAACAGAGGATTTTACCATTGAGATTAATTTTGTAGACTAAAAAGTGATGTTTAATCAGCGTTCTCTTGGGTAAAATTTTCTTATATATTCATTATTTATAAAGCCAATTTTGATAATTCTGGTTTTGAATTCTAAATGGTTTTAATTACTTTTAGTTTACTCTGTCAATTTATATGCAAGATATATTAAAATCTCCGACTATGATTGTGTTATTTATTTCACTTATATTTCTCTCCATTTGTGGTTTATATATTTCTGCTTTAATAACTTAAAAGTATAAAGAGTATATACATTATATTACATTGTTCTTTTCATTTCTATTTATCATTCTTTTTACTTCTCATGCTACTCTTGATTTCTATTTTGTCTCATACTGACATTTTTAGATCTGCTTTCTTTTTGTTAACAATTTTTGATACATTTTTCTCCATTATATTTCTTTTTAAATAATTTTTGTCATGTTATTTTAGATAAATCTTTTGCATACACTATACATTTAGATATACATTTTGGTTTTTTACCTAATTTGAAAATCTCTAAACTTTAATAGTCACACATATTTCCTTTATGTTGTTTTGTAATTTGTGTGTCTGGGCTTTTCTAGACATGATTTTAAAAAATGTTTATGTTTACCAAACTTTCTTGTTGTATAATACATTTTGCCTTGCTTTCTATTATTTCAATATTTTTCTTTAAACATGAATTCTTTTGGTTAGCATAAACTCCTAGTTTCAGACATTTTTCCCCTTTAGAACTTTTCAGATTTGTTCCATTGTCTTTTTACATCCATTTTTCACCGGAGTCTATCATCTCAATCTCATTCCTTTGTAAGTTTTTTTAGTACTACTAATGACCACATATTTTTATTTTCAAGATTTATAATTCAGCCCGTTATTTTTCATGGATAAGTCGGCCTCTCACATGTCCCTGAAACTATTTATGATTATTTATTGCTTCCTTTCATTATGGTTTCCCTTCAAATATTTTGTGATTTTGATAGTATTCGTATATGTGTATTTGAGAAGACCTGTCTATGAAAGCTAATTTTGATTAGCATTGAGAGGAAGGTGGAAGGAATCACCCTGCAGGCATATTCCCATTTTAATAACTGCACCAGGTGCCTCTCTTAGGCCTTTTATCTGTGCTTCTATGTTTGGAGCAGCCTCCTTCTCTGTAACAATCTTTCTTGCACTTAAAGGTTGTAGTTTTTCCTGCCATCACTGGCTTGTTATAGACTAATCTTGATTCATCTTCTGGGGCTTGGACATGTTACCACCAGGAGAAAAATCAGGGATTTTTAACAAAAAGAATACAAGAGGATTTAGCTATTGGCTAAACAACCAATAAGGTGTCCCATACAGAGAAAATTTAGCTTATCTAAAAATTTCACTAACGTGAGACACTTATTTTGTTTTCCTAAATGCAAATTATTTTTTTAAACTGGTAAAATGCACATGGTTTAAAATTCAAGAGCTGCAAAAGTGTGTGCAGTAATAATTAAGTGTCCCTCCTAACCTATTTCCTAGCCACTTAGTTCCCCTCCCCTGGTGAACCATTCTTAGCAGTCTCTCACATTTTCTGATAGTACTATATTTGCCAATCAATTACAAAACAATGGCTTTTCATTAGAATGATATGCAGGTTTTTGCTCCCTGCTTTAGGCATATGGGTTCCTAAATCACATGAGATGTTTATTTAGTATTGTGTGACCAACACCTGTAGACCCTGAAATACTGATTCCACAGACGATAATAGTTATAAGGTGAACTTTCTTTGTTGATTATAAAACCAGCGAAGTATTCCCTTGCTATTATTTCCTTGTGTACTATAAAGATATGGGGTGAATGTTCCATGGAAGAGCATAGAAGTACCCTTCTTCCTCCAAAGCCCAGTCCAACTGGGGCAGGTGTAAGGTTAGAGGGCAACGACCGTGATCCCCACCCCACTCTTTGTCACCTCCCTTAGACTCTCCCCTGGCTCGCTTGGTCTCTCTGTACTTCTGACCCACCGAGGTGTCTGTCATACCCAACACTTCACCTGGCCCTGGATCTTCTCTACTGAAGATCTGCTCTTTAGACTAAATTCCAACTAGGTCAGCCTCCAAAGAGGAGAAAATATAACACTTTCCATGGAGGTGGTTTCAAACCATTTTTTATTTATTTATTTTCTGTGATCTACGATAAGAAATACATGTCATATCTTTCTCACACATACACATTTGAAACTAAATTTTAACAAAACAATGCTAATCCCTACTATCTGTGATGCAATTTTATATTTTCTAAGCTGTAATTTTTTTGTTTGAAAAAATGGTAGGACCCACTCTGATAGATTTTATAATCCACTAATGTATGGCTCCCTGAAATTAGAAAAAAAACTTCTGATGACAACCAGCACATTTTCAAAGACATTCCTCTTGTAGCCTTATAAAGAAATGTCTACCATTTCATGTAATTTACTGTGAAACAGATTTCTAATACAGTGAATATTATTGTCATCTATTTTAATTCAGGCCTATACTTTTCTGGAACAATATTACTCCAGTTGACAAATCTGGTCACTTCTGGTACACTAGCAGTTACTGTGTTTATAAATCCTAAATCAGGTTGAGTCTTTTCTTTTTTTAATAATTTGTTTTTCCATTTTAAGCTACTTGTAGTTCTCATTAAAGTAGATAATATAGTTGATTATATATCAAATACAGAATTTCACAGTGAAACTAAAGTGTCTCTAATAACATACTCCATAGAGTATACATGCATGTAGCTCCTTTCTATCTGCAGGACCTATTACTGTAATTCTCTAAATATATAGAGCGGGTATTTACTTTAAATAGAAACATTGTATATGTCAGTATATTTCTAATAGAAAATGTGTGAACTGGACACTTTTGCCCAAAATTGGAATTTCTTTTATATATTTGTAGATAGGCCCCTTAGTTCTCTCCTCCACCCTCATCTATGTTTAACAGAACTGGACTGCAATATTATATTTTGCAAGTGGGCATATTTAACATATGAGTAAATCATTTGGAAAATTCCTTAAGTTTAAGGCTTTAGTTTATTTTGTAAATTTTTTTCTTTATAATTTCTGAAACTTAAATTTTTTTTAAGTTCACTTAGAAAACCTCAGCATATATCTGTTTAAAAACATTTAATTTTCAAGTACAAATTTTTAAAATCGAGGCTGAATTCATTAGTACTTACAATATATCTTGGTCCAGTGGAACAGATGTTGCCTGTATCTACAAATATTTCAAAAACAGATTGAAGGCATGCAATATGCAATTCATTTTTGGCACGATTCATATACATTTTGCCAGGAAACGTTTGAACAGATTTTAAATCCTTGTCCTCATTATCTTTGAAAAATATACAAACTCACACACATTTTTGCAAGGTGTCGGTTATGAGTTACATGCTGTGAAGAGTACCTTTTAACCAATATGTTGTTCAACATGAAAAAATTTGACTATATAACACTTGGAAAGACGAGGTAAAGGTCATGTGTACTAATAGCAACATCAGACAAGTTTACCCTAGTAAAAAATATTTAGCCTGGCAGGTGTATAAAATTAAACTCCTTGAGAAAATTAACAGCACCTACATTCTAACATATTTCAAAGAGGCAGTGCTTTATTCAAGAATCATAACTCTCTGAGCAATCCTTATTTTTCATGCCTCATCCAATTATGTTTTGGAGTCCAGTTAAATTGTATCTCTTGGCATTTCTCAAAGCTCCCATCTCTATATGACATTTCAATTGTTTATTCCACCTGGAATGTTCTTTTCCCCTTATCTCCATTTAGAGTGTGTGGAGTTTGGGGAAGTTTCATGTAGCTCAGTATACTGGAGGGACAGTGTACATTGTAGGGCCTTCTGGAAGATAAGACTGGGAGAGTGGACAGGAGCCAGATAACTTGTATGCAATGTTAATGTTAGGAAATTTGCAATTAGTACTGGAGAGTTGATAAAAAATAGTGGAGGATTTAAATCAGGGAGATGAATAATAGGATCAGAATCTAATCCAGATATATTACGGAAAATGAATTTCAAAAAGAAAAGCCGAAAGCAGAGTGGCCAGTCAGGAGTTTATTACAATACTTCAGGTGTGAAATGCTTACGATTAGAATCGGTGCATCCCACAATGCTTCACATTCCTGTGATTTGTGGTTGCTGCCCCTAATTTAAAGCCTTCCTCTGTGTATTGTTTTCCATATTTTCATGCTCATGTTAAAAGGGCTCTTCTCCTCTGTCCCACCATATCCCCTATCCAACACGGCCCAGACCTTTTCCCATCACCCGCTGCCATGCTTATCATATATAATCTACCTCTCCTACATCTTTACTCTCTAAATAGACAGTTGATCTCACTCCCTGGCCTTCACTGAAAACTGACTTCTCCAGCATCTATCCTAAGTGGGTGCCACCCATTGTCCACCACCAAGCAGGGGATGGATGCAGGCTCAAAATTCTCATGCCTCAAGGCCACATCCAGATGCATGATTCCTCATCTCTCTCCTCCTTGGAGGTTCATGACATTTTTTTACAGCATCCCCCCTATACCTTTTTTACTCTCATGAACTTTTTAGCCATTATCATTCATTCATTATATATTTTGGCACCTGATTCTATCCCTGTTCCTGACATTATCAGGGGAACTGCAGTGATCGTTGGGTCTTTCAGAGAGCAGCCTACCTTCTTGTTAGCTTAGCTTTCCCTACACCAATGATCGTCACACCTATTTCAGTTCAGATAGACACTTCCATGCCTCTAACTCAGACCCTGTTTCATCTGAAATATTCACAACTTGCTCTTGCGTCACAAACTCTTATCCTTCTAGTTCTTCTCATCACTATTTCACAACCTCACTAGGATCTACAATTTCTTGCTCCCTTTATTTTTGTCCATAGTTTCTTCCTTTCTTCACTTCCTTCTCTGTCCATACTCCAATGGTTGAACCCCTTTCTTGCCATTTTTCTCAACTCTTGCCATTTTCCCTTCCCCTGTATCCACCAACAAAACCAAACTTTAAGTCTATTTTCTTTGCCCACTTTTTCCATTCTCCTTCCTGGGCTACTAAGTACTAATGGAGAAAATTAGCATAAACAACAGACTGATGGTCTGACAAATTAACAGTTTCAACAATAACCAGGTCCTGAAAGCTTTCTCGAAAACTTTCTGAGTTTCTCTAATCGGTTCCCTCTTTCAGTTTCCATAGCAATTTTTTTTCAAATTTCCTTTCTCCTCACACCTTTAATCTCTCTGTCTCACTCTTCACTCAAAACAGAGAATTTGCAGAGGAAAAAAAAAAAAATCAGATGGAATTTTCCTCAAACTCCTCCCACTGCATTTATACCTCCCAGCTCCTGCCCCCTTCTCTTGCCTCCCTTCCTTTAGGTCACAGTGTCGTAGCTGTCCCTCCTTCTGATCAAGGACCTTCCTGCTTCTGCCACCTCACCCTTAAGTTTTCACTATCATCCATCTTTTTTTTTTTCAATATCTACAACCACCCTCAACATGAGATTTCTTCCTGTCAAACTTTACATGGTCAAGTCTCTCATTTTGTTAACAACCAGCCAAACTTCTTCCTCCTCTGTCTTTCTCTATCATCTTTCTCTTTTCACATTCAATGACCATAAAGATTGTCTTCATTTTTCTCACGTTCTATTCATTCCTCAGCCTAATTGTAATATGGTTTTTGTTTCTAAAACACCAATGAATTTATGAGCGAGATAGTTTGATGCTGAAGAGTCCCTATTTTACTTGCCTCTATCACTGCATTTTAAAAGTGGTGTCTACTTTTTCATCTTAAAATGCTCCTTTCTTCTCCCCTTTGGTCTATGTGACATTATGTTCTCCTGAGTTTCCTGCAACTCTCTAGCTTTTGTTTCTCTGAGTCTTTCATGAATTGTTTTCCTTTTAAAGGTGTCATATCATCAGAGTTTATCTTCAAACTTGCAATAATCACAATAGTAATAGCCAACATTAATCAAATTCTTACTTGTATTAAATGCTTTTTATAGAAGACATTTTAATTTTCATAAAATTCTAAGAGGTAGATACCATTATTATACTCAACTTACAGAGAGATTAAAGAGCCTGAGCATGCAGATGGCAAAAGCAAGATGCATACCCACATCTGACTGAACAGTCTGTCCCTTAATCACTTGGTTGTGTTCTTATTCTCTGTGATCTCATCCACTTGCATGTTTTCACCTACCAAATGTTCATGATTCTCAAATTCAGCATTCCTTCCCAAATGTGGCTTCGAGGACCAGTCCCATGCATCCCACTCCCTCCCACTGTACTGCACAAGCAGCTCCAAGCCCACAGTTCTCAAACTAAACTCACCATTGCATCACTCTCTGCCCTTGTAAAATGTCTCTCCTTGTCGTTTGTTTCATTTCAGTCAATGGAGCCACAATTTCCTCTGTTTGCTAGGTTAGAACCTTGCTCTCATCCTTGACTCTCCTCAGTTAATCACCAAATCTTCCTACTTTTACTTGTTTATGACTTCTGGAATCTTATAACTTCTCTTCATTTACACTATCTAGATTACAAAAACAAGTAGGGGTTCCTTGTTCCCAGTGATCTCACCATTCCTATCTGTTCTTCATACTGAGGCTTCATTCAGTTTTCTAAAGTGCAAATTTGATCATATGAACCCCTACCTTTAACACCTTTCATGGCTTGTCACTGACCTCCAAACTCCTTAGAATGCCTTAAAAGGCCTTATGACTTACCTTCTGCGTGTTGTTATAGCCTAACTTTCCACAGTTTCCCACCTCAAATTCTATCCAGCCAAGCCATATTGAATTACTAGCATTTCTTACATGCACTGACATATGCTTTTCTTTCTCTTGATTCTAACCTTTTGCAGATTATTAAATAATCTTACTTATGTCTAGAATGCTCATCATTCTCATTTTCCTCATAAGAATTAGGTTTCAACTTATACAGCACCTGTTCTGAGAAGTGCTTTCTAATAACACAGACCTGGGTCAATGCCCCGCTGATGTTTATCCATAGAATCTTGTGCATATCTTTACCTCAGAACATATCATAGTGCATTATAAGTATAATTTATTGCTTGCTCCATTAAAGTATAAGCAGTGTGACAGTAGGGCTTGTATTTACCTTTGAACCTACATTGTGTCTAGCATATATCAAGTGATCAACAAATATTTATTGACTCAATGAATTAATAACTGTCTAAAAGTGTCATGCTAAAAAATGGAAGCCATCTGTTGTACTTGGCAGCTAATAATCTCTGCCAGAACAGCTTCATTAGGGTTGAGCAGATTAGAAATGAATGGGAAATTAGGAAACAGAGAGGTGAGACTTCTATTTTGAGAAACTTAGGTACTAAACAACTTAATTCATAAGAGCAATGATAAATAAATAAACACACAGGAATTACCTCTCACTAGTCATACAGGGCTTATAGGAAGAAAGTTGAAAATCTTGAGTGGAGATGTGAAAGAAGAGACGAACACATGGCAAGGCATATCACATTTCTGGCTAGGAAAACAATATTGTAAGGCAGACTCATTTTCTTAAATTAATTTATAGTTTCAATGCAATGTGACATAAACATTTCATTGAATGTTTTATTAATAATTTTTATTATGAAAATATTTCATGTTTGTGGGAGAAAAAATCAAACACATTTCTCATTCTCTTATTTCTTCTTGTATGTACATAAGTGTATATGTGTATGTATTCATTTATACATGAATACATATTTATACATACACACATAATATGATAGTCTTTTTTTTTACACATATGGACTCTTTCTTTATGTACCCTCCAACAACTATTTTATTTAAGTTAGCAGCATAACTTGGATATCTTTCAAATCAATACATATGGATCTACCCTTTATATTTTTAAACTTCTAACATTGCAATTTATCATACACACAAAAGAGTGCAGAAATCATGCCTTCCTCATGTCCCTTTCCAATCATAATTCCCCAAAAGTAAACAATAGTGTTATTTTTCATAGTATTGATTAATGTTACCCATTTTTGAACTTCATATAAATGGAATCCTGCAGTATGTTATTATTATGTCTGGTCTCTTATACTCAACATTACATTTATGAGTCATTCAGTAGTTTGGCTTGTCATTGCCATATTACATCACATGAATATAATACAATTCATATATTCCTCTTCAGTGGATATTTGGATTGTTTCCAGACTGTGATTATTATGAAAGAGCTGCTGGGAACATTCTTGTATGTCTTATTGTGAACATATGTACATTTGTTCACATTCAATATATTTCTGTTGGGTATACACCTAGATGTGGAACAGCCAGGTGATAGAGTATTCATATAATTAGTTTTAGTAGATACTGCCAAAGAGTTTTCCAAAGTAATTATAGCATTTTATGGTCCCATAGCAATGTATGCACCACAGTCTTTTTAAAGAGCTAGAGTATCACATTGTGCAATTATAGCATACCTTTTTTTAACATTGGCTATTTTCAGTATTTTTTTTACTAGGCCAAACAATTCTTCAATTAACATTTAAACAGGTATTTTTGTTTACTTATATGAGTGTATATTTAAGCATGTCAAGGGAATAAAATGTAAAAAAAGAAAATTGACAAAATAATTTTAATGTTCACTTGGAAAAATTAGTTTTCTCAAAACAAATAGGGCAATGACACTTTTTAAAAGATGAGTAAAATGAAAATATTTTAGAAAAGTTACAATCATTTAAGTTGTAGCCCTGGTACAGAAAGGAATGCCTATATCAATGAATAGGAATTATAACTACATTAGCTAGGTTTCAAACAGAAAAACTGATATTAACTGAATATTCAAAGTAGACGGAACTTAATAGATTTAATGGGTTACACAGATGATAGAAGAGACTGAGAAGTCACCCAAAGATTAATAATACAACTGCAGCTGCTATACTTTTAGTCTGGAGGAACAAAGGAAGGGAATGGAGTTCCTGGAGCTCAGGGGTGGGTCAGCTAAGGAACTAGGTAGGTCACGGGATGCCTGTCTAAGTAGGGATAAAGTACCAGAGAAGAAGAGCACCTTCACCCAAGATACCACCAGAAGTAGAAAGAGGAGAACAATACCTTGGCTCCCCTCTCCCTCCCATCAGTGCCTTCCACTATAAATGCTGGTAGCCTGTTAATAAGGGAGTAAGGAAAAAGTCTGTGTAGGTCAGTCTGATTGAGATACAGAGCAGAGCAGCAGAAGAACAGGAAAGGACAATAGGATAGCCTAACAAAATGGAGAATAAAGGTGACATCACAAATCTGAGGGGATGGGAATGATGATTTAATAAACACTCCTGGCACTATTGTTACTTATTATGAAAAATATCAAGTTAAATTGGGATTTCACCTCATACTGTAGCCCAAAATAAATTACAGAAGTGTGAAATAGTTAAATGTAAACAACAAAAGTCTCTATGAAAAAGAAAATTATGTACATTTTGAGGAAGAGTGGTGATTTATAGTACATAAAAGCAACAGAATAAATCTAAAAGTGAATTTGATCATTCAAATTTAAAATAACACCATAAGTAAAATTAAAAGGCACATAAAAAAGTGGGAAAATTAGTGGAACACATATGAAAGAGGGTTAATACTCTCAATTAAACAGTCTCTTAGTTATAAATAAATAGAAAAGCGGGCAAAAACTACCAAGAGATATTTCATAAAAGAAAATAAAATGGCCAGTAAACATAGATAAAATAATATCCAAACTTTCAATAAGCAAAGTCATGTCAATTTAAACAAACATATATTTGTCTGTTAAAGTGACAAATACTATAAAATATTGTTAATGCCATAGTGTGGGAGAAATAAATGTACGCTACAGCAATAAATGAACTAACATGCTGCCCTTAAAATTATTTTTCAAGAAATAGTTGATGACATAGATAATATTCTTAATATGATAAGGTGAAAACATTAAGATTTAAGCTATATTAAACTGAAGTTAAAATTCTGTTATAAAATAAAACAACCCACACATATAAATGCATAGAATAAATACTAAAAGGAAAACAGCAGTATGTTAAAGAGCTAACTAAAATGATTATTTCTGGACCATGGGATTACAGTAACTCTTATCTAATTATACATTTCTAATTTTTTGAAATACTATTCTACAGTGATCCTATATAATTTGAAGAAAAGTAATGATTGAACATATCAATGAAGTGAAGTCAAAAGATAGAGAGGTACACAGTGTTACGGAAGCATTATTTGCAAAGACGGAGAGATGTATACCAGTTTGCAGGCTGAAAGGGAAGAACCAGTCCAGAAGAACCAATTGCAGATGCCAAGGATTAAAAATTGCTGAAGACTGGTTGAGCTCTAGAGTCCTGTTGGGGAGATTAGGCTTGGATAGGGGAGCATGAGGGAAAAAATATAAAACAACAACGACAACAACAACAAAAAAAACACCTTTGGGAGCAAGTATGAGAACCAGACTCCCAGGGCGTTCATGCTCTAGAACCTTGATTTTCTCTCATGTTTTCAGGCAACCTTTGTTGAGAGTAGGGGGCAGGAGGTGAATGGCAGATTTGCAGAGACTCTTGGAGGTTCTGAATATTTGCTGAAGAGAATAAGAGAGAAGGAGTTCCTTAGGAAAATCAAAGTTGATTAATGGGTTGTCCTGAACCCCTCTTTGAGGTCAGACATCTTACCTCTGTATTGATGGCATTTTCCCCTATACTTATGTCAAGTTTTCCTTGAAAAATGCCTAGATTTATGAATAGAGGTACTGGAAGTTTGGAATGTTCTCTAGTGGAGAATTTGCAAAGTGGAAATAGTAACAAGGAAAAGAAAAAAAAAAGGTTAGGAAATTGAAGATGCAGAAAAACTGACGTCTGTGCTGGGATCCATGGTGGGCAGGAAAGGAATGTCTCCTGGAGGGGGTGGGACAGGCAGAGCAGGCCACTGGAAGCAGGTTACTGCAGTGGGTGAAGGAAAAGTAAAAATACCTTCTTTACTGAACACCCATAGCCTTTGAATCTAACTTTTGGCAATCACCACACTGTGTCTGTGGCGCCACCCTGCGTACTCTGCCCTTGGTAGCTGTTCAAGTATTTTTGTTGAAAGACTGAAGGCAACCAAATATGTTAATTTTTCACATTCTGGGAAGTGCTTTGGTTAAATTTAGAACTACTCTTTTGAAGATTATGCAGTCAAAAGTATTAATTAAATTGGCAACAGTGCCTGCCAGTGATGTCAATAAGGCATTCCGTGGGAAGAAGCCAGCTGAACGTGTTACTGGGACTACAGCAAGCCCAGGGCATCAAGTTTAACTGCATTTAAGGAAGTACTATCTTTTTAAAGCTTCAAAGTAATGATGAAAAGACCTGTTTCACAAACATGCATGGTTTATTCTAGATTAACTGACTTGTGCTTGCAAAAGTGATAACTGTGGATGTTCTTTGCTCAAACAGTCTCTAGTCAAGTGTGTGGCGGGAAACCTTTCACTTCTCCCTAAAAGCTTGGTTTCAGAAAATATCTTTGTCTAATACTACACCACCAGAGCATACTCTTCTTAAAGTGTACTCTTCAAGGCCTATCAATTTTCCATAATGTATATAGAAACTTACAAGATTCTACGTCTTTATTTTACAGGAGGAGCAAAGATGGAGAATACAGTCATAAGCCGCATAACAACGATTCTCATCAATGACAAACTGCATATATGACTGTGGTCTCATAAGATTATAATGGAGCAAAAAAAATTCCTATCACCTAGTGATGCCATAGTGCAACACATTACTCACGTATTTGTGGTGATGGGGTGTGAACAAACCTACTGCATTAGCAGTTGCATAAAAGTATAGCATATACAATTATGTACAGTATGTATACTTGATAATGGTAATAAATGACTATTCTACTGGTTTATGTATTTACTATACTATACTTTTTATCATTATCTTAGAGTGTTCTCTTTCTAATTATAAAACAAAAAATTGCTACGAAACAGTATGCTGTGTTACACCAGCAGCAGCATCATACATCTCATGTTTACAGTATCTCTTGACCTCATCATTTTCTCTTGTACTTGATTTAATCTCACGTTGTTTTGTTCATCATGGCCACTAAGTGTTTGTACAACGATGAAATTACCTAATGGCACATTTCTCAGAATGCATTCCAGTTGTTTAGCAACACGTGACTGTAATATCACTCTCTGATGGTGGTGAGGCTGGAGGGATGGGGTGAGAGGGAGGAAGAATTACAATTCCTTTGGTAACCTCAACTGTGTTTCTACACGTAAACATACTCATACATACCGTAGTTACTTGCTGTTACTTGTTCACTCACTCACATAAACTTTTCCCATCTCACTTTTTTCGGTAGGATGTTAAAATCCCAACTCTGATATTTAACTTCTAGTGTTTTCAAGGCTCTTATATATTCATGAATCTAGTAGTCCTCATCCCAGTGAACATTCTTAATTATAGTCAATTGCCCCAAATTGGCTTTCTTGAATTTGAATGCATTTCCCATTTCATTTTTCAAGATGAATTTGATAGAATGTCTCGTAGTGATTGATGCGAGCTCATTCAGAATGTGTGAATAATAAATTTATTGCTCTCTGGAAATAAGTAATAGATCAAAAACTCTCTTTGATTTAATATTTTACTGTTAAAGATTAAACAGTTCTAAATAACTTAGCAACCCTTTCAAACTCAAATTGTTTAGCGCTATGTTTAAGGAAACTATTGAAATTGTTTCCGTTCCCTTGGGTACAGTTGTGCAATTTGGATTTAGCTGGTCTGCAGATTGTACTCATCTATGTTAATGTTTCTGTAATGAGAATGATCCAACTGTGTCATAACCTTTTGGGTCTTAACCTCCTTCATTTACATAACCTTTTACATCTCATTTACACAAGCCTTCCCATTTTAGGATGAATATATCAGACACCTTCCACTTTCTCCTATGACATGATTTTTTGATTTTTGTTGTTTAAAAAATCAATTGGTTTGTCTTACATATGAGAAAAACATGTTGCTCATAATAGATTTTTAAATATTTAAAAGATGCTAGGTGTTACAACAAAGATAAATAAATTAAAAGGGTTTTAGCACTATGACCATGATTTTAAGAGAAAATTCAGTAAATTACTTTTGGTCTTAAAATGTTAAATTTGAAAATATTTAAAATTATAAGTAGATTGTTAAATAAGTGACATATGTGTATTTAATCTCTTGTTTCAAATAAAACACTTAAATTTAGAATAGTGCTACTACTTAAACACCCTAAAAATATACATTAACAGTATATATGCATTATAGTCCTTTATATTTAAAATTATACCTAGTTATATATATATATATAAATTGTACCTATTTATATGTATTTATACCTATTTATATATATTAAAAATTATTCCTATTTATATATATAAATATATATTTAAAATATTATACCTATATATAAAACATTAAGAATTATACTTATTTGTATATATAAAATATATAAATATATATTTTATATATACACATATATTGACAAGTATTGATTCTTGATAAAATAAGATATTATAAAAGTTTGACTTGTTCAACTGAAAATATAATTGAAGTGATTGTATTTTTAAAATCAATGACAGAATTTGTTTAAGTAGCAAATATGATACATATGCAATGATTTGTTTTTAAAATCTTATTTACATGCAAGTTTTTTTTTTGTTTTGTTTTTTTAATATTATGAACTATTCTATTCTATTTGTGTTACTCTGAAGGACAAAGACTAGGTGTGTAATAGGAAAACCAGTTGTAACCTGCGGTACCACAGAGGATTTTTCTGAGAAAATGTCATTGGAAAGCTGAGTTCTAAAGGATGAGTAGAAACTAAATGGCAAGGGGGCCAAGGGCCTGGGAAGGAGTAATCTTTTTATGTAAACCTGACGTATGAGTGCCTCACACTCTACTAAAACCCTACAATAGCTTTTTGAAATTCTCACCATGACTTGCAAACTCCGCATGATCTAGTCTACTTACTTCTACCTACTTCTTCCCCAGAAGCACCCATCACGTTTGCAACTTCTTGTTTAGTGGCTATATTCTTGGAGGATGAACATGGACCTTGTACCCTCAGAATCTAGATTACTGTTACATTACCAAGAAAATATTTGTTAATAAATGTGTCTACATAAGCCTTAAATCTTTAAATTTTAAAGATAATGTGTCTTATTAGTCATTGTAGGAACTATAGCTACCATTTACTGAACACAAGTATTAAGCACAGTCCGAGATGCCAAATGTATTAGATATTGACCAGAATCTAGAGGTGAAAAACTGAGGTATGGAAGTTCAGTAAATTGCTCAAAGTCAGACTGTGATGTGCTCTATGGCATTTCATAAAGACAGAATCACTAAATTGTCTTAGTATCTTCAGGGGAGGGGAAACACTATAGTTGATGGCAGTCTTGATATAGTTCATTCAAAATTTTAATACTTTTATTTAAAACTTAAGTTTTTATATGCTATTAAATTTATTATCCTTTTAAAGCATTTTATTCATCAATATTATCAGACATGTACTATATATAAATGAGTAAAGTAGGTGATATGAAACATATGGTTTTACATATATATTTATTCCACACACACAACTGTAGAAGCTATTTATGCCATGAGGTATTTGGTATCTATCTAACGTTGGGAGTTTGAAGAAGTGTGTAGGAAAACTGGCATCTATCTGATTTTGGGAGTTTGAAGAAATGTGCAGGGAAAGAATTAGGAATGGATAATGAACAAAACAGTGGGGAGTGAGCATACTAGAACCAGTGAACACTAGAAATCTATAAGAACAGACTGAAATCTGTGCCAGTTTGTCACCATTTCCAACTCTGATGATGTGTGTGTAGGATAAGTGATGCCTTTTGCCATGGAATTAAACATTCATCTGGTAGAAGTCAAGGAAACTGACAGATCTAGGGAAAGATGCAGCAGCTGCAGGCTGGGCTTCTGCTCCATGATAATACGGTGAACCAGTAAATAAATAAAAATGTGAGAGAGTTGGACAGGTCCTGTTGTCCTTGCCTCAATCTCTGAGCATGAAAACAATATGACTACTTCTTCACTTCAGCCTTCAAAATCTCATACAAAAATGTCTCTCATGGCCCACTCTTACACAAATCATACAGGGAAAAGAATTATGGGAAATGTAGTTCCCCCTGTCAGTGTGATCATTTACACACTGACATATTACAAAGCCATCATAATCTCCTTTGAGTGTCCTTGGGGGTTGTAACTTTAGAACTACACAAAAAAGTAATTCAATTTTAGTATAGTACTTGGTACAACTTTGAAATATTTACATAATAGTGATCACATAAATGTTTTGAAATATTTACATAATAGTGATAACATAAATGAGTCACTACGTGTAGGGTCAATCTGTGAAAAAGCACAGAAAGATGAGCTGTAGTTGCAAGAAAGAAGGTGAATGCTAACTACCTTGAAAATATAAAAATATAAGGTACGTGATAGAAGATGAGATGCAGAAGGGATATTGGGATAGAAAAAAAGTGCAAGGAGTGATAGATAGATAAATATCTTAATATTTTAAGTGGTGAGTTAAGGGATCCTACCTAAGTTTAACAGAACAAGAAACTGAGGCTTAAGGATATTATTTAAAGTTACATATGTAAGCAAAAGGTGAATTAATGATAATGATCTAAGGGAGTTACATTGCGTAAGATGACAACGAGGACAATGATTCAATAAACTCTGGGGGAAGGAAGCAAAAATAGGAAAAAGAGAATATACATATGCTAAATTTCAAAAATGATAATGCTGAATTAATAGATAAAATTAAGAGTTGTAGAATAAATCAATAGATTGAAATATACAGAAGTATATCATTTAGTTATTAAAACAGAAATGGTTAAGAGGTTGCCTCTGAGGAATGGAAGTGGGAATAGGAGGAAAGTAGAGGGATACTTTACCTTTCATCATGTTTTTTGTAGTATTTGAGTAGTTATACTAAGCATGCATTAATTTGATTGCAATAATTTATTTTAAGGAAGAGAAAATAGTAGAGGTCGGAGGATAGGATCTTGACCAATTTCTGCATTAAAGGGGCAAGTGTGAAGGAAGGGGCAAGAAAGGATGAAGACCTTTAGACCTTTAAGATGAATGCTATACAATAGCATATTAATTTTTTTGACAGATTTAAACAACAGGAAACTTTTCTCTTGTATAACTTTAGAATGAACTTGGCCACTGGTCTACAATGATAGTAGAAATATCTATCAAATGACTCCTTTTTTTTTCACTTGGAAATAATAAAACATTCTGATGAAAATTTATGGCAAAATCCAACTATAATTTTATAAAACCTGAAGCCACAATATTGTTATATTACATTACTAGGCTAGAATATACCGTGTTTCCCCGAAAATAAGACCTAGCCGGACCATAAGCTCTAATGCATCTTTTGGAGCAAAAATTAATTTAAGACCCGGTATTATATTATATTGTATTATATTATATTATATTATATTATATTATATTATACCCGGTCTTATATTATATTATATTATGTAAGACTGGGTCTTATATTAATTTTTGCTCCAAAAGACGCATTAGAGCTGATGGTCCAGCTAGGTCTTATTTTCGGGAAAACACGGTATATGTATACTATATTATACTTTAGTATGATATGATATGATATGATATGACATATTATTATGTGATACACAGTATTATATGATATGATATGATCACATCACATCATATCATGTCATATCATATCAAAAAACTTCAACCATACCACCATTTCTAAATATTTGGATACTTAGTGCTTTATAGGATAGGCTAAGTATTCCAAAATATCTTATTTGTCAATATGGTATAATAACATTTTAGTATAGTCACAATAGAAATAAAATTATTCTTCTGAATAGAACCTAATCAATACTGAAAAGAAATTACATGCCTATCACATGGATATACTATTTAGGATTAGAGGTTTACCTGTTTATAATTTCTTATAATTATGTTCCAGAGCATTGGTCATGCTACTATAGGTTCTAAATGTTTTAATTATTTTTTTCTAATCATTAGCTTTATGTGTTTTCTGGATTAGTTATATCACTAAAATACAGGGGCATCATGTCAATGTCATTCACACTGATATTAGTATATTTCTAAACTTTGCCTATTTCTCATCTTTACATGTTTTCCTTTGAATAACATCTCTATGAATTATTCTCAAGTGCATTTACTTCAACAAGTTATGTTAGTTTAAATCACTTATTCTTTTGAAATACTATATTATATAACCAATTTCTGCAAATTTGTTAGTGATTTGAACTAATTTGTTCTTTAGAAACTATGCTAGAATAATTATGCTTTGATCTTATAAATTAGCCAAATGGAATATTGTTTATAATGTAATTTAAATGAAAACTGCCATTACATTAAATAGTGTTTCTTGGCTCATTGCTTAATGGACCTCATTCAATGTATTGTTTATGGGGAAACAGCAAAACTAGATCCACTGAGTTAACAGGATAAGAGAAGCACAATTGTCCTCACCAATGTTTTCACTACATAGGAAATAATAAAAACCAAACCTTGGTTTTCAACAAAATTTTCAAACTATTATTTAAGAATTTATAAATTAGAGATGTAAGTTGTGTATGCATGAAGCTAACATCATGAAAAGCAAAAACGTTAAAACTGTCTTTTTTGGGATTTAGCCCAGAAACCGCATAGAGTTTATCAAAATGATAGTGATCACCACACTCATTCATGCTGGCTACCCATGAGATGCTGGGTCTCCATCCTGGACCATTTTATTCCCTGAAACTATTTCATCCTTGACATTAAAAAATCTAACATTCTACTCTCTGAGCAAGTTCAGATTCTTTCAATCCTCTCATTTTTTTAATTCCTGTCAATCATGTCTTGACGTCATCAAGACCTTGATCTTGACCTCTTCATTTTCTTTCAACTAATTTATTCAATAAAAATGAGAATTTATTGTGTGCTTAACATTGTTCTAAGTGCTTTATACACATTATCTTATTTAAAGCATATGATAAGCATATGAGGTAGGAATTATTATCCCATCTCATGCATGAGGAAATTGAGGCATAGAGAGGTTAAATAAATGGCTTAAGAGAAGTGGGACGACAATGATTCAAATTCAGGCCTCCACAGCCATGCCGTACAGCTCTTAATGTTTTCACTGCCCTCCATATTCAACCTTGACCAATCTCAGTATCTCTCTCTCTGTCTCTCTCTGTCTCTCTGTCTCTGTCTCTGTCTCCCTCCCCTCAATTCCTTATTTCCTAGCCTTGCCAGCTACTCTCACCCTTAAAAAGACCCAATTCCATTAGCTCTCTGTTATTATATTCAGGTTGCCGAGCCTTACTGGAGAAATCACACGTCCACAAGTACTAGTACCACTACCCATTCATTATCTCTAGTCCCAGCCACGTCTTCCACACTACCTAGGTATGTGCCTTTGTCAGCTCCCTTCTCTATTACAAACTTAATTTCCTCAAACCTCCTGTTCCACAATTTCCTGTTCATTGAACTAACCCAAAAGATTGGACTGTCAATTTGCTCACATAAATGAGAGACCTTCTCCAATATAAAACTTTCAAGAATACAAGCAATCAAGAAGCACAGGGGAAGCATGCAGAGGTCTAAGACATCCTACCTAGCTCTCAGTCTATCATTTCTAAGTCACACAGGCACAGTGTGGTCCAGAGTAATAGATGAAGTCTCTCAGAAATATCATGTGTTATTACCTTATATGGCAGGAACATTAGGTTATGAAATATCTCCATTTTGTACCCCAAATAGTCACTTAGCTTGCATGACATTTTCCAGAGAGCCATGCCCCATAAATCTATACAACTAAGTTCTGTTTATCATAAGCAATCTTAAAATAGGATCATCTTGCTCAAAGAATTCCATAGATAAGGGCTCTCCTTCTAGCAAATATCATCAGGCTATTTACAAGGGTGTCTACAAGAATCAGCATGTCTGCAAGAATCACCTGACTTTTATCCCTCCCCAGAAAGTTTATCCTCAAGTACAAACACACACAAGCCAACTGCTTTAACTCTTTCCTCCCTCTCCTATTTAGTCAAGAATCATGCTTCTATTTTATAAAAAAAAAATAAAGCATCTCTTAGGTAGGAACGTCCTTTGATTTCTATTTCCAAGCCAACATTCCTTCTAAGCAATAATTTACTATTTGTCCATCATTTCTACAGTGCTTGTTATGTGCTACTTTACTAATATTAATTCATTTTATCTTCATAAAAGCCACGTGAGGTATATACTGTTAGTATTCCCAACTTACACATAAGAGATATGAGCACCAGAAAGGTTAAGTAACTTGTCAAAAAAATCACACAGCTAGTAAGTGGTAACACTAGGATTTAAGCACAGCAATTTATACTGTGCAACAGTACCTTTCTTAATGCCCAGCTATTTTTTTTTTTAATTAAGAACACAATTTAGACTTACAGAAAGGGTGCAAAAAGAAGTCAAAGAACGTGTTTATAACTCTACCCCCTTTTCCTCTAATGTTAACATCTTATCTTACCATAGTGAATTATCAAGAACAGGAAAATAACTTTGGGACAATATTACTGACTAAACTTTATTTTTTAAAATTTATTTTATTTTACACATTTTATTTTTTTATTGACCAGTTTTTCACTACTGTCCTTTTCTGATCCAGGATCTATGTTGAAATAGAGTGATTTCTCCTTAAAAGAATGAGGAGAAAACAATAAGAGTGACAAAACATATATATTCATGAAGGTCATAAAAGACAAAAAAGATTGAGGAAATATTAAATGAACAAGAATAAACTGTCAATTATGAATAAACTGCACACCAACAAAAAAGAACCTGAAATATTTAGACTGTAGAAATGGAAACAATGGTGCAGTCTGAGTCCAACTTCTTTTTGAAGATAATAAATTCAATATTTCAAACACTAACTAAAATATTTTGGGGGGGAGGGAGTGATATAATCACTGTCTTCTCACTTTCATGGAATGTCATGTAGGAAAATGATTAGATTTATTCTCTGAAGCTCTCTAGGATACATCCAGAAGTTTCAAGAAGGCATATTTGCACCTAATGAGACCCAAACAATTCCAAAAGCAAAGATAAGTAGAAATAGAGTTACGCTGTGAGTTGTGCTTTGTACAAAAGTCACCAGTTTTGGGTGGGCGATTGAACTAGAATATTTTCAAGGTCCCATTCAAGTTTACATTCTATGATTCTGCAATTTTCTTTTCCCACATACAATTAAGAATTACTTAAAGATATTTGTCAAGTCTAGGGGCACTAAATAACTGCTGTGTTTAATAATATTGCTCATAATCTCCTGGTAGAAACAGCTGAAACACTTGTAGATTGAAAGGAAGATGCAATAATTATAGAACTTTGGCTGACAATGATTACAAGGTTTGTTAATGTGCATACCTTGTTCTCTATGACTTTAATAACCCGTATCATCTGCTATGATTTCAGGTAATGAGCGATTTCATTTTTCATTAAAAAAAAAAGTCTTTAAATCTGTTTCCTCTCACTTTTATTGTTATTATAAAAGTACTATTGTTTCTTTCCTGAAAACTATTTGATAACAATGAGTGAGACAATCATTAGACCAGTATTGTGTTCCACATAACTTTGAAATTATGACATGGGACATGGGGATAAGAGCTCATTGAGGAGAAAGCATATTATAACAAGTTTCATGTATATATATACATTTTTTTTTTTTCTCTGCTTACCAGCACTTTTTACAGATGGTTTGAAACTGGATGAGATTCAAATAATTTGGAGTAATAAGTAATGCCAGGTGCAGATCAGGTCCAATTTCATTCGTAAAATGTTGAATCCAACATTTCAAATAACCAAAGTATGTTAAAATTGGAAACAGATCAAAATAGCTGGCTAAGGCAGATACTGCAAAGTAACTGATGAAGCTCCATACAACCAGAGGTTTTGGAAAGGTAGCATAACACACACTCTAAGATGATTTTCATCACTAGGGAGACTTGGCAAGCAACTAGGAAGGGTCGAGGTCTAATGATTATGAAAAATGTTTCAATTTTCAATGTCCTAAAGTCTACTGAACTTGGAGGTTTTACTTAGGTAACAATGACTGCTTGCAATATGTCAGATGTTATTTCAGATGCTTTCTTCATGGTGTCTTATTTAATCCTCCCCTCAACCCAAAGAGGGGATTATTTTTCAGAAAAGACAGTTGTCAGAGAAATTTGTCTAAGGTCTCACACCTAATACATAGTTCCAGGCGGATTCCAATCCAGTCGGGCTGTCTCCTTGGGCTCCTCTCAGCTACTGTGCTCTTATAAGAGTTCTGTGTTAATCTTAGGACATCTCCTTCGTTTGACACTACAGCCAATTAGTTGGCCTTGGCGAACATGATGATTTATACTTTTACCTCATCTGTTTAAAAAGAATTCATGTGAATCATGAAACAAAATACTATTTTATATAAAATATACCTGACCTTTCTGAAAAGTAGAAAATTATAGAATGAAATATTTATTTAAAACTCATTCATTTGTACAGCCAATATTCATTGACTACTTGCTGCATGCCAGACACTGTGAAAAGTAGGGTGGGGGGAAAGACCTGTCCACTACCATCAAGATGTATATAGTCCAGGGGAGGGGGTTGTGATAGACAATAGCTAAGTAAAAGATTTTACATTTTTGGCTAAACATTGAGGGTGGCGTGGAGTATGCATTTAAACTGAGATATGATGTTGAGAAGTAACTAGCCATAAGGAAGGAAGGTAGGAATGGAGCAGGAACATTCTAAGCAAAGTAAACAGGATGTGCAGAGGTTCTGAGGTGGAAAAAAAGCTTTTACTTATGAAAAAAAAAAAATTGCAAATGTCAGTGAGCTGGGATACAGAATACAAAGAGAAAAATGGCTGGAGGTGAGGTTATAAGGGCAGAAGGCAGAAGGTACTAGGTGTCTGGTGGGCTGTTTAAATTACATTCTAAGTGGCCTAAGAAGACATTGGAGTTTTTAAGGAAGGGGAACGAGATGATCCAATTTGTGTTTTAAAAAGTTCACTTTGGTGCCTGAATAGAGAATGGATTCAGGCATAGATTCTGGGCTGAGATTTTCAAACTCAGGCATTTGAGCACTTTTTAGGAGCCAGTGGGGGGGAAAAAAGTTTGAAAATTATTTCTATGGGTGGATTTCCTTTCTGTTTAACTCCAAAGGATTCTATCTACACTAGATTTTTGTTTTATTTTGTTATAAACCAGTTTTGACTCCTATGTTATTTATTATAATGCATTTGCCTGTGCTTTTAACCTATTCATGTTTCAATCCTTTTTGTCTACAAATCATAGATTTATTTCAAAGACAAAATGTTTCCCTAAGATAAGGTATCATACTCAAAATCATTCTGTACCTTTCCAAATATATGCATACCATATTAACAGAACATCTGTTAGCTTATTGCTTTTTTCACATTTTATCCAGCAGTTTAGTGTCATGTCACTTATAAAATGTGTGTAAGTAGATTATGTTTGAGATTTTATTGAAATTTCAGGTGACTGAAACAATATTTTGGAAACCAACTCTCATCTAAGACATTCGAATGCATTGCAGTCATTTAAATTAGCCTCCAAAACATGTCAAAGGGCTCTGGAAGATAACCAGGTGAGTGTAAACGGGAAGGCTTTTATATATCTTGCTCTTGTCTTCATATTTTATATCTTTTAGAAAAGAAGAGGGAACAACAATGCTATAGACATTTTCTTGTTGTTGTATTCGTCTTCTCTTTGTTTCTGTTCAGCTTCTAATACCTACCTTTTAGAATTATTTTTATTTATTTATTTTTTAGAAAGACCACTTTGGGTGCAGTGTCAGTGGGATCCACTGCTCCACTTGTGTAATGGAAGGTAAGTGGGAAAATTCCTCTCCCCCCACTCCCTTGGCAGACAGAACCAGGCATGGTAGGCCTTTGAACAAAGCTACTGTGTGCTGCAACAATGAGTGTCCAGTTGTGGGGTGCAATGTTAGTGTCCTGGCCACATCCCCATGACACCTAACCTCCAGATCCTTTTGGGTCTCACACATGTGTCAGAAGAAGCTCCCTTCAATTTGCAGACGTTATACCCTTCTAATAATTTCCTTTTCGCTCCTGACAGCCAGTTGGTTCTGTTGCTTGCACCAAGAACCCTACCATCATTACCCTGCACCTATGTGGAGGCAGCTAACGTGGCATTGTGGAAATTAAACTGACCTGCTTTGTGTAGGTCACATATATAGTTCTTGACAGAACAAATAGTAAAAATTGGTCCTCCTTCCCTAACTGTTGAGTACCATGATTAAACAAAATAAATTTATAAATAAATATTTGTTATAAAAATATTTTTATAATTTCAAAATATTGAGTCAGTTTTGAAATCACGGATGAAATAAACTTCTATTACTAAACTTCAGAAAAAAATATGGTCCCTGTCACCAAACATGTATATTTTTTTATTCTATATTTCTGTCTTCTGAAGGAGCTATTTTATATGAGAGTAGTGTTAAAACCATCTCCTGGACAGGTTACTTCCAATTCTCATTGTCTTCCCTGCAAGAGTCACTTGTGTTATTTTTTCAACAACCTTCCATTTTAAAAAACAACAAAATAAAACTATTCAAATTGCTGTGGTTTCTGGACAATGACTTTTTTTTTCTTTTTACTCTGTCTTCTGGGAAACTGAAATACAATTTGGAAACAAATGACAACTCAGGAGTCAATTTTCTAGCTCTAAAAGAAACTCAGCACAGATTTTTAAGTTCAGGTTGAAGCGTTTAGGTTTTGATTTCAAAGGGAGTTCTGAATTTGTCATAATACCTTCTTTTGTAATGAAAACAAGCATTGAATTTTACAAAGGGAGATGCTAGCATCTTGCACCATCCTCATATATTATACTTTCTGTTCTGTGCTCAGTTTGTGTTCACAAGAACTCCTGCGTGTTTTTTTTTTGTTTTGCTCTCATCATGGGGAGCATTCAGCATATTGCCTACTACTGTTATTTACATTTAAGTTGGCTGATAAAAATTCAACAGTTTTCAAACTAGTAAAGTGCTGCTGAGGAGTAGAGAGACAACGACCTCTGTTGTTCAGAAACAATTTGAGCTATTCTCATTTCTGCACTAGAAGACTCCATTAATGTTCATTATTGCCAGTGCTTATTTTCTACATGAAGATGAAGACTAAATCTTCATCTATATGGGAAATTGTTTTGATTGCAGGATCCGACTAGATATTTGAGTTATTTAGACAAATGGTCAATTAATTTTAGTAAGTGGTTTGACTGATCTCACTCTGAATTAATTTATTAAATTCATTTTAAATGATTCAATTGTTCATTTTGACAAAATTTATTTATTTAGATAGGAAACACTCATGACCTTCCAGGCACTGTGTTAGGCATTATGCTATATCTTTTAGTGTTTTTATCTCTTGTTCAATTATCTTCAAATCCAAACTGAGATGATATTATGATATTATTCATTTATATTAATATTGTATTAATTAAAATTATGTTGGATTGACTGGAGCAATGACATAGGAGTTGTTAAATTCAAACAAATCATTTTTGAGAGAAATACATTTTCTTATTCGTAAAAGAGAAGTGAGTGATTTTAGGCCAGTTTAGAGAAAATTTGGTGAAACATCTTGGTAAAAATCGTACAGGTAAAAACATCTTTCAAAATTATGTTTCCATCAAAAGAATTACACAAAATGCAGTTAGCTCACAATAATTAAAAATGTATTTTTATATTCATAGCCAGTAAGCATTCTAAAATGGGGAATCTTTAGTAAGTATAAAATAATAAATTAATAAGAATATGTTATTTACTCAATGATTATCCTCGAATAATCTTTGCTCTTCAGTTTTGGATTGAGGGTCAGATGTCATCTTGTAAATCCTTTCTTAATCCTTATGGTAGGAATTAATTACTCTCTCCATTGTCTTCTCACAGCATTTTTATAACCTTATTATAGTGCTTAACACATTGAATCTTCATTATTTTTTAACCCGTCTTCCACATTACACTGTTAGTTCTGAGGTAATGTTTTATTCACAGCTTTGTTCTCACAGCGCCAGTTCACAGAGTGGGCAATCAATAAATGTTCTTTAATGAATTGAGTATAACATTTTCTTAAGCAAATATTTTATAATTTTCCTTTTTTTTTTCTTGCTATTATTTTCTGGTGCTTATTTTTTCCTGTCTTCTCTTTGCATTTACCAACATAGCAAACGTTCACCTTACTGCATTTGCCTTCTCACTGTCACTTTCAGAAATTCCCCTGCTTTCTAGTTACCTTGCCTTTATTCCTTATTTTAAATGCCTCACATTACTCTTCTCGGATACTGGAAATCCCTTCATGAAGTTATACCACTTATTTTGGAATCTAAAACCTCCATTATCAAAGCATAACCCTGCAATAATGATTACTGAACACAACTTATTATTTTAAGAGTGCAGGCAACATTCTACACTAATCTAAAGAGATGGGCTCATGAAGGAATGTAAAATTAAAGGCTTTTTATTATTTTTTAAATTAAGGTTTTGAACAAAAGCGTATTTTAGAAAATTGCTGTGCTTAGTAATAAGAGGGAACCATGGTAATGTACCCCAAGATCAGAGGTTCTACCATTTAAATCATTCCAGGGGCTAATTATTTTGTGGACTCTGCTAATACATTTGCTTCAAGGTGGATTTCATATATATATATATATGGCAACCTTTGAGTCCTGAGGCCTGTGAGGGAAATGTCTGTAGTTTATGTCTGCAGTTAGGTCCTTGCCCCACTGTTTGGGTCAAAACAGGAAGGTCCATAATGACTGTAATGTGGCAGAAATTTGGGTGTTTCAGAAACTCCATAGGGTTAAGAGAGTAAGAAAATATATGTACAAGTTACATCATAAATAGAAAATAACTAGAATAACAATTAGAAAAGAGAGGTCTTTCCAGGTCTGTATTTTCAAACTTTCAAATTTTTACTTTGTCTTCTTCTTCTCTCCTTCTTCCTTTTCAGCTAAAGAGTGTGGAGCTAGTCATTTTGGGGTCCATTTGACTTTCGGTCTTACCTAGGTTCTGGTGATTGTTCTTTGTGTGCATTCTCTATTGACTATAATTAGAGATAAAAGAGTGAAATAATTTGGGTACCGTATCAGAGTTCTACAGAGAAACAGGACCAAATGGAGATCTATCTATCTATCTATCTATCTATCTATCTATCTATCTATCTATCTATCTATCTATCTCTATCTGAAAATGGTTTATTATAAGGTATTGGATTATGTGATTATGGAAGCTGAGAAGTCCCATGATCTGTCTGGTGCAAGCGGAGACTCAGGAAAGGCCTGAGAGCTGCAGCACTGATGGCAGGATGAGATTGATATCCCAATTCAAACACTAAGCAGAGAGAGAATTCAACTTTCTTCAGCCTTTTTATTCTTTTCAAGTCCTCAATGGGTTGGATGAGGCACACCCACACTGAAGGACCATGTGCTTTCCTCAGTCCACCAATTCAAATGCTAATGGCTTCCAGAAACACCTTCACAGACACACCCAGAAATAATGCTTAACCAGCTCTTTGGGCATCCCTAGGTCCAATCCAGTTGATACATAAAAATAACCATCATAGTCACTAAACTCTCAACAATCCTTATTTCACTGCTTTGCTAAGACCTGCTCTAAGCTTCAACATGGACCTGAAATGGTCTGTGTGTTAGTGTTTGGAAACCTCTAAGTGCGCTGACCTTAATCTTCAGGCTTTCACTAATATCTATAAATTGGTAACTCTCAAATCTATATTCTTTGCCTAGCCTTCTTTTTTAAATTTCTTAAATTCACATCGAGCAAGCTACCCACTAATAGGATGTTGTCTAAGTAGTTCAGCTTCCCCACCAGAGCTATCCCTTCCTTTATATTTTCCATGGCAATAGGTCATAGAACATGCCTTTGGTCACGTTACATGTGAGAGGAACCCTGGATTAGTGGTTAGAAATATGGATTCATGAGCCAGATTGCCTGGGTGGGAGTTCCTAGTACTACCACTTAATAGCTCTGTGACCTTGGGAAACAGCCTTTCATTCACAAGATAGGGAAAAATAATGGCAGGGTTGGTATAGAGGATTCAAATGACTTAAAAGGGGTTTACAATAGAGACTAGCATGCAGTATGTTCTATATGGGTGTCTGCTAAATATAGATTAATGAATAATCAAAAAAACAAACCCACGTTAGAGCCCTGAAAGCAATTGTTCATGTGTTCTTCAACTCAAACCCCCACTCATCCATTATGTCACCCATCTGTTGATAACTACCAATTTTTTCTCCTATTTATTTCTTAAATAATTCTAGACTATAAACTTCATAAAGACAATGACCATATTTATCTGTTTGTGATGTTATTTTTAGTTCTTTGAATACCACAACACCAGGCATACATAGTAAGTCTCCAGTATAATTTTTGTTGAACTGTTTAATGAATTATACATCCTACATTATAATTTTTCTATTAGTAATCTCCCCCACTAGATTAGAATTTCTTGAATACGAGGACCTTTCTATATCCCAGTGCCAAGGATATATTAGGTACAAATAAATATCTGTTATATGAATGAATGAATGAAAGTGTTTGGACAGGAAAAGGATTTAAGCCTAATAAGTTAGATTTCTTTGTGGCAGTATTGGTCTGAAAAACATTTACACTGCTAAAGTTAATAAGGCAGAAACACTTAATGTTATGTTGGCTTTACTCAGTGTCAGTTTTAAAAATATAACAAGCATTTAACTCAGACAGACCATCAAAAGTAACTAAGACATCTAAGGCACACTAAAATAAAGCCAATTATCTTGACAACAAGGGATATTTTGTGTTTGCGAGGCATTTAACTCCGAGAGCTGAGGATGTATTTTTAGTAACAATTCAGACGGTGATACTTCTGGTCCCTTCCATATAACTTGAAGAATTCTACTCCAGAAATAGAATAATATTCCTGACCACACTATCATATTTATGCCAAGTTATGCTAACATACTAACTAAAGTAATACTTAAGAAAATAATAAGACTATAAACATTCTAGACAATTAAACTATTTTATTACTAATATAATAATAAATACCTTATTCTCAATAATGTATATGCTTGAATTGTATCTAAATATTATTGTAACTTATAATGAGTGACTGTAATTGGACTATTTATAAAATTAAAAGAAATCTTTTTTATTTTAAATCTAAATTAACACTGCGCTATATGATGAACCAAGTACCAATAGCACAATGCATCGTTCAACAAAATGACAACTGACTGATTCTGCTTTATAGAGAGAAAGCAAAATAAGCAGAGCAAAGTAACTGATACGAAGGATGGCAGTGCAGAGATAATACAGACAAGAGATATGCTGATTTCCTTCCTTTTATGCAGCACATAAGAGCATTCTTTGTTAGCAGTCACAGCATACTATCTTATTTACATTTTTCTTCATATTACAAAATAAAAAAATATATTTAATATGGCCAAGGATAAGCATTCCAAATATACCACCAAGTATTTCTTCAATATTCTAATTTTAAGAAAATATTTCATAAATGGTATGATAACACACAAAATGATAAAGCTATGCACCTCTTTTTCTATGTTCACTAGAGTTTGTATCTAACAGGTGACTATTTTTGCACTGTGGAATTTCCATACCATTTGCAACACAGTATTTTAACTGCCTTTAAAAAGTCCAAGAAATTACTACTCCTTTATAGGAAACTGTGATCCAGAAAAAAAAAAAAGTCATGCATAAACAATTTCTTTTAAACATGTTGTTTAGTTTAATAAATACTTGTTGCTCACTCACTGTGCAGGAAATCTGCTAGGAAATAAACAAATGGACACACACACACGCACACACATACACACACACACCACACCAGTGTCTTATCTCTTGGTGCCATAAAACAGGTCCAGCAGCAATGGACAGATGTTTAGAGAAAGGGGTGACAACCTCTAGTTTATAAGAAGAGAAACACCTCAGGGAGAAGGAACAAGGGGAGTCGGGCATTGAAGAATGGACGAAACATTGACAGGCCAAGATGATGGGGAGGGCAGTAAGTGGAACAAGATCCACCAGGAAAAGCACAGAGGCAGAAACTGTGAGGTCAGTAGCTTAGCCAGGGTGGGTGATGAGGACTGTACTGGAAGCAAGGGGAGGTAAGCCAGATTCCATCAATTCCTATCACTGACAGTCTTAACGACCAGCCTGAGGAGTTTGCACCTTGATCATAAGCCAGGAGGAGCTGTTATAGGTTAGCATATATTTGAATTCAAATATTTATTCTATGCTTGGGCATTTTATGAAGCTTTTTAAAAAGACAATTTTTTTTTAAAGAACAGTTTTAGGTTCACAGAAAAATTGAGAGGAAAGTATACATTTCTCCCATATTCCCCTTGTCTCCACATATTCATAGCTCCCTCGTCATCATCCCCAGCAGAGTGGATAAACCTACATGGACACATCATCATCACCCTAAATCCCTACTTTACATTACAGCTCACTCTTACTGTTGTACATTCTATGTGTTTGGACAAATGAATAATTGCATGTAGCCACCATTATAGTATCTTAAAGAGTATTTTCACTGCCCTAAAAACCTCTGCACTCAGCTTATCCATCCCGTCTTCCTTCCCCCTATTCTCTGACAACCACTGATCTTTTTACAGCCTCTTTAGTTTTGACGTTTCCAGAATGTCATATAGTTGGAATTATACAGTACATAGTCTTTTCAGATTAGCTTCTTTCACTTAGTAATATGCATTTAAGTTTCCTCCATGTCTTTCATGACTTGATAGCGTATTTCTTTTGAGTGTTGAATAATATTCCATGTCTGAATGTACCACAGTTTATTTATCCATTCACCTTAAGGACATCTTGGTTGTTTCCAAGTTTTGCCAATAAACGAATAAAGCTGCTATAAATATCTATGTGTATGTCTTTGTGTGCACACAAGTTTTCAACTCCTTTGAATAAATACCAGGGAGAATGACAGCTGGATTGTATACTAAGACTATGTTTAGTTTTGTAAGAAACTGTCAAAATCTCTTCCAAAGTAGCGATAACATTTTGCATTCCCCTTAACAATGAATGACAGTTTCTCTGGCTCCACATATATGCCAGTATTTGGTGTTGTCAGTGTTTCATATTTTGTTCATTCTAAGTGTTGTGGTATCTCACTATTGTTTTAATTTGCACTTCCCTGATGACATAAGATGTGGAACATCTTTCCAAATGCTTATTTTCCATCTGTAATTCTTCTTTGATGAGGTATCTATTAAGGTTTCTGGTCAATTTTTAAATTGGGTCATTTCCTTTCTTCTTGTTTAATTTTAACTTGTTCTTTCTGTATTTTGGATAACCGTTCTTTATCAGATATGTCTTTTGCAAATATTTTCTCCCACTCTGTGTCTTGTCTTCTGTAGAACAGCAATTTTTAATTTTAATCAAGTGCAGTCTAGCTTATCAATTATTTCTTTGATGTACCATGTCTTTGGTGTTGTATATAAAAAGGCATCACCAGAGGCAAGGTCATCTAGGTTTTCTCCTATGATATGTTCTAGAAGTTTTATAGCTTCATGTTTTACATTAACGTCTGTGATCTATTTTGAGTTAAATTTTGTGAAGGATGTAAATTCTATGTATAGATTCATAGTTTCGCATGTGATGTCCAGCTGTCTCAGCACCATTTGTTGAAAAGACTTATCTTTTCTGCATTTTATGGTCTTTGCTCTTTTGTCTAAGATCAGTAGACTATATTTATGGGGATATATTTCTGGGCTCTCTATTCTGTTCCAATGATCTATTCATCTATTGTTTTGCCAGTGCCACATGTTTTGGTTACTGTAGCTTTACAATAAGTCTTGAGTTGGGTAGTGTCTTTTCTCCAACTTTGTTCTTTTCCTTTAGTATTATGTTGGATACTCTGCATCTTTTGCCTCTCCATATAAATTTTAGAATATGATTGTTGACATCTACAAAATAACTTATGGAGATTTTGATTTGAATGGTGTTGAATCTATAGATCAAGTTGGGAAGAAGCGACATCTCGATAATATTGAGAATTCTTACCTATGGACGTGAAATATCTCTGTATATGTTTGGTTCTTTGATTTTTGTTCATCAGAGTTGTCTTTTTTCTGACATATACTTTGTTAGATTTATACCAAAGTATTTCAATTTTTTGATGCTATGTAAATAGTATTGTGTTCTAATTTCAAATTCCATTTATTCATTGCTGTATGTAGGAACGTTATTGATTGTACATATTAACCTTGTATTCTGCAGACTTGCTATAATTTCTTATTAGTTTCTGGAATTTTCTTGTCAATTCTTTCAGATTTTCTACATAGACAATCATGCCATGTGCAAACAAAGACAGTTCTATCTTTTCCTTCTCAATTTGTATACCTTTTACATCCTTTGTCTTGTTGCATTAGCTAGAAATTCCAGTATGATGTTGAGGACTGGTGAGATGAGACATCCTCACCTTATCCTGGTCTTAGTGGGAAAACTTTGAGTTTCTCACCATTTAATATGATGCTAGCTGTAGGTTTTTTTGTAGATAATATTTATCAAGTTGAGAAAGTTCCCCACTGATTTATTTTTATGAAGAAGCCTGCATCTCTGGAATAAATGTCTCTTGGTTATGGTGTGTAATTTAAAATAATTATAAGATATTTCTGAAACTTATTTGCTAATCTTTGTTAAGGATTTGCATCTATATTCTTGAGGGATATTGGTCTAGAGTTTTTCTTTTTCTTTTGCACTCTTTTTGTCTGGTTTTCGTATCACGGAAAAGAAGCTTCATAAAGTGAATTTGGAAATGTGTCCTCCTCTTCTATTTTTTTTGGAAGAGATTGTGTAGAATTAGTGTTATTTCTTAGATAGTTTGGTAGAATTTCTCAGCAAAATTATCTGGGCATTGAGATTATTTTTTTTTAATTTTAAAATGATAAATTCAATTTCCTTAACAGTTATATGGCTATTCAGATGATCTGCTTCATATTCAATGAGTTGTGGTTGAGTGTTTTTTTTTAAGGAATTCATCAATATTGTCGAAGTTGTCAAATGTATGTAGAGTTGTTTGTAGTAGTTCCTTATTATTTTGTTCATCTCTGGTGTCCATAGTGATAGTCCCTATTTTATTCCATATGCTGATAATTTTAGTCTTATCTCTATCTGTGCGTCTCTCTCTCTCTCTCTCTCTTTTGAAAGTCTTGCTAGAGATTTATCAATTTTGTTGATCTTTTAAAAAATCCTCCACTCATTTCATTGATTTTCTCTATTGGTTTTCTATTTGCACAGGATTTTTTTAAAATTATTTTTGTCATCTCATAATAATTCAAAATGTACAAACAAGAATAATGTAATAAATAATTGTAAATCCATCATCTAGATTTAACTAAAGTTAACGTTTTGCCAGATTTGCTGATCTTTTACCTTTAATCAAATATTCAGGTAAAGTTTTGTTAAAATCCAATCAAATTAATTCCCTTTTCCTGAACTAAGCAATATGCTTAAGGTATGTATCCTTCCAATCCATATTTTCACAATTTTACAATTTTTGGAATACTAATTTATATAAATGTTTACAAATAAGATGTTGTGTTATTGTTTGTGTTTTAAAACTTTACAGCAAAAGCTTTCTCCATACATTTTTTTTGATAGAGGCATGGATTAAAAAAATACACTTGTACACTGTATGAATAACTCTACCAAACTTATATAAAATGGTAACTGTCATTCGGCCTTTGTTTTGGAGATATAAAAGCGTGAGATGGGAAACAAAGTGAATGTGAGAGCATACGCTGAGCTTCAGCTGTTGGCTACTGCATGGGAGGAGTGAAAGCTTTTCCTTGCATTTTTGTTCAAGTGTCTGAAAACTCTTCATTGAAGAAGCTTGCCATTTGGAAAATTTTACTTAAGTCAGGTTTCTGAGATGTAGACATGCCCAGGCATTTATTTCTGATTCATTAATTTCATTGCTAAATAGTATTCCTTTATATAAACATAGAACAATTTTCTTATTTATTTTCCCATTGATGGATGTTGAAGTTTTTCTAATTTTTAAAAATTACAAATAATACCTTAATAATTGTCCTTACATATTTATCCTTATGTGTATAAGTGAGAGTTTGTATACACTGAGAGGGTTTCTATACACTGAGAGAGTCCTATACACTGAGAGGGTTCTATGTAGAACCCTCATAAATGTGAGGGTTCTACATCTTCACATTTATGAGATATTTTAAAATTGCTTTCCAAAGCAGCTTTAACTAATTTATATTTCCAATAGCAGTATATGAGAGTCCACTCATTTCCTTAATCTTTGACAAAACTTAGTGCTGTAAAACTTTTTAAATGTTGCCAATCTCATGGTTATAAAATGGTATCTCAGTGGACTAATGTGCATTTGTTGATTACTAGTGAGGCTGAGCATCTTTTGTGTATTTACAACCATTTAGTCATGTGCTGTTTACTTATTGATTAAGTAGAAGTCCTTTATCAAATATATGCATTGTAAATCTTCTCCCATATTGTGGTTTGTCTTTTTTTTCTTCTTCTTTAAAGATTTTATTGGGGAATATTGGGGAAGAGTATGTTCCTCCAGGGCCTATCAGCTCCAAGTCGCTGTCCTTCAGTCTAGTTGTGGAGGGCACAGCCCAGCTCCAAGTCCAGTCGCCGTTTTCAATCTTTAGTTGCAGAGGGCACAGCCCACCATACCATGCAGGGATTGAACCCGCAAGCTTGTTATTGAGAGCTCACACTCTAACAAACTGACCCATCCGGCCGCCCCTGTCGTTTGTCTTTTAATGTACTCCCATAATGTGGCTGCTTTTATTAAAATTTGAAGATAGATAAATATATTCGTATTTTTTTGTTATGGTTATCTTAATGCCTTTTAGAAGTTTTAGTTTTCACATTTAAGTTTTTATGGCACTAACAATTTATTTTTGTTCTGTTATGAGGTGGATACCTATTTTTTTCCCCTTTCTATATGGTAGCCAATTATTAATTCAGTCATGTCTCAAGTTTCTGCATAAGTACGGGCATTTCCGGGCTTTTTATTTTGCTCATTAGATTATTTGGCATCTTTGCCCCAAATTATAATATATGATGTTTTATTATACTTTTATTATAGATCTCAATATTTGTCAAAGCATGTTTTCTCTTTTCATTTTCTATAAAATTGGCCAATTCTTATGACTTTATTCTTTTACATGAGTTTTAGATTCAGTTTGTCTGGTTGCACATAGAATCCTATGGGATTTTCATTTGGATTGCAGTAAATTCCATGTACGTTAGTGGAGAATTAACTTAATTACCATATTAAGTCACCCCGTTAGTGAACTCAGTGCATCTTGATGATTCATCAGGTCTTCTTTTATGTCCTTAAAAGTTGTGATTTTCTCAATAGAAGTCTTCCTCGTCTTTTGCCAGGTCCATTTTGATTGTTGTTACTATTATATTTTCTATTTAGTTTTCACTGGTGTACTGGAAAGGTATTAATTTTTGAATGTCAGTCATGCATCCAAGAATGTTGCTGTCATGTCTTATTATTAAAAGTTTGTTTACGAGGTTTTTCTTATTTTTCTTTACAATCATATTTCTTGAACACAAAGATTTGCCTCTTTTATTCTTTTTACACCTTTTTTCCTTGTCTTATTGCAAGTGTAACAGTGAAATGCTTGGTCTCTCTGTCCATCTTGTCCAAGCCTGCACTGTTCCCATGGCCTTCAGGCTAATAACTCTTGCATCAGACAGGCTAATCATTAGACAAATTCTGCTTGGGGCTTGAGGTTTTACAAAAACAGCCCCTCCCATTTCTCCCTTCACTTGACATAAAAGAAACCTGAACTCTGTACTTTCTTAAGATGGATTTCAGGATTAGGTCTCACATCTTTTCCACTGTTGCCTTCGAGATCAGTAAAACTTTCCTTACTCCAGACTTGACATTTTGAATTTTGGCCTTTTGAACCATCAGGTACATGGACTGATAACAAAAGGACCTCCAGTATATTTATTGTACTAGACCTAACAGTCATAATTATCATTCTCTAGACTGATAAGACAGCTCCTAAAATTTTACCATTTACTATGGAGTTTACCATTGGTTTTTGCTAAATATACTTTATAAGGTTAGGACATTTTCTATCTATTTCATGTTAATAAAATTTTATTTTTAAAATCATGGTTGAATGTCTATTATAGCAAATGCTTTTTTTCTGCATCTTATAAAATGATAACATGATTTTTATCCTCAATCTGTTAATGTAGTTAATTACATTGATAAATCTTCTGATAGTTAACCATTCTTTCACACCAGCACTTTGTTTTGTTTTAAATACATGGTTGGAAATTAGAGTGCTTTTAACTCAAGATTATGTGCTTTTGATGTATTCTACAAGAGACATAATCATTTTCTCAGACTCAGAACTTCACTTTTTTTTTTTTTTACTTAAAGTTTATTAGGGTGACAATTGTTAGTAAAGTTACATAGATTTCAGGTGTACAATTCTGTAATACATTATCTATATCTCGCATTGTGTTTTCACCACCCAGAGTCAGTTCTCTTTCCAACGTATATTAGACTCTGTTTACCCTTTTCTAGAGCCCCCCCTCACCCTCTGGTAACACCAAAACTATTATCTATGTCTATGAGTTTTTAGAACTTCACTTTTTGATTGTCGTAATTAGGTAAGATTATGAAACTTTCCCTGTTACATCATGATTTGAATAAAAGGGGTTTGATGTAAATCAATATAGTTTAATGAAAAACACATACCTTAATTTTTGTTTAGGTTAAGTTCCCCCTATTGCTAATATTTGGTTTTAAAATTACTCAATTAGGTTCTGTTTACATGGAAGATTACATTAAATATACACACAGGAGGTATCTAATGTAATTGTTGTCATTTTACCACGTATCTTGTCCCTAAAATACCATTTAAATAAACAATCTTTAGCTCGAGACTCAAATTAACTTTTTTTTCCACATAATGTTGAATTATCTCGATCCTGGGAGGGGTAGGATATCAATAATATCCTTCTCTTCTCATGTTTTTCTCAATAAAATGGTACAGAGTTTGGCTTGACTACTTGAAACCTGAAAACTATAAACGTTTTTTCCAGAGTTTCTCAAGTTATATTTTTAGTGCAAATCCCTGTTATTACATTTTGAATAGAAACATAACTTGATCTCCAAAAATAGTAAAACATAAGATTAATATTAAGAAGTGATAAATGTCATATAAAAATCTCTTGGCATAAAATACAAGATATTCCATTTTACCTTTATTTTATATTAGGACGTATTTAAATTAAATTATTTTAAAGCAATCATTATCACCATCAGTATGACACACTTGCCTATCATTAGAATAGACAGGAAAAAAAGATGCCTGGAACAATCATTGATTTAAACTTTCATTCTTGGTGAGTTATATGAGTAATTACTAGTGAATTTAATTCAAGAAAGAGAAATCATAGATGTGTTAAATAAAGTCATTAACTATTTTTGCAGACTGGAGAACAAGGCATCATGAGATAAATGATCTATATTCTGATTTTTAGTGGGCTTTAGTCCAAAGGTTGTGAATTTGAATTGATAAAACACTATTTATATTTTGTATGGATGTCACTTTCTCTTCTTTTTTATTGGATATTTATTAATTTTAATTAATATTATAAGTGATTCTCACTAAAAACTGAAACAATTTTAAGAAATCTTACGAATAAATGAAGCACATTCCATACGTTTTGATCTAAAGAATAACTAGAGAATGTTTATATACTTAAAACCTGGGTAAATGTGAAGCACACTGAAATTCCCTGTTCACTAAATTAAGGATGTTGAGCTTGCTCTACTGTATGTCTGTCCAATCATGTACTGTGTAAGCTTCAGACACGATCAAATTGATCATGAACATTTGAAAAGAGAAAAGCATGATTGACATGACAGCAGTCTAACACTGTCCAGCAGCCTTTCCTGCCATGACGGACATGTTCCATAGCTGCACTGTCCGCCAACATGAGGATACTAAGCACTAGAGATGTGGCTAGTGCCATAAACGACTGAATTTCACATTTTACTTAATTGTCGTTAACTTAATCTTATGTACAGATATCACATATGGCTACTGATTGCTATATTGACCAGTGCCAGGCCAAGACTTGTGGGTTTCCCAAACTTGTCATTAAAGCCATCATCTGTTATTATAATATCAACATAACCCTGCTTCTATAAAATGGGTATATAAAACTGGAAGTTCGAATATTATCTATTATTCAAATACATCAGGTAAATTTTTCACATATATGGATGGATCAACTTAACCTTCTAAATAATATGTGATCCTAAACTGGAAAGATTCTGAGCAGAGCAAGTGATGGAGAATTTTATTCTATGTAAGGAGAGTTAGTAAAGAGCTAGTATTTGATGGATATGTTCCTACCAGTTTTCATGCCAACAGAATTTTGATTATTGTGATATTTGATGGTAATTAATATAATGAAACAAATATAGAATACCCATTCTAAAAACACCTTTACTTTCTGTGACAAATCCCTAACTGGGATTGCTTGTTGGATATTTTCTTTAAGAAAAATTTTTCACCAGATCTAGATATATAGAACTCAGAGGACCAGAAAAATAATTTAATATTTGAAACATATTAATTTCTTTTTAATTTGGACTCTACTGAGGTCCATATTTTCAAAGGAAATTAAACTGTCCTGTAAAATTACACAGCTATGTATTACATTAACGTTTTAAGAACTTGAAATAATAAGAAACCACATTTTTACACTGCAAATGACTGCAGTTGTAAAATCTTTTATGTAAATCTCTTCATTGCTTAGTATTTAAATTATAAATTAAAAATGATGAAAAACTGTTTTATATACTATATATGGAGAGTAAAACAGAAAAAGGAGTGATTTTCTGAGGCCTCCAAACTCAGAAGCTAGATCCTACATTTTTGTTTTTCAAATAATATTTCTATAAATGTTTTTATTCTAGAATAAGAAATAGCATATAACCACATAATTTATTATGTTTAGCAGCTTTTTGGCAACTGAATTTCAGACATTAAGTATTATCTAGACTTTATCTAATATTTTTTAGTATTCCTAACATATGTACATATGTATATACACATAGAGATAATTACATACATAATTAAGACCAACATAGAATCCTTTATTAATATTGCTTAAATGACATTATTAGTGTTCTCTCTCTCTCTCTCTCTCTCTCTCTCTCTCTCTCTCTCTCTCTCTCTCGCACACACCACACACACACACACACACACACACACACACACAGCTAAAATATTATGTAATACTAGGGGTGCCAAAAGAATGTACACATTTTAAGAGATGTTATCTATGTATTACTTCTCGAAGTTGAATTGAATTATGGTAGCAATGTGTAGTATGACATTTGCTCAAAAGATGGCATAATTAAATGAATGATAGCATCATTCATTGTATTACAATTTAGCACAGTTTTTTCCTTTCTTAAAATGTGTATATATTTTTTGGCACCCTCTGTACAATTTTCAACAGTTTAAAAACACGACTCTCATACAAATATAAAATGACTACATGTCAAGGATTTTTTAACCCATTAAAGAGTAAACCAGCAGAATGGTAAACTGATCAAGATGAAAATTTTATTAACAGTGGTTTATGTTATCAGTCAGGAAAGTAACGCTGAAATACATTGGTTTTGTTAGAGACATAACTGATTATTGTTCTATAGGGCAATAAAACATAATCTTTGTGGCTATATTTTCTACTGTAAGGAAGTAATTCGCATCTCTCCTGGACAAAAATGTACAATTTCACATGTAACTTACAAAGTTGGGCCCTCTTCAATAGCAAATAGTGCAACAAAAGTACCTCCCCTACAGAATAAAAGTCCTCAGATGTGCCTGTCAGACAATGCTCCTGGAAGACCCTGAAAGGATAACAGACCATTCTTTTTCTTATTCTCAAATTTTGGAGACTTTTTTTTTTTTTTTTAACTAGGAAGTATTACATTGTAGACATTTTAAAATCGGGATAATACTTTTTTAAAAAAATTAAGGAACTCTTTATTGTAACACCAAGTCATAGATTATTTCTTTGGAGGCTCTTGGGAGGTAAATAATTTTATTTTCTAAAACTTCATGAGAAAAGTTTTTAGCAATGCTGATAACTTTGTAATACAGAATTTTGTATATTTCAATATGGAAAGAGAAAGAATTCAAGAATCCTTTTAATTTTAAGTGCTCATAAAAGTAGCAGTGAAGTCTGCATTCTTGACAAAGTAGAACATATCAGTTTTCTCTTGGTGAAACAACTGCCATTGTAGAGACCACTCTGCTGCATGTAACAGACTAAGACTCTCCAAAAACTAAAAAGACTATTTGGTAAATTTCTATTTCTTGAGGGCGAAACATAAAACTGGAATGTTATCACGATATTGGAAGAATTTCCCTCCCTCTCTCCTTCGTCCTTTCTTTTTTCTCCCTCCCTCCCTCCCTTCCTGCTTCCCTCCTTCCCTCCCTTCCTGAATGCTCTCACTACAGAACTTTTTGATACAATGGCCAATGAGCACAGGTATCTAACTCCCTTGCACCTCTTTCTCTATTCAGTAATCCCAGGGAAATGTCCAACAGAATTAAAAAAATGAGAAAACCTGTGTATTAGTTTCCATTGCTGCTGTAACAAATTACCACACACTTAAGTGGCTTAAAACAACAGAAATTTATTTTCTACAGTCTGTAAATCAGGAATGCAACACAGGTCTCAATGGACTAAAACCAAGGTCTCGGCAGGGCTGCATTCCTTCCTGGAGATTCTGAGAAAATTTGATTCCTTGCCTTTTCTAACTTCTAGAGGTCTCCCATATTCTTTGTTGTGACTCTTCCTGTCATCAAAGAATCACTTTGTCTTTTTCCTAGTCACATCTCCCTCTGACCAAAGCTGTAAAAGCTTCTTTACTTTTAAGGGCCCGTGTAATTAGATTAGATATCCGTAGACAATTGATGATTATTCCCCCATCCCAAGGTTCTTAACTTAATCACATCTTTCAAGTGTCTTTTGCGACCAAGTTAATATATTTACAGGTTCCTGGTATAATCATATGCTGTTTAAATACAGGGATATGTTCTGATAAATGCATTATTAAGTGATTTCATCATTGTGCAAACTCATAGCATGAACTTACACAAACCTAGATGGTATATATAGCCTACTGCACACCTAGGCTGTGTTTTTTCCTATTACTCCTAGGCTACCTGCCTGTAAAGCTTTTTATTTTACAAAACAACACGATATTAAATCAAGTACAAGAGAAAACTGATGCTAATACAATAAAGAGATGTGGTAAACATAAGCTGTATGAGGTTGCTGCCAGTGTAACACAGCATACCGTTTTACAGCGAAATTTGTATTTATAAGTAGAAAGACTACACTTTAAAATAATGATAAATACCCTGTTTCCCCGAAAATAAGACCTAGCCGGACAATCAGTTCTAATGCATCTTTTGGAGCAAAAATTAATATAACAACCAGTATTATTATATATTATATTATATTATATTATATTATATTATATTATATTATACCAGGTCTTATATTATCGTAAAATAAGACAGGGACTTATATTGATTTTTGCTCCAAAAGACACATTAGAGCTGATTGTCCGGCTAGGTCTTATTTTCAGGGAAACATGGTAGTATAGTAAATATGTGAACCAGTAACATGGTCATTTATTATCAAGTATTATATAGTGTACAGAGTTGTATGTATTATATTTTTACATGACTGGCAGCACAGTAGGTTTGTTTATACCAGCATCATCACAAACACGTGAGTAATGCGTTGTGTACCATGTTACAACATCACTAGGCGACAGGTATTTTTCAGCTCCGTTATAATCTTATGGGACCACTGTTGTAGGTGCAGTCATCATTGACTGAAACACAGTTATGAGATGCATAACCGTATGTGGACACCTTTCAGGGGCTGTTATTCTGCCTACTATGACCTGATGCCACACTGTAAAGTTGGAAAGTAACTATCTACAGACTCCAAGCTTCAGGAAATTTCTTCTAGAACTATGCAGTAGGACCCAGATTAAAGAAGTTTATGTTCTCTTTCCTGTGAAAGTGTGGGATGCCTGAAAAATAATTTGAGGTAACCCAAGCAGCCCATAATTTAGTGAAGTTAGGGCAGGGTCATTGAGCAGGATGCAAGGCCACAGCAAGCAACTCAGCAAAAAGATGAAAAACACAATGACAGGTGCTTCTCCAAGAAGAAACCCTGCACAGGCTTGGTTTCCTTCTCAAGTGGGTGTTGCAGCAACAGAAAACCCCAGGTAGGGTTTTTTTTTTCCTGTATTAGACGGTGGCACAAAGTTCTCTCCCAAATTTTTCCGGAGATGCACTGCAATTCAATTTAAAGTAGTGAGTGAAGTATTTGCAATATTAGATGTTAAAACAAATTGTAAACTTAAAATAGTGAAAAAAAAGAAACTGAAGCAAGAATAGTCAGAAGACCGTATTGCAGACAAAAATTCAGCAGAAGAGAAATGGTATGTGTTTTAAAAAAAATTGTGCTAATAATATTAAGATTTTGGGTTATTGTATTTTTTTCTTTATGATTCTTTATCTTTTCTATATTTTAAGAATAAATCTGAATTATAATATAACATATATAGCATATTTTCTCACAGTGCAAAATCATATGGCAACCATATATACACACATACACAAACATGCATACACAAATGTTACACCTCACACTTGTATTAAATTGAAGAATTTAAGTAGGCTTTTCTTTGATCTCACTTGTTGAAATTAAAGAAATATTGAGCTACATATAACATAAAAGAAAGCAAAGAACAAAGCCTCCCATGGCTAAGAAGACTGGATTGTAGAAAAATTACCGTATACTATCCAACATTTTATGTTTCTCTGTTTTTCATCAAAGCAGATCTGGCAGAGAAACACATGTTTTCAGTTTTGCTCAGTAACAAGATAATCTTCATTTTAGAAATGATTATGCACAATGTATGTGAAATGCAGTAAGCCAACTGACTCACACTTTGGTGTCATGCAAATAAAACCTAAACACAAGAAAGTGTAACATCTAGTAAAATGTGCATAAAACCACAAAGTCTAAGATAAGAAAATGGATAGCTAAGAAATGCAATTAACACATTCACTGAGGGCAACTAGTAGGACTTGGATATGAGCCATACAAATATAAATTTGTGCTTTTGGCTAGAACAACTTTCCATTTATAGGCAAATGTAGGCTCACATTTGCAGAGAAGTTTTTGCATTTGATTAAAAAATTGAAAGTAAAAGCTTTTATGAAGAAGATAGGTGGAAGGCAGGGACATAGGAGTGTCAAAATATGAAATTCTAAAAAAAATGGTGCATATGCTTCATGAGTTTTTGATATTTCAAATGGTGCTCATGTTCTTTGTAATATTTGAGAAAATATTTAATCATTTAATATTTTATAATTTAGGTGAGAATCAGACTTTCTTCATAAAGATATAGATTGATTGTTTTTCCCTAGGATAGCAGATAGTTGAATCTCTCTATACCTCTCTCTCTCTCTCTCTCTTTTTCTCTCTCTCTCTCTCTCTCACACACACACACACACACACACACACATAGAATTACTTATGGATTGATCATTTTTGTGGGTTGGACAGGTGGGCTTCTTTCAATTAATGATTGTATCTAGGCATACAAAATCAGTTTGACTGTTTTGTCTAAGTGACAAATTAGTATTAATTATGAAACCCATAGAGCTCAGATAAGTTACTAATACTAACAGACTACCAGGTAGTCACTTATTCCAAGTAATTAAATTGGTTTGGGTTGTTGAGATATAACCAGACACTTATATGACAATAGAGGTTACTATTCAGAAAGTCATACTCAAGTGTGCTAAAAGAGTGAAGACATGGGAAATTCCGGGGTGGCAAGAGGGCACTGGTTTGGTTTTCTGAAACATAAGAACGTCGCTGGAAGGAAAAGGATAGAAGATACTTTTTTCTAAAGTGAGTCCTACATATAAAATCCAAAAGTCAGTCTATTTCAGTGATTCTTGAAATTTTTGGATTTGTGTCACGACTTACAGTGATTACTGCATGATCACATTGACAATATAACAAGATCTCAGCAAACTAGAAAAGCAGCCATAACCATCACAGGATTCAAGAGTCTGGCCCTTAGCCCTGGGTCTCTGCTTGGGAATAAATGATTTCTTAAAAACCCAAGTGGCAAAGATTTGGAATTTACCAAGAAACCCTCCATGTTACTTAGAAGCCAGCTTGAAAACACACTAATCAGTTTTTACTTCTTCCTCCCAGCAAGTCATAACCTGCTCCAGAGCATATCACAGGACCTCTTTTACTCCATATTCCATCTGACAAACATCTCAGTGACCATATGTATCCTTAGTTGTAACCAAAATACATTTTACACATTACTCAACATTTGGCAGCACACTTAGGAAACATTTGTGGTACATCCCCATATGCCCCAGCATGCCAGTGGAGGGCAACTGATTCATTTGATCATTTCAGTCACATATGAGACAGACAATGTTTGACAAACATGACCTGAAATGTACATTAAAAAAAAGAGAGAAAGAAAGTAAAAGTGAAAAATAAGCCCTAGTTGATTCTGATTTGGAGGAGAAAAAGGCATTTTGGGGGGCAATAATGGAATATGATTTTGAATTTGAAATATTCATGTAGAGTTCCCTGTTCTGCATCTTCTTTTAATTGACATTGGAGCATATCCAAATGTTTGTTGTTGACGTGTATTTATATGGTAGAAGGGTGCAATCTGTGAGCTACAAGAGGATCATGACAGCTGGTAATTTATTTCCAGTTTATTAATATTTTCCAACTGTATTCTTTGAAATTATGTGTTCAGAAGTAATTGAGAAGTTAGATAAAATTCCCTGTTAGATAAAGTTAAATAAAATTTCCTGTCTAAGTGACAAATTAGAATTAATTATGAAACCCATAGAACTCAGAGAGGTTACTAATGCTAACAGACTACCAGGTCGTCACTTATTCCAAGTAATTAAATTGGTTTGGGTTGTTGAGATATAACCAGAGACTAGTATGACAATAGAGATTATTATTCAGAAAGTCATACTCAAGTGTGCTAAAAGAGTGGGGACTCATGCTTTGTATCTGCATGAGTTTGTGTGCCATTTTTATAAGGGACTAGCTATGTAACTTTGGGCATGATACTTATAAACTAGGCTTTAGTTTTCATATTTGTGAAACGTAGTTAATTAATAAAAACTTACCTCATAGGATTACTGAGACGATTAAGTAAGATCATACATGGAAAGCACTTATTACAACAGTGCCTGCAGATAGCTAACTCCTCAATAAATGTAACCTGCTATTATTATCCAGCATAGTATCCAACTATATCCAGGTATTTAAACCCTCATGGGGTAAAGGAAATATAAATGTAACTCTGAAATCACATGATGACCAAATTCAAAATGTTATAGATCCTGAGAAGCTTAAATTAGGATAATTGTGAGTAATTTCCAGGAAATGGTCTGAAAAAGAAACCCATGCAAACAAAAATTATTCTGTATAAAAAAATCTATCATTTAATCTAGGATTTATAAGAGCCCAGGAGGCATGTAAATGTGTTCCTTCAGTTCTTCCATGAAATATTTCCACATATCCTAGGCAGTGAGGAAAGGCCATGGAGTCGCATGATTACATGAAACAAAATGAAGAATATCAGAATAACTACTGCTTCTCATTATTGCTTTCAGAAATTGCTTTCAGAATCCATTGGGCAGGCATCTGTTTCCTATGTCCAGAAGTATCCAGAAAGTAGTTCAATAATTTGCATTTCATGCATTAAAAAGTCTAGGAACACAAACAGATGTCCTCTTATTTTGCTCCGAGATGTTGAAATACAGGATAAGGACTTGGAATATTTGAGAAAACAAAATAGGATGAACAGGTACTGGCTGAGACAAGTGGTGCTAAGCATGACATAAGTAGGATCCAGAAAGTCATTCTGAAGAGCGAAAAATGGAGAGTAGACAGCAGCAAGGCCACTGGACTTTCCAGACTGGCCCAAGGTGAGCTTCCTTTGGAATCTAGTCACAAAAAATTTCTCTCTCAGGTCACTTGGATGCTAGTTTGGGTTCTTCTTTTACCTATCCATCTTCTACTTACAGGCTATGGGAAAATATTAACTTCAAAGTTGGTCTTTCATTTTCTGGGAAAGATTGAAACTTACAAAATAAAATGGCACGGTCTCCATGGCCAAAGACAACGTCTTTCATAGGATGAGTTCTATTTAAGTGAGCAGCTCCCTGCTGTATTTGTAGCTTCTTACACATCATGAAGTTGTTTTTTTTTTTTTTTTTTTTGGTTGTTTGTTTTTTCCTTTTAAAGAAGCTGACTTAAGAAAATTGGAAGGCATAGTTCTTCATTTTAAAATAAAAGTGTGTTTCAAAGATAATGAAATTTGGGTATTTTTAATTAATTTATGTAAAGGAATTCAGAGTGATATAAAATTAAAGATTTTTATGGGCCTTTTAACAATTCTGATACTTTTTTACTGTAAAGGCCATTTTATCCTATAAATTAGTCCAACCTTTCCTTAACTATCATGCCAAAGAGGTAAAGTTTCATCTTAACATCTCAATCAACAATGTTACCTCCAGGGTCCAGCTCCTTGCCTTCCAATAGCACAACAGGGGTTCAAACAAATCAGCAATTCATTAAATCAAAACTTGAGTTTACTGTGTTCCTTCTTATACTAGGAATAGTTGCCATACACTTCTCAATTTGGATATTTAAGTTTGAAACACAAAATAAAATAGCACCGTACACAATTTCTATCAACTTAACAACTGTCAATTTTTGGCAGTTAGAATCACAGAAATTAAAATTTTAGAGTTAGAAAGATTCCCGAAAAAAACACTAAATGCAACCTCCTCTGTTATAAGTGAGGTAACAGCTGTGGATGGCCAGGGCAGTGCCTGGTTCTCATCCCAAGACTGAATACTCGTATACAGCTTGGTCAGCCAAGCTCTTTGGAATACTGCCATTTGGCTTGCCTTCGTGACACATGCAATAGGTTCCAGACCTGGACTACACCATAGGTAAAATGGACTCATTTGATATCAGGATGATTTGTCTAGGAAAGGTAGAGTAGCTACTACTACATGGCATGGATTAATCAATAATATATATGTAAATTTAAATCCTATGGAATGACACAAATTCAGGCATAAGTAATTAAAATGAGTTAAAATAAATTGAGCTGTCAAGAAGAAAGTATTTCTGGGTCTAGACCAGATTTCTAATTCAATTCTATAGTTACACATTATCTTAGGTTGGGTTTTCTGGGAACTCTGAGACTAGTATTTAAGGTACAGGTAGCTTATTTGGGAGTTGATTGTATGTAGCAACAACTGGGAAGTGGAAAGGTGAGACAGGGAAAGGAAGACAATATACTCATATAAAGTATTTAATGAGCAGCTTATCACTGTGGACGATTGTGACTCAATCCCACTGGAGACCCATGGGAGAGTATATACAATAAACCTCAGGGGTGTCATATCTGGGCATAAGGTGGCTAGAGTTTACCATTATCTGTGGGCTACCCCCAGAGGTGTTAGCTTTTCAGCATTTCTGGTCTTCCTTCCTCTTGTGACTAGGGAATATCCTAATGGATGTTTGTGGCACATGCTCAGTTGTATCATATATACATACCGTGTTTCCCTGAAAATAAGACCTAGCCAGACCATCAGCTCTAATGCGTCTTTTGGAACAAAAGTTAATATAAGACCTTATATTATATTATATTATATTATATTATATTAATTATATTATAAGACCTGGTCTTATATTATAGTAAAACAAGACTGGGCCTTATATTAATTTTTGCTCCAAAAGACATATTAGAGCTGATGGTCCAGCTATGTCTTATTTTGGGGAAACATAGTGTGTGTGTGTGTGTGTGTGTGTGTGTGTGTGTGTGTGTGTGTGTGTATAATTGATTAATACCTCTAGAAAAGTGGTAGTACAGTGGAGGAAGTCTGAATTTACCAGGTTATTTCTATTGTACCAAGTTAAAAAAATATATGATACCAAGATATTCTCAAAATGTGGAAATAAGGTTACTGTGAGAATGATATGAAAAATCACAGTGGGCAATAATAGGTTCTTTCAACCTATTTATTGGGGTGAAGCTTTAGGTGAATTCTGCCTATAGCATCAAGTCTAAGCCTACTGATGAACACTAAACTGCATTATCATAACTAAATAGACACCAATTCAGTCAAAGTGAGGTGTTTAGCCAAAAAAAAAAAAAAAAAAAAAATTGATTGAAGAACAGTATGAAAGAGAAAACAGTTGTTAGTGCTCCAAAGATACCCAACCATGACTGAGGCTAGAACTCATGCCTTTCAATGATGTAGATCATACTGCTAGCTCCTCTTGCTCTGATTCATAGTCACCAAATACCCTTCTGATTTGAATTTGACTTCCCAGTCAGGTTGAACTACAAAGAGAAGAGTTACTAGGCAGAGAATATGGATGCCTGGTTGCCTTGACCATTTTGTTTTTCATTATAAATAAGTAAATTTTAAAAAACTAACCTGAGCCTATACCTTTGGGATTGATATTCTGATGTCGGTGATGACAAAGTCAAGTTTTTGGGCCCACATAATGGTAACTTCACTAGTACACTGTGAGTCTACCTGTAATGCTTCTTTGTGACTATCTGGCCAGCATTTCTCTGGAATAACCCCTACAACTCTCAGCAATGGAGACCTGAGCTTTAGGAGCTGAAGTGTAGGATGATGATGTCTCTATTTGCATTTCTATAAACTCTTTATTCATTTGTATAATAGAAAGTCAGATTTTAACACTGGCCATTGTAGCAGTGACTAAAATAGAATGTATAGTTCAATTGAACTCTAAGTTTAAATCAGTTGGGAAGACATTCATTTCCTTATGTGTGTCTCAGAACTCTTAGTCCCTTAAAGAGTCTTGTGAAAGAGTTTATAGGTTTTAAAAAAGTTTGGAAACATCACACACTCAATTGCTATTTAGAGATTCAGAATGTGTATTCGCCATTAAAGATTTGAGAAGTCTTGAGGATATCTTGTTAACTTAACACAGCATTCTCCCTCTCTTCCCCATTCCCTCCCCACTTTATTTAACCAAACCTTTATTAATACCTGTTAGAACACATTTGTGGATTATCATTACCATCAATCTCTTATTCTATTTCATGTTTAAAAGTAATTTAATATTAAGGTTTGTAATTGGGAGAATTAATCTGGTTTTGCACATTTATAAAGGTTGAACGCATGATTATTTACTTTGCCCTGCAATAATATTCAAATCAATTTCTGCTTATCTCCCTGTTACATGAGGTTTGTCCTCTGAGTAACATTCACTTTACCAAATATGGCAAAAATACATTTTCATTTCTCACATAGCTAGAAAATCTTTGCAGTATCTGTGCAAATAATTTTCTTCCAGCATTTCCTAGTGTACATCTATTTGCATTGCTCTGTCAATATTCTTGAGTTGCAAATGTAAACATTGAAATGATCTGAAATTCCCTCTAACAGAGAGGTTTCCACCACTGATATTCATTTCTCATTGTATGGCTCTTAGAGTGAACAATTCCTTTTTTTGTTCACACATTAAGGCTTTGCCAGAGGCAGATGTTTATGACATTAATATACAGAATGTTGTATGTATCTCTTTCATTATCTGGAAGGAGAGCAGATAAAAACAGTTCTGAAGTCTAAAGGCATGAGCAAACACAAAAGATTTCAAAGACTAAGTGCTAGCTGAGGTTTTCCTCAAGTTCAGTATACAACCATTTAACATTAGGGGAGGGGTGTTTGTGTGCATATTTGCACAGTTTATATTGAAGGGGAAAAAAAGATGAATAGAGAAAAACATTGGGCTTCATACAACTACTTTTGTGAGAATCCTAAATGAAATTTGGGGGTGTCCCGAGGAAGCCAAAGAAACCAGAAGCACCTCGACTGTCAGACTCTCCCAGAGTTGATGTGATCGAGTGGATTACACACTTTTACTAATGAGACTGAAGCTTAATCTCAGCCTTAAAAAGAGACTTGTGGAATTTGCAATAACTCTCCTTACTGTCCATAGCACGCTCTTTCTCATTTAACTTTTTTAAAAATTAGACATGCCTATGATAAACACTTATATGTATCACATAATTTCTATTTAACTGCATCTCTGAGGAACTCAGAACTGTCTGAATATTTTCAGCCTCCATTATTAATCACACTTATTAGTATGAAGGAGGGAGCAGCCAGGAAATATAATTCCCATTTTAGAGACAAGAGAATAGGAACTGATCTGCTCAAGTTCATAGATGGGGCCTGGAGTGGACACAGGTGGATAAGGTAAATTCCATGACTTGTTAAGCCCAAAGCTCACTACTACACCTGTAGAGCCTGAAAGCTGGAAAATCAGCCAGTGACAGGTGCCTGAGGGCTAGAGGCAGAACAAAGGCACATAAGGAGTTGGTTCCTTCTAACATCATAGCACTGCCATGCAACAAGGTAGTCCTTGTATATATCTTGAACTATGAATTGTGGAAATGAAGTAGAGCCCAGAAGGGCTGACAGTTAATGAGGGGCGTTAACACAGCACACAGTTGGATTAACCTGGAAGTTAATTTGTTTCCTCACACAGTCCTCTTGAAACAAAGGCAGCCTTTCCCTCCTGGCCATGACAGTATAGGAAACTCAGCACAGGACCATGGAAACTCAGGAGGAGGTACACAGATGCTTTTCTGCTTCTCTGTACCACAGGAAAGCTATAAGGGGAAAAGAGAGAATTCGCTATTGCTACAGTAAGAAAATGGAATGTCAAGTGAATTCCCAAATCTCATTTTTATAGCCACGAAGAAATTGGAATTCAGAACTCATGCTATGAAGAGACCTAAGATTCATGTGAAATCCATGGCCACATCATAGGACAGTGCCACTGACACTTGTGAGCCCATTGCTGTATTTAGCACAGCAAGAGACACTTGAAAATAAAAAATAAAAAAAATCCACATTTCATTTTTTTAAAAGCAGCTTTATTCAGATATAATTGATGTACAATAAACTACAAATATTTAAAGTATAAAGTTTGGTGAGTTTCAATGTGTGTGTGTATGGTATCCACCCAGAAAACATCAACACAATTAAGAGAGTGGCATATTCAGCTCCCTCAAAAGTTTCCTCATTTCATGAGCTCCTGTCCAGAGAATTCTCTCTGATCTCTATAGTACATCTCTAGGAGCAGTGAAATAGCCCAAGCAAAGTAGCCAGATAGCCACCAGATACGAAAGAAAAGCTTAGTCTAATTGTACTCAGTCTGACATTCCTTTGACTTGCTGAGAGTCATTGTGACACTTGACAGAGAACATCATGCAGCTTCTCTCTGTCAGTCAGTTCTTGTATTAGTTTCCTATTGCTGCTGTAACAAACTGCCACACCTTGGTGGTTTAAGCAACACAAATTAATTATCTCACGGTTCTGGAGGTCACGGTTCTGAAATGAGTGGCAATGGGCTGAAATCCAGGTGTCAGCAGGGCCGCATTCCTTTGTGGAGCCTCTTGGGGAGGGTGTGCATCGTCTTTTCCATCTTCTGGGGGCTGCTGGCATTTACTGGCAGCTCAGTCAGCAGTGTCAGGTTGAGTCCTCACATTGCATTACTCCAATCTCCGCTTCTGTCATCACATTTCCTTCTTGGACTCTGACTAGGTTTCTGTCTCTCTTTTATAGACCTATGTGATTACAGGGGCCTACCCAGAAAATCCAGGATAATCTCATCTAAAGGACAGCTGATTAGCAACTCTAATTCCACCTGCAATCTTCATGCCCCTCTGCCACCTTAGCATAGCATGTTCACATGTTCTGCAGATTAGGAGAGAGGCACCTTTGGAGAACTTCATTCCGCCTAACACAGATCTATTGCTGCCCATTTCCCCACCCACAATCATGTCGTCTCTCTATAGTCATGCGTGCTCATACTATGTGAATGTTAATTCATATTTTGGTTTACTTTTGCTTTTTTATGTTTATCAAGTATTTTCACACATATTACCTCTCAGTTCTTAAGAAGTATGACAAATCCCCATTCTACACATGAAAAATGAGGAAAAGAGGGACTGCTTTTGCTCTTCTGCTATGGAATTGGTGGCAGTGATGATGCTGAAGTCCAGTTTCTCTCTAGATTTGATGTTACTTTTGCTATGAAATTCTACTTCTCACGGAACTACGCATATAATAGCAATCTATATAAGTACATACAGATGTGTTTATTTACCTGTATGTATAAATGCATACAAGCCATTCTTAGACTCTCTGTTCACTGATGAAGAGGAGACAAGGATACTTCCCTCTCAGGGCTATTGATAGCATGAAAGAGAAAAGATATTTAGTGCCAGACACCTAGATAAGGGAAAGAAACTATTGCCTTCATATCTGAATTTTGCATATCTCCTCTCATACTACCCAAAGTGTTTGGTTTAGGTAAAACAATGTTTAAAAATTAGAATTTGAGGGATTTTAGGTGGGCTCATAAACTTGAGGACTTGTCAATCTCTAGTGTTTTATACCAAGCTAGAATCATGACTTTTTATCACCTGCTTGGTCCCTATAGGGCCATAAATTTGTATCCCTGAAATAAGTCAGTAAGGAGAAATGAAAGAAACCATGCGTATTTTGAGACAGCAATTCTTTCTTAACATACACAAGCATCCAAACTCATTGGTTAAGGAATAGTGCATTAGAGTATGCTTCTTTTCTTCAGGCAAATCAGAAACCAATTAGCAGGAAAAAAAATAGAGAAAATAAAAACATTAAGCATTTATTTTTTGCGGGGGGAAGAGAAGCATATACTTCTTTATTTAAATGCTAAATATATATAATCTGTTCTTCCAATGAGAGCAGATTCTCACACAGTAGTCTTTAGCATCAAACTGTATCAAACTACTCTCTCTCTCTTATTTTGTTCCCCTGCTACCTAAAATTCAAAAGCATGCTCCACTGCTATTAAATGATCTTCCTGAACTACAGGTCAGACACCTTTGATAGAGGAAATTCTTTTCACCTTTCTGTCCCTGATGATGAGGTGAAGGTCAGATATAGATGAAGCACTGACATAGCATTAACAGAGGATTGTGGTGCTTAGAATTAAAGCAAATCAATTATTTATTCCTGCACATATCTTTTATAATGTAAATAATTCCAGGACCGAGGGAGAAATTATTATATATATTTGAAAAAGAACAAATGATACCACATGCAGTACTCTGCAAATAATGTATCCATTTTGTTACCAATATGAAGAGAAGGCTGCCAAAAAAACTGAAATTGATGCACAAAATATTTTCACCTAGAGTTCAAAGCTATCTCCAGAAGCAGCAATTATTTTGTGATTAAAAAAAATAGTATAAAATGTGTCTACAGAAAATAGGTACTCTATTAAATAGAATTAGCAGAAAATCAGATGCTGAGTGAAACTGTATAAGAATTTTTCTTCTGACTTTTGTAACGAACCTCTTCTCCACGTAATTTGTCTTAGTTTGGGCTATTTTCCTATGTAGAGTCACGGTTTTTTGCGTTTTGGATTCAAAATAAGGAATCCATTTTTAGAAATAATGATAGTAATAGTTATAGAGGCGTGGGTTATTTTTTTAAAAAGCAATACATTCCAAAATCATTCAGCAGGATAACTGGTTTGAAAAACAAGATGCTCATTTCCAGGCAATTTAAATCTAATGAAAGGTATTAGGAAACACTAGAAATTTGGGGAAAAAAATATTAGGAAAAAAAATTGATTACATTAAAAAGCTATTTCAAATTTGTGTTACAATAATGTCCATCTTACAGTTTTTTACATATCTGCACCTAATTTCCTACTAAAAAGAGACCGAAACCTTCAATAATACTGATTACCCATGCAGTTTTACATGCTGTTAATGGAATTTGGGGATAAGATCCACTAAGCATGAGATTAATAGGCAGCCTAGCAGAGTCACCTGCTTGTGAAAAATGTGGTGGGGTAGGAGAGAGGTATTTCATTTATTCCCTATTCTCTGACCTATATCTTAGGAATTAAGAATTTGAACATGCACAAAACTGAACATCAGCCCCCTCACTCAATTTTAAGTATCATAGAATAGGAAATGGACTTGTTTCTGCTGACATTTTGTAATCTAGGACCTATTACAGTGCCCGAAATATATAGAGTGAATATTTTTGAATGAATGAATAGAAGTCGCTAGTAAGAACTGAAATGCAATACTTAGAATAACATTAATAAAAATTAAAAACAAGCAAAACAGTTCTAGGGTAAAATAAGATATATGATATGGCTTGAAACTATCTGCTAGTGTGAGGCAAAATCAAGAGACTCATACCTACAGATAGTCTAGGATTTTCTTCTTACTACAAGAATAAAGAAAAACATTTATGGCAATTTAGGAAAAACATTCTTTTTACAACTTTTCAGTGTAGAGGGAGCAAACACTGCTGAAGGGCATCCTAGAATTGGAGCTGCTTTGGAAAGGTAGCTAAACTTAATTTGCCAGGAACTTAAAAGTAGGACATTTATCTAAGAGCTGTCCTATGCTCACATAAAACCAGTATGATCACAGGGAGACACCTGGCCTTCGAATCAGAGACCATGTTCTAGGCTCAACTAAGCATTAATTGAGCATATCACTTCTTGGATCTCAGAGATATATTGTGTTTTGGGGGGTCAGGAGCACTTCTCCCTGGGATGTGCCACTCTGGCATGCAGATGGTTTTGAGCTGAAAACAATGAAAGCTCAACAAACTCAGGAAGAGTTGAGTTTGTGTGTGTGTGTTTGGTTTTTAACCTCTCCCTTTCCTTCTTAAAGAGATTCCGGTAGTAAAACCTGTTTCAGGAAGAGAACCTCAGCATTATCGCATTAGCATATTCACTTTCGCACGTATGAATTAAGTATGGTAGACAGGAAGGGTTCATGCAAAAATTTGTTCATTGGCTTCTCTTCTGTCCCATTGTTTCTGAGTTGCCTATCAAGAATTTGTTTGCCACTTTCTCAGCTACCTGTGAATTGCTTATTTCCTCTTTCAAATCCCAGACCACTTACCGAGATTTTCTCCTTTGTCCAAAAAATGCATATATACCTCATTTTGCCTCACTGTCTTTGGAATTTTCATGCTTATGTGAATTCCCCATGTGCACATATTAAAATTTGATTTTATCCTCTTCATTTCTCTGTTAATTTGACTATTAGCCCAGATAGAAGAGCTTAGAAGGTGGGAGGAAAATAATTTTTTCACACCACCACACGTTCATTAATTGAAAAAGCTCAGTAATTTTAGATGTTAATTATTCCCAAATTTGTCTATAGATTCAATCAAAATCCCAGCAGACTATTTTGTTGAAGCAGACAAGCTGATTCTACAATTCATATGGAAACACAAAAGAACTCAAATAGCCAAGAAAATCTTGACAAAAAATAATTAGAAGACAACTTAATTTTGAGGTGTACCATAAAGTCAAACATTAAATTAGTATAATATTAACAAAGGAATAGACAAATCAGCAGACAGCATAGAGTTCAGAAACAGATACACCCACATATGTCAAACTGAGTTTCAATAAAGGTACCAAAGAAATTACATAGGAAAGAAAAATATTTTCAGGATATATTGCTGGAAAAACTCTGTTCAATAGAAGAAAACAAACAAACAAAAACCGATAAACAAAATACAATGTTGACATCCTGCCTAACCCATACATAAAAGTTAATTCAAAACAGGTCATAGATCTAAATGTAAAAATCTAAAGGATATAGCTCCTGCAAGAAAACAGAAGAAGATAGTTTCCTGACTACAGAGTAGGCAAAGGTTTCCTAGGGCAAATAAATTATTAACCACAAATGAATAAATTGATAAATAGGACTTTATCAAAATTAAAAACTTCTATCAAAAAAATGATCTTAAGAAAGTGAAAAGGCAAGTCACACATGGGTAAAATGTTCACAGTACATGTATCTGATAAATGACCTTCATCCAAAATATAAAAATAAAATTTAAATAAACTATAGACACTTTGACATATATTTCACAAGCGACAGGATTGATCATAAGCATATAAATGGGAGACCAACATCGTTAGTAATTAGAAAAATGTAATTAAAACCACAAGATGGTACCACTTCACACCCATAGAATGCATTAAATAAAAAAGAGTGATCACATTAAGTATTGACAATGAGTTGAATCAAGTAGAACTAATACATAGACAGTGACAGTGTAAAAAGATAAAACCACTTTGGGCCAATGAGATTTCTTTAAAGTAAAGTTAAACATATATCGTTTCTACAACTCAGAAATTACACCCAAGAAAAAATGAAAGCATATGTCTACAAAGATTTGTAGAAGAATGTTCATAACTTTGTTTACAACCAAAAACTGAAAACAGCTCAAATGTTCATTAACAGAAAATGAATAACCGAATTGTGGAATAGTCACATAATAGAATTTACTTAGAAATTAAAAGAACTGTGGATACACACAACAATATGGATATATCTCTACAGCATTATGTTGAACAAAAGAAAACAAAGAATATAAACTTATGATTCCATGATTTTCAGTTCAACAACTGTAATACTCTAGAACAGGTGTTGGAAAACTTTTTCGATAAAGGGCCAGATAATAAATATTTTAGGCTTTGTGGTGATGAGTGTTTATTATCTATATTTATTTACTTTGTCTTGCACACAAACAAGTTTCTGGATCTAAGGCAAACTATTGTTACTTTTAGCAATCTCTGCATAGGTTCCCCATTCACTATTCTCTCCCTTCAGGCTAATGTAATGAAAGCCAGAAGTTCAGGCCTGCAATACAAAATGGACGATTTGTACCAGAGGAGAACACCAGAATTACGAATCTGGGAGTTTATATGGGAACACTATACAGCTGTCCTTCACTCCTTCTGAGAGAAGGACATACATTTTATCTCTCTAATGTAAATAAATCTTCACTGAGAAGAAAGCAGGAAGGTTGCTATTTTACAATCCTTTGAAATAAAAACAAATGGATCCCAGTTCCATTGCTCTTTGAAATGTAAATATATACCCTTCAAATGTGAAGAGTAAATGTTTCTACGGAACAAAAGGAGGCATTTTCTATCTTTATGGCAGGTCACTTTTCTTGTTGAGCAGCTGGGTCTTTGTAGGAACACTGAAAAATCTAGAAAAGACTGACTTTCCCAGTAAAGGGTCTCAATGTCTCAGTCTGAACCCTCTACTTGGCCTTTGAGTTGTGAAAGCAACAGTACACGTGCATTGAAAAATGGGTGTGACTTCATTCCAATAAAACCTTATTTACACAAACAAATGGCAGGGCAGATTTAACTAGCGTCAGCTGTAGTTTGCCAGCCCCTGTTGTAGAATGATAGAAAACATAGCAATAGTTTTCTCAGGAGTGTTGTATATTGACTGACAAAGAGGGCAAGGGAATTTTTAAGAGTGGTGGAAATATTCTTCGTTTGGATTTGAGCAATGGTTATATTGGGGTATATATTGTCAAAACCCATCAAACTTTGCTGTTCAGATCTGTGCATTTTATTTTTGTAATATTAACCTGATTAAAAAAAATCACTACAGACTCTTGCAACCGTTAAAAATATAATAAGGGAATATTATGAACAATTTTATGCTCCCTAATTCAACAACCTAGAAAAAAATGGACCATTTCCTTGAAAACCAAAAACTGCCAAAATTCAACCAAGATAAAATAATCTCAATAGCCATATAACCATTAAAAAAATTGAATTCGTAACTTAAAAGATCCTGAAAAAGATATATCCAGGATAAAATGGTTTTACTGAAGAATTCTATTAAGCATTTAAAGAGGAATTAACATGAATTCTACACAACCTCTTTCGGAATACAGAATAGTAAGGAACATTTCCAACATTTTTATGAGGCCAATATTAATCTCATAACAAATCAGATTATCACAGTGCAAACACTAAACAGAGCAAAATTATAGGCAAATGTCTATAATATATACATAAATATCCCTGAATATATACATAAAAATCCCTAACAAATATTAGCAAATAGAATTCTGAAATATGACCAAATGGGGTTTTTCCCAAGGATGCAAAGCTGGCTTAACATTTTGAAAATCTATTGATGTAATCTACCTATATCAACTAACTTCTAGATCTATAAAACTTAGATTATCTACAGAGTAGAAAAAAATCAATGTGCCCTCAGATTTTAATTTCCAACATTAAATGTTATAAAGTCTCCTATATTTAAATGGTAAATAAAAGATAGCTTGTTCCCAATTTCAATGCTTGCAGGAAACTCACACATCCTTATTCATGTGTGCACACCCCGACATACATATCTGCTTCTACACATAGACTTAAAAAAAAAAATAAAAAGGATGCATTTTTAAATGGTGGTGCTTCTAGGTAGAAGTATATGTAGTTTGAATTTTTATTTTACAATATACTTTCTACAACTGCTCCTAATATTTAGATCCAGGAAAAAAGGAAAAATAAGCAATATGAGAAGAGATATACACTGGTATTGCTCTTAAGTAATTTTTTTTATATCTTGAAAATTATATCAAGTGTCAATACAAATAATTCTACAGTTGCAAGAATCACTAAACTACTCTCACAGATAATTCTCCTCAAATTTATGTCCAAAGGACAATGTGTGTGGCATTTGACAACTACCACTTTAACAACTGACCACGAAACCAGGTTTAAACAGATTGCAAAACGTATTAACATTGACATATTGAAAAAAATGATACAATTTCTCAACACGAACTATTATGGTCAAGTCATAAGGAATTACCCTTTTAAAATGTTATCCTAAAAACATCAACTTTCTATTATGACAAATTAGGTGCCTTTTATAGATAGATGGTATTATGAAAATACAAATGAAAAGTACATCGGTAGCCATTACTATCCTAATAATCCAGCATTGATATAATGTCCAAGAATCGTATGTAATTACAATGAAAGCCCCATGGCTTAGATCTGCCACTGGTTTCTTAAATAATCAATCTGAAAAGCTGAAATGGTGAGTCCTTACCAAACAAAAAATTACATTTTCATTAACAATAACATACCAATTTATATTTTAAATAAGCATTAATGAATAAAGCCTGTATTTAATGTCATAGCATAGAATCCCAGACATCTCTCTTTCCTGGTTAATGTGTAATATATTTTCAAACAATTCCAATTTTCCCAATTTAAAAATTGTAGATGTGATTTTTATTCCTCGAATGAAGAAAGGTATAGAGACTAACAGAAAAATAACTCTAAAAGTCTTTTTTTTGTATGTGGATCCCACAGGAAGTACACACATATGCGTATACACACACAAACACACACACACATACACACACACGGGTTATGAGTGTTAGCATGTCCATTTTCCACAATAGATGGAGCTGGAGAAGAAGAGGGAGCAAAGGGAAAAGGGTCACTTGAGAGTAAAAGAATCAGGTCTGAGTTGCCAAACTCCTCCTCTACCTTCTCTTTCTGCTTTGAACTCTATTTATCCTACTCTAGAAACTCTACTCATAGTCTAATTATTAAAAATGTCATTAACACAGGCTAAAGCTCTTCTAGGTTCCCCACTGTACCACAGGGGTGTAAAACCGAGAAACTGCATTCCTCAGATTCCCTTGACAGGAGGATTCTAATTAGAATCTACTACTGAGAGGCACTTACATGAGATTGATAAGGAAGAACAGAAAAGTCATATCCTTCAGCTTTAGACAGACTCTAGGTAGACGGTAGAGGTAAGATTTTACCTTTGGCATTTTGATATCCTTCTGTCAGTCACTTTGATGCTACAGGTATCGGAGACTTTTAGTAGCGACTTACCTACAATTCTTGCATATTGAGAGTTCCCAAAAGAGGCTTCCTGGCCTTCACTCTTATCTTCCTACAGTTGTGTGAACTTTTAACTCCATGTTTGATCCACAAAGCAGCAATTTCATATGATTTGACCTAAAAATAATATAAAATTTGAAATTATTTTTAGTAAAAAAAGTAATAATAACTCTGCCAATGCCTCAAATGGGCCACAATTCCATCTTAAACAAAAAATGGGCTGGGAAAGGATATGCCTTTTTCACATGGGAAAGTATGTCTATAAAAAGTATAATTCCAGCATCCCGCACATATTCCCTGCCATTACAGAAGCATTTTTCTTTATTTAACCTTCCCAGCTCTTGATTAGCTTGGATTCTTCATTCTACTGGCATATTCCGTCTTGCCTTGGGTTCTAGAATAGCCCAGGCTTAAAGTTGTACTTCCATTACTTTTTAGTCACACACTCATATAGTCTACTCTGCACTTCACTTTAGGAGCTATGGACTAGTGTCCCACTTTCTTCCTAATTGTCCCCCTCTAATAATTTTGAAACCCTATCATTTGTTGAGAATCAATAGCCAAGAGCCCAGTCACATGGATCCTGGGTCTTTCCACAAGAAACAGGACCTCTAATGTCACTTTGCTCTGCTTGACTATCAGGATACTGTTTTCTTCATTTTGGATCCTATGGTGTTGATAGATATATTGAATGGTGACTAAATGTTGTTATACTACTGTGAACAGTACCTAGCATACTTCATTAATATTAAATAAAAACAAGTGAAAGATTGAAGAGAGCAGACCCAGGTTAATGGGAACTCAGTGTCAGAAACTCAAAATATCTAGAAAGAGCCTTTTATACAAATTTACCACAGGGATAGAGGTCAAGCAGGCACTTGTTAAGCCCAGGTCTTTGCCTGCTTGGTCAAAATTGATGCAATATAGAAGTTATTATTTCTTTTCCATGAAACAATACAGACTTGGGCAGACAATCTGAAGCAAGTAAGTATGGTCTTCCTTCACATGGCTGACTGGCTTGGCACTCTCTAGTCCCCTTTGAAAGAGGAAAGAAATGGAAGGAAACTAGTTTATTTTTCTGGACAGCTTGACCCAGAAGTTGCAAGTATATAATTTCTGTTCATCTCCCAATGCCTATGATCACATGATTACACTCATCTTCATGGGAGGAATTTCTAGTAGTAATGCCATGTGTTAAGCTAAAACTCAGGGGTTTTATAACAAAAATGAAGAAAGAGAAGTGGTTATTGGAGGACAATTAGCAGAGTCTGACATACATGGAATTCAAATTTAGCCCTCGGTGAAACCAATGGATTTCTTGTTTGTTCCTCTGTGCTATGCTACTTCTCTACATTATAGGTTATAAGAGATATACAAACTTTCAACAGAGATGAAACATAATCAGTTTTTCATCTTTGGATAAGCACTTGGGGAAAATGAGAGAGAGGTAGAGATACATTATGAGGCAGTTGTAAAAGTTAAAGCAACAGATGATGCCTTCAAGTAGCAGTTCTGAATGTTGTTGGTATTAGGATCCCTTTCCACTCTTAAAAATCATCAAGTATCTCAAACAGCATAGGTTATATGGGCTACATCTACTGATATTTACCTATTTAGAAACAAAAAGTGAGGAAATTTTAAAGCACAAGAGTATACAAACACATATGCTATTAATCATCAGAGTAATGATGCCATCACCTGTGACACAAGCTTCTGGGAAATTCTGCAAAACATTTGGGAGAGAGAGCAAAATAGGTAAATAATATCTTAATATTACTATGAAATTGTTTTGACCTTACAGGCTCCTTGAAAGAGTCTTGGAGAACCCCAGGGATCCCTGGATTACACTTTGAGAACTACTGACTTAAACTAAGCCCCTGTAACTGGGATTCCATTCTTATTACTCAGCTAAACTTAGTTTACTAACACCTGTTCTAACTTTCCTCCTGTTTATAACCACCCTATTCAGGTATGTACACTGATTTTCTTCTATTCTAATTGGGAATCTGGTCTAACTATCTTCAGATATTCTGGATTTTTCTCTGGGCAGTATTTGCAAGGTGATACCACAACCATTCACTGCTCACAGTCATCCCAGAGTTAAACCTTTGACTTTTGGTGTTAGCCTTTCTGGGTCTGACAGTACACATGGACTACTACAGCAGGTGAAAATGGGGCAAGGCCAAGGGCGTCTGCTCCATAGAAGAAAAAATTGCTTCTTTTGACCCCTAGGAATTGCCAAGAGCATATCTGAGGTTTTTGTTTGTAAAGGAAATGAACCATGGTTCTATGCTGTAACTATGAAGTTTATTATAAAGATCGATTGTGCTGAATGTTTGAAGTGATGGTGTTAGTTGGAGAAAGCCGTCCACAAGCAGTGTTCTTGTATAGCAATTTTAGAAAAGTAGCCATTTCATTAGAAAGCCACAGGAGGGAAGTTATTTTGAGTACCTGCATTTGTGCTTTTTGGGTTGTTTTTTTTTTGTTGTTGTTTTTTGCAGTTGAAAAATGTGCAGCGTTCTTTAAAAATCAAGCAAAATATCATTATCACAAATCTAAAAAATGAATAACAATTCAATAATCAAATATCGAATTAGTATTCACATTTCTCTGGTTATCATCTTATAAGTGACTATATATTTTTGCTCTATACGTTTTGTTTGTTTGAATAAAGATAAAAATACTTCCATATATGGCAACTGTTTGTCAAGTCTCTTAAGTCTCTTTAAGTTTGTAGATTCTCTCTCTCTCTCTCTCTCTCTCTCTCTCTCTCTCTCTCTCTTCCACATTTTTTTGTTCAAAAAACCAGTAGTTTTCTTATAGAATTTCCCACTGTCTGGATTGTGCTGATTGCATCCCTGTGGTATCCCCTGTATTTCCTGTGTATTAATTATTATATCCAAGTGTATTATTGAAGACGACTTCAGAGATGGTGTTGTCTATATCCTCAAAAGTTATATACTATCTGACTGCAACTCCTTGTATAATCTTAGCTATTGATGATCATTTTTCAGATACAATAATTAACTATGAATTGCAAAATTGTAATATTGTAATTCTAAAAACAGTCTTCATTTATTAGTAGGAATAGTTCTATAAAAAAAAAAGTTTCCCAATATGAAGTAATTGCTTACTCTGAGTTACAATTAGCTAAAGAAAGGCAGAATAAGTGCATGAGTCCCCCCTTTCCAGTGGGAGCCTATTCAAGTTGCCTCCTGAATCCTTTTATTAGACCCTAATAGTCATTACTAGTTTCTTTGCTTTTTTGCTATAACAAGAAATCCAGGCTTATTTTCATTTTTTTCTACCCTGGATGTGAAAGCATCTATTTATCCAAGGATCCTTGGCTCCTTTTAGGAAGAAGTCATAGTAGTGATCACAATGTGGACACTAAGAATGCTCAGAGCTACAAAACTGTCATTGTTTCTAGGTCTTTTCAGTGTACAGAATTAGGAAATATATTTTTCGTTTTTTGGGTTTGAAGATAAAACATATTAGGAAACTAGAAAAATAAAACTAAACCCAAAGTAAGCAGAGTAAAAGAAATAATAAAAATTAGAGGAGAAATCAATAAAATTGAAAACAGGAAATCAATAGAGAGAACCACCAATGAAATCAAAAGCTGGTTCTTTGAAAAAAAATCAATAAAATTGATAAGTCTCTAGGCAAACTAAGAAAAAGGAGAGAGGACACAAATTACTAATATCAGAAATGAAAGAGTAGACATCACTAAAAATCCCATGGACACTAAACAAATGGAAAGATATCCCATGTTCATGGATAGTGAGACTCAATATTGTCAAGATGTCAGTTCTTGTCAACTTGATCTTCAACACAATTCAAATCAAAGTCTCAATACATTATTCTGTAGTCATCAACAAATTGATTCTAACGTTTATATGGGGAGGCAAAAGACCCAGCATACCAACACACTAAAAGAAGAACAAAGTTGGAGAAATGACTCTACTTGACTTCAAGACTTATTATAAAGTCACAGTAATCAAGATAGTGTGGTATTAGCAAAAGAATAAACATATAGATCAATGGAACAGAATAGAGAGCCCAGAAATAGATGTAAATATAGTCAATGATCTAGGATAAGGGAGCAAAGGCAATACAAGGGAGCAAAGATAGTCTTTCAACAAATGGTTTTGGAACAACTGGATATCCAAAAAAAAAAAAAAGTACAGCACAGACCTTACACTCTCCAAAAATTAACTCAAAATGGATCATAGACCTAAATGTAAAACACGAACCTACAATTTCATAGAAGATAACAGAGGAGAAAATTTAGATGACGTTGGCTGTGGTAATGACTTTTTAGAAACAGCAGGTCTTTGAATAATGTTGTTTAGTTCAACATCATTTCATTATAATGTTGATGACATGTCATAGGAACTTAATTATTATTTATATCAATAAGCCTATGGTAAAACTGGTTTCATTTCCATTGCTTTGCTTAAAGGTGTTGAACCTGTCAATGACATTAGTGAGGACTTACTGTATAACATCAAAGGTATGCTCCATGAAAGAAATCATTGATAAGTTGCAGCACTAAAATTAAAAAAATAAAATTTGTTCTGTGAAAGACACCATCAAAAGAATGAGAACAAAAGCCACAGAGTGGAGAAAATATTTGCAAAAGATACATCTGATAAAGGACTATTCCCCAAAACACGCAAAGAAAACTTAATACTCAACAATAAGAAAACAAATGACCCAGTTAAAAATGGGGTAATAGTAGTCATGGGGATATAAAGTATAGTATAAGGAGTATAGTAAATAATATTGTAATAATTATGTATAGTATCAGAAGGGTACTAGACTTACCAATGTGATCACTTCATAAGTTATATAAATGTCTATTCACTATGTTGTACACCTGAAACTAATATAATATTGAATGTCAACTGTAACTGAAAAATTAAAAAAAAAATAGGTGTGTACATAGGATCTGTATTGATATGCAAGACAGTTAGACATAAATGTCTTTCTGGATCTTGGTGCAGTTGTTTGTAATGGATTCCCCATTCCCTGCTCCCCGCCAAACAATTCTTGAAGAATTTGATAAATGTTGCTGCTTATATAAGACTTCCCTATACCTCTTCTCTGTTCCTATAGCACTTGCAGATACTTTTATTGAAAGCATTAACACACTGCCCTTAACCATTTACAAGTTAGCCTTCCCTCATTATGTGGATTTCTTGAAGTCAGAGACCATATATTTTTTTCAAATTTCCACTGCTAGTGCTTAGCACAAATAAAGATATATTTTTGAAAGAGTAAAACAGACAGGGTATTAATAACTGATGGAAGACTTTGACAGATATAGTGAAGAGTTTTTGATCTAGAGAGCAATGGGAATCCATTGGAACTTTTTCTTTTATATATTTATGCTTACATGTTTTTGTCAGATAGAAAGAACAAATTCCTCTTGAGATAGTATTTATTTTTATGGCTCAATAAAATATTCATTTCATTTTTCTTATTTCTATTTTTCTCACTCATGGTTACATTATTGCTTTTATTATATTAATTTACACAGTACATTATAAAATATATCTTCTTTCAAGGTTTTGTGCCATGTGTAATATACATATTAACTACTCACATCTATGAAAATCATTCTCTCCTAAATTGAATTACATTATAAGTTAAGTGCCATATATTTAAGGTGAGTAATACACACACACACGCACACACACACACACACACACACACACACACACACCCTTAATATAAAATAGAAAAACAAAGAATTCTAGAATCTTTAAGATTGTTAGTTATACCATTTGGATAGTATAGCAGCACTGGCAGACAAAAGAATGATCCCTGAATTTTTCACTTACTGGACCCTTGCAGAGCCATGCCACTAATAATAGTCAATGAAATATGAATAGAAGTGTGGTGTGCTACTTCTGGAATAAGAAAAAAATGTATGTGAAATTTCTACTTTCTGTCTTCTCCTGTGGAAACTGAAGAGGCAATCTCATGTAAGTTGCAGCTATAAAATAGTGAGGCTCTGTCCATCTGTTTGCATCCCTGAATGACTATGTGGAACAGAGACCCTTGCTGATATACCTGGGATATGGAGCAAAAGTAAATAGAAACTTGCATTGTAAAAACCACTGAAGTTGTTTGGTTGTTTGTTACTAAACACAAACTAATATATTGGGTATGTGATGGAATGGGATAAATTATAGAAGAAAATGCTTAGATGATTAGTTAAATAATAACACCTTTAAGATTATTTTTGAATTATAAGTCAACAGTGATAAGGTAATAAAACTTGAAATAAATTTGAAATGTTTATTTTGAATAAAGTTAGTGAAGTAGATGATGGGAACAGAAGTGATAAACAGTAATAGACAAGACTATATTATGTGAGGATCCAGGGAACACCAGTCTGTATATTTGTCATTTCCTATGTGACTGACACTGTGTTAGGCTCAGGGGCTGTAAAGATAAACAAGATAGACAATATCTGTGTCCTAATTAAACTTTTAGTCCAGAGATAAAGATAAGCAATTAAACGTAAATATATTAGTTAAATAATTATAGATTTTTGAAAGTGTTATAAAGAAAATAGGCAGGTGGGAGGTGTTGTGAAAGAAAATAATGGGGTGATGTAGGAGGCTGGTTAGTCATACTTAAATAGGTGGTCAAGAAGAAAATATTTCTGGGTAGGTGATATTTAAATTGAGACCTGGAGGGTAAAAAGGAGCCAGGGATTCAAAGAGCAGGAAAAAGAGCATTCACAGTTCATGAGCAGGAAAGTGCATGCATAGCTTGCAGAGCGGAAGTAATGTTACAGAGATGGGCAGGGGCCAGGTTTTGTAAGCCCAAATACAAAGTTTAGATCTGATTTTAAATATCACATTAAGAGTTTTCCATTTTATTCTAAGTAAAATTAGGATGTGACACAATCTAAATTATATTTTAAAAGAATATTTTGTTTCCCATGTGGGGAATGGGTAAGAGGACACTGTAAATGGACACTGAGAGAGCAGTAGAAGGAGCTGGGTGGTGGTTAGGGCAGGGGTAGAGGGAGTGTATATGGAGTAGTATGGATAGATTTGGAATATATATGTAGGGGACGGAACCATCAGAAGTTGCTGATGGATTGGATGTGGAGAATGAGGAGAAGGCTAATCCCTAGCTTTCCGACACAAACTGCTGGGTGGATAGTGATGACATTTATTGAGAGAAGAAAGAGGAAAGGGAGCAGGTAAAAGGGAAACTAAAAGCTTCACTTTAGATGTGTGAAGTTTGAGATGCCTTTGAGACATGTAATGTTAATCAGACAGTTGACTACAAGAGTCTGAACTCAGAAAAGAGCTAGAGATATGAACTTGGAAACTATCCCCATGGAGGTGGTATACAAAGCCATGAGAATTGATGAAGTGGCCGAGGGAAAGTATGAAGGTAGAGAAAAGAAAACTGGGTCAGGAATAACATTCGTATTACAAAAGGTTCCTATTATATAAAATGTGATATTCAGAAGATATCTGAACTTACGTGTTACGTAATAATTTACAATGAAATTTGATGGTATTAACGAAATATTGGTAGTGGCAAAGTAACAAGCAAAAATGTGAGAGGGAAATGTATGTTTTAAATGGCAATCAATGATGCGAAGATAGAAAGCGCTAAAAAGTCAAAAGCTTTTTGTTTTGCTTTAATAAGACTAACTGAAATGTGTTTTCTATTTTAAAAAGAGTAGTGAGAAGAAGGCTGGTATCATTGCTTTTTGTTGCTTAAGTTTGAAATCTATAATACTGCAGAATGCATTTCATCCCATGAATAAAAATGATTAAAATGGAGGAAAAATCTCCGTGTGTCCAGATATACCTTAAATATTAAGGTATGCTTAAGACAGTAGTGCAATGATGGAAAATTCATAGTACGGGGGATATACATTCTATTACTAAGATAGTTTATACCTACCTGTAGTCAGATTAAAGGTAACTTTAGAACAAAGGATAGACTTTCCAATTGCAGACTCAAGGTTGCAATTTTATACACATATAGGCTCTCAAATCTCTAAGGGGAAGTGGAGAAAAATAAAAACTTACTGGAGTAAAGCAATGTGCATCCTACATTATTATGGCAACAAATCGATAATGGTATTACAATAAAATCTGGTGTAATCACATTTTCCTTCTTTGGTATTGCAGCATTAATCTCTGTCTCATGGGAGATGGGATGGACCACAGGATATATAATGGCATACAAAATATTTTGCCTGTTACAGCTAAGGCAGTGTGACTAGTAATTACGGAAAGTTTTTATTATTTAACAATCACTTGTTGCTTTTTTCAGCCTCTTTAAAAGCTTAAACATTCACATCTCAGAGTCCCCAACCCCATACAAGCACTATTGATATTACACATTTAAAAAAATGTTCCTTCATTCTCTCCCTGCACCTTAATGCTAGCTGAAAGGCGTAGAACACCCAGGCATGGCATTGACACTGAAATAATTGAACAAACAAAAACTGGTACTGCCTAAGCACCAGGTTAAGGGGTCAAAAATGGGCCGGAGGTCACTGTCTGGTCACTTCAGTAAAAGCGTGGCAGAAGAGAAGTGCATAAAATTGGTTTCTGTAGTCCTATTTCTTCTATAATCAAAAAGTATCCATTCATTTACAGAGGAATAAAAGGCATATAGCTTCTTTTCTAAAATGAAATCCAGCTAAGGTTTTAACTTTAGTACCTTTCAAGTGCCTGTACAAACTCGGTAACTTTTTTTTTTTTTTAATTTTATTGGGGAAGATAGGAGAACAGTGTTCTTCTTCAGGGCCCATCAGCTCCAAGTCATTTGTCCCTCAGTCTAGTTGTGGAGGGCACAGCTCAGCTCCAACTCCAGTCGCTGTTTTCAATCTTTAGTTGCAGGGGGCGCAGCCCACCATCCCATGTGGGGATTGAACCGGCAACCTTGTTGTTGAGAGCTTGCGCTCTAATCAACTGAGCCATCTGGCCGCCCTTGGTAGCTCTTTTTATGTTAAATTGATTATTATCTGAAGAGTCTATACCATGGATTTCCAATTTTCTCTTCAATAACTGTTGATTGTAATTTTCAGAAATAATGGTTCTAAATATGCAAAGATCTTTATGAACAAACACTCTATCAGAACAGAATATCTCTAAAAGGTACATATAAGTATTGTTACTGCATACATATTTATTTTTATTATAAGTATGTTATGGCCCTATGTTCAAAAACACATATTACTAAAATGAGGTTGCATAATCACAAAAGTAAACTCTCACATTGTAATCAGTACAAATATTCACTATGGAGAAATGTGCAAAGTATTTTACAAATGAATATTCTAGCTGAGAACAGGAGTTTGAGAACTAGAGATACATTGCTAAGCATTCAAGTACTAGTCAGTACTATCAACTAACTGTTTTGTGATTCTAGGAAAGAATAGAGACTATCTGGAATGTTAAGAGAATCCAAATTGCCAAATGATTCTAAATAATCACATGAACAGCAATATCTTATTTCTAGAAGCAATCAACAGAAACCCATGCGAGCAGTTAGTGTATCATCCATTTTAAGCTTTCTGTAAACAATTTCCATAATCTTTCCTGAACCTGCTTCTACAGCATTCATTAGTATGCTTTTGCTGTCAGACACGGGTGCCTCTGTGATGGATATTAAATATCTTAAGGGAGGCAGATCTCACTAGTACGTATGCAGCAAGCAGATGTGGTGGCTTGCAGAAGCCAAAGCTCTGCTGAGAAGCCTGTAGGCAAAGCCTCAAAGAGTGATGAGTCACAGCTACCCATCCCAGGAAGACTCCTGGTGAAGCAAGGTCCCGTCTCATTCTTTTATCCCCATGCAAAGACATGGGCCACATGGTCTTAAGATGACAAGGTTGGATTCTCAAAGCGCTTCTCCTTACTGCAAATAGGAGTCTGAAATTGTCACTGCCTGGCACATTTGAGATACTCAGGCTACACAATATTGAGGGAAGCTCTTGTAGTGTTCTGAGATTCAATTTCAACATGGAGGGAGGAGGGGTTCCCCCACCAACAAGCAATTCCTGGACACTAACAGGAGACAGCATCGGATTCCATAGGTTAAGGGTTCAGTCCTACAAGACTACCTGCCCCCACTTCAAATGCCAGTCATGAGCACAGGCTTCTGACCTGTGCTTCTCACCAACCAGCTATAGATTGGATGTTCCAGTGGCCCCCCTCCTTGGCAATGCAATTCAGATGCCAGCTGCAAGTCCAGGTTGTTACCCGCAATTCTGACCAACTGAGTATAAATCAGAGGTTCCCATTATCCCTCTCCTTGGCTTCAATTAATTTGCTAGAGAAGCTCACAGGACTCAGAAATACATGTTCCTTACCATGTTTCCCTGAAAATAAGACCTAGCCGGACCATCAGCTCTAATGCGTCTTTTATTAGCAAAAATTAATAAAAGACCCGGTCTTATTTTACTATAAGACCGGGTCTATAATATAATATAATATAATATAATATAATATAATATAATAATATAATATAATATAATATAATATAATATAATATAATATAATATAATATAATATAATATAATATAATATAATAAATATAATATAATATAACATAATAATGCCAGGTCTTATATTAATTTTTGCTCTAAAAGATGCATTAGAGCTGATGGTCTGGCTAGGTCTTATTTTCGGGGAAACACGGTACTAGATCACCTGTTTAATATAAAAGGATATAACTCAGGAACAGCCAGATGAAAGAGATGCACAGGGCAAGGTATGAGCAAAGGGTAGGAGCGTCCATGCTCTCTCCAGTACACCACTGTCCTTGAATCTTCTTATGTTCAACAACCTGGAAGCTCTCTGAACCCTGTCCTTTTGGGTTTTTATGGAGTATTCATTACATCATCATGATTGAGTAAATCACTGGCCATTGGCAATTGATTCAACCTCCAGGCCCTCTGCTGTCTAAGGGAGTAAATTCTAAACCTTTTGTCACCCAGCCCCCATACTTAGGTGGGGTCCAAAAGTCACCTCATTAACATCACAAGAGACACCTTTGTTGCTCTCATCACTTGGGAAATTCCATGGGTTGTAGGAACTCTGTGCCAGAAACGGGACTGAGACCAAATATATATGTATTATAAATCACAATATTTCATTAGCATATTGGGTAACTGCAGATGATGCTTGTATGAAGAAATAGTATTCATCTCCCCATTCAACACATAAAGGAACAGTATTCATCTATCCATTCAACCCATTTACTTGTTATTGGGTTATTGAGTTATGTAAGATGTGCCACTGTCTCGTTTCCAAATTACCATACATTCAGTCCCTCTTCTGAATGTTCTGGTTTCTGAACTGTGAAGTGGAGACCTATAACTTTGATGGTCATCAGATGTAAAGCTAGAAAAACTGCATTTTATAACCTAGGGAAACTGAAAATTCTTAGCATATTAATAAGGAATGTTTAGTCCTGGCTTATTGGGAAAAATATTTAGTAGTTTATCTGAAGATGTAAAGGCAAGATGCTGTCACATTTTAAAAAACTTATTGTAGGACAGTCCCTGTGAGATGTACAGTTTTGTGTGTGTCTTTGCTATCTAAAGATCCTACTCTGAGTTTTTTACATGTAAAAAGTTAATATTTAGGATAGAGATAAAGCATCAAAGCAACTGTCCTGCTTGAAATGTAACTTGGCACCCTTTGAATAATGAACTGTTTTTAAGAGTATACTAATAAAACAATACAATTTATATATTAATAAACGATACACTGTATATTAATAATTTACATATTATACATAATAAATTGTATACTGCATAGAACAATTGAGAAGCTTTAGGTCACATATGAAGATGTTTCCTTAGTGAATGGGTTAAAATAACCATTTCTTTCAATGCATATAGTGTCTCAATAAGCTGTAAGATATCAAAAGTAGTTAATTACTGATAGTAGGCAAAATATTAAAATACATGGAGGACTTGCCTTTATAATAAATTATAGTTGATTCAAGGTTATTTCCATATTACATCTCGGATTTGTCTTGGTATATACTTTCTAGAGATTGAGAGAAAGGGGTTAAAGTGACTGAACAAAAAGTATGACATGCATGTGACTTTTATTCTCAATTGCGTCATGAGGTAAAAGGCTTGAGAATTGCTGGTTTAAACAAAATGAGAAATAGTCTAATATAATTAGGGTGGCCATGTAATTTATCAAACAAACTGAGACACTTCTAAGAATAAAAAGGGGGAGCTTATCAAATTATATCTGGCCATACATACTTTAAGTAGTGAGCTGCGAAGTTAGTAAAAAAAAGATTTGAATCCCAATTCTTCCCGTTCTTAGGTATATGATATCGGAAAAGTTACTCTCTCAATAAAATGAATTTTACAACTGCAATCTCAAAGGCACTGTGTCAGTTAGGCTCCAAGCAGGAGACAGAAACCTCACAGTCACAGGGTAAGTTGAATATAAAAAAGTATTAGCTTTAAAGGGGTTGGAGGTAATGGAGAATTGGCTAAAGAACTCTACAGAATGCAGCAGTAACAGTTAATAAGGAGTGACTACCTGAGGATACCCGAGACAGAGCACCCAGGGGAGAACAAGTGGAATGTGCTGGCTGCAAAATGGCCCAAGAAAGTACGAGGGGAAGCCATCCACAGGGAGATGCTTCCCTTGTGATGTTTGGCTGTGAAGCTTGCTGACTGACAGGGTGCCAGGGAAACTTTCTGGCGAAAGTGTGCTCACTGCAGGAGCCTGGCCAGCGGAGCACACCAGACCCATGAAGAGAAACACCCCTTTCTCCTTCAACATTCCTCAGTATCCTCTTCTGACAAAGCTTCACCTTGTTCAACTTTGCAAAGAAAAAATATTCAAAGGTTTCAGTTCTCTGTTTTCAGACCAGGGAATGATGATGGGTCAATTTGAAGGTGAGAGACAAAGAATTGATAAATAGCACAATCACACTGAGAATGACATGAGGTACTGTAATGAACATACTTAATATATTAACATTGAACATAATTCTCTATTACCTCTGACCCCCCCATTAAAGCTAATAATCCTTTGTATTAAACTTACTCTATTCAAGTTAACTGTGAGGTTTCTGTCTCCTGCTTGGAGCCTGACTGACACAGTACCTTTGAGGTAGCACAGTGCCTGGAATATGGTAAGTGATTAATATATGCTACAATATTACTACAGTTTCTATATATCAAATTCTAGTTTTATCATTAAATGAGGTTAGAGCTCTAATTAATGACTCTAACTGATGTGAGACAATGGATAATGTTCAGAAAGATGAGACAATATCTATTCTCTGCAGAGCCAAAAGAAAAAAAAAAAAAAGGACAATCACTTATTTGACTCATATAGGTTAGGGAGAATCCTGACCTGTGATTATTTTTTGAAACAGAAATGTAAGTCTCTAAAATAGAAGCAAGGCTATTTTGCTAGGGCTCTAGTATGGGAAATTCCAAGCTTAGCGTTTTTAATGTTCAAACAAAACGTATTTCCTGATTAATAAAGACACTTTTCCACTGAAGCTTCATTGCCTTCCTTTTGTATCAAATGGAAATGTGTTGTCATCTCATTAATCCTCAATGCTCTTGGGAGGCAAAAGTATAAAATTATCCATCCCGTTTTATATTGCCTTTACTTCTCATGATTGATTTAATATCATGCCATTAAACCCAAGTTCTCTACCTTTAACATATTGCTAGCAATAGACTAGCAATTTTTGATCCTGAATCATAATATTTTGGTAATTTGGGGCATGGATTTTTATACTATACTTAGTGTGTTTCAGTCTCCTAGATCACTGATTTAAAGGTTAAACATTAGCTTTTTATATTTGTTGAATTTGTCACGTATATACCTGTTTTCCTTACGGTTTTCTAAATCCAATCTTCATTTGCTGTAATAGTTGACTCCCACATGTTTATTTAATGTTTCCCCTCAGAATTAGCCTTTTATGCAAACTTACATCTTGACCTCTCATTAAATTAGATTTAGAGCCTCCTACACTTTTTCCTTTTAATGATTTCTTTTCAATTTTACCTGTTTTCTATTCTTTTGAGCATATATAATGACTAATTAAGATTTTAAAAATCTCAATACCTATTCTCTTTTTTTCTAGAAAATTTATTTTCTTGGATAATACAGTCATAGAATGCAAAGTTTAAAAGCCCCCCTTTGTTATATCTCTTGAACCATGAAGATGATCTTCAAATCTTTTCTCTATCATTAGCTCAATTATCTTTTATATAGTTATTTTTTTGTTTTGTTTTTGTTTTACGTATTTCTGTCATGTCAATGAAGAGATTAAAAAATTCAAATGAAAAATATGGAACTAGTAGCTCAGAGCAGATGAGATATCAACTAAATTTATCTGTCTTACATTATACTGTTTTATTGTATTTCAGTCTTGCGTGAAATATCTACTAAATACATTCTTATTGGGAAATAGTAGATTTGAGAAATAATTTAGCATTTCATATTTTACTTTGTCATGACTTTTATTTGTTGTTGTTCTAAAAATGCTCTGAGGGAAAAGTAATAGTCAATAACAAATATCAGAATCAATTCTAGGACTGGACACTAGAACTCTATAGTGCATAATTAAAAATCTTCTCTAGAATCTGCAGTCATTTTTTTCTAAGGTATCTTATCTTAACCACTCTTCTGGAATATAAATAATTCCTCTTCTTTAGATAGCTTTAGACCTAGCCACATTTGCATATTTACTGTCCCTGAATCAGTTATCCTGTTTCCACTGCTTTTTGTTCTTGCTTTTCTCTGAAAAAACTTTTCTCACTCTCTGGCTAGTTCCCCAATTTCCAGTTATACTTAAGGTTTAGTTCAAATCTTCCTGTTTTCTTAAAATCTTCTCTGACCTCCCGAGCTGACTATCTTTGAAACTCTTATATCATTTATTTTTCTTATTGTTGGCTTTAGTCATTTTATAGGTGACATTTATTGCTTTGTATTCTCAGGTGTCATTTCACGATGGTGAGATAGATAGATATATATATCTATATATATATATATATAGATATATATATATAGATATATATGTATATAAACATATATATTCATATATATAAATTAATATTTGAAATAATCGATACAATTTATATTTTAAATATGTATACATATATAAGTTATATACATGTAATTTTGTTTCCTAGTGACTTAAATGAAAAGAGTAAGTACATAACACTTATTATAGTTCATGGTAAGTGGTCAATAGCTATGTGTTGGTTCATTAAAGCAAATGTTGGTTAAATTTGTTTTGCTTTTGGGGAAGAAGACACCAGGTTTAAGCAGGTATTCTTCATGGAACTCTCTGTCCACTAGTGAGAAATACGTAAATAAATATACGAGATAGCAGAGCCCAGTCTAGACCCAATATTCTGAAGCAGAGGGGAAGTGCAAAAGAGGAAATGTTTGATAGAGGACCTAACATTTGAGGGGAATCCTAATATAAGGGAATAGGAAATGAATTCTAGGCAGACGTGAAAGGGTGTGAATATATTTCCTGCTTCAAAGGCAATACCTCAATTGTAACAGAGATTGAATCAGACCTGGAATCATAAATTAAAGATTTTAACCTTTATGAGATTGAAACCTGAAAACCACTGCACATTGAGCATGCTTTCCGAGAACCGGGAAACCTCATGTATCCTCATCTGAAGTCATCTTGATCCTAAATATATATATAAATACTGTCAAGATTCTTATAGGTACATGGTGTCATCACAGTAGAAATAGCTAAAATCTCTTTCTTCAGGCAAACATAATAAATATTTCCTCTCTAAGATGTTGTAAGTCTTAATGTTAGAAAGTAAAGTGAATTTTAATGTGAAAATATTTCCAGAGATCTGCTAAGGTTTGATTTTCAAAGCTTTTAATCTTTAGTAAAATTGGGGTAAGTTTTTATTTTTTCTTAATAAACATTATAGCACTTGGTACTGTGATATAAACTCTAATAAATGCCATGAATGCAAGTGGAAATTTGAAGCATAGTATCCCTAAACAACTTTCCACATAGACACTCCTGTTGCAGTGTTTGTACATGCAGCTCTCCATGTAAATGCTAGATTAGCCTGAATGATGAATTTAAAACAAGTGGGTACACTCACTGTGGCCCAAATTAAGCCTGTTCTAAAGTTGCTATAGCAACATTATCTGTACCAAATGTCCTGCTCTACAAAATAATTGGAAACATTTCCTGTTATGTAGGGAGAAAAATAAAATCACTATTAATTTTTTATATCCTGCTATACAAAATGCATTATTCTCAAGCAAATTTTTTTTAAATCAGCAAAATTCATGAATAGATATATGTAATTGTTATATAATTATTACAGCAAAATCAAGAAGAATAAGAATAAAGCTAGTCAGCAGGCACAATATGACACACCTAGGAGTTAAATAAAATATTTGAATAAAGATACTGTTCATTTTTTTAATAACACTTAAGATCAGACAGCAGATTGAAAAGTTCCTTTGGGCTTTGCATGAATGAATTATTTACCGATTAGATCATGAGGGACTTTCTTCAATATTTGGAAAAAGTTAAGGAGCAGCTGAAGTTTTCAGGTTATTGGTAGGATGGTAAATAAACAAATCCAAAGAGATAAAAACACATGACAATTCAAGAAACAGAGAGGTCTGAAAGTTTTTATGAGGAAAACTCAAAAGAATGTACATTTAGAATTTGACCACAATAGTTACCTGATGTAATAAAACTCCAGACCCACCCAGATGCATTACTTTCTGAAAATGATTTTAAACCAAATCTATCAATACATTGTTCCTATAGGAAATTATTAGAAAATACTGTAACATTTAGAAAAAGCAAAGACTCACATAAAATGGAAGAAAAATAATCCCTACAAACAGCATACAATTTATTGGCCAATAACATATGAAAGTGTATTCTATGCAGTTTATTCAACATGTCAATACTATTTTTTTTCTTGAGTTTTACAAAGCACTTTCTTGCAATGTAATTTTAATTCTAAAGTGCCATTTCATGCTTCATTATCTCTGAGTGGAAGTTGTAGTTTGTAGTTGGCCCTCAGCTGCATTTGGGAATCATGGTTTATATAGCTAAGTTTATTTTTCTAACCATTTGAATGAGGTGAATAATACTTTTTTCTATATATTAATTAGGCTTTCCTAGTTAGCAACACTAGACTTCAAAATGAAAGTGGCATATTGTTGGAAACAAGATGAAAATATGTAAGCGGCAACATTTTGGAGAATGCTTACTTCAATTTATTTGTAAAGTGAAACATTTTTATTATCCAAACCTTGCCCCCACTCTTACCTCCAATTTCCATTGCTCTTCCTACCAGGTATCAGCCATGCTGAATATTATGGCATAGCTCAAAGCAAACATGAATAAAGAGGAAGATTCCCAGTACCATTTTGGGTTTTAATCAACTTTTGGGCACTAATGGATAGCAGCCAGCAGCTCCTATCTCATCTCTTATAATAGATTCTAACCTGAGTCTGTAGGTTTGCCCATAGTAGCTCTGCCCACTACAGATAGATAGATAGATGATAGATAGATATAGATATATGTAAATGCGTAAGTGCATTCATCAGCCCCAAATTAAGTGTATTCATCAGCTCCAAATGGAACTTAAATTTGTTATGGAAACTTGAAAAAACTAGGATTGAATTAAACTTTTCCACCAAAGAGTTATGTTGTGTCTGTTTAATATCAATTCCATTATAATTATAATTAAGCTTTCCTTGTCATCTGCTTCATAAATCCAGCTGATTTCTAGTTCTGTGCGTTCACCTGTTCTATAATGTTCTCCCTTAAGGGTTTGCATATATCCAAATTATTCACATCTTTTTCAGGAAATCTGCCTTGGCTGATGTCAACTGATGTCATCCTTCACTGTCTACTTCCCCATGCTTTAGATGAAATGTTAGTCAAACAGAGCATTTATGAGCTTGGGTTTTGGAGTCAAATTCAACTGAAGTTCAAATTCTGCCACATGCGCTTAGTAATACAAATTAATTGAACAAATGAATTATGAGAGCCAGCTGTGGGCCAGACACTGTTATAAGGTGTCAAGGTACAATAGTAAGATTCAAGAAATCTATTCTTCTCAAGCTCATATTCTAATGGTGACAGAAGAGGGTGGGACATGGATAGAAAATTTAAAATATTACCGATCGTGTTAAGTTCTGTAAAGGAAGTAAACAAAGTTATGCAATACAAAGTAACTGGGGGCTCCTACTTCTTTTGGGCTGGGAGTCAGGAAAAGACTTCATGAGTGGATGACATTTGGGTTGAGACCTGGAGATTGAGGAGTCAGCCATATTAGATCATGGGGGAAAAGCATATGCCCGTTAGAGGGAAAAACAAGAACCAATGTCCAGAGTAGAAAATAACATTCAAAGAATAGGAAGGGCAATATGGCTAGAATATGGGTTGGGGGAGTGGGGAGCAAGAGCTGTATTTGATATCAGTAAAGACTATTAAAAGGGGTTTGGATTTTATTCTAAGATCGAGATAAAAACTGATGACTGTTTGAGCTATCACATAAACTTTTAGAAAGCTGAATTGGATCTAAATATTTAAAACTTATGAAATGTTGCATGAAATACCCATATATTATGCATATGTTGTACAGGAAGAGTTCCCTAATTATTAAAAAAATCAATTGTGTTGACTTACAATTTTCTTATTGGGTTCCAGCTGAACACAAATATCCTGGGTGATGATTAGAGCAAGAAAAGCAAAGACTCCTTTGATGCCCACACCAAGCCACAGAAGCACCGGGAGAGTGAGCTTCTGAGTTTTCCACACCTAGAGCTTCCTCTATACAATGGTGTTAACAAGAGGAATAAATGATGAACAATAGATATTTGAGTCTTGAGCTCAGGGAAGAAGTCAGGGCTGGTATTATAAATTTGGGCATCATTAGTGTCTAGATGTTTGCAAATCAAGGGAATGAGATCATCTAAGGGGGCAGCATCAGTAGGATGGGGTCCCAAAGGGAGCCCTGGGTCACGCCAACACTTAAAAGTACATATGGGTACAGGAACAGAAGTCATCAAAAGAGACTAATTAGGATCAGCAAATAACAGAACAGCCAGAAGAATAAGAAGAAATGTTTACAGAAAATGGACTTGGTAAACTGTGAGATTGAGTATTATATAAAAACTGAAGCACTTCTGCTGGATTTGGCAACATGAAGGTACTTGTAGACCTTGACAAGAACCATTTTGATGCAAAGGTGGAAATCAGTAAGTTAGGGCAAGTGAAGGAATGTGTGAGACATGAGGAAGTAGAGGTGAGGGACACAGTCAACTTGTGGGAAAAATTTTTTCGGTGCAATTGGCTAGGAGGTAATATGGAAAAAGACGATTGTGGCCAGAAAAATTAAGAGATTCAGGATTTTTAAATAGTTGATATTAGTGGATTAGTTGTACATACTTGTTAAATGTTTTGTTATCTGTTTTCTCATCTGTAAAGGAGGTAAAATTAACAATAATACTTCAAACGGTTGCTATGAGAATTAAGATGTATTGCAAGCAAAGAATTAGCAGGATATTTGATGTATGGCCCAAGGCCTCAGGTAAACAAGAGTATTCTAATCAGGCAGAATATTCCAGGGATTTAGAGGTTACCTCCCAGAAGCCAAGGACAAAGGCCAAACCTCTCTTAGGCAAGGTTAATCCTTTACTGCACAATTTGTAATCCAATATGAATAATCCAAATGAAGATATATATAATGATATAATTTAAATAGCATTGGATGATTTAATTAGTAGTTCATGTTGTTAACAAGGAATGTCATAATGCTAAGTTATGCTTACTTAATAAATAGTTTGTTCAAATAGTGCTTACTCTAGATATTCAGAGAAATAGCTGAATATCTGAGTTTCAGTTAGGGTGTTAAGGGAAGGTATTATAGAAAAAGTCCTATTTGAATTGGACCATGAGGGATACCTTGGATTTGAACTGGCTGAAAGAAAGCGGAAGGACTTCTGGGAGGGTGAACAGAGAAAGGCAAGATGTGGAGGCTGCTTTCTGACGTGATGATAAGAATAAGAGAGTAAAGTGAGGTAAGACTAGAAAGGCAGTATATAAGTTTTCTCAGGTTACCTTAATAAATTACCACAAACTAGGATTAAAACAACAGAAATGTATTCTCTCACAGTTCTGGAGGCCAGAAGTCCAAAGTCCACGTGTTAGCATGGTAGATCCCTTGCGGAGACTCTAAGGGAAAATCCATCCCATGTCTCTTTCTTAGCTTCAAGGACGGCCAGCAATTCTTGGCATTCTCTTATTGTAGATGCATCACTAATAACTGCCTCCATCATTATATAGCCTTTGCCCTTTGTGTCTGCATCTTGTCTCTGTGTCTCTATTTTTAATTCTTATAGGGACATTAGTCATTGGCTTAGAGCCCACTGTAATGCGTTAAGACCTAGGACCTCATCTTAATTAATTAAATGTGCAAACTTCTTACTTCCAAATAAAGTCTCATTCTAAGGTTACAGACATATAGGAATTTTGGGGAAAACTATTCAACCCAGCACAGGTGGATTGGGGAAAATGTGAGATAAGGCAGGCTGTAGCCTACAAAAATTGGTACAAAGGTTTAAACAATGCTTGAATACCTTTTAAACACAATTCACTAAACAAGGTCTTTCACACATTTTCAATCACTTTTTTCTAAACACTAGAATACCTTTTTTTCACTGCCAAATACAATAGCCCTCAAGAGTAGAATTTATGTGTGGTGGGAGTGCAGTAATTTGATTTGATTTCAAAGAGGGAAAATCCATCCCATGTCTTTCTCCATTCGATTTCAAAGAGACATAAAGAAGAACTGGATAAAGCTGGGGCAGCTTAGTGATTCAGGGCGCAGAGTCCTTGGCTGGGAAGCCTGGGCGTCATATCCTCAAGAAGAGAAGGAGGGCAGGGATAAGCCAGTGAGGGCCACAGAGGAGAGGGCATGGGAGAGAGACTCCTTCCTCTATTCTAGCTTAATGTTTTATTTTCTGTTACTGCTATTTTCATTAGTGAAAATAGCTTTTACTGCTATTTTCATTAGTGAAAATAGCTTTCCCTAAAGTTCAGTTTGCTTAACATCTCTGGTCTTTGTTGAAAAAGGGAATTCCTAGACCTTATAGTGGACCTACTGAATCAGAATATCTGTGAGGGAATCCTGGGAGTAGGAGTTTTTCACACTCTCACCAAGTGATTCTCAAGCATAGTAACATACGAGGGCCGCTCTATTAAAGTTTGGTTTGGATTTAAGAGGCATATATTTTGAGGAAGGTTAAAGAGGTATTATTCCACAGATCAGTTTTATTAGAAGAATGAAGATTATGGTTTTGAAGTGTGTGAGTTCCTAAGCCCAGAATTATTGGGGTCCAGGTCAAGTCCAGGCAGGAGCCCATGTGAGGTAGAATGTGAGCAGAGAGTCTCTAGCTGTCTGGACAGAGGAGGACTAGGATGTGGTTGAGGAGATGAAAAAAAATACAAATAATAATGTCAAAGAAAATCTCTGCCTAAATAACAACTTTATGTAAAGGTAGGTTTGTACCTAAAAAGTATCATTTCTTGTTCTCTTTTCCCTCCTTCCAGGTTCCAGCACTCACACAGGATATTAAGGGTTCACCTTCCTTAGTGTTATCTGGGAATGAAATTGCCATTTATAATTCTATTTCCAGAGGGGGAGGGAGCTTGCTTTTTAGTTGAATCTGGGAAAGATACATATATATTTTTATGTTCGGTATATACTTGTAAAAAAAAAATAAAACAAAATTAAAATATATATATCAGATTTTACTGAGGAAATAGCATAGCATTCATGTTGTCTGTACTGTCTTATAATGCCTTTGCTAAAATTTTGGAACTACGGGACTGTCTAGTCATTTTGAAAATGTGTAACTTACTTCTAGCTACTTAGCATTTCAAAATAATGGCAATATTATTTGAATCAATATTTGAAACTCACTGCTTGAAAAAAATGTTGGTGTTTCTTCTAGGTGCATGGTGGGCGTGGCTTCGAAAAATAGAATTATTAAGCTTTTCAGAATACTGATGACCCATGGAGAGAAGGTATAGGATATTTGAATTCTAGGAAGTTTTAGAAAAACCCAAATAATTCCCTTCTTGAGACTCTGGAATGAACAATGATAACTGACTTGGAAAGATAAAATTGATTGTGTCAGAAAATATTCAGCTTCTTAATATTGTTAGATAATGGATCAAGTTCTGGAATTGTAGTGATTTTTTTTTCTTATTCAACTGATTTTTTTTTTCTTTTTTGCCATTCCTTTAAAGGAATTGAATGCAAAGAAAATGAGAAAAGCAACTTTGCAAAGTCCTGTCTTCATTGTAAATTTATTACAATTCTCTAGTAAGAACCTGCTCTAACTCAGCTGAGGATTTCAGAAGAGTTTGTCTTCTCAGGGAAAAGAAAGAAAAACATGTAGTATGTATTCAAAACCCCGTGATGCTTTCCACATTAGATAACTTATTACATTAGCATTTGATTAGTTTGAACTCCTCTAATTTCTACTGTAGAGCAAAAAAAGGTCAGGTAGGGCAGATTTAAAAGAAGATGGATTTGTCATGGTCATAATCAATATTTCTCTAGTATTGTAAGGCTCATCAGTAAAATTGTCCAGATACCTTCTCATTTCATGATTTCTTTCCATTCTAGTTTTGAGCATTAACAGGCTAAGCATACTAAGATTCTCACTAGTAAAGTCTATCCAAGTAGAGTGAGCAGCAGGTGAATAGTTTACATCCATAACAAAGGCTTCCCTTTCACAAGGAAGTAACACATGCAGAGAAGCCCACAGGCTGTGGAGTCACTAGGATGAAGCGTGGACTCAAATTCTAGATCACCCCACCTGCCTAGTGAAGTGACCTGGGCAAATAACTTCTCCAAGCTTTACAGTCCTCATTTGCACAAAGTAGCATTGTTGTTAAAAGTTAGCAAAGCATTTTCTGAAATATGCCTACTATATAATAGGCACTGAATAAAGATTTGTTCTTGCTTCTCTTTCCAATAGGCAGCACCTCTCGCAAATTGACATCCCAGCTGCCAGGGGCATTGCGAATGTTCTGAAGACTACAGGTTGGCCAGAATTGGTTGGAGCCTCTGCTGAGGTTTAATGAGGGGCCCATATGAAACTTCTCAATGGATCAGTGGAAGTGAAAAAGTGATTAGGAAAACAAATTATTACCTGATCATTTATGACTCAACACATAGATGGAAATAAAAAAGCCCCGTTTTTACTGAGGGCAGGTATGGTGTTGGCAATTTTCTTTATTCATTTAATTCCTACGTCAACCTTATAAAATGAAATCAGCAATCATTTATAGAAAGGGGAACTGAGGTTCAGAAAGCTGGTGTAACTTTCTAATGACATATAGTATACAGCAGTGTACAAACAGCATGCTGATGTTTGCTGTAACATTGCCTAATACGGTGACTCACATGGGTGAATATCAGTAAGTCGTCTGTTCTTCATGTCAAAGAATGGCATGATCAAACACTGATTCATGAGTCACCCTTTAATCTATGGCAAGCACAGAAATCTGAAGGCATATAGAAACTATAACAGAGTTGTAACATTAACTTTAGAGTCAGACAGTTGTGGGTTTGAATCTGGCTCTGTCCCTTGTTATTTGTGTGTCACTGGGAAAATTATTAAACTTCTTGAGTTTTACTTCCTCATCTAAAAACGAGGATAATAATGGTACCTACTTCAAAGAGTTGTTTAAAGATCATTTGAAATAATGCCTGTAAAATACTTAATACAGTTCCTGGCATATAATTATGCATTTATTTTTAGTTGTATTACGACACTGGAGTCTCAAAATGTTTCACAAAGTTTGAATGCATTAACCACTCACATCGGAATCCCTGAGGATCTTATTAAATAAGAAGTTTACTGGGTCTAGTTCCACACCTCATGAATCAGAATATCTGGGCAGTGGGAATTTGCTCTAACTAGTTGCCCTGATATAATTAAAACCAGCTACTGATGCTACCCACCATTCATTCACTCCTCTGGCAACAATATCATGATTTCCAGCTGGGGAATTATACCTGCCCACTACTCTACTTTTACTTCTTGTGGAGCCCCTGACCTGTGCCTGGTGCCTGGTTGGCAGTCCCCTGGTCACACAGGCTGTGACAGATCTGTCCCAATCAGAGTTGATGTGATATATTTAGGCTTCTAAATAGATTGCTGGAATGCTAGGACAAAGATAAGCCCTCCTCCCTGCTGGTTATGGACCTAAAAAGATGGAGCTCTGGAAATGCTGGCAGCCATCTTGTGACCAGGAGGCAGGGTGGCAGTCTAAGAGTAAAACCAGAGAAAGCGGAGAAAGACCATAACAAATCAGATAACACATTGGCAATTCTTTTGTCAAATGAACTCTAGCTAAGTCTTAATTCCATGTTCCTGCATAACTTGACACACTGGGTTGACCCCAGTGACCTTCAGGATTCTTTTTGCCTAGGCTTGAGGCAAGGCATATGACTTCCGAGATTTCTCACCTCTACACTGATATCTGGATCTTGACCTTCTGGGCCATGCAAAATAGGTACAAGAATACTTCATCTAACTTTCATGCTTTGACTAAAACTTGGTTCTAGTAGCCAGAGATACAAAGTCAGATATCTAAAGGGCAAGACAGGAAAAATAATTAAATAAAACAGGTTGGGAGTCCAAATAAAACATCAAGGTCAACCTGACATTCAATGTCCAGGCTAATTGTTCACAAGACAATTGGGAGTAAAGGGACTGGAGGATTTGGGAGCGCTTGTCTTCTTTAAAGGGAGCAACTGCTACTCAGCTCCAGTCAAAAGTTGCCATAGGGGAATGCAATATCAATATTATCAGAGTAGTCAAGCATCCTGAATTTTATAGGAAATTCATGAATTTTAAACACTCACAACTAACTTGAAACATGCTGTGCAGACATACACTGTGAGGGCCAAACTATAGACACACATGAGACCCCTGTAATCTCCTTGGTAGACCTCACAAGAGGTGGCAGAAGAGAGAGTTACTGGGGAGACTTTCTCAAATAAGAGAGTACCTTTGAAGAGAAGAAACAGAAAAGATCCATAACCAAACATGGCAAGAAGAAAAGAAATGTCTTCATTGTATCCATTGACGAGGTTGGTGGTGGGAACTTAGGCTTCTTAGGAGTGCCTTATGCTCTTCAGTCCTATAGCTCTTCTTTCCTTCAGGGGGAAGGAAGCCTTTATTTTCTTTCAGATATTAGGTTGTGTTGCTAACAGTCTCTACACACCTGTTTTCTTACATTTCCCTTTTTAAAGCTGGTAGGGTCTTTTGGTTTCTTTCTCTCCAGAAAACATGATTAGCCAGAAATCTAGCCCCATGAAAGTACTGAATTAACCTTACAATCCTAAGAAGAAAAAATAACTTAAACGTCCATTTGGTTAACACATTATATTTATATATGCTTTCAACATGGGCTCTTATAAACTGTAGTACTCTCCTATTATCCAACATATTACATTTTTAGATTTCCAGGTATCCGGGCAGGGCACAGATTTTTGATATAAAATGTCTTTCTAATTCAGTCCTTCAAGATTGGGAGGGCCATGATGGACAACACCTGGCCTTCTCCTTCTCAACATTTGTAGGTGGGAGCATGCTAAGATGAACATCCAAGGCCAAGGCAGACAAAAAAAAGAAAAAAAAAAAAAAAAGAGAGAGAAAAGACAGGCTCCAAGAAGGTTAACATGAAACTTTTGGGATGTGAAGTGCTGGTCCCTTATTTGCATTCATACTAATGAGGAAGTATAGCGATATATCTCATGGTTGCCCAGTTCCCAACAGTCCATTCCTACCATATCTCCATTCTCAGTCCTTGCCACACATGGAAAAATATTCAGGATCCTGAACTATTGCTCTAATTTCTAATTTGTGGGCTATTGTTCTATTTTCAGGAAAATCGGGAGAAATGGAGAATTACTAGAGAGTTATTGCTTACATGATCAGGGAAGGTACGTGTTCCAGGAGTAAATATCTGCTATTTTCTTGACTAGCTAATGGAGTACTCAGGGAAAAAAAAAATTTTTCAACATGAGCTGAAGATATAAGAAAGATAGGACTGGAATAAAAACTAGAGTTTATTGGATTGCTGGCCAAAAATGTGTATGAAATCAATAATCCCTGAGTAGGACATCTCCCAAATTAAACAAACAGAAGTTCTAATTCTAGACAACAACTTGGATAGTTTTGTCTCACTCAACATAAATGGTTTATCTGAAAGCGTATGGTAGACATTACTAATGTTTACCAATATATGATTCTCCTCTCATTCTTAGTACATGAGAGACTATACTTCCCAGTGTCTTACAGTTAGGTAGGGTCATGTGACCAGCTCTAAGCAATGGCACGAAGCACAGAAAAGGTGAGTATGAGGTCTTTATGCACTTTCTTCTCTTAAAAGAAGACCACATATTCCAGATGTTACAGGTCTGGTTGGTAGAGCTGCCATCAGCCTGGGATCATGAGTGACTATCTAGAGGAGAGTCCATGCTGACTAATAGTGAATATGTAACATGGACAAAGAATAAGCTTTAGTTATGGTAATACCATGAGATGTCAGAGGCAATTTTTATTGCAGCATAGCAAAGTTTATCCTGACTAATAAAAAGATACGTTTAAAAAACAAGGGAATTGCCTTGTCTCTGGAACTCGGGGGAAAAATTAGAAGCAGGGTAGCAGTTAGTGGTAAACTCTCCTATCTGTCTTCTGTTCTGCCTTCCTTTAATCCTTGTTCTATGCACCAAAAAAAAAAAAAAAAGAAAAAGAAAAAAGAAAATGCACCCATTCTGTCAATTTTCAGTTCTATATTCACACATATGCCAATTTTATAAAATGAAAATAACTGGGAAAACATGTAAAGTACACAGCTTAGTCTTGTGCATAATTTAAACATTTTTTAAAATTTTATGTATTCAAATGCATTCATGAAAGGAGACATGAGCATGGAAAGCAGATGAGAAGTTGATTTTCAGTTCTCCTACTTTTACTGTTCTTTGCCAAACATTCTCTTGGTAACACATACCTATCCTCTCTTCCAAAGATATTCAGGATCCTAGGAACTTTTTCTACCATATTAAAATCTGCACTCAGAAAACACTGAACTAAACTCATTTACTCACTTAGTCATTGACACTCATCTTCTGTGTGGCAGGCTGTATCTACCCTTGAGGGAGCTCACAGGTTAGGGGCAAAGCTCATTTGCAAAAAAAAAAATCCTTTATGTGAAGTGTGTTGCGTTTATATCCACACAAGAGGAGGGACTAGGAGAAGCAAGCACGTATATTGTAGTAGTCTTGGATATCAAGAGAAGATTTACTAACAAGGCCATGGTGACTTTTGCTCTTTAAAAGATTATCCTAGTGACATTATAGTGGATGATTGGAGAAGGGTGAGATCAGAGACAAAGAACCACATTTAGCACGAGGTAATGGTGTCACAAACTAGGCCAGTTAGCAAGGGGGATGGAGAAGAGAGAACTTGAGGTAGAGATATCAGGAGGCAGACACTAATGTAAATTTGAGAAGTAAAAGAGAGGGAGGAGTTTAGGAATGGTTTCAGCTACAGGTCAGTGAAAATGTTTTCATAATGGACTGGTTAGTGAATACTTTAGACTATGATTCAGATCCAGTCTGTGTTGTATAGTCTTTATTCTTTATGTTTTAAACATGTATAAAACTATTCTTAGTTTGAGGCATGGATTTGGCCCACAGGCTATAGGTTTTGGTAAACCGTGTCCTAGAGTAAGATACCTCAAGGGGGATAGCTTGAGTTAGGTAACAGAAGGAGAGAAGGTTCAGTCTGCAAAGGAATCTGAAAAGTACCTGCCAAAACTACTAACTAGTTGGCGGTTCTATCATAAATAGAAAACTCTTTCAATAAGACTGAAATTCTGACATATTGATCAAATTGCCCTTTATTAAAAAATCTATTTTTACAACATGTTCTTTGCTTTAGAAAATAAACCTTTGATTCATTACTCCTGTAATATTTTTATTCTAAGTCCTATATGCTCAGTACATGCTTTTGTGTTGAACTTGTCAGTTTTGGTTATAATTGTGGATGAAAAAGGGGCACTGTAATACATCTAACTGAAAGTAACCTCATAGGGTGATCTCATCATAAATTCCTAATTGGATAGATCATGGTTGGTAGTCATGCCCCAGGCATAACTTCTTTAGTAAAAGGTTTATCTTTGCCTTAAAAACCCTGTCCATTGTTCTTCTGCATCTAGGTTAACACACCTTTGAAGTACCAGTCATCCTCTTTTTCTATCCCTCAAAGGAGCTCCTAATCTTGTTCACTATCCTGTAATCCAATCTTCATCGTACCTTCTCCGGCCTTCACTTAATTTTCTATTTATTCCCTCCTTAATTCCAAGTGTATAAAAGAATGGCAAAACTGTCATTCTTCAGAGCATTTGAGATTTTGCATCCCAGCACTGTCATCAGTTTGGCTCAGATAAAATCTTATAAACATTTTCTACAGATTTAGACATTTCTTACATAAATTTTCTTCAGATTTATGTGTCCTAGATTAAGTGTCGGGCATTTCTTATGTTGAGATAATGTCCTACATACTTGAAATTAAGAACATAGTTTCTCATTACAATGTCATAACCGATTATATTCTTTAATAGTAGATGCTGCTTGGCTTGACGCATAATAAATAGGTGCTCGATACAATCAATTAAGAATAATGATAAAATTTCCATCGAAAATTTCTGTTCACTTAGAAAGTAATCACCAGTTTCAGAAGGCTTAAAAGTTTTCAACTTTGGGAGGATAGAAAGCAGTTAGTAGGGATGCTTTTCAATACCATTTGTATTTTTACAGTTGGATTCAAAGATGAGGATAAAGAAATGTTTCCATTCTAGCCGAAATAGAATTTCTAGGCCTTTACGTATGAAGAATTGCTCCTTTTGTTTCTAATTACTATGTATTAAAATGTGCACACACAGTTAATTCTTGATTATCTGAAGGTGGGTTAACTGGTTTATGGACTAATAGGTTTGTGGATTAGTCTGTTTTCCAATGGAGATGGTTAAGGAGCAGCAGAAATTTAGGATTAGGTCCCTTCCTCTACAGGGGCATGCAATCAAGCCCTGAGACATCAACTCTGATTGTCGGTTCCCCAGGTCTAGGGTCATGCAATCTGGCATACTTGATCTACCTTACTAATAGTCCTACCCAAAGTTTGCCTGTTCAGCTCCTGCCCCTTGAAAAGCTGTACTTCAACTCCAATATCATAATTACCTAATTGTTTAGCCTCACTGGAAAATGAGATCTTCCCAGATCCCAGCTGTGGTTTATTCAAAGTTTGATTGATTTGTAAACTGGCTCATCTACTTTGAGTTGATGAAAAGTTTACTGTGGTTTTATTTGAACTGTGTGTGGTTTGGGGTTATGTGTAACCTGGTTTATTTCTACTCACCATCCAAAAATATCTCTGTTAATCAATTATTGATTGTAATTATGTATTCTCTGAATTTCCCTAAAAATGTAATTTCAAAGCATTCTGACCAATTCTGTTTTATCTTCCAAAAGTTTCTTTCCATTTCAGGGATCCTATTTGTTTTTAATATGATGTTCCTGTGACAATGTAAAACTGTCCAATTCACAAAGTTGTTTTTAAGTATTCAACTCCAAAAAAAACTGGGCTGAAACTGATGTTTTAACTTACGGAAATGGTTTCCAAATGTTCAACGCTATCTGAATATTAGTATACCAATCAGAATACTAGTTTTTTATTCCAAAATGTGTTTACTTGATAACATTATTCATGTCTTCTAACTTTTTACTGTATTCTTTAAGATATAACAAGGCAATACATGGAAAAAAGTCTATGAAAAGAAAAACAAACAAACAAACAAACAAATATAGCACTACAAGCTGAAATCAAGAATACTTTATCCTTTCAATACCAGAAGACTAAATGAGATAGGTTAGTGAGGAGATACCAGAAAGACATAGGAAGAAGCAATGTAGTAATCCAAGTGTGAGAGGAAAAAAAAAAAAAAAGTGAAAGAAAACCTAGAGCTCTTGCTGACCTCATTCCAAGCTATATGCCTCTCTTCTCAATATGTTTTATAAAGAATATTGACATTTAAAGGCTGGAGGCAAGTCACACGAAGTAAACAAACAACAACAAAAAAGTCCTAATATGTTTCTGAATTAAAGCCGTGGGTGTGAAGGCAGAGTAAGCTTTGCTCTTCAAGGCATTTCCATGAGTTATATTTTTACAGTTTCTCCTTAGATCTCCAGTAGAATATTCAGGTAAACCTTGGAGAATGCATTTACTTAGCAGTCTCAGTTATCAGTTTGCATGTACCGTGTTATATCTGGTACTATGTTGCTAAATCAGATTGCTTTAAACCTAGTTTACCTTGGAATATTACCTCTAGCTCCTTGTTCACTGCTAAACATTTTGTTTTCCTCATCAATACCTTAAACTTGAATGTTTAAAGGATGTAACAAAGTTAAAGTAACTGAAATGGGGTAGATAATCAATAACTGTAATTTCTTCTTCCTCTGCTCTTTTATCCCCTTGTCTAGTGCTTTGTACTATTAGGCTTCATCTGGATGCCCAAAGCTCCAAGGGTGTCATTCTATGGGCCTAGGAAGTTCTTCAAAATGAAGGCCTCCACCTAGCTCCTCATCCTCAGAACGTGCATGTTTCTGGACGTCATTAAAGCTTTGCAGATATTCCAGTCCCAGGAATATCTACCACCCAGTGGTTGGGTAAGTTTACATGACTACTTCTGGTCATTGACTTGAGAATAGAAGTAAAAAGTATCTCTTCTAGGCGAAGGCACTGAATTTAGCGAAAGACCCTCTAGAGTGCTTTTTCACCCTGAGCTGTAGTGACCAGTCATACCTGAGATAGTGGTTACCTCATTAGCCTGAATCCTAGAGTGAAAAGATGTGGAGCAGAGCCCTAGCTCTCCTTTGAAGGGCGTGAAGTAAAAGTGAGAGATGAAGCATTGTTTTCAGAAGCCAATAAGTTGGACGGATATATTTTTCTGCAACATAACCTAGCCTGTACCCTAATATACCATCTAATATTTCTCTTTCCTCATTAGTATGCATGAAAATAGAGACTCATTGAGGGAAGAGACTTTATCTACGTTGTAATGTTCTCTTCTGTATGTTCAGTGCCTGCACAGTGCTTAGAGTATGGGCAATACGCACTTAATAAATATTCATTTTAAAAAGAAATTAAAGACTCTACTTCTTGCTATGGTGATATAGGTTGTAATGGGGGTAAATAAATGTTGTTTCTTATGCAAATGAATCATAGCTCTATTAGCTAAGCAAGTCACAGGTTTTCGTTCCCAGTACTACTTACTGGTGATTGTAGACACATTGGAAGGCTGGCATATGAGATGATTTTAGTTAGATCTGGGTTCCTTCAGAAAAAGGAACTTGGGCAGCTACTTGAACAATCTCATGAATAGAAAGCTTCCAAATTGGTTTAAGACTAGATATGAGTTATTTAGGGGTCTACCGGGCACCAAAGAGAGGAAGAGAGAGCCAGACTAAACCTTGACTGTTGTGTTAAATAAGGTCCTGCTGACTAACCAGCACTATATTTGTAGTTACCAGTATTGTAACAACTTACTTACAACATAGTTGAATTTTAGGAGAGATTCTAGCTAGGAATTATTAAGGCCATTTCATTTTTTCTTACCAAAAAAATTGAAAAATTTACTTTATGAGTTTTAAGCAAATGGAAAAGATGCATTGATTTTGCCAGCTGAAATTCACTTCTTCAAAATGCTTTTTGAAATGCATGTAAATAGGAAACTTTTTTATAATAGACACACTACTGTGTGATTATAATCCCAGTACACTAAGAGCAAATACAATAAAATTATAATAAAAGTATGAACATCTTTTTTCCAAGAGCCAGCTCCATGACAGGCTGATGCCAAAAGAGGGAAGCTAGAAATATGTGAGAACATTTCTTAGAGGTCTAACTACACTGTAAGAATCATCCAGTTATAACATCCAAAGACCATGACATATGGGCTCTAGCCAGGCCATCTAAAGTGGGTGATGGTAGCATTAGTGTAAGGGGGTGATAACTTATGCTCAGCACATGGCTGACAGTCTAGGGTCCTAAGTGGTGTCTCACTTTGTATATAACAGCAGCTATCTAACATTTATGTAAACAGAGTCCTGGTACTAAAAACAGAAATGGAGGCCAAGAAGGGAAAGTGAGGACGTTGGGCCCTGGAAAGCATTGGATTTTGGAATCTAAGTTCAAGTGGGGCACCAAGCAAAAAGCCCTGATAGTGACAGTCAGAAATGAAAATAAATAGAAATGGACAATAATCCTATGAGAAAGTTACAGTAAATGATTTTTTCACAATCAGTTATTTTCTTTCTGCTGAAAAGACAAGAATGGCAGGATGTCCGGTGGGGAGATTGCTGGCATACACAGGGTAGAGAGGTTTCTTTCCTGACAGTGATAGTTTTCTGTGATCACTTAACACTTACGGAAGTTATCAAGTCTTTACACTTTCTTAAGCTTTACTTTTCTTGTTGAGTATTACTAGTTTCCTTTGTTCTTAAGATTTGGCTCCTTCATAAATTGGCAAAAAGGTTCTAGACATTATAAATATTCAACAATTGAACCATTTGTTACACAAGGATATAAAATATTTAAAATTAAATTATCACAATTAATTATACCTAATTTCATAACTAAAAATTATGAAAAGAGAAATGTGTTTAAGTTATAATTTATGAACAATCTATTCTTTCAAGCTTTCAAACCAAACATGATAAATTTGTAAGCAAACGAGTTATTCCTCATATATTTAAATGTGAGTGAAAAGCAATGCACTTTTAGATTTATTAGAAGTGATAAAATGTTTAGTCCTTGAACTACTGATTTCTTTTCATTCTTATCTTGGATGATACCATTTCCACTTACGAATTTTACTCCATGGTATTATAACTAGACGACACAGAAAAAAATGTTTAGTAAAATTGCAGGCTATGGGCTCAGACTGTCTGGGTTTTGAATCCTGACTCCTAACTGTGTGACCCAATTAACTTACCTACTGTGACACTTATTCCTGATCTTTTACATTTGTAAAATTGATAATAATAATGTATGCTTCATAAGGTCATTCTGGCTATTAAATGGAGATATAAATGTAAAGTCCTTGACCTCCTGAAGTGATCTGTAAATAGCAGTTATCATTTACTATCTCCATATGTAAGCATCAGACCTGTACGTAACTGCCTGTTGGCAAAGTCCACTGGGATGTTGCAGACACACAACACATTCAGGCTCTTCAAAAACAGAACTCACTGATTCACCTCTACATTGACTTTTTCTCTGAAATCTTTGCCTAATTGCTTTGACTCTTATCTCCTGAATCTAATCAATCACCCTGACCTACTGATTTCCTTCATGTATGTCTACCCTTGCCTTAGGTTGGCTGCTCCCCTTTAGTCAGTCCCTTGGTCAGTCTCCCAAGCTTTCGTATCAGCCCTCCACTTTGTCTCCTGTCCTCTAGTCTAGTGCTTTGCCCCACGCCTCCCTACCCCACCTTATATCCATCCTCCATAAAGCAGTCAGAGCAATCCATCTAAAACACAAACCTAATTGGGTGACTCCCTTAGAAACTCCCAATGGCTTCCCATCACTTACAGAAAAAAATCTGAGCTCATAGTATAACTTAGAAGCTTTAGGTCTTAGGTGGTGCTCTATTTCTGGTTATTGTCATTTGGGGGATCCAGCTTTTACTTTTGTTATTTCCTTTTCCTCCAGGAAGGTGTGTTTGTATCCCAGCTTGGGTTAAACATGACAGTTTGCTCAAATAGAGTCTGTGCCTACCTCTCGTTGACAACTTCTATATCATATCAAATAATTCTTGGGGGTATAGTCTCCTCTGCTACACTATAAACTTCTCAATTGCTATGATTATGGCTCACTCATCTTTGTGCCATAAGGTCCTGGCTTATACAAGATTTTTAATGTTTCACTGGACTGTCAAACATCATTTTAGTTAATTTTCCCAGTATTTTTCACCTCCTCTCTACCAGGGGAAAAAAGAAAAGAAAAGAAAGCAGATTCTCTACCTCTTATAGTTTACACTTTCTGGAAATGCTGTAGCTCTATTTCCATCATTTACCAGTCTGGCTTTTATTTCAGGAACTGAGAATCTGGGGTATAAAAAGAATACAAGGGTCTCGTAATAAAAATATTCATGAAAAACTGGGCAAGTCTGTAGAACATTCTGAAGATGCAGGATCAAGCTTACAAAGAACTGAGCAAGCTCAGAGGATTTGGATTTGCCTCCAAAAAAAAACAAAACCAACCAACCAACCAATTAACCAACCAACTAACCAAAAAGCAAGCAAGCAAACAAACAAACATGCAGGGAGGAAAGGAAGATGTGGTTCTCTTTAAGGCTAGAACAACTCCGACCACCTCTAGAGCTGTGCTGTCCAATGTGGCAATGACCAGCACCTGTGGTTACTGACCACTTGAAATATGGCTACTACCAAAACGAGATGTGCTTTAACTGTACAATATACACCATATTTCAAAGACTGTACATAAACACAAAGAAGGTAAAATGACTCATTAAAATATTTTAATATTTATTACTTGTTGAAATGACAATATTTTAGATATATTGGGTTAAATAAAATATATAATTAAAATCAATCTTATCTATTTATTACTTTTCATAATATGGCTACTAGAAAATTCAAAATCATATATGAGGTTCACATTATATTTCTATCAAACAGTCCCAAAGGATGCAACAACACCTTATAATTACTTATTTTTCCCTTCAGTTGGAGCCGTTGAAATGCTCCTTTGGGGAATATGACATCCTGTTTGGGCAGGGTCATTGCAGAATCAATTTGTATACTCAGGAGTTCCTAGTGAACAAAACAGGCCCCTACCCCCAGAAATCAGGTGTAAATCTAAATAAGTTTTCTTAGAACTACTTCTAAGCTCTACTCCTAGGATGACCTGAGATTCAGCTGAACAAGGCACTTGTTCCCCATGGTTGAGTCACTTCCAATGGGGCATGAACAATGGTTGGGCATCTACCTACTGAATGTCTGCTGAGCCAGAGTATGGCTAATTGGCCATATGCCCAGAGTGTTACGTCCCCCTTTGGGTCAGTAACAGCCCTGATTCTAGGGTGAATAACTGCTTACCTCTCTAAGGTGAATTAACTCTTTCAGGGCACTAGGGCACCATTTAGCACACTGAAATGAATAATTGATTCAATGGCTCCCTAAGGACACCCTGGAGTACAGAGAAGAAGCAGAGCAATTTGAAGCTCACATAGCAATCCTGCAAAGCCTATTAGGGGAACAAGACAAATTAGATGAAAGTGCTCTGTCCAATTGGGATATAAAGGCAGTTTATATGAGCAAGATGTAATTGCCTAAGTGGGAATCTGGCTAAGAAAACAAGGCTTTTCTGAGAAAAACTTTGGAAGGAAAGAATAAAGCATGGCTAAGATCTCAGTTCTATACAAAAGCAGATTGCATGCTTGTGTACTATACAATTATATTTCAAAGCATTTTGTCCACTATATTGTAACTATTATTCCAAAATTTTGAATAGCAAACTGAGAATGAGGAAACTTGACTTCAAGCACAGTGTTACCACTAACTCCCGCGAGGCTTTGGGTAGCTGACCTTTTCTCCATGGGCCTTAGTTTCTCCATTAGATGATGTTAGGGATTGTGCTGGGATTGGGATGTTTTACATGGGATTTGGTGAAAAGATTTAGGAATGTCTAAATCCTGCCCCAGACCATAGCCAGCTGGGAGTGAGAGATACAAACAAGGAATGATAGCCCAAGGGAGCAGATTATCACGTCACTGTTATCTGAGCCCTTGTCTCACACCAAGGAATGCTCTGGTAAACTGAGCTGGAGCACAGATCCCAAGAGTCTTTTTTCCTCCCTGTACCTGAAACCGTGAAGCAGGATTTCACTACACCTTGGAAGGCTGCAGTGAGGACTAAAACAGAGCGTGCAAGTGATGGTTTTGTTTCAAGAAAATAGGCTCCGGGTCAGCCCCTTCTTTGCCCTACATGAGAAGCCCAATGCATGGTGGCCCCATTTCCCCATTCGCCACTGACAAAAATGGCTCCATTAGATTTCTCAACTCTAACCCATGAGATACCCTTCTAGAGGAGGACTAAGGAAGGAAGGGGCAGGGGACTTCCTCAGGGAGAAGAGAAATGAAGAGTTTTCCTACTGTGGCAGTCTCTTCCTGATTCTTTTACTCCTATTCTACTTCCACTATTGTTTTATTATGCCATCTGCATGGGAATCTGAGATCTTTAGTGTTGACCTAACATAAAAGTGATTCAGCCGGTTTCTACTTTGCATCTCTAAGTGGAAAAAAAATTGTTTTTCTGTTGATTACTTGCTTTGCCTACCTAGAAGCTCTTTGAGATCTATTGAGAAAGCTTATTAAAGACCCCGACCTCGATCATTTAGTGTAATAGCTCCTCTGATAATCCAGCAATAATATTAATCACCATCATTCATGCAGTGCTTATTATGTGTCAGGTGTTGTTCTAGATGCTATGATATATCAATACATTTAATATTTACAACGAGCCTCAGAAGTGTTTTAATTACAACTGGCATTCCTATTTTACTAATATAAAAGCTAAGGCACAGAGAGGTGAAGCAACTTGTTCCAGATGTCATGGTTAATAGGTGACAGAGCAAGAATTTAAACCCAGGGTTAGGGAACTCAGAGTCACCAGGTTAGACTGCTGTTCAGTGTCAGTTTTATCCCTTAGACTACACATTTCAACCATATAATAATTTCCATTTATAGGGACAGCAGTTTTCAATGTTTAAAATCCAATTTTATATTAATTTAATTCATATAAAGTGCCTCTAGTTGTATGTAAAGTACTTATACATAAGTGAACAGTGATTATTAAAGTACTCTAATTAAGAACATATTTATATTTGTTGTAGCTAATGTTTTAATTGCATAATAAAATTTTACTAATACACTGATTACAAAACATCAGAAAGTTTCATTCCATTTTATGCAGAAATGAAATATAATCGTGGAAGTCTAATGATGTTTGGTACCTCTACTCTTATCACCTTTTTATTCAGACAGGCAGAGCTACAACATGCAAATTAAACAAAAACATTAACCATAATAAGTATCACTGACCTATGCCATCATCTTGTCATTCATTAATTTGCAAAATTTAGCAAGTTACAATGAGCATTACTGTTGTTGTGCTGGGGAGTTAATATGATGTGTGAAAAATCATCCCTTAGAGGTCTAGCTGGGTGGGGGGGTGGGGTAGATACACCTTAAAGACTCTCTTAGTAAAGGATTTTCATTGATTATACCTCCTAAGGGAGAAATTCTGAGGCCCTTAGATCAGTCAGTGGCAACTTGGCATAAAAAAGGGCAGCAGTTTGAGTCCCAATGGGTCTAAATAATGCAGCAGGTAACTACCTCATCAGGGGTTTAAAATCTTTTAAAGTTTACTTGAATTTTTCTTTACAAACACCTACCTAATAAACATTTTTCCATTTTTGTCACAATTAAATGCAAAGAGCTTGTGATTTGGGTTCTGAAGTCAGAACCTAGCTCTATTCACGCAGATAATTTTAGAAACACTAAACATTACTTTCACCTTCTCTGACTTGAAAGATTATCTGGAACAGGAGTAGAAATGTAAGGTCTCTGCTGGTCACATTTTCCATAATAGCTTTGGGAAAATATCTGTACCTTCCTTTCCTCCATATGATTAGATTACATGCTATTTTGTCATCTGGGTTGAATATGCATTTTAGGTGTAGAAATAAGTATCCTGACATAAGCAAAAGGCTAATTTTCAAATACCATCTTTTTCATTTTTTCTGTCACTCCCAGGTTTCCATTTTTATTTTGCTTTCTCTTTTTTTGTCTTACTTTTTTTCTCTCTTTAAAATTTGATTTCAGTCTTTCTCCTTCTGTTTTGCCTTATTTCTACAATTCATCACCTCAGGAATACAACCTGTGGCGGGGGAGGTTGCCACAGCTGGACAGAGGGAGGTGACAATGTTGTCTTATTGTCACTGCCTGGTGAAAGCAGTGGGGTTTCACCTTCTCTTTCCAGCTGCTGAAATGCTGCACAACCAAATGCAATCCTGGTTGCAAAACTGCACCTAAGATGCCACTATGTCACTATGTTTCCTCCCCAAGACATTTCATACGTGCAAGGATGGAAGTAAAGTCCCTAGCACTTAAATGGTGCAAAATAAATGCTTGCTGACTCATCATTTCACTGCAGCTCTCTGAGGCAGCAAATGAGGCTTATTTCATGGTCCTGGACCTACATTCCAATGGTAAGCAAAAATTATCCCTGGTAACCCCATTTCTGTGTCTTAATTTCTCTAATGGAGTATTTAAGGATTCACTACACATAATTGTTTTGCGATAGGAACTTGGTCCATATTTACTTCTAATTACAGATTATTACTCTCAAGGGACAGAATGTTACATAAGCCTAGATACTGTGTTTCCCCAAAAATAAGGCTGGGTCTTATATTAAGGTTTGCTCCAAAAGATGTATTAGGGCTCATGTTCAGGGGATGTCATCCTGAAAAATTATACTAAGGCTTATTTTCCGGTGAGGTTTTAATTTGGGGGCAACACAGTATGATTATTATGCACGATAGAACCAATAGAAGGTACAGATTAATGAACAAGCTCTGTTTTAATTCGTTAATGTTATCACCATTAGTCCTAGTTTTTACCTGAAGATACCTGGCTGTCTATATATATTGCTTTGCCTGACCTCTGGGCTCTGCTTCCGAACTCCAACTCCTGTTAACTGCTAGCTCCATTAGGTTTGGAATCTCAGCCAGAAATAGAGTGAAGCAACTCTATGTGGTACCATGGGGTCAGCTCATCCTGCTCTGCCTCACATTTCGGTCATTCTTAGTCACCCAGCCAAAATGAAACCCTGTGTCTACCTGTCTCTGTCTTCTGCTCACATGTACGTTTTCTCCTCTTATCCTAACTGACCTCACAAACTTGCTCACAGCACTTCAAAGAAGTCTTGTATTATGTAAAATTAAGAATGCTTCCTCCATCTCTTAGCCTGGCTCTTCCTAGAGGCCCATGCTTCTCTGGATTCATCCCAGAGAGGTTCTCCTAAACTCCATGTGGCATGGTCCTAGGAGCTAAATGGTTTTTCCCAAATCCCAACGATAATATGGCTATTTATGGAGCATATTCTATATGCCAGGCACTAAGCTAAGTACTGTATGTAGATAATACTTACTCCTCTTATTATCCCTTACGATTTACATGAAAAAAAAAAAAAGTCATTGAGTGCTCACTATATGCCAGGCATTATTTTTTGAGTTGGAGTTTCCCCAGAAGCCAATCCTGAAAAAAATGATTTGAATAAAAATTGTTTATTTGGGACGTGATTCCAGGAAACATTACTGGGCAGTGGGGAAGTGACACAGGAAAGGAAACACACCCAGTAAAGTGTGCGTTATCAAACAAATGACCATTGTAGGTAAAATCTGGTTAAAATGGAAAAATCCAGGAGCCAATGTAGAATATCATTCTCCCGAGTTATCTCACTCAGGAGGGAAGCCATCTGGCTACATACGCATAAATGGATTTTCAGACAATGTTGAGATCTGGCTGGAGTTAGCGAACCTTCATTTGTAATAACACCAATCTATTTATTCACTTCTGTGTGAGTTCCCAACCCCCACCCCACCGGATGCTTTGATCTTCTTAACCTTAAATTAGTCTGCATCCAAATCTCTTCTCCTTTGTTCATCTCAATGTGAGCTCTGCCTGCTCAGAGACTGAGCCATCACCATCTTAAACCTCTCTGTCATGTTTTCATTTCATTTTATTATATTTCATTTCATTTCATTTTCATTGTAAAAACTGGAACTTTTCAAACCTCTCTTTTCTTGAAGTAAAAACATCCTTTAGTGACTGCAGAATCTATATGCCAGTCCCAATCTCTCTGATTATCTTCAGACCTGCACAAAACACAATATAATTATCACCTTCCCCCACCAAATTTGCCCCTCCTCTTCTTTCTCTCATATTTTGGTTAGAGTCAATGCTATCCCTCTAGTTATCTTTAGAAAACAAACAAACAAACAAACAAATAAACAAACCTCAATCTGGATTTTGCACATGAATCCTCCTTGTCATTCACCTCCCACATAGAATTCGTCTTGAGTCGAATTCGATTCTATCACTTTAATATCTGTCAAATCTCTCCTACTCTGAACAACTTAGTTTGGGTCTTCACCTTTACTACAACAGCCTCCCAATGTATTTCCCTGCCTCTATTTCAGTTTTTTTTTTAACCCATCTCAGTTCTTCTTCACTCTTTTTCCTAAAAGACAAATATAATGATGTCACTGCCTAACTTAAAAGCCTTCTATGGTTCCTGGGGACCCTTAGAATTAGTTCTGGGATGTTGGCAAAGCCTATGACTCCTTCATGATGTGACATCTGCTTACCACCTCCACCCTGCTTTGTCTTCTGTTTCTCTCCATCTGCTTCGTACCCACCCACCGCATAAGTCCCCATCTCATCTGCAGGACATGCTCACATACCCATGCTTTTGTCTAAGTCACATTTTCTGCCTGGAATACCCTCCAGGCTTCTTGACCCCAAATAGACACACCCTACTATCAACCTGAAAAAACGACTAAATATTTGTTCTTCCAGCTCAGCTCAGGATATGGGAGGTCTCCCTAACCTGTCAGATCTGGTTTGGATGCCTTCTTAGTTGATTCTGTAATGTCAAGCTCTCTTCAATAATAAATTTGAGTTTGTGAAACAAAAAGACCAAAGTGTACACACTTTTGCATTTCCAGCACCTACCGCTGTGCCTGGCATACAGCAGGTGATCAGTAGCTGTATGTGGAATGTGAACCTTATAAAATTGCTGTCCTCACACAAACACCCAATCCATCTTTTAAGAAAAACATTTAAAAGCATCACTTCTTATATAATATTTTCTTTTTTTGAAACTCCTGTCTGGCTGGGCTTTTTCATTCTACCCTCCATGTCTCATATATGTATATATCTATATCTATCTCTCTCTCTCTATCTATATATATAGATATATATATATATTTATATATCTATATATATAGATAGAGAGAGAGAGATAGATATAGATATATAGGTATAAAGTTAAATAAAATTAGAAGAATGAACTTTTTATTCCTTAAAGCAAACTTACAAGATGGATGGTTACAAAGATGTATCTTTAGAGACAACTAAACTTCATTAATCTAATGTAAGTGTGAAACATCCACTAGCTTCCATCAAGATGACTAAACATTTCAAATAGCTATTTTCTTAAGTAATTTTTTAAAATGTGTACTTCATTTATGTGTCAGGAAAATGCACCATTTCATTTGATTAGTGTAAATCAAATTGCTACAAACTGCTCTCTGAACCAAAACCATGCTGTTTCAGATGTGCATTAAGTAGTAAATCAACTTTATTGGAAATGCTGGGTCTCATCTTTTCAGAGCAAATGCTGTGCACTTTTTTCAGAGGTTCAATAATTCTTTTACATCTGGAGTCTCTTTAGTAAATTGCTCCTATTTAGTAAATTATCACTGCACTAAGTAGCCCAAAGTAATTAAACTATTAAAAAGTGTCCAAAAGTTACCTCCCTGTGTTATTCCTGGGCTTTTAGCTGAATGTATTTAGCCTTCTCTGCTTGTCCTTTCAGGGATTTCTCAGTACCTTTGACAAACTTTTGACAAAGATTTGCCAGCATCTTTTGGCGGGGCTTATTTTATGACCTGCTTCTAGGAAGCTTTTGGACTGAAAGGCCTTCAATAATTAAAGCACAGTGAGGTGCTTAGCAAAGGAGTGCACTGCTGCCCATCAGGAATCAAAGTTATTGTTGGTGGCCGACATCACACTTAATGTGCATCTGTTGAAGTAATTCACCTTCTATAGCTTTTTTCTCATTTTGATAGAAAATTTATCAGCAACCTAAGAGAGTAAAACTGGTTCAGTTTCACATTGAAATGTGTTGCATTCAAGTGCAGTGAAGTGTGATTTTAAGAACTGCTTAGAAAACAGTATCTATAATGTTAAAAAAGCTTTGTCAGGTAAAAGGAGGTCCATTTTGGATATGAAGCGGTTCCTTGCCGGGCAGCATAAAATATGGGATAGGGAAGCTTTCTTCTTAAATTAAGGTAATTTAATTTGGTACTTTCAACATACATAAGTATTCACTCCTATTTTACTGAATATGCACGTGCACTGAATCTGCTCAAATATGACAGCCAGTGTTTTCTAATCTCTGGTCACACGCATATTAAGTTAACAGATTTTAACTGCCTTGTAGGATGACATTTTAGCCCGCATAGTTTTAGAAACAGTCCTTGCTACATGCTTCATCAGTTGCATCTGTGGATTGAATGTTCCTTTGAAAGCACTACCATAAATATTTCTGCAAATGAGTGATCTGTTCCCATTACATCTGCTAATGCTATCTTATGGCAGAGCAAACAAATAGTTCAGACATCACATCACTGCACATAGGAACAGTAAGGGGTACTCTGGCAGGGTGTAGCTCATCACTGAGAATTGCATCCCTGACTGTCTCTGAGGAGCTAACCTGTCTTTTCAGAGACATTTTTCTTGATAACCTGTCACAAGGAGAACTGTGGCTGTTCAGTGAACAAAGAATAATGCTAACATTGTATATGTTAAAAAGCAGCAAACTTTAATCTCAACAGCTTTTGAATGTAAACATCTTTTAAGGCCAATACATTTCGAAAAAACAAACAAACAAAAAACAAAAACAAGAGACAAGCATCTTGAAAATAGAAAAAAAAAAATTTGCATCTAACCCAAAATATTATTTACCATAAATTTAGAAAAATAAATTTTAAAACAATGTTTGGTAAATGTATCTTATTTCTGAAGTCCAAGCGGGTATTATTAATATTATCCTAATAATTTTATACTGCACACTTTTTTTCTGTGAAAAATTTACCAGAGATCGTTTATATATTTTCCTGTCCAATGAGTATTATTTTTATTTGTAAAACAAGGGAGAGTTAAAATATTCTCCACTTTGAGAACAATTTGAGATATTCTTCTATGTGAAGAACATAGAAAATGGCTGACATTTTAAGCTCTGATTGCATAAAAGATTATTGTAGTTCTCAATATAAAGAAACAGGGAAAATATCTCTATCTTTTAATGCAGCTCAAAAAAGTACGGGAGATTGGTCAGATAACATTTTTTATGATCAGTGATATATCATATCTTCAAAATGAGGTGATCACAGCAACGCATACAATATCCATGGAGTCAACCTTTTCATTTCTACACCACAGCCTGTGTACTGCCAAAAAAAGCCATTTAGGATCCTTTTATCTGTGTAGAATGCAAATGCTTCTGATTGGCAGCTTGAAATAAAACGTTTCAGTTTTTAAAATCAAATAAAGAGGCATAAGGCTCACATGAATTGACAAATTCTACAAGTCCTATAATGTGCTAGCCTTGGCTGGCCGTAGTTGCCATGAGCTAGACTAAATACCCTGTTCATCTCTCAGCTCTATTTTTCTGATTTCTGAATTTGAGATTTCTGAGATGTGTCATCCTGTAACTGAACACAAGAAATGCAAGAGATTACTCTATTAAGAGAACATTCTTGTTCTGAGATTCGTACAGAGGATAGCTTAACTACCTTAGTGCTTTGTGAAGAAAAATGTTCTCAGAAAAATGGTTGTGTTAGAACTAAGCAAGTTTTAAAATACATATATTTTAAAAGGAGAACACAGAGGCATAGAGTTCTTCAGTTTCTCCAAATTGCACTGCTCACTGAGACGAGGACAGAGATATTTAATTCCTCAACTCATGCTTTCACCTACTCCTGTATCTTCCCTAGCAGTTTCATAGACGTTGGTATACCAGTTCCCACTGCAATGAACTGACCATCTTGGGTGGCCTCTGCTCAAATTTCAACCATCTCTTTCCTTTTTTTTTTTTCTTGACTCCCCAAATTCTTTTCTTTTCAACCTAATACAAATATATCACAGAATATTTGAGTCTTGAAATACAAAGGACTGCTATTGTTAAACCATTATTCTGCTTTGAGGATATTCTGTGGTCTAATATAAAATTAGCTTGATAACATTTGTTCATATGAATTTACAGCATGCAAGAAAAATATTACCAACATAGACAAATGGACTTAAGATAAAATTCAATGTCACAAACAAAAGAATAACAACAACAAAATAGCAATGAGGTGGTGCCTTCCCAAGCCTCTGATGTACATTGAGAGAGAGTCTCACCAGCAGCCTACAGACTGCCCTTTTTACTGGGCTTCTGTTCGGACTTTTACTAGGTAATGACTTTGTTAGTGAACATTGTTTGGGGAAAAATAATACAAATAGATTAAATAACATAGCCTTGGTAACTGTCTATAAAAAGTTAATGCAGTTATCCTTACAGGTACATTTGATAGGCCCTTACTGTATGCAGAACCCTGTCATAGGAGTTTGTTAAGAATGTCAGTTGTGTCATTTCCCAAGGACCTAATGATTAAAGCTAAATATGTACAAGCTGTGTGGACACCTGCAAACAATCTATGATCTAGGAACAACATACTTTCACAAACTGCACAACTCATGGCCAGAATGCCCTTCTACATATACTTAGAAAGAAAAGAACGAAGGCAGAGATGGAAGGAGAGAAGAAGTGAAAAAAGAGAAGACATATTTTCTTACCAAGTAGGGGGACAGAGTCAGGAGTGCAGCTTCCAGGCTCTTGGTCTCACGTGGAAAGGTGCTGGCTCAGGTAGTAAATGGCCATCAACTGTGATTGGATGGCCATCAGCTATGGCTAGTTGGCCGTCAGCTGTAACCAGTGAGCCACTGGCCACTAATATAACTGCCGTGGCTACACTAGCAGCAAAATGGGGGCTAGCAAGAAGATGGTGGCTGAGCTAGCAAGAGTGGATTGCAGTGAGCACGGCAGATTGCAGCTAGCAAGTGGGGTTGGTTGGTTGATAGAGAAGCAGACGGCAGGTTGTGGATAGTGTGGCTCCTGCTTCCTGTGTCTCCAACCCAGCCGCCGGTGAGAATATAGTGGTATGACTCCCCTATCTGTGGCTCCATGGGTGTTCCTTTTTGGCCTCACCATGTCCTGCATTCTTATGTGGGGAGTGGGACCAGAGTCCCCATGTGACACCCTGCATGATACCAAGTTAAATTTCATTCATAAAGGCAAAAGAAAACCTGGATGAAATATTTTGGTTAGTTTCATACATCATAATAAACGACATTCAATTACATTTTGTCATCAAATAAAAAGTGTTGAATGTAAGCCACTTTAAGGTTGACTGAGTCTCAATATCCCCTTCCCCAGATCTGGCGAGACATATTGCAACCCCTGTGAATGAATGTTCTATTTGTTCAGTAGTTAGTTATGAACAACCACTTAGCTATTTGTATCACGCAATTCATACTCTGTTATTAAGTTTGATGTTCATTCACACCTATGTGCTCTGAATCTTCCTATGTGAGTCTAAGGCAACTGAGAGACGAGGCCATCTTTTGCAGTCTCCACTAGTGGGTGTCAGACAGTATCTACTATCTCTATAAACCAGGTGTTGAAGATAGTTGTTCAGAACTTACTTACAGAAAGACCTCTAGCACATGATTTAACCAAAATACATTATATCCTAATTACGACATTACCAACGGTGAGGATTTTAGGACAATTATAAGTTCTCCTGGGCTATTGATTATTCCGGCTTCAAAAAATTTCCAGGCAATAATCATCTTGTCTATGAAACACTTTGAGACCTTTTCACAAGCTGAAGGTGAGGTAGTGCCATTTTCTGAGAAATGTATGATTTTTCAGGCATTATTTTGGTCTATCTCTAAACAGGTAGCCATTATTCCGGAACCATCTCTGAGGTAGACTTAACACAATTTGGAGACCAGTTAGAGAAGGCACAGAAAATAGCAGATCAGACTGAAATATCTTTAACAACAACTTGCCTGCATCAAATGGCAAGACAATATGCTTTAACAAAAAAGCCCATAAAATACAGAGTTCAGTGAGATGTTCGGAAAAAAAAAAGAAAAAGAAAAGAAAAGAAACATTCATTGCGTTAGAGATGCTAAAATTGTTGTTTGTGACAAAATCAATCTTGGATCTATCTACTTAATTCTTTCATCAATTATAACTCTTTTTCATTTGGTGCAAATTGGTAGTGATTAGAAACTTAAAAATTAAAACTTAATATGTTACAACAATGCCGGTGAGTGTTCTTCTTTTCAGTAGTACTCAGATAATTAAAATCATAATGTTAAAAGGCTGTATGTGTGTGTATTTTTTGGGGACTGGTTTAATATAAGAGCTGCTATATTGAAAACTATCATTACTTAATTTGGATGAGTTTTAACCTTACATATCCAAGTTCCCATATTGTTTTTGGATATAAGCATTGTTTTAATTAGAAATACTTTTTCAAAAAGAAATTAAAATTATAGAGACCATTTATATGTGAGCAAAATGGAAAAAGTAGGCAAAAGCACAAGTATCCTTAGGAATCCCTGATTCCACAATATTTTATTCTGCCATCTCAACCACTCCTAATATAGTCACTGCAATCGTCTCAGGGTTCTAAGCCCAACCAACCCTTCCCCATACCACCATTACTCATATTGCATACTATTCTAGACTGAAAGAAAATATTTGTGAGGACCAGAGGATTCATATTAGTAACACTCTTTGCAGGTAAAGGAAGGGCAAGACCTAAGAAAGAAATTTTACTTTAAGTGGGGTAACTACTGAAAGAATCTATAAAGGGAGATAAGATGGTAAGAGCAGTGGTTTAGGAACATTAGCTGAACAGTTGTGTGCAAGGTGGGCTCCGATCCAGGAGTGAAACATAATTTCCCGGAGAAACAGAGACACAGTAACGATAAAAATGGAAAGGGATCCACACCTCCTATGTGGCAAAGAAAGAATAAGCAGGACTTAGGGGATATTTAAAGATGGAAGGATTCAAAGATAACGCTAAGTTTTTAGCATAACTAAGTAACATAATTGAAAACTTATAACATAAAAATATAAGAAAAAATAACTAATTCTGGGTGGTAAGCTATTAAATGTACTGTGAGACTTACTAAATTTGAGGTAACAATGAAACACCCATATTACATTAAAAAGTAAGTAACAATGAGTCCTTTCATTTGTATAAAGGTTTATATTTTCAAAGTATTTTTTCATGCTATTTTGTTAGGTACTCACAACTTTAGGCATTTTTATTATGCCTATTTTATAAATAAGAAACTCAAATAAGTTTAATGAGTTATCTAAAAATACAAATAAGTTGAATGAGTTATCTAAAGAAACTCAAATAAGTTGAATGAGTTATCTAAAGATACACAGCTTATAAGTTGCAGAACCATGATTCTAACACAAATGTCTTATTCCTAAATCAAGAATAATTACATTTATACTTGATATTTGGAGATAGGAGATTGCAATTTGTCCTTGACAAATTGCTAGTTGCAATTTGCAAGTTGCTAGGTAAGAGAAAATAATGAAAGCCAAGACTTGGGAGTCCAGCAGATAAATATAAAAGTAACTGTAATTAATTTATCCGTATTTCTTGGGTTGAATTGCTACCTAACTTGATTTCTTCTCCTAACTATCAAAACAACCTTTAAAGTGATGTGAAATCTATTTTTTTCCTAAATTGGTTCCCATACCATTGTTTCCTCCTTCTGCTCTTTCCTACGGTGATTTTCTTTCTTTCTCAAGGCCATGGAAGAGTCTGTATTATCTATCCTGCCATCCTTACTTCCACTATCCCATTTGTACTTCTCACTATTCTTTTCTGCTATGGGCATCATGTTCCACTGAAAATCTGTAAGCTGAATATGGTTTCATGTCTCATGAGTCTCTTCAACTCTGCTTTAAAAGTAAAACCATTAATTCAAGCAAATCATCTTAAGGAAGAGATAACCTTAAATCCAGAAAAGGAGAGGAATTAGTCAAATGAACTAGCATCTTATCCAACTAAGTAACGTCTTTGGATATGCTGTCATCTGTCTATTTTCCACCATCTTGCTTAAAAATTCTAAGGAATAAATACTCAAGTTATCTGGAAAGTCTATTTATTTTGAACACATTTTTTTCCCACAAATCTGGAAAAACAATGTATCAATGAATATTTTTAGGAATATAAGGTAAATCAAAGAATCGGTCCTTTTTTTCAGGAAGTGTTCCATAGTTAGGGGTAGAAAGTATGAATGTACATGGATGTATGTGTGTGTGTAACATAAAATAGTATAGGTGAAATAATATAAATTAACGAATAAAAAAACAATAGCATGGTGATACTTAATTGAGAATGTTCTGTGGAGATTTGGAGGGTGGAGTTAGGCACCCTCCAAATTAGGCAGTTAGGCAGTGAAAGAGAGTCTAGATTTAGATGGTAGAAATAAGATGGGATTCCAACTGGGGAAAACCGAAAGAAACAAAGGCACAAATAGTCACTGGAACATGTACTAACATGTACAAAAGGCACTGAAGATGTAGACTTGCTAGGGAAAAATAAGTAAGAACAAATTTAAATTGGAAGTCAATGTTCACCACATAAACCTCAACTTTCTAAGACTAGTTTAAGTAGTATAAGCATATCTTAGAGATATTGCAGGTTCATTTTCAGACCACAAAGCAAGTATCACAATTAAGGGAGTCACAATACATTTTGCTGGTGAAGGGTCTTGCCTTCAATTTGTAAAAAAAAAAAAAAAAAAAAAAAAAAAAAAAAAAAAAAGCAACATCTGTGAGGTGCAATAAAATGAAGCACAATAAAACGAGGCATGCCTGTATTTCTGTTTTAGTCATCTTTTGATCCACTTTTTTTCTTTCAGCTGCATTATCTTTATAATATCAGGTAAACACTTTAAAGAAAATAATGAGCCAATTAATGTTTTTCCTTAAAGTAGGATTTCTTTTTTTAACCTTAATTAAAACAATTTGTGTAGAGATTTTTTCCCACCAATTGCAGGTTACCAAAAAACCAAAAAGAATGAAAAACAACAAACAAACACTGGTTTTGGAATCAAAGATTAATGTAAGCATAATACATAATTTTCCTTGCCTGCACAAACAGATTTAATAGGCAAACAGTATCAAATGACAATATCAGGCAGTTTACAGCCAACTAAAGACATTTGTCTAGCATCCTTTATCAATCTCCCCATGATAATACCTAAAAACACAGAGAAAACAAGTCATAATAGCACCAGAAAGTCTGTCTGACAGTTTGTCTCTCTCTGATGTAGGGGTGCAATCTTCTAAGCTGCAAGGCTATTGGAGCCACGCGGGCCACTGCAATGAGAAAAATAGACTCCTGGAGTTGATATTCCTGAAAGAAGTAAGAAGGTCCTTCAAACGCCTCCATCTCCAACTCCAAGCCCATCATAGCTTGATCAAAAACAAAAGTACTGGGCAGTTTCCCTCTGCTGTGTGGCTATGGCCTTTGGAAGGGGTTGGGTTACACATTATGCCATCTTATCCTACATACATTCAGAGTTGTGACTCCTAACATCGCCTGCACAGAAAGAGGGTAGATTGGGAAAGTAAGGGGCACAGATGTTCCATCCTGGAAAGTGCTATGAATCTAAAAACAGTCTCAGTATATTTATTCTCCATCGTGATCTGGAAATCTTTGGCTCCAACACTTAGAAACTGAGCTATAGGGTTTACTGTTGACACTTTATGGTCTGTGTTCTTGCTCTTCAATTGTTTGGGGAGACCAGTCAGAGAAGCATATCTTCACACATGATTCCTTCAAATTCACTAAAACTGGGAGCCAGCTCAGCCAGGGTGAAGGACTGTCCTTAAATTTGAGCTGGGTGCTTTTCAGATTTTCAATGGTTTCCCTGATTTTGGAACATACTGGTGAGTTGGTGAGAATTTGGGTTGCAGAGATGCCTAATGATTCTTATTTTGGGGTTTATTAGTCCTGAACAGACATCTTTTTTGTTGTTGCTTTTGGTCCCTAGCAATGTCAGTGGCTCCTATGAGATTATTATTTTTCCCTCCTGCTGGTGCTAGATCAGAAAAAAAAATAAAATTATTTTTTCTTTTTTTTTTTAAATCACCGTGTAACAGCAATCCGAGTTCCCTTTCTCTGGACTTAGCATTGTTAGCATTATTTTTCTATGATTAGAAAAATGACTCTGAGGGTAATACCTATCTCTATTCTCAGTACACCATTGCCCCAGTTCTACTCTCTAACTGGAGAATATTAGCAAGATTTTTTTTTTTTTCCTAAATTCCTTTCACTGCCTTATTTTCTTCTACTTTCTTGCATTGCTCTCTCAAAAATTGGTGTCATCCTATTATTTGATCCAAATTGTATTATGCAATGAGATGAATAAATTTATATTATCAGAACCACATTGAAGAGAGTAACTATTGTATATATGTACCACAGGTGATTACTACATTACACATAAATTTTGTATTGCAGATGAATACAGATAGAAAAATTGTAAGAAGATAGACATCAAGTGGGTAAAGAAGATGTGTTGTATGTATGCTGCACTTCATTAGTGACTAAATTCATACCATACTTTTGTGCTGTAGGAGAGAAAGCTATGATGGCACTTCTTACAGACTTTACTATCTTGAACAGAAGACTTTAAATAAATAACTAAAAAGAAAATTATATTTTTTTGTGAGTGTAATGCAAATTAAGGTAAACCCCAAACATGTCTATCCATTTTAAGCTTTATCAAGATTTGAAGTCACTAACAAGACAATACCATTATTGAAATTTCAGTATTAAGAATAGTTACCTTGGCATAAGGCTAAAAGGATGCAGCATGTCCTTTCAGTGTTACACTAAAGCATTGTTATTGGTACTAAGCGTCCTAGGTTGCCCAGGACTTTCCTTGTTCTTGCTGTGAAAGTCCCTTGTCTGGGAAACCCCTCAGTTTTTAGAAAACCAGCCCAGGTGGTCACCAGTACACTCAATGAATATTTAAGTGCCTGGGGGATGTAGCTTTGTTTGACTTTTTATTTACTATTATTTAAGGGCTCAGACTTGGCGAAGTTACATGTTGATTTGGAGACTTTGTCTGGTAGAGATGCAAATAAACTGGTAGAAAAGATAACTCCACAGTTCCCCCCCCCCCTTTTTTTTTGTGTAAAGATTTTATTGGGGAAGGGGAACAGGACTTTATTGGGGAACAGTGTGTACTTCCAGGACTTTTTTCCAAGTCAAGTTGTTGTCTTTTCAGTCTTAGTTGTGGAGGGCGCAGCTCAGCTCCAGGTCCAGTTGCCGTTTTCTAGTTGCAGGGCGCACAGCCCATCATCCCTTGTGGGAGTCGAAAAATTGAACTGGCAACCTTGTGGTTGAGAGGACGCATTCCAACCAACTGAGGCATCCGGAAGCTCAGCGGCAGCTCAGCTTAAGGTGCCGTGTTCAATCTTAGTTGCAGGGGGCGCTGCCCACCATCCCTTGTGGGACTTGAGTACTTGAACCGGCAACCTTGTGGTTGAGAGCCCACTGGCCCACGTCAGAATCGAACTGGCAGCCTTCGGAGTTAGGAGCATGGAGCTCTAACCGCCTGAGCCACGGGGTCAGCCCCACAGTTTCCTTTTTTAATAGAAAAAATTTTATTGTGCTGTAGGACATTATCTAGTTTTGTATATGTCCTAGATATCTTGATTTAATATTCACTTTAGAAATGAATACAAATAGCCAGTTTTTTTTAAATAATTAAAAAAAATTCAATTATAGTTGACATACAATATTATATTAATTTCAGGCATGCAACATAGTGATTAGACATTTATATAACTCACTAAGTGATCACCCCTATAAATCTAGCACCTGTCTGACACCATACATAGTTAATACAATATTATTGACGATATTCCTTATGCTATACCCTACATCCTTATGACTATTTTGTAACTACCAATTTGTACTTCTTATTTGCTTCCTCTTTTTTCACCCATCCTCGCAAACCCTCCGATCTGGCAATCATCAAAATGTTCTCTGTATTTATGAGTTTGTTTCTGTTTTATTTGTTCCTTTAAATGTATTCTTTAGATTCCACATATAAGTGAAATTATATGGTATTTGTCTTTCTGTGTCTGATTTACTCCACTCAGTAAAATACCCTCTAGGTCAATCCATGTTGTTGTAGATGGCACGATTTCATTCTTTGTTATGGCTGAGTAATATTCCATTGTATATATGTACCACTTCTTTTTTACCCATTCATCCATTGATGGACACACAGGCTGCCTCCATATTTGACTATTGTAAATAACGCTGCAATGAACATATGGATGCACATGTCCCTTCGAAGTAGTCTTTTGGGTTTCTTTGCATGAATAACCCAGAAGTGGGATTACTAGGTCCTTCTTTGTCTCTTGTTATAGACTTTGTTTTAAAGTGTATTTTGCCAGGTATAAGTATTGCTACTTCATATTTTTTTTTTTCCCCATTTTCATGAAATATCTTTTTCTAAACCTTTACTTTCAGTCTCTGTGTGCCTTTTGATCTGAAGTGAGTCTCTTGTAGGCAGCATATGTAAAGGTCTTGTTTTCTTATTCATTCAGCCACCCATGTCTTTTGATTGGAGCATTTAATTCATTTACATTTAAAGGAAGTATTGATATATATGTAGTTATCACCATTTTATTATTCATATTTTTTATCTTTTTTTCTTTTTCTTATATAAGTACCTTTAACATTTCCTATTATACTGGGTTTGGTGGTGATGGACTCCTTTAGCTTTTTCTTGTGTGGGAAGTTCTTTATCTGTCCCTCAATTCTAAATGATAGCTTTGCTGGGGAGAATAATCTTGGTTGTAGGTCCCTACATCACTTTGAATATTTTGTGCCGGTCCCTTCTGGCCTGCAAAGTTTCTGTTGAGAAATCAGCTAACAGTCTTATGGGAACTCCCTTGTAGGTAAATAACTACTTTTCTCTTGCTGCTTTTAAGTTTTGGCATTTTAATTATGATGTGTCTTGGTGTGGGCCTCTTTGGGTTCATCTTGGCTGGGTCTCTCTGCATTTCCTAGGCTTGTATGTCTATTTCCTTCACTAGGTTAGGGGAGTTTTCCATCATTATTTCTTCAAATAGGTTTTGAAATCCTTGCTCTCTCTCTTCTGGTACCCCTAGGATACGAATGTTGGTATGCTTGAAGTTGTCCCAGAAGTCCTTTAAACTATCCTCAATTTTTTTGGATTCCTTTTTCTTTTTTTGCTATTCTGATTGGGTGTTTTCTGCTACCTTATCTTCCAAATCACTGATTCAGTATTCTGCTTCATCTAATCTACTGTTGATTCCCTCTAACGTATTCTTTATTTCAGTTATTGTATTATTCATTTCTGATTGGTTCTTTTTTATGCTTTCTATCTCCATTTTTATGTTTCCTATGTCTTTCTTGAATTTCACACTGAGATCACAGGTCATCCTTATAACCAATGTTTTGAACTCTGTGTCTGGTAGATTGCTTCATTCCATTTTGCTTAGTTCTTTTTCTGAAGTTTTGTTCTGTTCTTTCATGTGGGACATGTTTCTTCATCTCCCCATTTTGGCTGCCTTTCTGTGTTTACTTTTATATATTAGGTAGAGCTGCTATATCTCCCGGTCTTAGTAGAGTGGCCTTATGTAGTAGGTGTCCTGAGCGGCCCAGTGACACAGTCTCTCTGGTCACCTGAACTGGATGCTCCAGGTGTGTTTCTTGTGTGGGTTGTGTGTACCCTGTGTTATAGTTGAGCTTTGGTTGCTGTTTGCACGTCAATGGGAAGGACTGACCTGATTGTTTGTGATCACTGGCCATGACTACAGTGGAGGAACTATTGTGCTGGGGCTGACTCTACAGAGTAGGATTTGCTTTAGCAGGACTCTGGTGTCTGCCTAGTCTGCCATTTGGTGTGCATCTGAGGAGACAATGGGGTGGTACTTCGGTTTATCCAAAGCTGGCCACTGGATATGCCGAATCTGGCACCTCCTGAGAGGGGCTCCACTATAGGCCAAATTCAGCTGCAGCCTGTGCCCTGTTCAAGGCTACCTGGCATGAGCTACAATGCAATCCTCAAATGTTTTCCACCCATGCTGTGCTTGCAGGTGCCCTGAGAGGCCAAGCTGTGAACTGAGGCTGGCTGTTGCTAGTCCTGGGCTTAGGACTGCTCAGCTAGAGGTATAGACATGCTGACGCCAGATGTTGCTTGTTTGGGTTTTTTGAATCTTTGCAAAATTTCAGGAAAGTCTGTAGCATGAGATAAGATAGGCCATTTGTAGAGAAAAGCCACTGAAGGAGGCTTGGGTGGGACTGCAAGTTGGGTAGGGTGGGGTCTCAGGGACTCATCAAGGCTTAGTGAAAAAAATGATGTTAGACAGATTGATGGAAACTCAGATATGGCAGCTGCCTGCATGTGCATGTCAGGAGGGGGGAGGGCTCAACTAAGAAACAATGGCTTCTGCTGGCTCCCCCATCTGGAGAAAGCTGCCCCTCCCGGCATTGCTTAAAGCCGAACAACTCAGTTCCTCCCTGTATGTCCCTGGTGCCTTTTCAGTTACTGCCCCAGTGCTGGAGCTCAGAGTGAGTGCGTCTGTCAATGAGTAAGTCCATGCATGGGCCCTTTAAGAGGAGCACCTGGAACTGCAACAGTCTTCTGTCTCACTTGTTTTCACAGGCATAATTTGTGGAGACTTCTCTCTCTGGCACTGGAAACCTGGGCTGAGGAGCCTGGTGGGGGACTGGCACACCTCACTCCTCAGGGGGGACCTCTGCAGCCAAGATATGCCTCTTGATTTTTAATCCCCACACATGGATGTGGGACCAGCCTGTTCTGCATCTCCAGCCCTCCTGTCAGTCTCGATGTGGCTTCTTGTGTATATCCTTAGTTATAGGACTTCTGTTCAGCTAGATTTCAGGTGGTTCTCAATGATGGTTGTTTTCCAGTTAAGTTGCAATTCTGATGTGTTCATAGGAGGAGGCCAGCATAGCATTTACCTACTCTTCCATCTTGATGGGAAAATATCTAGTTTCTTAAACTGTTTTACCACCCCATTGGTTCTGTCCTTAATGAATTGATAAATCTTTGGTATGTTCATTCTATATTTGTGTAACAGTTGTTAAATTAATCAAACGAGAAGGCCATTGGACTGAGGTAACCAACATGAACAAACCAAATGCCTTGGTAACCAACATGAACAAACCAAAACCTAAGCCTGGAATGCTTCAAGGTGAAGAAATCAAAACCTAAGTACAATCTCAATCAACAAACATCCAACTAGGCTTTCTGAAGTAATACAATGTTAAGCTATAGCCAGTCAAACAATTTCCCTGCTTTGCTTCCGTCTGTTCTCTGTAGAGTCTTTCCCTAGCTCCTGTTAGTGAAGCCCTTCTAACCACTTCTGGTTTGGTGTGCCTGATTCAAACTAATTTTTGCTCAAATAAAATCTTAAAATTTTCAATATGCCTCAGTTTATCTTTTAACACAGTCCTATTTTAACTTTTATAAATTTATACTGGCATCACTAAAGAAAACCAGACCATCATGATCTCAATGCAGTTCTTTTATCTAATCATATTTTAGCCAAAATATCCATGTATTTCTCTAAATTTTTGTTTACTTATCTCCAAGTATGAGGATAACGTAGGGATTTTGTAATGATCAAATGAGACATTGTATATTAGTTATGAAGCAACAAGCCTTATATACTGTAAAAATATATTTATGCTTTACAGTCTTGGATATCAACTCATGAGCAATTTTCTTCCAGTGGAATTAACACCTAAGAATAGGAAAATATTTCTTAAACTTTTATCAGTGTATTCTCACTGGAAGAGTCTACAGCATTAGATTCAATACATTATAATTCAGTACATGGTTTGATGTCTCTCTTAAGTCTTTTTTCCTTTACTGTCATTCAATATATATCTTCATCTTATATGTGTGGGAAGAATTAATCAATTCTACATGCACTATCTTGTATTTGTTCTTATTGAATTTCCTCACATTCAATTCAGACTATTTCTCAATTTTTTAACATCAGTCTGAATTCTTCCCAAATAGCTTGGTCTCTGATATTTTTGTTATCTTTTGCGAAGATAATGTACAACAAAGTAGAAATATTGCATGAAAACATTCAGGTTTTTTTCAGAATTAAAAAAAATCTGATAAATGTTATTAATGATATAATAGAGAATATTTTAATCCCATGGCAATTTATTTCTGTATTATATACTTTGAACATTTCTCTAACTTTTAAAATGCAATTAACTAATTAACCTTCAGAGATTCTCAGTAAAGTTACAGAAGGAATATAATTCACAAATATATGTTTTCAAAACTGTCAAAAGTTATTAAAATATTCTAGATTTTTCTTTTCTTTGCCTAATTATTAATATATTGTTTTTTATATTTGAAAGTTAATACAAAATGTCATAAAACCCCTCTGGGAAAGACATCAGAGTGACAAAGGGCACTATTATACATCATTACAAATGCAGTAAAGAATAGTGGAAAACAGATTGTCTCTGGGGTCATACAGATTTAGGACCAAATCCAAACATTGCCACTTGTTAGATTTCTAGTTAGCTGCTTTATCTCTCTAAATGTTAGTTTATTCACATGTAAAGTGAGGATAACAGTGATCATTTAATGGGAGGTCTCTCTTGAGTCAATGAGATAAACACAAAGTTACAGAGAAAGGTAGCTGGACAATAGTATTCAATAAATTTTAGCATTTATATCATTATTGTAGGATGAACTTACCAATTCAAAATATGAATACACACAGTAAATACATGTTTTACAATAGTAAAATCATACAGAGAAAGAGTGATTAGATACTGGTAGGGAAGACTTATCTTTCCTTTTGGCTTCCCTAATTATATAACTGATCTTTGATCCAGAAAAGGTGATTGATAGGATAAGTGTCCCCAGTAGGATCAAGGAACAGGGCATAAATGACATCAGGCCAGAGCTCTTCACTGTGCCTGATACCTGCAAGGATATTCAAGGATGGGATGTGAGTCAAAAGCCATGCTGGCCTTGATTAGTACCAAAAGATGCAGAGTCATATCCCACTTTGAGGGTCCCGCATTCCCCAAACCCTTACTTCTGAAGCAATATTACAGTCTCAAAGATGAGACAAGGTGAATTAATAACCTTTGAGTGGATACACATTATTTAGTAGGGATAGTCTTACTTCTTACACTTAATTTCTTCAAGTCACTATGAGACACAAATTAAGCCAATTACAAGGAGAGCCATTTTATAAATTCATGGTACCATTAAAATAAAAGTAGAATTTGGTTTGTAATGGAAAACTTTCTTTCCCAAATGGCTTAGTCTATTGCCTTAGCTGTCATCTGAAACTATAAGTGCTGGGTGAATTTGCCTTCTCTCTGATTGAAGGCACTCGCCTATTTCTTGCCTATGTTTAAAATAAAGCATGAGATAAGGGCAGAGGACAGAAAGCCTTCTTCTTTTAGATCAGGAATTAGCAAACTATGGATTATAGGACAAATGTGGCCGGCAGCCTATTTGGTACCACTGGTACCACTAAGAATAGCTTTATATTTTTAAATGAAACAAACAGAGAAGAAGATTATACAGCAGAGACCATTTGTAGCCCCAAAGTCTAAAATGTTTACTATCTGGTCCTTTACAGAAAATGTTTAGGTGATTCCTGCTTTAGATTTATGACCTCAAGCCCAATTATAAGAGCTTTCTAGAATAGGTGTCAACAAACTTTTTCTGTAAAAGGTCCGAGAGTAAATATTTTGTATTTTGGGATTTCTGGGCCATTACGGTCTTTGTTGCAACTACAGAGGGCACCAAAAAAAGAAAAATGTATACACATTTTAAGAAAGGAAAAAAACTGTATTAAAATTACGCTGATGATAACCACTTTGAGCACCTCTTGTAATTGCAGAAGTCAAACGTGACTTGTATTCATCTTTTGTTATTGGTATATATCATTACAATTTTAATACAATTTTTCCTTTCTTAAAATGTATATACATTTTTTTGGCACCCTCTGTATTTAACTCTACTGTTTTAATGTGGAAGCAGCCATAGACAATAAGAAAATGAATGTGTGGCTGTATTCCAACAAAATTTTATTTGCAAACAGACAGCAGACCAGCTTTGGTGTATTGTCCCAATTTGTTCAGCTTATTCTAGAAAACTGCTCTTATATCTGAACTTGACCTATATGCTTTATTTCTTATTATATTCTTGCTTTGGTCTCTTTGAACTCAGTTTACTCATTATGGTATTTTTTTACCCATCTATTCCTATTTCAAGTACCATGATTTAGCTCCCTAAATGACCTTTCATTTTTCTAGATTTCTAGACTTCTTGGCAGTGACCTGCTGCTCACCTGTACTCACATTATCCATCACATCATGCCTTATCTTTCTTTACCTATCTGTTCTGAAGTCCAAGCCCCAGAGCGATGATACCCATCCCACACATTTTTTGATTAGACAAAGTTATTGAAAACAAGGCTAATCTTAAAGGAATCCCTATTTCCACACAGGATGCAGTTTGATATCCACAAAAGACTAAAGTCGTTGGAGTCAGACAGAACTAGGTTCAAATTTTCACTTAACCAACTTTCTTCCAGAACGAACTTGGACAAAGTTTCTATCTAGGCCACTCTTCCCTCAATATTAATACTTATACTTCAGGCTTTTGCTAAGGATTAAAATTGTAAATGTATGTAAAATGTCTGACATGTTATAAGTATCAGCCAGTATCTGTTTGATGATGATAATCCAAAATCACGATTGTTGTAATTGTCTCCTAGAATGAGTCAGCTTTTAGTCTTCTTTCTTTCATCTATTATGCACACAAATGTTAAGTTAATCTTCCTATGACATCTTTTTCAAAATCTGCTCTTGAATACCTAAAATGATTTCCAGTTGTATAGATGGGATATAATATTCTAATAACCTGAATCCATAGATGTTGTTGGGACTAAATTTTCTCCACTGAGGCCATCCAGACTAGAAATCCTTAAAAAAAAATAGGGGTAAAGGTTACCTTGAACCTTAATAAATTTAACTCTTTCATACAAACATTCTACTAATTTCTACATAGTATTCATGCATGCACGTACATACACTCAACTCTGGTAACAAAAATTTATCATGTGCCATCTCTATCAGAATCTGTGCCTATATCTATACTTCCTTTTTGACCTAAATTTCACTGAACATTTACCTGATTAATGAGTGCTTATTATTTCATTCTTGTATGCTAGATATTTAAAATGCACTGGTAAAGGCATGACCCTGTCTAAAATATCCTGGAGACTAGTAGGGAGGTGTCAGTAGGGTCCTTTCAGAAACAGATGAGGAGACAGGAGTGCAAAAGGTTTATTGGAAGTAACGCCTGTGGGTAATAAAAAGGAGGAAGAAGAGGAAGCAGGACTGGGCAGGGAGAGATTTCAAGTCATGATGCAGATCTGACAAAATCTCATTGAACAAAATCTTGGGGAGCTCCAGAGCAAACGTTGCCTGTTAGAGGAGTTCTGTGTTGGGCAGAAATGGCCAGGCCCCAGGACCTCTGCGAAGCTAGATCATTAGGTGTCACCCAGGAAAAGCATGGCCTTGGCATGAAAGCTCAGGCAGGTCCTGCAGGTGCAGCAACTGGTAGTGCTGTTACCTCACTGCACTCCTTATAGCTACACAAGGTTTTTTTCTTGAAGGAACAACTTAGTAGCCCACTTCCATAGCTTCCTTTGGGAGACAAAGGCAAAAGAAGTGCAATCCTGTGACATACGAAATAACAGAAGTGTATATAAGCTAAAGGAGTTAATTAACGTACTGTATCAATGCTAAGAAATGTAGCATTGAGCACACAGTCAATTTGAATCTAATTAGAACTTAGAAGAGTGTAGAATCAAGTAGTTCAAGGGGTATGTTTCAACAACCAACACTTTTTAGAGATTATAGTTTTCACTTCTAAACTCTTTGAAAACTTGGCTAAACTTCTGATTCCATAATTGCAATTTTATGACTGAGTGGCTGGATGTTTGATTTACTATATTGCTGTTTGTTAAAATGTAGACCCTCAGATTATAAATTCATTCAGAATTCCTCAAAATGGAATTCCATAGGTTACTGCAACAGAGAATATTAACCTATATGTTTTAAAAATGTTTCCATGCTTAAATTAACTAGGAGAAGAATGGTGACAAACAAGATAGACATAGATCTTGGCTGCAAAATTTCTCAGGGCTTTTAATGTGCAAATACACATTACAATCTCAAATGGTGAAAGGGGCAGGACAAATAGAGCACAGTAGTCCTCGCTTATCTATGGTTTAGCTTTCCACAGTTTCAGTTACCCACAGTCAACCACAGTCCAAAAATATTAAATGGAAAATTCCAGAAATAAACAATTCATAAGTTTTAACTTATGTTCTGAGTAGTGTGATGACATCTGTGCCATCCCCCTACATCCCACTGGGGTGTGACTCATCCCTTCCCCAGCATATCCACACGTATACGAGTACACGCCCACCTGTTAGTCACTTCGCGTCTATCTTGGTTATCAGATCAACTGCCTGGTACAGCAGTACTTGTGTTCAGGTAACCTTTATGTTATTTAATAATGGTCCCAAAGTCATTCACATAACTTTTATTACAGCATATTTTCATAATTATTCTATTTTATTAGTTATTGTTAATCTCTTACTGTGCCTAATTTATAAATTAAACTTTATCATAGGTAGGTATGTATAAGAAAAATATTACACATGGATAAAATATATATATATATATTATCCATGGATTCAGGCATCCACTGGGGGTCTTGGAATGTAGCCCCCACAGATAATTGGGGATTACTATATACACAATTTCTCATACTTAATGGAACATACAACCGAAACTAGTTTGGGAATTGCTGGACTAATGAACTTTAAATTTATCCATATGAAGTAATTTAGTCAATTGTTCCGATTTTGAAAAATATCAAAAAACAGATTATTTTTTCAGTTTTTATCTGCATATTTGACATTAGATAGACAAAACGCAATTTTCCATTTCTTTGTTAAAGGAAAATGTTCTTTCTGAAATAAATCTCATATTTTGAAACCATTAGTTAATAACACTAACTAGAGGCTAAAGGCAGCTATAATTATTTGCATCATCATCTGGAATTGGCTTTCCTTTTAATAGAGCCCATTTGCACTATAATAAAAAGCATGATAGGAACTGATTAAAGCTGGCTGGAGCAGTTTTCATTTAAGAATTTCTCTTCCTGTGTTAGCTGATGTTTCCCTCTTAATGTTATTTTAATGCAGTCGTTTTATGTTTGAAAATGAAGGCAATCATGTCAGTGCACGAGCTGGCAAAAGACAGTTATTGATTTTTACAAATCAGTCACCTTTAAAAATCCATATGAGATGAATATTTATTATTTTACAAGTACAAATCAGTTTCTGTAGAAACAAGAATAAATGCATGATAAAGCAATGCATTTTGAAAGAATGGAAATGTGAGAAATAGCTTGCCTTAATGTGTTTCTCTACATTGTGTCATTATAATAAACATTCCTCATTGATTATTTCTCCCATAGTATCGGCAATTTTCATTAGATTGCAATGTGCCAAATGCAGAAACTGACAAACTTGAAAAATGACATACTCCGAGCATACTTTTGCTCACTGAGTTATTGCAAGTCACATGTAACAAATACGAATTCGTCTAACTTCACCAAGAGAAGTGTTAGTGCAACCCTATGCAAAAATGATTTTGGTAAATTGAATCATATCAGATACGTATCAGGGCATGGTTTTTGAAGTGCATTTCACAGTGCTTTAGAAGGAGGTTGCAGACAACTGGCTTAGAGGTTGCCCTAGGGGTGGGGAGGCAAGGAAGAACAGATTGGATGGTGCCAAATCTCTCCCACACCGCACTTCTAACAGGGAAATTACATATTCGAGTTCTGTGTAATAATTCGAGGCTAAAAAAATTGAAACAAAACAAAACAAAACCCCAAATGAATGAACTTTACTAGGCAAATTTTCATGTTTAAATGTGTACCATCAAGAACCCTTTAAAAATAAATATTAACAACAAATTATATAGAAACGTGCTTTTATATAAAGAATGCTCACACAGAATTCCTTGAATGAAGTAAATCTGTTATAGCATAAGATGATACAATATGCTTTGATAACAAAAGGTCCTTAATAAGATTTGAAAGCTTTTCCTTCCTCTCATTTTCTTTCATATCCTTAATGTCAGAAGGGACCTAGGAGTAGAAAATGGTTCCCGAAAGTCTATTCTAAAGGCTAAAGTATGATGGAAAAGGTTATTTTTTTACCAACCTCAGAATAGCCAATCTAAGGCAACAGGGCAAACTATTATTCAATCAATAGTGTTGACTTCCATGTTAGAAATATGCATAAAATTTCCTCTAGGTTCAATCCTTACACTACATTCCTAGAGGAACACAATTCTTTTCCTTCTCACTGGCTCCAGGTCATGTACTACCCAGTTGCCAATGTTGGCATTTAGCTCCCCAGAAATAATTAACTTGACAGAACAAATAAAGGTTAAAAGATCTTTAATTGTGACCAGACATCCAAACAGGTAGCACTTACTTTGACAGAAGGTTATGAACATGTTAAGGCATATCGCATCCAATTCAGCAAGGGCCTGAATTCCAACCAGAGGAAACCGATTTCTGTTGTATGAGCTGAAAAAATTGGTGCAGGTCCCCCTAATACCGACAGAGAAAGGTGTGACCCATTCACCCATTTCTCAGCCAAAATGTCATGTTGTTAGGGCTCCAACAACAACAAACAAGTCTGTAACATTGAACATAAGGAAATACGTTTTCAGAGTGCAAATCTCTTTCAGACGTATTAAAAAGGCTCATTCACCCAACACATTGAATTTTAGCTTGATTATCTCAACCCACCATATTCTAGAGGAGGCTTCCCAGCCATTCAGAAATAAAACAATGTAGCCAAAGAGTTGTGTGTATGCTGTCTCCTTGGCATGTGTGTAAAGCCCTGACTCTGGCTGGGTTGCATGGCTTGTCCTGAATCCCCTAACCATTTCAGCCATCACCAAGGAAAGGATGCCTAGTCAGTTTCTAGGAGCAAGAGGTTCTGCTGGCTTCTGGTATCAACCCTCCTGCCCAGAAGTGGAGCTCACTAATAAATAAGTGAAATAATAATAATTGTGGACCATCCTAGGGAAAGTGGGGTTGGACTATGGCTCCTTTAGCTCCATGATCAAAGCCAATGACGCTTCTACCAGGTGGAAGGTGAGTGAAGTTGGGTTGGGGCAGCATCGTCAGATTTGGGTTCAGGGAAAATTCTATAAAAGTTTGTAATCAGCTTCATGTCCTCAGTCCTGTGAGACAATTAAATTGTCCTAGAGTGATTTTAATTGTATCAGTTTGCTTTTGAAGAGATGGAAAACCCTAGCTTCCGTTGTTGACCTGTGTACTTAAATGTTTTTTCAGGTTAGACAGAGAAACCAAAATCAACTTTTTTTTTATTTAAATGGAGTGGAGTTAGTAGGTAGGGAAGTTAGGCTCTTATTGTCCTTAGGTTCTGGAAATGTACACATAAAGATCCTTCAAATGAAGGAAAAAACTTATAAAAGCCATTAGTTGAGGCCATTAAAATAATCCTTTAAAACTGGTAATGTTTATTCATTGTTAGGAGAACTTGGAGACAGAATAAGAGTGGCAAGAGGACTTCATTTTAGGATATTTTGAATCTTGATGCGTGTGAATATGCTAACTACCCCAACAAATAAATAAAAATAGAATTAAAACAAAAACATAAGCAAACTTTCTGGAGGAGGAAGCAATTTTGTCCATAAAGGAATAGCAAACACACAGTGTTTTCTTCTTAAATTGCTTTACATTAACTAATCCAATTTTTACCACAACTCTGATGTACGAAGTCTGACAATTAAGTTTGCAAACTTGTTGCAACGATGTTGCTAACCTGTTTTGCTATCACAGCGAGTATTCATTATGAATTTGTACCAACTAGACAAACAGTTAACCAAGTTAACTATTTGGAAGTGCTGAAAAGGCTGCGTGAAAAAGTTAAAAGACCTGAATTTTGCGCCAACAATTCATGGCTCTTGAATCACGACAATGCACCAGCTCACATGGCACTGTCTGTGAGGGAGTTTGTAGCCAGTCAACAAATAACTGTATTGGAACACCCTCCCTACTCACCTGATCTGGCCCCCAATGACTACTTTCTTTACCCAAAGATAAAGGAAATATTGAAAGGAAGACATTTTGATGACATTCAGGACATCAAGGGTAATACGATGACAGCTCTGATGACCATTCCAGAAAGAGTTCTAAAATTGCTTTGAAGGGTGAACTAGGTGCTGGCATCGGTGCACCGCTTCCCAAGGGGAGTACTTTGAAGGTGACCATAGGGATATTCAGCAATGAGGTATATAGCACTTTTCCTAGGATGAGTTTGCTAACTTAATTGTCTGACCTCGTATTTACTATAACTCAGTTTAACAGAGTAGGAAATTAAGGCACAGAGAGGTTAAGTTCTGTGCCCAAGACACAGATCTAATAAATAGCAGAGCTGAAATTTTGATCCAGCTCCAACTGTTTGGCTCCCAAAATCTGAGTTATAAAGCCTTCAGCTTTGACTTTACCTGGAAACATTTTAGAAACGTCGATTGTTGGGTGCCCCCCCCCCAGACCCACTGAATCAGAATCTGAAGGGTGGCGAGATACCCAGGTGACTGCGCACATTAAAGCTGGGAAGACTGAAGCCTAAACCACTGCACATGCAACACTGCCGCATGACTCCACAGTGAGAAGAGCATATCCGTTCTCCTTCAGAGAGAACAATTCAATTCACTGCTTCACATTATGGATCAAAATTCAGTTATCGGAAAGAATATTTAGGGGAAAATTTACTGAAAAAAAATTGCAGTGTATTCATTGGAGGGCATTTGGGTTTTGTCAAAGCTTCCAAGGTCATTTTACGTGTGTCAAGGTTTTAAAAACATGACTCTAGACACCAGATAACTCTAAATCTTGGTTTTGACTAAAGCCCTGTGAACTAGTTCTCTTCCTGACAATTTGTTTCATAAAAAGTACCTCATTTCAGGATTGAAAATTTCAATCCAGACTAATAGTCAAAACTCTAAACTTCATTCAAATGAAAGTTTCGTCCCTCATCATGCACCTTAGAAATGCAAGTTATAAGGTCTGTTGAGCATTAATGCTGACAGACTGTTTATCGCGTCCTGTGTGAATGGTTCAATACCTCACTCTGAAATGTGGAGGTACTTGAGCTTCACCTTTGGGCCTTAGAGGAAACTGACTTAGAAAAAGTTACATTTAAACATCTTGACACACACCAGACAATCTCAGTATTCATCTCCTACTAGATCACGAGAGGCACCGTATCATCTGAATACGTCCCATGAAGACACCATATCTTTAGTCATCATTGTATCTCTAGTGCCTAAATATGTTTTGAATGTGTAAGACCTGGTCCTTCTCTTCACCTTCTCTAATCTGTCAAATTCCCATTTATCCTTGAAATTTCAATTCAAACATCACTTCCTTTGCAAGTCTTCCCTAATCCCATTCACAGGAAAAAAGTGTTTTCTTCCTAATCTCTTATAGAACTTTAGTTGCACCTCTATTATATTGCTTATCCCCAATCACACTTTTATAATCAACATGTCACGTGTCCCCTTTAAAGCTAGATGTAAGCAGGAAGAGTACTTTGTGCTCGACGCCCTCCTCCGTCCCTACGTCTAGCACAGTGTCTTGTACAACCTCAAAAATGATCTCCCCTCCTCCCACATTTGTTTGTTTGTTTGTTTCTTTTTTAACTTTACTTTTCCAGCAAGGGATCACCAAAAGGTATCATGCTGAGCATTAATGAGGGGAGTTTTCTGTGTTATGGGAAAGGGTCCAGACATATCCTCCATAGTAGGATATAAGGGTCTAAAACTCTTCCAGGAAAGAAAAAAAAAAGAAAAAAAGAAGAAATAGCTTCCATCCACTTTAAACAGGATGGCTACTGAATGCTACGTATTATTGCATATCTTACAGCGATTTCTATCATATCATGCAACCAGCATGCAATCAAGACCACAGGTATCAGAACAACCTGGCTTAGACATAACTGGTTGTCAGTTAATTTCTCTGAAACTCAATTACTCATCTAGAAACAGGGATGTAAAGTATGTATCAGGAGCTTTATCAGAAAACACATTTGTGTATATCACTGACTTATAGCAGGTACTTAATTAGTAGCTGTTATTATTAAAATTAATATTGCCAATTCATTTAATGCCATCTATGTGCCAGAACTGCTCATGGAGACCACGTGCCCCTTCACATGACTGGGAGCCACTGCCATTCCCTGAAATGTATCAGCACTAGAAGTACGAACTTTGATTTAGATAGCGCTTCACGGTGTTTGCAGCTTATATTTATCACCTGGGTCAAGAAATATTAAACTTGAATCAAAGATCATTTTTAAAAAACTGTATTTTTAGCACTTAGCAAGTGTCAGAACTCCAGTCTCTCTATGACATTTTTTAAAGAACAACAACATAAATAGATGTCTTGAGAAATCTATGTATGTGAGAAAGATTATTCATACTAAAAACAAAAATTGCTACCCTTATTGAGACCTCTATCCCTTATTAGTCCAGCTGCTCTGTGGACCCAAGAAGCCTTCCTGGGTGATTTGTATCTTCTCCAAGTAATGGAGGCTTGTATTCTAACACCTGCTGCCACCTGCTCCTGGTAGGCTAAATGGCTTTGCGGCCTCCTTGACTTTCAATGAGAAGATAAAATGATCACGTGGAGCCAGGAGGGCATATTATGGGGATCCAGTAGCAGGAAGAGAAATAAATTAAAGCAGTCCCTCTCTATGCCCTTAGGTAAAAACAGACTTAAGAGATTTAAAATGTTGAACTTTGGGTTCAGCTGGGCAATCAAATAAGCAGCTGAAAGGATCTAGAGGGAATTTGATGATGAATATTTGAGGCTCAACTGTCAAGAGGGTTTAGAAACTTTCCCGTAAGGCCAGGGTCGGAATGGTTTACAGTGAATGTGCCTGATAACCCAAAGGATTCTTCTAACTTATCAGTAAGAAGCAAATGTAATTTAAGAATTAGGCCTATTTCTGTCTTCACTTGGTGTTTATTTAAATACATGTCTTAGAAGATGAAAAACAGGTGCTAACTTTGAAATGCCCTCTTACAGAACACTTCTTACTTCTTTGGCTAAAATAGCAGTTTCACAGTGAACAAGATATAGAGGTCAAGGGAAAATATCTAGTGTACAGTAGAAAAAGAAGACACATGAATTTCATGAGTAGTCTAAACTTCAGGGCATTCTTTTAAATAGGGACGTTTGAAACTAAAGCTTCATTCACTGTGTCACTAAATCATTTTATGCTTTCAAATAAATAGAGATACCCAATAGGTAGCAACCGGTAGTCCTTAAACATGAAGGGCTAAAATGGCTACCTGACATCAAATGCTGGTTCTATTGCTTTTTAGCTGTGTGAATTCTGTGCCTCAATTTCCCCATCTATAAAATGGAAATAATAGTATCCTGCTCATAAGGTTCTTAAAAGGATTGAAATAGCTAATTCATGTAAAGCACTTAGATCAATGCATGACACATAGTAGGTGCTCAGCATATATTTTTTGACTAAACTTTTAAAAATATATACATCTATTACTGTTTTGATTCTTCTTTGTTGGAAATTTTATATTGATCTTGTTATTCCCTTTAGCTACTTCCATTAAAAGCCTTCCAATTTTTCCCCAGGTGCTTAGTATTCACCACAATAACTACATTAATGATAACAATAGTTCTATTTATTGGGCTCTTATATCTCACATCCTTTGCATCCGTCATCTCATTTATTGTTTGGCTAGAATGGAGTCCAGAATTCTTAATATACCATTGTAGCACTTTCCAGATTTTCTCTCTTTTCATCTCTCATTGATGTCAGACTTACATTGTCAAAATAACTCAGGTGATTTTCAATTGCATAGTTTGCTCTGACTGAAATGCAGAAACTGCTGCTGTCCACTGACAACACATTTATTTGTACTGTAAAATTCAGGTCAATTATCTGCTCTTTCACAATCCTGTACTCCATCCACTAGCAGCTTGTTTTCTGTCGCAGTTATTACAGCGCTGTGCAAAATCAAGCACCAACATAATCATCTTCGAGTTATGTTGTGCTCTCAAACTTTCCTTTTCTCTTTTACGACTCCCTAGCTCTACTTCTATAAAACTATCCTAATTATGGAACAAACTAATCTACGTTTGCTGTGCCATTATTATGTGCCATTATGTCTGGTTATAAAGCTCAGCTCCAGCACTGGGTAACCTTGGGCAACTTGCTTTATCTCTCTAAGCCTCAGTTTTCTCATCCTGAAAAGGGGATAATATAATACAAGTCATCTTATACTATTTCCTGGCGCATTAGCTGAGACAAATGTTTTTAAAATGCTTAGTGTGCATGCTCAATATTGTTCTATATAAATGTTATCCATGATTAATTGTGAAATAAAATAAAGAAGGCCAAATTCTTCTTTCGTTCTCTGTGTGTGTGCGTGCACACACACAGAAGACAGGATTGACTAAAGGATTACCACACACACTATCTACATACATACATTACAGGCATTTAATAAATGTTTGCTGAAGGAATAACTTCTGTCATGCACAATATATTTTAAAATCACAAAAGCATGTCTCTAGCATGACATGCCTAAATAAAGGCATTATTTCTAGAAATCCCCAGTTAATGAAACAGAAACATGAGAATACAAAAACAAAACAAAACAAAAACAACAACAACAAAAAACCCCACAGTTCCTTGGGAATCCCTAACATCTTTTTTCTCTGTTCCTTTATTCATTAAACAATAGTTGAATGCCTATTGCACAACTATCAACAAATCCTTTACTAGATAAGCTATACAATTGCCTTTGGCTAAAAGACATAGAATTCTAACCAATCAATTCAATTGTCTACTTGTACTTGAATTTTACCTTTTCTTCCTTTTGTAAAATCCTTACTTTTTTAGTGTAAATGCCACAGTTATACCAAATTCAGTTATGTAGAAGAAGCAAATGGTTTGGCAGATTATTTGGGAAAAAAAACAAAAAACATGCATAACAGATCCTAGAGAATGGGGAAGTCTGAATATTTTCTGGGCCACTCCTTATTAATTAATGGCTTCACATAGGCAAGTATGTGCATGTTTAGCAAGAAATCTATGGCTTAAATTGACATCTCTTCCCCCCCCCCCGCCACCCCCCAATGATTAAAAAGGAACAGACACTAAATTTTTCAGTGTTAAGGTCAGCAAAATACCAGTTTATTCTATTTACGTGTGTCTTAATAACTAAATTGCTAATATCTTTAGAAAATCATTTGAGTTACTTTTCCTTTCCTTTCATTAACTTGTTTTCACAGTAGACTACTTTTTCTGAAGGATAAATCTGTACTATTATAGCCAGAGGGGCATTTAAGATACTGCTTTGCACCTGGGAAACCCGTTTAATTACTTGAGCTGTCAAAATGTTTTATTGTAAACAGCTTTTCTGATAGATCCTGTTTCCCTCCTATGAACTATATCTTCCCAGTAGACAGTCCTCTTTTCAGAGGGGCTTAAAGTACAGGTATCATAATTTAGAGGAATGAAGGTTTTATGAAAATGTCCCATCCTTCTTCTCATGTCTGATTATAAAATATTGTATGTTCGTTTATTCTAGCTTGTGTGCATCCTAAAACACTATCATATTAAGAAATTTTTTAAAAAAAATTAAACAGAACAAACTCTCTATTCTACAGGTAAAAGTCAGGTTTTAAGTGAGATCAAAAAATACTTGAAGTGGTATATATCTGATAAATCTATTCAGAAATGTAATCTAACAACATTAGAAGTCTAGATGTTATAGAATTTTATACTTCACTGCAATAAACTGAATATCACATAAATAAACTCAGGAACGAAAACAAGTTCCTGTGATAAACAAATGTCTTTTCACAAAACACAGCCAAGCTTTAATGAGTTTTTGTCTTGTCTGGCCTTGATTCGGCCTAACATCCCCAACCTGTTAAATCCCTTCTTTTTCGGGAAGCTTACTCCAATTCCTGTTCCTGCCCTGGCTTGGAATACCAAGAACATTAACAATTAAGGAAGGTTTTCCTTCTTTATGAAGAGAAGCACTGTCACAACTAAGGTTCTATTAATTCTCTGTTCTGGAGTTTTCTCATACAAGTGCAAGGGCTATTGGTTAGGTGAAACAATACAGTGGGGACTCTATTATGGATATTTGAAGATTATAGGAAGGTAATGGCCGAAATTAGAAAAGAATTACTAGCACATCCATTTAAATCGGCTCCTATCTACAGTCCTATTGTTAAGGATAATCTTCTTATATGGTTAGACATTGATAACCGTCATATGACAATATAGACTGAACCTAACAATTCCTGTGAAATATGTGTAAAATTCAAACTGGTGGTCTCTTATTGGACAGGATAATTAATAAGCTAAGGAGACCCCAACTGCATTATGTATATTATTACAGTTCCAAATAGAACTTCAAGAACTCCAATTAAAAAAAAAAAGGAGTTAATAGTCCTTCTCTACTAAATATTCAAATATTCAAACTTTCTCCCATGAATGTGGGCACTGAACTGTCCAACACAATGTATGCAATTGTGTTCCTCAAAGATGCTGCGTTGTAACTGTCAAACTGCACACGGGTTTGATCCCTGCTCTCGGTTCCACTCAGCCTCTCAACCCTACACACTCTTTCTTGCTCTTATAAGAATTAGAATTATGGTCTTTACCTCAACTAACAACCTAGGTTCTGAGTGTTTAAGGAGTCAAAAAGTTACCAAAAATGTAGGAAGACAGGAAGACATATAAAACTCTGGACAACCAGAACAGATACTTGGAAGCAAGTAAGAGAATATAATGGGTAAAAATGTGTAGACCAGTAGTTCTGAATTCTAACCGCACAGAATATCTGAGAGCTTTGAAACAAATGCCCATGCCTACACTCCACCTCTAAGTTTCTAATCTAATTTGTCTGGGGTGGGCCCTGAGTATGAGTTTTGTGCAAAGGTGTCTCATAAATCTAATGTGCAGAGTTGAGAATAACAGATGTAGATTGTGGAGACCTAACACTGGAGTGGCCAGGTAATATGAAGACTGGTTAAATTAGAATTTCTGATAAACGATGAATAATATTTTAGCATAAGTATATGCCAAATATTGCATGGGACATATTTATACTAAAAAATGAATGGCCATTTTTCTGAAATCCAAATTTAATTGGGAATCCTTTATTTGTATGTGCTGAGGTATAGGGACAGATTTATCTTTGAGCTCTGGTGGATGGAGGGAAATGGCTCAGCATTTTTTCTAATGGAATGAAATTGCCTGGCATTTTTCCTAAATAAAAAAAATGCTGTTATTTCCTAATAGCACTGAGCTTTAGCAGATAAGTGATGAAATCAGGTGAGAGATGGAATAATATTAAAAATGAAACTTTCTGTGTGGAACAAAATGACAATTTTTATTTTAATTTTTCCTGTTTCAGAGTTTTCGAACCCTAGAGAATCCAAGAGAATTTAGGAATGTTAAAATGCAATGCCAATAGATATGTTAGCATACAAGTCTTGTTCGTGATAAACCACCCATCCCAGCAAGGTCTGTTAATAAAACATATAATTAAAAAATAAGACACAGCAAAGGAACTAATATTTGTTGAGAAATGGCCCCCAAACCCTGAACTGCAATGTGGAATGCCAGTGTGCTGGTCTGAACTACGTGTGTTGTGTGTGTGTGTGTGTGTGTGTGTGTGTGTGTGTGTGTGTTAAACAGATGAGGACTCTGGCCAAGTGTGGTCATTGCAAATGACCCAGAACTCAAACAGGATTGCTTTACACACTCTCATTTCAAAGTCTTATTTAAGGTCTGACTATTTTAATGTTTGAAAAAAAAAAAAAAAGAAAAAGACCAGGGATCATTGGTCATAGAGAAGAGAAAGAGGAAGATTATTAGAGCTTTGTCATTATGCCTCCGGAAGAGAAAGAAATGATCCTCGGCTGGAGGAAAGTCACCTTCGATTGACCTAAGGAGTTCCATGGGAGAAAGGATTGTGTTGCTTGATGGTTCCTTACTGTTTTCTCCAGGATGTCCCTATTTCTTTTATCCAGCTGGGTTTTTAAAACTTGGCCTGCTTCTGAGGTTGGTTTCTTTTCTATCATATGAAGGTTTAAAACTGTTCGTTACTCTTTTTGCTCCCTTTTTTACTTTCCCTCCAAGTTCTACTCTAACTAAAAGACCAAAACCTAAATTTTAAACTGTTTTCATTCCTCACTGATTTTCTGCATTTTTCTTTCAGAGCCCAACAATACTTGTCAGCTCATATGACAAATTCAAAAGGCTTTTCACCCTTAACTGGGATACTCCCTCTGCTTCTGAGCAGACCTGTTCTTGGAGCCAAAATGTTCCAGACATGGATCTTTTTATTTCCTACTAAATCTTTGAGTACGAGGTAATTCCAATGAGGTCTATTTCTATTTCCACCCAGGTTTATGACTCATACTCAGTATAATAAGGGCCCTATCCCTCAATATTTAACTCTGCCACACTCTACGTTTCTGAAATCCACAAATACAGTAAAGGATTTAGCTAATGATCTCTGAGGGTCCTGATCAGAAATAAAGTTACAGAATTCCCTGGCTGCTGTGTGTGTGTGTGTGTGTGTGTGTGTGTGTGTGTGCGCGCGCGCGCGTGTGTTTCGTCTTTTATTTCGTTTTACTTTAACTCTCCCACACTCAACTTTCTGAAAACCATGCTTTGTATAATGAATAAATTGGGAGCATTTGGTTGGAGTGATCCAGACAGGCTGAAGGAAATCCAAGAGAGTCCCCCTGAGTCAACTGGCATCGTTGTGATATGGGACCCCCTCACTATAGAAATTTTAAGTCTCCTTTTCCGTAGTTTCTTACCGCCTTAGCTCCTGGCTTTGATTACTTTGCTAATCAGTTTCTGAATCTTAGACTAAAGATTGCTCATAGCCTGAATCACAGAATGTCTCTCAGGTAACTACTTAAAAGCCTGTGACTTCCCAGCATCCCCCAAGCCATTCTGGACCTAACTCTTGGACATTTCCATCCCAGAGACCAAATAAGTTTTAACATACCCCCAGGCCAGTAATCACTGTCCAACCCATCCTGGGTCTAGCTCCTGGACAACTGACACCATTTAAAATGACTGGTTGAATGGCTACAGGCTCTATGGAGCCAACGGGATTATTAATTAAAATCTATTTTTCCTCATTCAGGGGCCTTGGGGATACAGAGGATACCCCATCAAGATTGCCAGTCACAACCAAAGAAGCCAACACTGTCTTCTAGGCAGATCTTGGGACCCCTTACTCTCATCTGAGATGAGATAGGGCAGGAGTTCCCTGAACACCCCAATAAGTAGGGACAGCTCTACACCCCTGCCCAGCAGGAAGCAGATATAGAAGAACAGACCTCCTGTCCCTCAACTTCCGATAGAGATTTTATGAGGTTGATGTCTCTCAAGGGGAAAACAAGGCAGACAGTTAGACATAGACAAGCAGGTCTCTACATTACCGCCCAGAAGACCTCCTGTGGGGACAGAGCCCCAGAGAGCAGTTTCCAGACTCTCGGCCTCATGGAAAGGTGCTGGCTCGGGTAATAGATGGCCGTCGGCTGTGGCTAGTTGGCCGTCAGCTGTAGCCGGTTAGCCAATTGGCCACTGATATAACTGCTGCAACTGTGGTGGAGAGGGTGAATCGGTCGGTTGGCAGAAAAGCGGACAGCAGGTCGCACGTCGTATGAATCCAGACTCCAGTGAGACTACAGTGGTATGACTCCCCTACCTATGGCTCCGTGGGTGTTCCTTTTTGGCCTCACCATATCCTGTGTTCTTGTGTGGGGAGCGGGAGCTGAGACCCCGCAGGCCGCCCCGCACGACACCTCTCCTCTGTCCAAAACTTCCCCTTTTCATTGTAAATAAATAGATACAAGATACCCAACTAGATTAAACCAGCCACTCACACCTATTCAGTTTAAAAACACGAGGTGATAGTCTCTTGTCAATCACAGGTGTCAATCAAATGATCTCACACCGGGAATGGAATAGCCCATTTTAGAGAAAAAGGGATAAAAACTCCAAGTTCTCACGAGTCCCGTCCTTTTGAGCCCAGGACCTTGGCCCTTTGGGCCTTTTGCCTTTTGAGCCTCTTCTTTTGTTCCACCTTGAGCCCCTGGACCTTTTTACCTTTGAGCCTTCTTTTGCTCCTAATAATGCCACCTTGGGCCCTTGAGCCATTCTCTACTGCTTGGGTCCACTTCTATTTCTTTGAAGTGTACTATTTCTTCTAATAAACTACTCTTTCGCCACTTTATTTCTGTGTCTCGTTCAATTCTTTTGCTCGAGATGCCAAGCCCCTGGACACTGCACCGAGGAGGGCCCACCCTCCGGTCACAGACACCTCTGACCAAAAATGGTAAAACATCGCAGAGCAGGTACACAATGACAGAATCTAGGGCAACCAACCAGGCAGTAACTTCCAGTACTTGCCACTAGACTTCCAAAAACAAAACAGAACAAAACAAAAAATAAACTTGCATAATACAGCTGAGCCTCTTTGGGGCACGTTTCACCAGGTTAGTGGGGATCTTTGCACTTCTTGTCTTTTGCTTGGAATATCAGTTTGAACTGTGCTGGCAGTCAGAGGCTTCCTCTAAACCAGGGGTTTCAACTGTCCTGTCTTCACACCAGCAGCCTCACCTGGGAGCTTGCTAGAAACACAACTCCGTGGGCCTATCCCAGGCCCCGTGAATTAGGGAGCCCAGCTATCTGTGTTTTTATAAGCCCTGCAGGTGGTTCTGATGTATAAGAACCACTGCCCTAAACACCAATAATATAGGAGTCCTCTGAGCTTGGATTATGATGGCATTAGGCCCCTATCCTGCCATTCATTTCCATCGCATATCTTCTGATCCCAGAGAGAATGCTGGCACCGATGACAACACAGGGCAGAGAGACACAAACAGCATTACTATCTGAGGCTTTGGCTGCAAACCCACGCCAGGGTCTCTTTTCATTGTTCATGCCTGAGAAGAGTCACAAGAGTAGGGGGATGTGGGGTCAGAGCCAGGAGTGTAGTTTCTAGGCTCTCGGCCTCACGTGGAAAGGTGCTGGCTCAGGTAGCAAATGGCCATCAACTGTGGCTAGCTGGCCATCAGCTGTAACCAGTGAGCTATTGGCCACTAATATAACTGCTGTGGCTACGCTAGCAGAAAATGGGGGCTAGCAAGAAGATGGTGGCTAAACTAGCAAGCGCGGATTGCAGTTAGCACGGAGGATTGCAGCTAGCAAGTGAGGTTGGTTGGCAGAGAGAAGTGGACAGTAGGTTGCGGATAGTGTGGCTCCTGCTTCCTGTGTCTCCAACTCAGCCGCCAGCAAGAATATAGTGGTGTGACTCCCCTACCTATGGCTCCGTGGGTGTTCCTTTTTGGCCTCACCATGTCCTGCGTTTTTATGTGGGGAGCGGGACCAGAGACCCCCGCATGACTCCCTGCATGACGGGATATCCAAAATCTCCTCAGAGGCAGCAGCCTGAGCCTTCTTGCCAGTCTCATCAGAGGAAACAGTTTCTAAAAATTTTTACCTCCGCTACTTCATAACACTGTAGAGAACTCCACCATCCTGCCCAGCAAAATGTCCTGGGGTATGACTAATACTAGAGCAGGATTTCTAGCCCTTGAGTGACTGGGAAGAGAACCAAGAGCATGACTCCCCTGGAGCCGAGATTCTCCGGCTTTGGTTTGCACAGGGAGCCCCCGGGTCATGTAAAATACAGATATTCAAGCCTGAGAGGTTCTGATGCAGACAGTCTAAGGTATAAAGGCCAGAAGTCAACATATAACAGATCTCAAGCCATTTTGTAGTTGCTTCCATAAGAATTTTAAAGAGCTACAACCTTAAACAATAGCTACAACACCTTTAGCCTATACATTATTTCCATTTCCCAAACTTCCTAGGTGGAGATTTCAGAGCCCTTTCCCAGTTAAAAATACCAATAGGTGGCTTTGTAATGATAATGTTCCCATACATTCATATGGCGCTAGTACACTTTTAAAAGTTCTTTCACACGCTCCGTCTCAAAATAGAGCACAAAGTGATACTGCTCTGAGAATGTTGCTTCCTTGGTCCAAGCAGTTACTTAGAGAGAATATATATTTGTGGTCATATACAAAGTGTACGGATTGAAGCCATGGGTGAAATCAGGCACGGTGGAGAACAAGCTTCCAAGGGAAATCCAAAAAAGGATACCTGTGCTCCTTAGGAAGAATTAAATTAAGGTGCTTTTTAGTAACTGCACTAGTGTCCCAGCTGTTTTCAAGGCTGTGGTCTAACATAATGGATTATGTACTTTTTTTCCATACTTGAAAAATTTGTTTGCAGTGCAACTTCTACAACATACTGCCAAATAAATACTAAATGTGTCTATGTTTATTCATTTGGAACAGCGACATAAAAATCAATCAAGAATTCTCTTTATTTAGGAGTGGAGGGAGACCTCTGAAGGACACATTTTCATTTTGTGATAATAAAGAACCCTACTGGGCTCTATCTCAACTGTTTCCTTTTGTTGGAGAAAAATGCTACTGCAGCCAAGGTTGCAGGTGTGATTCCCACATAAGAGAAAAACTATTCTCTGGTCACAGACCACACCCTGGCCTCCAGCCAGCTGCCTTGCAAATGTGTGCCATTGATCAGGACAGATTTTAAGAAAAAATCGAAGAGCTATTAATACTCCCATACACAAAATCAAAGCTCCTTTCATACTGGTACATGCAGCTGGGGCTTCGTGTCTGTTGTATTTATCATTTAATTGGATTTTAAAGCATTTCCTACTTTGAGAACATCTTTCTGTGCACAACAGTTTTCACCATGTAACGTATTAGGGGAATTCAAGACAGAATCGCTCAAATATTAAGTAGATAACACTATGAGGAACAATACTCATGATTAATTCTGACATTTTTATCTGATTACCTCTGGTGGATAGGCACATTGCTAATTTGCAGTTTTCTTACAGACATTTTGCTTTAACAATTGTTACATGGGCATATAATTTGACATTGTTATAACTTCATTTGGTTATGCTTATTTTCTCACATGATAGAGGTTATAGGTAAGGATGCACTAATTCTAACTTGGAACGTTTGTGATGACTGCTGGAAGATTACATATAGTTTCACACTGTGCGGAACATAAAGTGAGTGTGTGAAACACACACACATTAAACATATAGCATCACATCTATGTCAAATTTCTCCAAAGAGAAAAAGACAAAACCAAAAATCTAAGTAAGTGTTGGTTGACTACCCTTTTCTTAGTTCTCACTTATTTTCTGTTTTGACTTTTCTTCTTCCAGACAAAACTAAGGTGGGTAAAAAATGTAAAAATCTTTGTTGCAAGAGAACTTTGTTGATGTAAGATTTAAGGATTGGATCCAAAGGACTTCTCCCATGGGCTTCTACATAGAGCAAAACAAAAATTGAAACGCAAGTCCGCAGATAGCAAGCTGTGACTGTCCCTGGGGCCCAGCTTCACAGACTGCAGCTGAGTTACATTCCACCACTATTAATGCTTCTGGCCCAGGTTCCAGGCACAGTTAGAGGGACGGTGCGGCTGTGCTCCAAGCGCTGCCTGCTCTGTATGCATCACTAAATGAGTTTAAACTACAAACATCACTAAATGAGTTGGTACTTGAACAGAAATTTTCAATTAATGTTAGCTGTAACTATGCTATTCTTCAGCTGGACTTTAGAAATTATCGGGTGAGAACTGAATCTCTTAGTTTCCACATAAGGAAATGACCAACCAAGGTAAAGACTTGTCCAAGGACACAGAGCTAATTAGACACAGCATCCTCAGCTACTAAAATGATCACATTCTTTTATACCAGCAACATTGTAACTGCCTTCGTTCTTAAAAAGATGAAGCGTGTAATGCCTGCATAGTGTGCCTGACTCCCACCTGTCCGCTATCCTTATTTCCTTTCGGAATACCACGCCTTGCTCTTTCCCCTCCTTCACCATGCTTTCCTCTCCTTCAGTTTTAACCTCATTTTTGTAAGCCATCCCTGACCCTCCTCCTTGCACTACATCTCTCCGCCTTTCCCCACTCCTGAGCCATCTGATAGTACCAAGTCAGAAATAAGAAAGGGAATCAAAAATATCTTTTGCTTATATCATTTGGCAATTTTTGTTAAAGGTTTAGCATCTGGACAGGACATTTTGAGTGTCCTTTCTATAAGTGTCTGCATCAAAATGTTTAGCTTTGCAATAGAGATGAGCCATAAAAGCATCCATGGATACTAGATAAGAAATTTTACATTTTAACTTCTGACTCTACCACTATCTGTAGATGTGCCAGGCGTATGCTACAGCCCTTTAAAATTCTCTCAGCCACAGCTAGCTCTTGTTCTGCACTGATCTGCAGGGCCCAGCTCTGAGTTGGGCTCCCGGCAGCCTCACACAGACACAATCTGCCAACAGTGATGCACAGCCTACCCTCCTGCCCTATCTCTCTTTACTGCTTCCATGGCTTCTGCTGTGAATGGGAGAGTCCCCAAAGAACCGTGCTTGGAACCAAAGCCTGCTCAACTCGGAAGGGGGAAATGGGAATCACTGGTAAATGATTCACCAGCCTCCCTCCCCAACTCACAGGGGTGGTCCTGAGATACAGTTGATCTGGCTGTTGGGGGCTAGGTCTCCTGGATCAGGTGTCCAGCCAGCTTACTTAGACAGCCTCCTATTATTGGTTCTCTCTCCTTCCTGTTTCACCACCCCTGTATCTCATTTCTGTTCTCTGGATTTGAACTCTTTAATAAAATAACAGCACTCAATCCTGCTTTCTAGGTAATCCAGGCTAAGTTAGTATGCTTTGGTATATAAACTTTATGTTCTTGTCGAATCTCAAAATGAAATGGGTCAATAATTTACAATATACAATTTAACATTTATCAATTATGTGGCTACATCTAATGTACACAAACATTTTTAATGCCAAATTAACCAAGACTTTGGGTGTTAATGACATTCCCAGACTCAGTTAAAAGGGGTTCTACTTTACATTTCAAATTCACTGGCTTTTGCATAAGCAGAGTGTGTGTGTGAATTAGAGTAGGGGAAGAGGAAAAAATAGCATTAAAATGAACTATAAATTTATGTTCCCTATGTTTTTCCTTATAACTCAAAGTGTTGAGTTCATCTGTAATAAAATCAAGATAGTAATAGGTGTTAAATTAAAAAATAAGTGTATATTTGGTCAAGCAGCTTTGGGAAATTTTGAGTTAAACCATTCTTTTGTTTATTGTACAACTTCTCACAGTCTTTCATATGTACAACTATAAGATCATTTACTGTTATGTGTCAATATATCAATGTATTACATGCTAGGGAGCCAACGGTGGACAAAAATATTTACAATTCTTGTCCTCATGTATGTTTCAGCCTATTAAAGGGAGACCAACATCTATATGATGATAATGTACATGAATGTAAACTTGCAAATGTGAGAAATGTATGACAGTTTGTAATAAATTTCTAATGAAAATTGTGTACGAATTCTGACAATTAAGTTCATGAACTCATCCTAGAAAAACTGCTATAAACCTCACTGCTGAATATCACTACGGTCACTTTCAAAATACCCCCCTTGGGAAGCTATGCAATGTCAGCATCTAGTCCATCCTTCAAAGCAATTTTAGAACTCTTTCTGGAATGGCCATCAGAGCTGTGATCAAATTACCCCCGAAGTCCTGAATGTCATCAAAATATCTTCCTTTCAATATTTCTTTTATCTTCGGGTAAAGAAAGAAGTCACTGGGGGCCAGATCAGGTGAGTTGGGAGGGTGTTCCAATACAGTTATTTGTTTACTGGCTAAAATCTCCCTCATAGACAGTGTTGTGTGAGCTGGTGCATTGTCATGATGTAAGAACCATGAATTGTTGGCAAAAAATTCAGGTTGTCTAACTTTTTCATGCAGCCTTTTCAGGACTTCCAAATAGTAAACTTAGTTAAATGTTTGTCCAGTTGGTACAAACTCATAATGAATAATCCGTCTGATATCAAAAAAGGTTAGCAACATCGTTTTGACTCTTGATTTGGACTGATGAAACATTTTTCGTTGTGGAGAATTGGCTGACTTCCATTGTGCACTTTTATGTTTTGTTTCAGGGTCATATACGTACACCCATGTTTCATCATCAGTGATAATAAGGCCCAAAACATCATCTTGCCTCTTCAAAAGGTCTTAGCAAACTTCGACTCTCCTTTGCTTTTGTACCTGGGTGAGTTCATTCAGGACCATTTTTTGCAAACACCTTTCTTATGCCAAGATTTTCAGTTAAGATTTTCCTAACTGTTTCTCTATTGATGTTCACTTGTTCAGCTTCTCACCAATTCGCTGACGATTTTGACGCATAATTCGATGAATTTTTGCAATGTTTTCATCATTTCTGATCGTTTCTAGCTGCCTTGACCTCTCTTCCTCAGTGACACATTCTCTCCCCTCAGAAAAAAGTTTAATCCATTTGTACACTGTTTTCTTCATGGCATTATCCCCATAAACTCGGACTAACATGTCCCTGATTTCACTTCTATTCTTGTCAAGTTCAATAAGAAATTTAATGTTTGTCCATTGCTCTAATTCAAGCCTAGGCATTCTAGTGATGGCACACAAAAACATGCAACAACAATAATGAATGCCACTCAGCAAGACACCACCACACGTCGACAGGAACACAACTGTGAGACACTGATATACCAAGGTTATGAAACCTTACCGAGCTGTTTGTACAGTGCTGCCAATGTAAGCGCACGGTGGCAAATTCATGAACTTAACTGTCAAACCTCATACGAGTACATCTAAGGAGGCTAAAGTCCATGTAACTTACAAACATAATTTGATCACTAATCATTTTTCAGGGGAACTTGTTTTTTGGTGGGGAGAGGGGAGTGAAATGCTGGATTAAAAATGAGTTAAGTTTATAGTTGAGATTCAAGCAATGTTCAAAGGGTTGTCCTTGAGGAAGATTCTTAACTTCTGTCTCATGTGAAAATGAGAAGTTCAAACTCATTGACATTCAGTGAGTTTTCCATCTATATATTTTTGATTAAATAAGTGCAACTAAAATACTACAAATTTGAGTATATTGTTTGAAATTTCTGTAGGACAAACTGCTATACCCTATCTCGTGGCTGCTAATATAACTGCTAATTACCACTTATGTTTGAGTGATACTATGGGAAATGGAAGCCATAAATTCTACATTAGGAAATTTTGCTACTTATTACCAGCAGAAAGATTAAAGCTATTGTACTCTCAGCCTCTTTAGGCTATGACATAATAAAAGGCATCCTCTTAGCTCAGAGAATAAGGCTCGTACAAAAACATTAGGGATGGAGAATTAATCTATTTGTCCACATTTTCTTTAGAGCACTATGGACAAAAATTTTGTTGAATTTTATACAGAAAAACTTCTATAATGTCATTGGAGTTCAAATAACCTCAAAATATTAAAATGACTTTTTAAAAACTCAATTAAAATTAACATAGTTTTCTGTCTTAAATGCCACTTCCCAGCTAGCTAATCTCTATAAAAAGTCAGACTTTCTCCCCCAATTGTCTCTTCCTTAAAAAAAGCTTTAGTGTGAGCTATGTATGTCTAATCTGTCTTGGGTAATATGGATTTAATAAGACATATTTCCTTATGTGTGGCACTTGGAAAGCTCTTGCCACAATGTGCTGTTTTAAGTCACACACATCTGGTGCTATTTTGTCCTGGCAATTACATAAAGTTCCTTCCTTAATTTACTGGGAAAAAATAATAACGTGACAAATTGTGACTATGTTCAAATTAGCTTTTAAGTTTCTCCAGTTGGGTGAACTGAGCAAAAAGTTCTATAAGCATTTCCTTTTTAGAGCTACATAAAACTTTCTCACTCATTTTTCATTGTCACGAAACGTCCTTTTAAATGTCAAAAGTCAAGTTTAATGGTAGCATTCTAACATTAGTTCAATAAGCCATCCTACAAATTGGGGCTAGATATATTTCTCCCTGAATATTATGTGTCAGAAACCCAGGCTCTACCACATACAAATTTTAGAACTTTTGTCAATTCATCTGATTACTATTAGCTTCTGTATTCTGTACCCAAAACTAAAATTATCTAGTCTGTCTGCCTACCTCACAAGATTGCTTTAAGAATCAGATAAAACAATATATGTAAAAATGTTTTGAAGTATAAAAAGAGTTTTACAAATATGAGGTATTGTTCTTTTTGTTCTCTAAAGATTCATTTTATTAAACTCCATGTCTAGAAATTAACAGGATCTTATTAGATACTATGGACGATATAAAATTTGTACCATTCAGTGTTTTTCAATTATAAAGGACTTCAGAACAGTTAAACCAATTAAGAATATAGTACAGATTAAATACTATGTGCTATAAGCGTGAAGTATAATAGCTGCTTAAAGAAAAACAATAATCAGTGTAAACTGGAATAATCAGAGGGAGCCTCACAGACTTATACTAGGCAATGAGAACAATAGTGTTTGAGTAATTGGAAAGAATTTAAATACGTGGAAAGCAAAAGAGCAAGATGGAGAAAATATTCCACAGGGGCAACAGCAGGAACAAAATGGTGAAATGTCAGAATGAATGAACCACTTCTCAGGTGACATGGACAGATCCTTCAAAAAAAGAGAGAAAAAAAAAAGAAAAATCAAAACTATCTCTTTCTTGCCTCTCGTACAAATTTGAATCCCTGCAATTCTTCTGCCCACAAGGAATATGTGAAAGAATTCAGGACCGACAAATCATTAAGAACACTTTGTTCGCAAACACCGAACACCTCCTGTTTCTCATTGCTCTTCTTCCACCAAAAGCCGCACAGACTATTTTTGGCATCACGTCAACATGCAACCTGTCACCACACTAATTAATGTGTTTATGGCTAGAAAAACAATAATAACAATGACAATCTTGTGTTTCAAGTTTAATCTCTGACAGTCACTTTTCCAAATACAACTTGCAGAATTTATCAATCAAGAGGGAAATCTATTCATGCTTTCAAATCAAGGACAATATGGTGACTCTTCTCATTACTTGATTCATAGAGCACTAGTAAGATTGACCAGAATGACTCTGGTTAAGAGTAAGGGATGCAAGGACCTAGAGAGAAATATAAAGAATATGTCTGTCATTGCAATGTTTGGGGTTATCATATAACTGGGGACAATTGTGGAATCATAAAATTTGTCATGGTTATCTCAAAAACCGAGAAAGAATATACATATGGCAATGTGGAGTTTTTTTATAATGTGCTCTTGGAGACACTTTCCCCCAATATAGGAAAGTGTACACATGCTTCTTGCCCTCACCCAAGAGAGTTCATTGAGACCTGAGGAAGTCTCATCACTGCAGGACAAATTACAAAGTAGTTTTGTGATGATATTGAATCAGTTTTGTACTACTTCTCTCTGTTTCTCTTCTGGTTTTAAGCTACAACTGAGTTACTTCTTATTAAGCAAAATCTTCATCTTGTACTAATTTTACCTTCAGAGCCCCTCCATCCCAGAACCCATTGATATGTTCATTGAACAAAAAGTTATGTAGTACGATGATGGTATGGGTGCTTTCTGGGGACTGATGCTCCAAAGACATATCAATTATTTATCAAGGTCACTGTGCATTTACAATATTATTTCATTTCTCACTACATCGAGGCACCTTGTTTTATTGTTTGCCACCTCCTTAACTTCTAAAAACACTACATTTTGTTTAAAGGCTCTATTTCCCTGAAAGCACAGTCAGGAAGATCTACCAAATTCTTCTTCATGGACTACAAGCCATTTCAAGTTTTGGCATAAAATGGGTGTGGATGGGTGCAGAGAGGGAGGACGCAGAAACTTATAGCTCCTACCTACCATGCTGGGTTCCTTGCTCACGCCTTGCTGTTGGCACAACTGAAGAGGGATGGGTGAAGACAGGTGTTATGCTTCCAGTGATCTATAACAACGACACCTGACTGTTGGATGAGACATCAGCACTAGCTCCCTCCTCAGAGGCAAACAGGAGGCTTCACTGTATATGTGGACTAGTTCCTCACCACAAAAGTGATTTTATCTTTGAATGCAGTGGAGACAGATTTCTAAGCCACGATATTAAAACATTAAATCTTCACTAAATCCAATTTTTTCTTAAAATAAATAATAGCCTCATAGAAGACCATTCCTGTAAGAAGGAAATTATTGTTCTAACTTTATAAGGTATTTGCCTGAGCTGAGAAAAAAAAAAAAAGCTGAATCTTAGTCAAACCATGAGCACTATAGCAATTTCGTTCTTTCATGCCTTTGTACCTGCTGGTTTCTTTAACTGGAAATACCACTTCTTTCTGGTGGAAGAACCCAGCTTAAGTGTTACCTTTCAGGTGAAGTTTCTCCTCACCTTTCTAAGCTAAAGAATAATGCTCCCTGCTCTGTTCTTTCATTACATATTCTCGTTAAACACACTTCCATTGGAACACTGATTATTTGTTTTAACATTCAACTCAACTTAGTTCTAAACTCCTTGAGAAAAAAAGACATCTTTATATTTGTGTCCTTAGTGCCAGGCTAATAGCAGAGACTCAGTACTTATTTGTGAAATAAACATTGTCATGGTCATATAAAGTGGCTAGCATTAGAAGGACAAGGGACAAGAACCCATAACCATTTGTCTATGTCCCCAGTGACTGCCCTAGCTGTGAAAAGGTAGGAGTAACCATAACTATTTATACCATTCATGTTAATAATATCAATTCTGGATAAAATGGATGTCAAGGGCAGCCTTAAAATGAAAAGGTATCCATTTTTTCAGAGAGGCATTCAATAAACATTTACTGATTAATCACCATGTGCCATGAAAGGCGAGATAAATGACACAGTCCCTGCTCTTAAGGAGACAAGAAAATAAATCTTCACAATACAGGGTATTAAGTGTTGTGCATTGGGATAAGAAAGGCACCTAATCCACACTAGGTGGGTCAGGAAAGGATTCTCCAAGAGGGTTATGGACAATGTCCTTGAAAGGTCAATGGGACTTAAATGTGAGGAAGCATAGAAAGCATTCTAAGTAAATGGAAAAGCCAGGTGAATGTTCAGTGTTGGGAAAGAGGCTAGCATGTCTGTGGACGAGGTAGTTTGACATAGCTAGATTTGTGGCCTGAGGGGTAGAGACAGAAAAGCGAAAAGGAGAGTTCTACCTGGCTATGGCTCCTGAGGAGAAGGTGTAAATGCATGTGAATGACTAAGAAGTCTTTAATGGTACACTTTAATGAATTCCAACTGTGTAATCCAGCCAAGTTCCTATAGGGCAGTATTTTCCAAATCAGAGTCTGGGATATGCCATCAAATTTAATGCAACTGGGGGATTTTTGTTTTTTTGAAGATTTAGGACAAATATACTAATTCTATTTATTAACATTTGTAAAAAGTTGATTATGTAGCTGTAGTATAATAGAGTTTTATCCTCATGGATGAGTGATTGATTTAGAACAAAATTAAAGTATCCATAAGAATCTTCAATACTAATATCCTGGACTGAATTTAATTCAAATTCAACTTTGTATAAAAAAATGCTACATTTCTGTTAACTCTAATCCGAATCTTTCTTTGTCTTTGAACTCCTAAATCAGCATTACCTCCCTCTAGCGGACAGCTGTCATTTTACTACATCCATGTACAGGAGACCTCCTTATTTCTCTGAGAAATTCACGGGAGAGAGGAATAGTCTGATGTGCAAAACAATACACATAGTAGAACACAAAATTTCCATGTCATATTATAATTGTTTAAAAGACATAAAGGAGTCATAAATCAGTTCCAGTGTTAGAATAATCATCTACATTGTGTATACACAAACAAACTCATTCATAACATGTGCTAGATTTTTCAAATGTCTCAAAACCATATTTGAAAAACTTGAATGGATCAACAAAGACAGCAAAGTAAATTGTGTATGCTTATTTACATCAAGTGAGTTGAAACATTTTAAGCATCTCCTAGTACAAAACTCTATGCTAGGTCACAAATAGGATACAGAGATGACCCAAGCACAGTTCCAGTCCCCAAGGACCCATCATTGTGTAAGAGCTGATGGATATCTGCCTGTCCAAATACTCTTCATTGTAAATGTAATATGCTTATCTTCTGAGTAAGCATTCCCCGACCCCAGGTCAACTTGTAATTATTTTAAGGTCTTTTGCAAGACACAAAGTAACTGCAGTGAACTAGGATTAAGATATGCCGGCCAGTTGTTTCTGAAGTTCCTTAGAGTATCTTTCAGGAATTTTCTTAACTTCCTCTCCTCCCCTCAAAAAATGAGTTAACATGTCTATCAATACGTAAAGCTTGTTGGAAATAAAAGGGAAACTCAGTTTTTTATAAATCAGAAACACGAGGAAGCAATGCAGGAGAGGAAGAGGGAAGTATTAAAAAAAAGGAAAATTTATTTCTGATGGAAAGTCCTAGGTGGATGAATACATTAAAAATATTTTGTAGGAAAAATATTATACATGTCTAGATCTCAAGATATTTGCAAAATATTAATTCTCACCACACATCTGAGATCAGTGGGCATCATTTTTGCTATTGGTGAAGAAAGGTGCCAAGTTGCCTAGGGCTATGCAGCTTGTCACAGTGTGAACCAAACTAAAATAGGATTCTCAGCTCTTTGAATTTCTGATATCCAATTCAGCAGATTTCAACTTTCCACTAGATACTTTGCAAGTTAAGCAGTTCTCAGATCAGCTTGTGCCAACTGCTTAAATACCATCAGCTCGTCAACTGTTGAAATTGTCAAGTGCCCACGGACTTAGTATGTCCTTGAGGACTAGTACCTACCTTGCTGTATTGTTTGAACTTAGATGATAGTAAGAGTCCGAGAGGCCATCATTTCTACAAGGATTGCAATCATGGGTGAACAATTCCTACGTTAAATGGCCCCCAAAACTGTTTTAATATTAATCTAATGTTATTTAAAATTTTAAGCCAATTCTGTTTATAGTGTCAATATAGCCATAACTTTTATCCCCCTCTGTCACACTACCCATTTGATGTCTATTTATTTTCTTTGCCATTCACAAGAATTTCAGCTGTATGACATTTTGTTCATTAGCTAGGGTAATAATTTCTCAATACATATTGTTGAGTGAATGGTACTTTTTTTTATATAATACACATTAACTTCATCTTTCTCAGTATTTCACTTTCTTCATCCCATCCCTCTACATCCCCTACATTACTTTCCTGTATTCAATTTTTCAATTCCTTAACGTCCAGAACTTTCAGTCATGCCAACAAGAAGTATGGTTCTAAGCATGATTTATTTTTATTTTTATTTTTTACTTAATACCAAAAAGAAAATCGAAATATAAGGCACTTCTCTATATTGTGTGTACTCAATGTCAAACAACCAGTAAATTACATAGATATTAAAGTGGTTATGTGGTATATGAATATGTAGAAAAATTATATTCCAATAAGCACACATATGCATGCATGACTACTCCCTTACGATTATTTGATTTTTTCTTTACTTTTTTTTAAAGCAAATTGTATTGGTATTATGTAAGTATTAATTCACTTAATCAACATTGGGAATTTGGTTTTCTATCTAAGGAAATAATGGGGTGCCTCAGCCTTGATCCAGTTAAGTCTTTTTTCAATAAGATATTAACATTAGTACTTTAGTAATGTAGGGGATGTAAAGGGATGGCATGAAGAAAGTGAAATAATGAGAAAGATGAGGTTAATGTGTGTGATATAAAAAAAGTGCCATTCACTCAACAAGTATTTATTGAGAAATTACTATCCTTAGTTAGTGAACAAAATGTCATACAGCTGAAATTCTTGTGAGTGGCAAAGAAAATAAATAGACATCAAATGGATAGGGAGGCAGAGGGGGATAAAAGTTATGGCGATATTGACACTATAAATAGAATTGGCTTAAATTTTTAAATAACATTAGATTAATATTAAAATAGTTTTGGGGGTTGTTTAACACAGGAATTGTTCACGCATGGTAGCAGTCTATACAGTAGTATCTATGAGTAGTTCATAATAGAGAGGATTTCCACTAGGTGTTCTTTCAAGCGTCATGCCCTTTCAATCATAAGAAACAACCTAAACCAATGCTTCATTTATGATGAAACTGCTACCATGATAACATGCTGACTTTATAGGGAGACCTCTCTCTAAATACTAACTGTGGCTTTCCGCTCTCAGGGGCAAACTCCCATTTGCAAAGCATTGTTGTTTTGGGTCTTAACAGCAGTGCTAAGAAGTGGTCTATTTGGATAGGATCAGGCTCCAGGATTAGTTTGATAGTTTTATATTCACTCCAAAGAGACGTGGATCTCTGTGACAGTCGATTAAATAGTGAAAAGATAAAGGGAGTAAAATGATACCATAAAGGGGACCTCTCCAGGGGAAGATGACATACTACTCAGAGGATCATTACATCACTTCTTTTGATTTGTTCTAATGAGACATACGAAGTCAGACAATTAAGTTCACGAACTCATCCTAGAAAAAGTGCTAAATACCACATTGCTGAATATCACTACAGTCACATTCGAAGTACTCCCCCTGGGAAGTTATGCACTGATGCCAGCGCCTAGTTGACCCTTCAACGCAAGTTTGGAACTCTTTTTCTGGAATGGCCATCAGAGCTGTCATCCTATTACCCTTGATGTCCTGAATGTCATCAAAACGACATTTGGGGCAGCCGGATGACTCAGTTGGTTAGAATGCAAGCTCTTAACAACAAGGTTGCCAGTTCAATTCCCACATGGGATGGTGTGCTGCGCCCCCTGCAACTACGATTGAAAGTGGTGACTGGACTTGGAGCTGAGTTGCGCCCTCCACAACTAGACTGAAGGACAACAACTTGACTTGGAGCTGATGGGCCCTGGAAAAACACCCTGCTCCCCAATATTCCCCAATTTAAAAAAAAAAAATGTTTTCCTTTCAATATTTCTTTTATCATTGCGGGCCAGCTCAGATGAGTAGGGGTGGTGTTCTAATACAGTTATTTGTTTACTGGCTAAAAACTCCTTCACAGACAGTGCCGTGTGAGCTGGTGCATTGTCGTGATGCAAGAGCCATGAGTCACTGGCAAAAAGTTCAGGTCGTCTAACTTTTTCACGCAGCCTTTTCAGCACTTCCAAATAGTCAACTTGGTTAACTGTTTGTCTAGTTGGTACAAATTCATAATGAATAAGCCCTCTGATATCAAAAAAAGTTTAGCAACATCGTTGCAACAAGCTGCAAACTTAATTGTCACACTTTGTATACTGTCTTTGTCCACATGTTTTGTATTACTAACATGTATCTGAATCTCATTCATGGTTGTTTTATTTATTTTTTTAATTTCTAACTTTGTTTAAAACTCTCTTCAACCAAATATTGTGCATAGCAGACTCTTCTGCATGATCACATCCTTTCAGACTTTAAACCCAAACTTCTTCAAAATTTACGTAATATTTTGAATCCCCAACATTTGTATTGGCAAATAGGACTGTTACACATTCATTCATTAATTTGTTCATTCAATCATTCATGTCATGTAGCAATATGCATTAAGACTTTACAACCACATTAAGGCAAGGTGCTGATATATAAAGACCCATTATCTCTAAATCTTGAAGAAAGACAGACAAGTTTCAAGACAAATGTAACATATGAGGTGTGATAAAAAACTACGGTGAATGCTGCTTCTGAGTGCCATCCAATGGAAAGGCAGGGATCTTCGATACGGGAAGTGGCACATCAAACCTTAATAACAGTGTGTGACAAGTTCCAACTTGTTCAGTGCAATCAGTTAGGTGTGAGCTACAGTTGAGAGAAGGTGTGTTTTAAAGTGTGCCATAGATCATCTTCCATCATGACAATGCTCTGTGTCACAGCTCACTTCTGATACAGCAATTTCTGTCAAATAAAAACATTACAGTGTGTCCTCATACACTTTAGTCACTGGATCTGGTGCTGTGTGACTTTTGGCTCCTCCCCAAAATCAAAATGACCATGAAAGGTAAACATTTTGAATTGATTCAGGACATCAAGGCAGCCATAATAGCGCAACTAAAGATACTCACAAAAGAGGACTTCCAGAACTGCTTCAGAAAGAGGCAAGAACAATGTGACAAGTGTGTCTGAAGTGACGGGGGAGTATTTTGAAGAGGATTAATGGCAATGTGTCTTTTACTGTAATATTTTTTTCTATTTAAACATTCAGTGTATGTTTTGATCACACCTTGTAGTATAATTAAGTGCTATTATAGAAATATACATAGAGTGAAAAGAGGTTGGCATAACTCACCCTTGGCATAGGATATTGGGCAAGGATTCCTAGAGAAGATGACATTTGTTGTGACAAGTCATATGTAAACAGAAAGGAATAACTTCCAGTCAAGATGATGGAGTAGGTAAACTCTGAGATCACCTCCTTCCATGATTACACTGATACAACCAAGTTACACAACAACGATCACTGAGAATCACCTGAGGACTAGCTGAACAGAATTCCTATAACTAAGGATATACAGAAGAAGCCACATTGGGACTGGTAGAAGGAGAGGGGATGCAGGCTGGGAAGGTCCTACACTCAAAGTGTGGCAATTAAGAAATAGGAGGGATATTTTGTCTGTGGAGGTCCTCCCTGAGGAATGAGGAGTCCCAGCCCCACACCAGTTTCCCCAGTCCAGGGGTACCAGTACTAGGAAGAGGAGTCCTCACAATGTATGGCTGTGAAGACCAGCAAGGATTGTGTCCAAGGAAGATAAAGGGCTGCTAGAGACCAACGCGCTGCTCCGAAAGGGCCCATACACAGACTCACTCATTCACAAACTCACTTGCTCTGAGTTCAAGTAGTGGGGCAGCAGCTTGAAAAGAGCCAGGGACATATGTGGAGGAAATAAATTGACTAACTTCAGGGTGAGGGCTAGAGGGGCAGGGGTTGGGGTGACCCTCTCTGGGGATAGAAGCGCGGGCATGCACCATTGTTCCTTTGTTAAGCTCTCCTCCCACCTCACCTGGTACAGGCAGGCTCCAAATCTGTATTCTCCATTAACTGCAAATACAGTTTGCCCTGCTCTGGTGATTCCCTGAGATCCCACTCCACCCAACTTGCTCACCCAGCTCAACCCTCTTCCAGCAGCTGCTGCACAGGAGCAGACTGTCTCTATTTATGCTGTAGACTCAATCAAAGGTACACTCACCCCATACGATTGGAGGCTGCCACTACAGAATCTCTCAAAGGTACGCAAACCCTACACAAACAGTGGCTATACTTAGCGTGAATTGTAGCTCCTACCAAGTGGTCCCAAACCCAGCACAAGTGGCAACCAGTGTCAAATTTCACTGAACCTCCCATTAAGTGGCTCCAAGCCTGGCATAAGCAGCAACCAGTCTTGGCCTATAATGTAGCTTTAACTAAGTGGCCAGAAGTCCAGCACAAGTGGCCACTGGCCTCAGCTTGTATTGTAGTGACCACCAAAGGGTCCCAAGCCTGGCAGAAGTGGCAGCTGGCCTCAGTGCACAGTGTAGCCTCTGCCGAGTAGCTCCAAACTCATGTGAGGACACACTACGAAAACGGCTATCTGTGAACCAGGAAGTAGACCATTACCAGACACTGAATATGCTGGCAACTTGATCTTAGACTTTCTAGCCTCCAGAACTGTGAGAGGGATCAAACACAGGTAATAATATGTCAATACATTATTTTGCCATGCTATGGTATGTACAGTGTTTATAGGGAGAAAGGCCTTTAAAAAAAAAAAGATACCATATAAGAGATAGAAGGGGGAGAGAAAAAGATAGTACCACAGGGAATGATAATTAAAATTGTCAAACGCTTTTCATCCCTCTCCTCTTTTGCTATGTCCTGTCTGGAGTACCTTCTGTGGGTTGTGTAATTGGGGCTGACATCACTTGTCCTGTGTAACATTGTATACTCCAGCGCACATGCATTAAACAGAATGTCGATTAATTCTACATACATTGCCAAGAAAAATGAGAAAGAAACACTTTAGAAAACACAGTAATACATGTCATTTTGTGTGTGTTTCTTTCTTTTTTTTTTTTTTTTTCGGTCAACAGAGTCAATTGAGTCTGCCCCACACTTGGGCATAAAAGCTTACTTTTGTACCACATGAGTTAGTCAAGAGCAGCATAATAATTTGTTTGATCAGACAAGGGAAAACACTGCTTTGAAAGCCAGGTAACTATGTACTAGAGTACACCATTACAACAAAACAATATGAAAATGTATGGACAACAGAAGGAATTAATGTGCTTGGATTAGTGATTTGAGATGGAATCTCTTTCAGATGTCTATTACAAATCATGACAGGGGGGTGGAGAAAGAGAGAGAGAGGAGAGAGAATATAAAGAAGGAACTGACTGTCCTATTATGGAGTGTGTGATGAGAATGAAGGACAGATATGCTGTCGAGCAGCATCAGCGCCAATAGTCAGAGAATGAGCGTAAACTCCAGCATTAGTCATCCAGTAGCTGAGTTCCCTGCCAGAAACCACAGTCAATAGAGTAACAGGGGATAAAACATCCCAAATGCCTGCAGGCCAAGCACAAAGAGACAGAGGCCTGAGATCTTTAAAAGACACAGAGAGATACTGACAATCTCAAAATTTACTGAGAAAGATCATAAATCTGAATAGAAAAACCTCATGAAAGGATCCACATTCGAGAGGCAATCTACCTCATTATAAAGCTTAAAAGGATGTGATGGAGTAGAGATTTCTGTAATTTAGAAAGAAAACTAATTCTTTAAAAATAAAAAATAAAATCTTAACTCTGGAACACAGAGAAAAAGGTATTATTTTTTACTTTTCAAAATCTTCTTTTGCTCTATCGCTGTGCATATGTTTCTGTCAACATCTGGTTTCACAGAAAATAGCGGCTCGCATGAGACTTGGATCATAAATGTTTTTACTGAAGACCCTGCATCTTGTTACTCAGAATTAGGTCACGTGGGTACTAATTTGATACTAGGAAGCATCACCACCATAGACCAACAAAATAACACCCTGATGTGGTCGTCACACGATTGCCCTAATTACATGAAGATGCCCTTGGCACAGGCTTTCTGAGTCTTTCTGAATATTCACAGTATCTTTCCCCAGTGTGGTTCATTATTGGGAGGTAAGTGAAAGGACTTTGGGAGTTGGCATGTCTTCATCTTTAGGTTTTTAGACATTCAGAATGTCCCTGTTTTATTTTCTAAGGAAGAGTCACAGTTATAACTTAACAGTTTTAGCCTATGATGGATGAGGCGGGGCATCCACTGCTCTGCACATACTAAGGATTTAAAACACACGTGGTACAGGTAGCCCTGAAGGCGCCTCAAAATCCTCTTTCTGATTGTCTCCACAGTTCCTGCTTTCAGCCCTTGCTCCCTGCCCCCTTGTCTCTTCTTGGATTTTATTCCTCCCCCCACAGAATCTCAGTTTGAGTAACATGATCATATTACTATATTCTTTAGTTTCTTGCTCAAATCTTGGTACTACACACTTTCAATTTTGGAGTCCCAACAATTTTGGATTAAAGATATTTCCATCACTGGTCAAACCAGGCAGAACCTCCAGCTTTGTCAGGAATGGATTGAGAAAGATTTAAATCCAAGTATTACCAATTTCCATAAACATATGTACCTGTGAGGCTAATGCAAAATAAGGTAAATGAAATGCATATTACAAAAAATAAAGATATAATTTTATATTCATGATTGATGAAATACATTTATAATGCCTTGCTAGTAATTAAATATGTGTTTTTTTTCTCCTCTCCAGCAAGAGAGACACTTTAGAATAAATGCAAGTAGCTGTCATATTCTTCCTTAGAAGGGTAGGTCTAGATATCCTGAAATTTATTGGGGATTGTGAGAAGGCAAAGCATCTTAGCTCCATTGCAAATACTCTTTCGGAGGGCTAATGAGAGGGCTTCCAGAATTACTGAAGGTCACTTGCTTTAGGAGAAATCTAAGGGGGGTGATCATTAGAGCCTAAGGGTCTTCAGGGTTTAAGAGGATATTCGTCCAAGGTAAATTCCAAGGGAAGACAGAACGATGATAGTTTTAGGTCCATGAGATGAGGGATACTAGAATTCCCTATTTAGTGCTCCCAAAGCCAATTGGTGTCCATAAGAGTGACTATGTATGAGAACCCAAAGAAATGTAAGTGAAAAGTTACAAATTTAGAAACCAGAGCATTGGCACAAGGAGATGAGTTGGTTCATGGTGGGAGAGGCCTGTGTAGGTACCTGCACCATAAAGACGTCACTAGAGTGGTCCACCAGCAGGACCAGGGTGTCATCGGGTTTATCAACATTATAAACAACACTGTGTTGAATATCCAAATATAGGACCTTTACTGGATTTGTCAGATATATCTTTAAAATAAATTTCTAGACTCACCGTGAATCATTTCATTAGCTCAGGACATCATGATGGCCATATGTCTTTACATTTTTCCAATTGATCACTCTTCGCCCTACCATTTTATTAGAAGGAATTCTATGTCTCTGTTTTGAGACATTTATCTCCTTTTTTTACATGTCTAAGAACATAGATATTTACTCAGTTCTGCTTTATAAATACTGGGCTGAAAGATAACCGAAAAATCTGATGTGACCATTAGCACTTTTGTTATTAGCTGCCTCTGGACAGCTAAGACTGGCGTTGCCCATCTCTCAGTACCCTCCTCTTCCTCTGTGCACAGAGGCACTGGTCTTCTTTCTGTTCGCGGAACAAACCAGGAGCTCTCCTGCCACACAGAATTTGATGTTCCCCGGTTTAAATTGTTCTTCTCCACCCCACCCACCTCTTTTCGTGGTTAACTCCTAGTTAATCTTTCACATACCTGCCTAAAGTATACCCTTTGAGGGAAGATTTCACACTCATTCTCTGGCCTTACTACCCTGAGACACAAACAAGAGGCCCTTGTCCTGGCCTGTCCTTGAGAGAGCACTTTACATCAGACACACACACATGCACACACACATGTACGCATGTGCACACAAATATTTATTAAACTACCAGTGGTTTTCAGTGGTTTTCTCCTTAGCTCTTCAGTTGTTTTTTCCTTAGCTTCTTAGCCACTTTCTCTGAGAAGCTTAAGGATAGTGCAAATGTCCAGAGGGGAAAACCAGTGAGAACTGGAGTGGTGAGCCTCTCATCGTACCTCGATCTCGGCCCCTCCAATCACAGGACCCTGACCTTCCCACATATGTCTCTCTAGTCTTGTAAGATTATGCTCTGCTGGAGTCTTTACCTCTTCACCATGGCTTTCTGCCTGAATTTAGAGTCTCTGTACCAGCTGAAGCCAGGATATACAGATGCTTAAAGAAATGACTCACAGACTATTGGTTCACCTTTCTGTGGTTCTCTTTCCTTGGGGATCTTAGTTTTTCAAGTCTTGGCTGCCTTAGCAGCCCTATGATGTCCCAAACATATATACTTATAGATAGATAAATCTGGATATTTTGGGAATTTTTGGTAGACATACTGTCTGCCCTAAGCTAGTCTATTCTAGCTTGAAGCAGAAGTCTTCCATGAGTGAATCCATTCAACTCTGAAATGTGCCTCCATTTAAAATATCAGCATCATAATGTTTTGTTTGAGCAGACAAGGGAACACACTGATTTGACAGCAAGGTGATACTTATGTACTAGAGTACACCAGTTTTTAGTTAACATAAAAACATCAACTTCACAATGTAAGTTGGATGTGAAACTAAGGTAATTTACTTAATTGCCAAGTTAAATGTCGGTTCAAGTATTATATTATTCTTGAGATTGAGTTAATAGCATCACTATAGGACACATGAACATTTTATTGTATTTAAAGGGAAATCAAAAGTTCCTGAGTCTTTTGTTTAACCAAATCAGTAATTTAGGTTTTAGCATGTACACTATGAAAAAAATTGAAATATAAGATGGTTTTCTGAAAATAGGAAAATATCTAACATGCAATCAAACAATTTCTCTTGATAATTTCCACAGCTATAAGGGCTGTAAAATTTTTATAGCAAGGTATTTACTACATCCAGCAATTTAGTTATAAATATCATCTCTTTTATAATTATATATCAGGGCTAATAAGATAAAAACCTATATGTATATTATGACTAAAATAGTTTTTGCAATTTAATGTTTAACAGAATCTTTGCCTAGTAATAGAAAATACCAATTTTGTTTACTTATTAATAGAAGTCACTGGTTTTATTTCAATTGCCATTGTTGACTTTGATTAATGACCATTATTAACACAATTAAATTTATATGTGAAACTAATTTTCCATGGATCATTTAGGACCTTGACCAGTCATCTTGCATAACTCTGAGATTAACCAGTTGGATTTATATTGGTAAATTACCACATATAAATAATGTTTTTTCTCTTAGGAATGGCCTATATTACTTTAAGAATACACATTATTTTTAATTGTTCTCTTTAGAAAATGGTTTTCATTCTACATTTATTCTACTAAAGTTGCTTCAATTTGTGTTAGGTGTCAGAAAAACAGAAGAATATGCTAAAGATTTAGCAATAATAATTCATAAGGTATCAAGACTTACTGCTTGTACCATGTTCCCCCAAAATAGGACCTAGCCAGACAATCAGCTCTAATGCGCCTTTGGAGAAAAAATTAAAATAAGACCCAGTATTATATTATAATATATTATATTATATTATATTATATTATATTATATTATATTATATTATATTATATTATATTATATTATATTATATTATAGACCTGGTCTTATAGCAAAATAAGACCGGGTCTTACATTGATTTTTGCTACAAAAGACACATTAGAGCTGACTGTCTGGCTAGGTCTTATTTTCGGGGAAACATGGTATTAGTGTTGATTAAACATGCAAGTTCTGGATCAGAATGCCTGTGTTTGAATTTTGGTTCTACAATTTATTGTCTTGTGTGAGTTACTTAACTTTTCTGTCTCAGTTACCTGATCTGTGAAATGGAGATATAAATGCTACCCAATATTACTCAAGTGGTTGCTTAATACCTTCTTGGCACTTAGAACAGTGTCTGGTACACAATAAGGACTGAATAAATGCTAGTTACTATCATTTTTGTACAGGTGAAATTAAATTAAAACAGGCTGAGACAGTCTAGAAAGGTCTAGATCAAATCTCAAGAGGAAAGATTAGAATTTAGAAGCTGGATGTAGAAGTGAGTCCCACCTATTTTGATTGGGTAGTAATTTGACCAAATATTTGAATTCTGTAGTCAGTTTACTGACAGATTTTGGTCTTCTTACACTTTACATCCTCTTGCCTATTATCCCAGTGTTCATAATATTATGAGAACATCAATAATATTGACTGCTTAGCAAACTAACATGCTTACAATTTCCTCTGTACTTTGTTTTACTTTTTCTAAAATTAATAATGCCTTTTACTATTTTCAGTTTTTCTATAAGACCTAATTGGTTTGGTAATCAATCAGTTATGTTTCATTGCTGGATCTTTCTGTCCTTGCACTTGAGTCTGTGCACAGCTCTTATCCTGAAGTTTTCCCTTAGCTATCCTGGGACATTCTTTTGTATCTTTGTTATATAGGATCCTGTTACCTAGATCCTAAAACTTGTTCTTTCTTGGTGGAATATATCCTTCAGTTTCCCAAAAAAGGGTTCATGTAGGTAAAATTTTTGAAGACTTACATGTGTGAAATGTCTTTATTCTACAATTATAAAGCATAGGTCAGAAATCAGCCTCTCTGAAAATTTTGAAGGTTTTGCTTCAATTCCCTTTTCTTTCCAGTGGTGTTTTTGAGATGTCTGATAGTATTTTATTTCCTATGTCTTCATTTGTTTGGAAGGCCCTGGCCAATCCAGATGTTGACTTAATGAGAAATAAGAAACAGAACATGGAAGTGTAGGGTTGTGGCATAGCGAGACTTCAATTATGCAGTGTTAGTTATTAATTTTGGACCCTTGAGTGTTACTGTGGCCCTATCCTGGCCCAGTGTTACAACAGCAATGAGCCCGTACTTCTAAGCTCCTTGTGTCTCACCTATTTTGAGTCCCACCTATTTTGATTGGGTAGTAATTTGACCAAATATCCTTACTCCTTATGGGTGCCTTGACCAGAAGACTTTCAGTGTACCTCTGAGAAGAGCTAAGAAATTGATATTTGTTAACTTGTATCCTTGTTGTGTATATATTTTTACACTGCTTATTTACTGGTTAGTTCAAAAAATAAAGTCAGGGTAACTTCAAATCGTTCTTACCAATCTCTCTGAAGCTAGACCAATTCTTTGTAATATGGCTCTTATAACTTTTATCCCTAGCATTGTGAAATTACAAAGCACTTTGTCTTAAAAGTTTCCCCCTTCCTCACTATACCCCTCCACCCCCAAGAATTTGTTAGACCATTTGAACTTGGAAGCTCATGTGCTTTCATTCTGGAAGACAGATTTATAGTCATGTATTATTTGTTTGATAATGTCTACCCTTCCAAGTTCTCTGGACTCTCTTTTTTAAACTCCTCTTAGCCAGATGTTAGTCTTTCTGGATTAATTCTTTAATCTTTTCTCATGTCCATGTTTTTTGTTTGTTTATTTTTTGTTTTTTAATTCTATTGCTTTGGAGATTTCTTTGACTTTATTTTCCAAACCTTCTATTGATTTTTTCAGTTTGGATATCATGTTTTTTATTACCCAATGCATTGTTCCCAAATTGTTCCCTGAATTATTTTCCTGTTTCCTGTATGCAACATCACATCCTACCTTTGAAGTACTTAATTAGATGATTTTCTAGAACATTTTCTTCTTTTGCTTACTTTGTGTCTGTTTCCTATGAAGGTCTTTTTTTTTTTTTTTTTTTTTTGTCTTTCATGTTGTAGACATCCCTTAATTTTCTGGCTATTCTTGATTATCCAACAAATTTAAGACTAAGCATGAAAAAGCTGATTAGAAACTATTCATACATCAATGTGACTTGCTGGCTGGTGAGATTTCAGTAGCATGATTGTGTAGAGATAAAGTTATTTTATTTAGGAATCTATAAATGTCAGTATCTGTAGGCTATTTATCTAGAGCTGATCAGTTTCTATAGAATTGAATACTTCCTCCTTCTACCTGGTGAGTGTTCTGTCCTATCCATTTCTGCCTCCACTCTGGGAGCTGAGTATAACAGAGAGGCACAGGGTCTTCCAAATCCATGCGTGGATTCTTACTTGTTCTTCGTATTATCATTGCAATGCCTCATCGCTGATCGCTGCTGTGTCTGGTGTTTCTGAATCAAGATATTTACTGGTTCACTTTCCTTTTTTTTGTTTTAGTTAAAGTTTATTGGGGTGACAATTGTTAGTAAAGTTACACAGATTTCAGGTGTACAATTCGATATTACATCATCTATATCTCACATTGTGTGTTCACCACCCAGAGTCAGTTCTCCTTCCATCACCGTATGTTTGATCCCACTGGTTCACTTTCTTTAGACAACAAGTCTCTGGTTTCATCTGAAGGTAGAGAGAGGCTTCATCATCTGGTAGCTCAATGTGCATGGGGTAGAGAAGTGGTATCTGGGTTGACCAACAACTTTTTATACAGACTTTCAGGCAACCCCATGCTTTTCAGCCCCTCACTTCACCCTGCTTCCATGATACTTGGTGGTTTCCATTCCTGAGACTTTCTGGATTCCTATGGGTGCAAATTGGCATACACTTCTTTGGTATTTCTCTGAAAGATCTTTTAGGTGGTAGTAATCCCTTCTCTGCCAAGACACTCTGCACATTCAGTTCACTTTAAGTCTCTAATCATTGGTTTAACTCTTTAGTCAACTACTGATTCATGTCTTATTCTCTTTGTTCCTGTGTGTTTATACATTTTGAATAAGAGGTTGGGGGCTGGGGAAGAGGTAAGTGAATATGTTTTTCACCATGTTAAACTAAAAATTCATCATCATACTATTTAACTCAATTTCTCACCTATGAATTATATGTAGTCAAAAAAGATCACAAAGGAAAAATACTGATGGTGATGGACAGTTTTATTAATGGAGTGATAGTTAGGATGAGATAGGACAAATGAGTAGATGTTAAATCTACTGAAAGTAATGCAGTGGACATGGTAGAAAGTACTCCAGGCAAGGAGAAGCATATGTGGAGACTCTACAAAGCAGGAGGGAGAATGACACATTTGGAAACCTGAATGAAAGCTTCACCCAAGGCAGCAAGGAGAGTCCACTTTGATATAATGTTACAGAACTAGGCAGGTCTCAGATCATAAAAGATTTTGGACACTTGTTTAGAAATATGGTCTTAGTTCTGATGGCCTTAAATCTGCAAGATTTAAGCAAGGAAGTAACATGATAAAATTCAGTTTACAAAAATCATTCCAGTTGCAGTATAGAGAATGAATTGGAAGGACAAATATCAATGCAGGAAAATAATGTATTACAATGGTCCACATGAAAGAAAATGCTAACGAGGATCAGTGTATTATGAGGCAACATGAGGAAAATTGGATGAACTTAAGAACTTTTTAACAGTAAAGTTGGATTATTGAAATTTATTGGGAAATTTACTATGGCATGTATGAGAGGTAGGCAGTCAAGATGATTCTTGAGTGTAGGATTTGCATAACTAGATGGATATTGGTACAATCTACTGAGATAGGAAATAGAGGAGAAAAGTCAACTTTGGAGGAAAGATTATAAATTCGGTTTTAGAAAGTTTTAGTTTGGTGCATGAGACACCAAGTAGGCAGCTGAAATATGGTCTCAGGTTAGAGAAACAAATTTACAAGCTATGTGGATGTTAATTAAAATAACAGTTATGGACTGGGTCACCTCAGAAGAGAGGAGAGAGTGAAGACAGAAAATTGCCAGATTCTTCAAGAAGAAAGACTCACTAGTGCAAAGCTTGTAATTCAATAAAGAGTAGTTCTATATAAGGATAAAACTGCCTATAAACTTCTAGTCTCTACTGTAGAGCACGGCACAGAGTAAAAAAAAAAAAAAGTGACTGAATTGAACAATAAAAAAGACAATTAATTGTAAAGCTTTTTAAATTCACCATTCTCATATGATTTGCAAAAATTACCTTCACCAACCTTCTTTTGTTATCTAAATCTTATCTACTATTCATGCTCACCAAATAGTATAATTATTATAAAATCTCTTAATATCTCATTTCCAAGAAATGCTTACCTTACCCTTGAAACCACAGTACTTTGTTGGTATCACTACCATAATACTTCTATTTTCCTTTTATTTTAGTAATTTATGAACAGGTCTTACCTCTCCTATAGTGTAATTTTCTTGAGGTCAAGAGCTAAGTCTTTTTCAGCTTCGTATTCTACACATCTGTTTAGCACAATGGCTGACAGGTAGCAAATGGCTAATAAATGTTTACTTAATAAATGCATGAATGTGTCATTATGTTCAGACATGAATTGCTGTAACAACTGAGTGGCAAAATTCCAGGTGTTAGGATAATAGCCATTTCACATCCTAGGAGCAGTGAAGCACCAAATTTTGAGAAATCTCAATTTCTTTTGGATTTCCGTGGTTGTGTTGTATATAGCCTAGAAGAAGGTAGGCTCATACACGTGTATTTCAAAATGGATTTGTCCCTAAATAAATACATCACAAGCTGAAATTGGATTATTATTTTCTTTAAACTATCAAGCAACACAAGAAGGTAAAGAGACATTAGAGCTATTATTCATGTTTGGGGTCTCTAGGTATTCCAGATTCACACACACACACACTTTTTAAAGATATCCAGAGATAAAAGTTTCATAGCTTTCTGCAGCAGATTTTATAACACTAACAACCTTTATAATTAATGTTTCTTATGTTAAACTAATGTTTTTAATGTAATTTGGTTCAAATCCATGGTGAATACTCAAAACTGCTTGCCAGCACTTCCCATAGTTCCTCATTTCCACTTTTCAATTATTTGAAGACAGTTATTAATTTGTCCCCAGATAACTTACATGGAGATTACATAGCTTTAAATTTTCTCATTATGTACACCTTATTTTCCATCTTATTATTTAATAAGTCCATAGTTGACCATTTTCAGTTTTAACATATCCTTCCTAATTTGTTTTAGGAATTTTTTTTACAGTGTTTTGAATAATTATCCAGTGTTAATATTATCTTATAATTGCCGTTCAAGTTTTTCGAGGAACATTTAATAATAAACGTAATTAATTTATAAATTTTAAAGGCAGATTTGCTTTGCTAAAATAATTATTGATTTTTTTTACTTCTCTATTCCTAAACCAAAATATTAGAAGAGGGCCATAGGTTTTAATCTTATAAAAATATTTTGAATAAAAAATATACCTTCAAACAGTAATCTATAATGAAGTTTAATTAAAACTGTATTATTTCTCTCTCAGCTATCAACAACTAGTTTTGGCATAGATTACTAGATTTATAATTAGATGTAATTTGACTTAATTAGTTTGCTATAGCTCTTAATTATGGTATATCTTTGCCCATTATGGCCACTGTAACAGTAGTTTAGGATAAACATTGATGATCCATCTCCCTTGCCAGTGGGACTAGCTGTGTCCCTTGAGTTATTTGTGTGATAATGAGAATGAGATTTCAGTAGCATGGCAGACAGTCTAGCATGAAGCACTGTTTTGGCAGAGTTCCCTTTACTGTCTTTTAAAAATGGCAGCTATTCCACCAAAAAAAAAAAAAAAAGTTTCATGCGGATTATTATTGTCCTGGTACGGGAGGAGTTAAAGGGAGACTTAGGCAAACATTAAAAAAATCGAGAAAGCCAAGTTTTTATTTTTTTTTTAGAAACTTCCTGACATCTAAAATATTAATATGAGTTACCTAACTTTGCCTTGCTGACTAAAATGTCACATGTATACTTTGAATCCATCTGTTTGGGTAAGAATTTCACATGCTGGTTCAGACTCAGACTCATCCTCAAAATTTATTCTTAAAAGGGTTACTATGCAAGAATGTAGTACATGCCGTAGCTAAAAGGAAGAAATCTTATATAATGTTTCCTGTAAATACAGTCGAAGTGATACCAATTTTCAAAGAAAACATTTTCAAAGGAGTTAGAGAAGAATGGTCTGTAGCTGCTGAATACTCACTCATGTTAGATATGGAGGCACAGATCTTACATGCCACAAAAATGGTTTGGTGTTGAAATTAAAAAAAAAAATCATATAGATTATATGGTAATTTGGTATCACTCCTCTTATTTGCAAATCAAATAATACTTAGTCCATTTCATAATAGCCAATTACAGAGTACTCAAGGGACATGGATCATGCAAAACAGCTCATATTTCACTGAATGACTCTTTCTGGTGTATTTTGAGCTATTATCTTCATTATAGTGCAGCAGATGAATCTAACTCATCTGTACTGTAATTGATATAAATCAAACATTCGTTTGCTATTATTTATTGCCTACTATAATGAGTTTTAATAATATTTAGAGGGCACTGCAATAAAAGCAATCATTTATTGTGTCTGCTTACAGGGTCACTCAAGGTTTTCAACAAAAGCCAATGTCATTTCCTAATCTTTTAATATTCATAAGGTAACATCACTTGCAAATGGTATATTATGATTTATAAACATTTCCTGGCCAGGAATATAAAAACATCATTACAGTTCCTTCCCAAGAAAAGCAGTCAGACACTGTGGGTCAAATAGCAACATGGGGTACCAGAGTCCTGTGTGCTTAACTGGATCTTGTTTTTCATTGTCCATTGCTCTTAATCATATCACTTAAACTCATTCTCAACTATAAATTATGAAGGGCTTGTCAGAGCTCTTTTGCAAAAGAGGATCTGCATTAGTATTTAAAAAGGAGGTTGTGTTTTTCCTCTCTCATCTCAGTAACAACAGAATTGGCATGGTATGGTAGACAGCTCTGGAGAAGGCATAAAGACTTAGGTTCACATTCTATTTATATCAATGACTACATGTGTGACCTTTGACAAATGAGTTAATCTCTATAAGCATCTGTCTTCGTTTATATAAAACGGGAATAATAAAACTGAGTGTACCTATTCAAAGGATCTCTGCAAGGATTATGTAAAATCCACTTAAAAGTATAAGGCAATCCAAGTGTTAGTTGAAAACACAACCTCTATGTGAGAGAGGTAGAGATAATTTTCCCTCAGAAAACCCTCTATAAAATTATAACAGATTGAAAAAATATATTACTTTACTTTCTAAATATCATAGAATCCCAGTTCTCAGGAACTTAACATCAATCACACATATCATTGTTAAATTTTGTCTGCCACATCCCCAGACTTTGCTTGGGCACCTCCAATGATGGGCAACTCATTGCTCCTGACAGAAATATACTAACTCTAATAGTTCTCTCTCATTCAGTGCTAAAATTGCTTTCACTTCAGGACAGACCAAACAAGCCCAGTGTCTCTCTTCTTTACTCGTTTCTATGGTATCGTAAAAAAAGTGCATTTCCTCCTCAAATCTTGTCTTTTCCATATGAAATATTTCCAGTTCTTTCAACAATTCTTTATTAAACATGATTTCAAGTTACTGGTATACATGACTCAATGTATTCGAACAATAATTAAATTTGATTAAACTTAATTAAACTCTCTTAAAAGTACTACATATCTACCCTGTGTTAGAGAGGTGCTAGGTGCCGAGATTCAAAGCTGAAAAAGGTGTAATGAGTGCTCTCAAGGTGCTCCTACCGCAGCCAAGCCAACCTTCATATTTATAGCCATCTACAGAACAACATGGTCAGCTGAAATGTATTGAACACATACTTCAACTGTTTTATCAATACAGAGCGAAGCGCTTTGCCATGGCTTGGAATTCAGCAGTAAACCAGGCAACAATGGTTTCCACCTTGATGGAGCTTTCATTATTGTTGGGAAGAAAGACAGGTAAAGAGTCATTTTTAAATGGTGTATTAGGCGAAGGAGAAAAGAGTATTTTAGAAAGATGGAAGAACATTATGTTTCTGAAGGCAGAGACCATTTCTACCTTCAGGTGAGTCCCCAGTACTTAGCAAAATGCTTAGCACATGTACATATTCTGTAAATACCTTGAATAATGAAAGGGACAGCAAACAGGGGAGAATTCCTATGGCACGTGGCATAGAAGGGAAGTGAGGCTAGGGAAGTAAGAAGAGACCTGTAGCAGATACGGTGAAAGCTGCTTGTATTCCTTTAGTAACTCCTTTAGATCTTTCTCAGGCAAATAGTACTGAGGCCATGTTGCCTGCCCTTGAAGCAGACCAGAAGTGCTGGGAAATTAACTTTCTCTTCTCCTCCAGAGCAGCTCTCAACCAAAGATTTGTGAAAGCTGGTGTATAAACACCCACTTCTCTACCAGTGTGTCCCTCATCGACCAAATGACTTGCTCAAATCCTTATTTTAGTATCTACTTTAGGGGAGCCCACTCTTAACACAGGGTCACATAATGAAAGTCCTTATAAACCATATTTAAGGGTCGAGGTCTATCACAACACAATTTGTAAGTGCTTATTAGCAATATAATTACATAGTGAGGAAATATTTTCTGTAGCATTTTCAGGACTCATCTAGCCTTGGCTGGGCTCTGGGTGGAACCTCACTACCTGCTCCCATAGAAGTGCCAGGAAAGGGGATAAGAGCCCACATGTAGTATCATCCTGGATAACAGTTGCATTCCAAACTGAAGAAACTGGTCTTTATATAAACTGAGGTTTGGGATAAAATAAAGATATGGATAATATCCTGACTTCCTGGAGAGTTTTCCTAACTTGGTGGCCAGAACATACTGCATACTCTATCGACAGTGACTTAGAGCTTGTTCTGGGACTCCTGAACTGTTTCATCACAGGAACTGAGGCGATACACCAGCCCCAAGGACATGAGCTACGCTGGACATTGGTAGCTCAAGAGCACAGGTCTGGACATGAGTACAGTGACTACTCCAGACACACTGACAGACCCAACCTGTCTGCCTTGGAGCTGCCTAACAGGCAGGTCACAGTCCCAACATACCAACTCTCTCAGAAAGATACACCATTCCAGAGCGTCCACCCTACATGCCAATAGCCACAGTGGACTGTGGATCACCCAGCCCCACTGGTCAGTCCCAGTACTCTAGGCATCCTAGGGAGTTCAGGATGAAATCATTTGCAGGGCCCAAAGTGCCATGTTCTTTCTATGTAGCTATATGGTATGCTTCCACCTTAGAAAACACTGGTTCTCCAAAGATCGATAGATTATTATTTCCAATTTATAACTCCAGGCAATGAATGTACCAGCATCTAATGATTATGTGACCATCACCCACTTCTAATTTATAATTAATGGCCATGACCTGAGACATTTTGATTGTGACTGCTAATGAGAATCTAAAGTGTATCTTAGTATTTCTTTTCTTATTCTTTCTAAATTTAATCTCAGCATGAAAACAAAGTACAACATTAAAATTCTTCTATTTTTAGCTTAATATCACACATTTTACACATACACACGCGCACACACACACACGAATTTTGATTGCTTCTGGGCCCGTCATAAAGGCAAATTTTAACAAAATCACTTTTTACTGTCTGAAAATCTGTATTTAGTTGTGGTCAACTCTTAAGTTGTTCTCTCAAGAATATAATCATTGGATTTTTTAAGTGTTATACAAGAAAACATTTTCATCAAATTAAAATGAAATATTTAAATATATATGAATAAATACCCAAATGTACTAGATGCTAGGAAAAAATTATACAACATTGACAACAGCTACAAGATATAATTTTCACACACACAAAAAAACTTGACAAATATTTTTGTAAAAAAACAACAACAATAAAAGGGTTTGAGTGAAACACAATTTTATAGCTATACACTAATAAACTATTCCCACATTTGTAAATTTCTGCTAAAAATCATAAAGAGTTATGCAATGATTTGACTACAAAGAACGTCAAAACTTTATTGCATATAGCATCAAAAAATTAGGGGAAACCTGAATATTTAGTTATATAGATTGAAAAAAATAATATTGGGGGTCTCTATGAACATTCTTCTCAGCCATTAAGAATGATATTATAGACAATGGTTTATTGATATTAGAAAATAATTTATTTTTCATTTTTTAAAAACAGGTTATAAGAAAGTATATAAAGTGACTTTAGATTTTTATGAAATAAAACACATGTAGCTATTTACAGAAGAAATAGTTGTAAGGATAGACATCGAAAGAGTGACAGCTTATTTTTGTGTGGTGAATATTATGAGCGGTTTTAAAAAATTTTTCTTCACTTACATGTATTTATTTTTTTAAAGAAGATCACACTAGAAAAATAGCTAAGATACAGATTGAAAAAGTATCTTTAATGAAAGAGTTAAAATTTTATCCTGGATGTCACAGGAAAATATCCCAGGTTTTTAATGAAGGAAAGCAAAACTGTCAGATGAATAGCTAGGAAGACACCTTAACAGTTGGTATCAAAGTTTCTCATATAAGAAACTCTATTTTCTTTTTAATAAGTGAACATTTGGATAAGCTATTTGAAACAGGCAGATGAGGTGCTGAAGACACAGCCTGAAACATGATAACTAAGCAAAGTAGAAACAAAACCACTCTGCAGAAGTAAGTATCAGGAATGTAAAGGTGAGGGAGATCATAGAAGAGGAGGTATAGCAAAAGTATGGGGGGGGGGGGAGAGAGAGAGAGAGAGAGAGAGAGAGAGAGAGAGAGAGAGAGAGAGAGAGAGAGAGAGAGAGATTAGAGAATATGGCAGAAGGCCAGACTTGCACAGAATCATAACCAGTGATTGGGAGGCTGAATTTTAAATATATATCTAATATTTAAGAAATATCTAATACTGCTTTCTTAGTTCATTGCAATGATACAACATAAACCTGCTACATCACCTGATACCTTCGCTAGAGTCCAACAGTCCATACAGTTTACTATGGCAGTGTTTGAAAGATAAAGTGTTGGAGACATAAACGGAGGAGGGTCTGGTTCAGATAGACCTGAGTCATTGTTCCATTTTTCAATTTCTATGGGACCCTAGGCAAATTTCTTAATGAGTTGCAGTTTTCTGAGTTAACATTTAACAATCGCTCTTGTTTATCTATTTATTTTTAAATTTTTACTAAATTTATTGGGGTGACATTGGTTAGTAAAATTATATAGGTTTCAAGTATCCAATTCTACAATACATCATCTATATATTGCATTGAGTGGTCACCACCCAGAGTCAGCTTTTAAAAAACTGCTAGCAATTATTAATGCTAAACATGTCATGTGCTGGACAGTATTCTAAGGGATTTTACAGATCTTCATTCCTCTATTCCTTTATTTAATCCTCAGGACAGCCTTATGAAGGTACAAACTATTTTACTGATAACCTCAAAGTGCCTCAGGTGAGAAAACTGAAGCACATCGAAGTTACCTTATTTGAAGTCATACAGCTTGAAAGTGAAGGAACTGAAATTTAAACCAGGAATTCTAGGTCCAGAGCATGGACTTATACCCACCCATTTTACACTGCTCCTCAGAGGTCGGTTACAAGGTTGGGAGAACTAAACAAGAGGATGTGTGTTAACAATAATTATTTTGACTGACACATAGAGAGATGCTCAGCAAATTTGAATTATAGTTCTTCTTCTTAAATTTGCTCTCTATTTATAAAACTGTCCACAAAGAGATTGTGTCCAATGTCTTAAAGATTAAATATAAAATTACTTTTTACATTTCCCTGACCAAGAAATAAAAGAATTCTATGTAAAAAGGAAATGAGATCAGATGCATCGTACTCTCTCCAAGTAAACTCTACTTTCATTTCTATTCCATTCTAGGATTTTATTTAAGACGAAGGCCAAGCTCATTTGTCTGTAACCTCTTGAGTTGTAATTCATACTTTTATCAAAGTACAGTATCATACCTTATTTTACTTGTTCCCCATAGCACGATTCACAAGAAAGATACTCTGTGGCCATCATCAAAACTACAAGAGATAACAAATGCTGGAGTGGATGTGGAGAAAAAGGAACCCTTGTGCACTGTAAGTGAAATAGCAAATTGGTCCCGCCACTATAGAAAACAGTGTGGAAGATCCACAAAAAATAAAAAAATAGAACTACCATATGATTCAACAATTCCAGTTCTGGGAATATATCCAAAGGTAATGAAGACAAACAAAGCTATCTGCACCTCCATGTTCATAGTAGCATTATTTGTAATAGCCAGCATGTGGAAACAACTTAAGTGTCCACAAATGGATAATGGATGAAGAAGTTGTGGTATATATGGAATATTATTCAGCCATAATAACAAGGAAATTCTACCATTTGTGACAACATCGATGGAACTTGAAGGCATTATGCTAAGTTAAATAACTCAGACAGAGACAAATACTGTTGATCTCACTTACATGTGGACTCTAAGAAAAAGAGTCATAGAGAAAGATATCAGACTTGTGGTTACCAGAGATGGGGTGTGTGTGGGGGGGAGGAACTGAATTGCAGGAAGGTTCTCAAAAGGTACGAACTTCTAGTTATAAGATAAATAAGTATTAGGGATGTAATATACAACATGACTATGGCTAACACTGTGTGTGATATATAAGAAAACTGTTAAGATTGTAAATCCTAAGAGTTCATTACAAGGAGGAATAAATTATTTTCCTTCATTCTTTTCTTCTTTTTATTATATGTATATGAGAAGATGAGTGCCAGCTGAACCTACTGTGGTGATCATTTCACAATATATGTAAATTAAACCATCACATGCTGTATGCTTGAAACTTGTAAGTGATGAATGTCAATTATTTTTCAATAAAACTGGGGGAAAAAAGACAGTCTTTGCTTTATGTCTGTGAATGAGGAAACTGAGACTCAGAGTAGTAAGTGTCTTGATCAAGACCATGTGTGTAGCAAGGAAAGGAGTTCTGTTAAGAGTTGGGGTACCCGTAACAGTCCAGGGTGTAACTGTCAGGATCAACATGGTTTTTTTTCTTTTACAATTTTCATAATCAGCTAATTATACATATGTGGAGATGGAAACAAAATACAATATTAAATCAAATATTTTTGCTATAAATATGCAGTATATGTGTACAAAAAAATCAGGCAAATTTTCTAAATATAAAAGCATAATATATATCAAAATAAAATATTTTTGGATTATTTTAATCCAGTTACACATATGTCACAGCTGCCATTCATTAGAGCAGATAATAAAAATTACATTTAGAATTTCCCACCTATAATAATTTCTGGAGATAAAAGAACTGAATCTTACAGCAGAAGGAAAACACAAAGTGTGGAAATAATAAAAAATCAAAGGCCCAGACAATCCATTAATTTAATGACAGTAATTCTTTTTTTCCTAACTTCTAACACGTCTGTTGAGCTGATATCTGAAAATAATTTAAAAATCTTACTTAAATATAGTTAAAACCATGAACAAACCGCAGTAGCAAATAGACTTTCCATGTCTGCAGTCACTTACTAATAGCTGACAAATAGTTTCTATTAGGCCCTATCTTAATTGGTACTTGAACTTTTTGCCTTAAGCTGATTTGGCTTCTATAATCCTTTCTGTCTTATCAAATGAAATAGCCAACTCCTTTAAAGCTTTCTATACTGTGTACATGCTTCACATATTTATATTTCAGCTTTTTGGACATTTTCCCCTTATTCTTGATTGAAGCATTGGCTGTGTGATTTGTCACAAAGGAATTAGCTTTGAAATCTCCATGTAACAAGATATTTAGTTTCTTCAATGTGAAAATCCACTTAATTTCATAAAGCCCAGCCCACATATTCCAAAACCTGACAACCAACCAACCAAAACCCGATCAACCAAGCAAACAAACTAGGATATGATATATATCATATCCTAGTTTGTTTGCTTGGTTGATATATATATATATATATATATATATATGTATATAAAATTATATATATTATTATAGCAGATGCTGGTAGAGAACAGTTTTCTATCAGCTCTCAAAATTAAACATTCATTTTACCCAGCTTGCAATAAAAGTATGGTGACTTTTATTCATTTGCCATCCCAAGCATCGCCATCTGGTAAATTGCTTAGATTTATGTACTAGGATGCTGTAGAGCAGCCCGCTACTAACAACCTCCAGGATTGTTACCCACCCTCTCCTTGCTTCAGCTACACCACCTATTGTCTTCCCTGCTAAGCTCAGTCAGTCCTGCTTTCTATTGTGGTGAAATTATCAGGCCAAAGAAGTGCGAAACTCATGCTAGCACTGTTAAAAACACTGGGTACAACTGTACACATGACATTAAGCTGGATGCCAGGGAAAGTTTAGAATCCTGGGTTGTGACTTTAGGAACCACCCATTCCCTTAGAATTGGTCAATTCAGCGAATTCACCTCTGCCTGGAAGGAAAGCAATGGGCTATTATTGATTTTTTTCCTTCAATCTGAATGGAAGTGAAATGTTTAGCTGATTGGGTGAATCTACTTAGTTAGAAATATATTCAATTTAGTGAAATAGCATTATGTTTTAAGTCATTAAAAAATCATTACTGGAAAATAGTTACATGTGTGTACGAAGGTCTGACAGTTAAGTTCGCGAACTCATCCTAGAAAAAGTGCTATGTATACCTCATTGTTGAATATCACTACAGTCACCTTCAAAGTACTCCCTTTGGGAAGCTTTGCGCTGATGCCAGCGCCTAGTCCACGCTTCAAAGCAATTTTGGAACTCTTTTTCTGGAATGGCCATCAGAGCTGTCATTGTATTACCCTTGATGTCCTGAATGTCTTCCTTTCAATATTTTGTCATCAAAATGTCTTCCTTTCAATATTTTCTTTATGGGTAAAGAAAGAAGTCATTGAGGCCAGATCAAGTAAGTAGGGAGGATGTTCCAATACAGTTATTTGTTTACTGGCTAAAAACTCCCTCACAGACAGTGCCGTGTGAGCTGGTGCATTGTAGTGATGCAACAGTCATGAATTGTTGGTGAAAAGTTCAGGTCGTCTAACTTTTTCATGCATCCTTTTCAGCACTTCCAAATAGTAAACTTGGTTAACTGTTTGTCTACTTGGTACAAATTCACAATGAATAATCCTTCTGATATCAAAAAAGGTTAGCAACATCATTGCAACAAGTTCGGGAACTTAATTGTCAGACAATGTGTACACACACACACAAGTATATACATATATATTTCTGTATATTATATAGCTATGTAATTTATGAGAATGTTCCAGTTTTGTTTTTTTTAATTTTTATGATTTTATTTGAACCAAACTAGCAACATGCTGTAGAGCAAAATCTCAAATTCTCTGAGAATCCTCCAATTTTTTAAATAGTATATTTTTTCTGGTTATAGGAATTCTAATTTTAAAAAATTACATTAAAGTTATAAAAACGTAGGCATTTTCTCTAACTTCAGGTTCAAGAACAAAAATTAAATTTAGATATACCTTATATTTTAAATGTTCAAAACAATAAAACGTCTTATTTAATACTAATGTAAAACCAGGTGACTTTTTCAAAATAGACTTTTGAATACTTTATGTATTTATATATATTTTTCAATAAGAGAATTTAAGATAATAAAAATAACATTAGTTACTAAGTAATTCTAGCCCATCAAGGAGAAACATATTAGAATGAGTTAAATAATCCAGTGAAACCTGTAGTGAGTCTCCTGTGTGAAGTGTATTTATTTTTCTCAAGTCCATTTTATATTCCATACTCAGTAACATTTGTAATACATGACTTTCCCATGCAACAATAATTTAATGATACCTTTTTCATTGCTTGAAAAGCAAAAGAAATATTATCAGGCAGTATTACAATAACTTAAACTAATTATCTTCTAAAATGATTTTAATGCAGGCAAAATACAAGAATCATCATTTTAACATAATGAGATTTATTAAGACCATAATTCAAAGAAGTAAACCAGACTTCTTATATGCTACCTCACTTCCTATTGTTTCAATTAATATTTTGAAAGTCTATGTTTTATACTGTGAAATTTTAAAATGTCATATCCTAGCAGATTTTGTATTAAGAAACAAATAATATCTTCTAGAACATTTGGTTGTAGCTGTCATATATACACATTCAAATTCAGGGCATACATGGCAAACACAACTGCTAAAAGTGACAGACTTACTAAAGAGTTTTAAAAATTGTTCCAATGTCCATAATTCAAAAGAGGTGAAGAAAAAAGTTAAAGAAAAACTAATATGAACCCAGACCTCTTAATAAATCCCAACTCTCAATTTATTAATATGCTATGCAAAGGCTTACCAATGTTACACGAGACATTCTTCTAAGGAGATAAGGAGATATTGTAAATGAGATAATTAATTTTTTTTTTCTTCTAAGGATAAGAATAGATCCTGTCTTTAAATTCTGCACACAATGATCCACTGCAATAAAATGATTATTTTCTCTTGTCATCGCCTGACTCATATATTAGTATTAGGTACATTACAGTATCTAAGGAATAAAAGAGATTAAAGCACATATTTCTTCTTCAACCACTTTTATCTCTTCTTCTTCAGTGGAGTTAGCTTTTTTTTGTTTCTTACTGTAATTTTGAGATTAAGTTTTTTGTTTTTTTTCAGGAAATATCAAAGAACTAGAAAGAGATCTTTTAAAAATAAACTAAAACAATATATTTTAAAAATGACCTTTCTTTCATACCCATGTGCTTATTTAAATATGCAGTCCAAGTACTACAGACAACATCTAACATAACAGGCTGGTTGGAAATGAAAAATTCATCAATGTGCTACCACACAGAGTGAAGTATAGTATTAATGGGTTGGTGATCACTCAGTGATGAGACACTAAGAAACACCTACAATTTAACATTTGAGGGAGAGTCATTATTGGTTGTAAAATTACAAGACCTTTAATTTTCTTTTTGATCCACTGCATAGTCTCACTAAAGTGCATGAGTACTATTTTCTGAATTTTTCACAACTGCTATTGGATAGCTTCATACTGGCTAGAAATCATTGCTCTCAGGAAAAATAATGTTGTAGCACCAAATACATAAGGTCAGATGTCAAGTATCACTCTCGGATGGAAGATAACATTGTAATCTGGAAGAAGGTGATGTGAGTTATACACTTTAGGAATACCCTCCCCATAATCACCAAGGTTTGTTTTCATTACATGAATTTGATGTGCACTGTCTCATTTAATCCCACAATAATTTCATAAAATAAATACTACTATTAATATTAATACTACTATTTTATAAGAGGAACCTAAGCAATTCATTCATGGCTTTCACAAAGTCATGTATCCATAATTACAAAGGTACTGCTCCAAACTTTATTTTGCCTCTATCTCCCCCATACTGTATATGGTAAGAAAATCGGGACATGAGTTCTAGTATCTGTCAGGTGCAACAGACACAATAACTGAGATCATAGGCTCTGGAGCCAGGCTGCCTGGATTCATATTCTAGCTCTGCTCCTTAAATGGCTAGTATGTAAGTACTTACCCTCACTTTCCCTTCGGGAAAACAATGGTGCCTCTCTCACAGGTTTGTGGCAAAGATTAGATGAGGTAGCATGTATGAAGCGCTTGGAACACTGCCTGGCATATAAGAGGTCCTCCGCAAAGTGGGGTGATTGCATATACATTCATTTTTCAGCTTATCACCTTTCATTATGTGCAAGGTACTGCAGGTAGGGAAAATGAGTGACAGTCTATGCTCTCAAAGATGTTAGAATCTAAAAAAGAAACTTGCACATCACTAAATCAATGTCAATCATGGTTATAAATCTATGGCTGAAGGAGTTTCAAGAATAGGAAACATCTATTGTGAAGATGAGAAGATGCTTTGTGGCTGAGGCATGTTTAGACATAACTTGGAGGAATGGATAGATTTTGAAGAGGACGAGGAAAAACAATGGTAGGTCATTTGTTGATCTAGGTAGATGAAACAGTGGGCAATCTTAAAATCTCTTCCAAAAAATCTAGGCTCCTTCACTCTTCCAGAGTAGGTGCACTGTCCATTCTCTGGTCAAACACACAGAATGTCTTCCTAGTCACAAAAGAAAACTCTCTTAAAGAAGAAGATTGAGGTCAGGAATTTCAATGTCCTAATCTTCCACAAATAGCAGTTTATACATTTGATTTTTTTATGAAGAATTTTGTGTTCTGAGACTAATTCCAATCAGTGTGTGTGGGGGGCGGGGAAATTCCCAAGACCAAGCACTTCTCTACACCACAAATTCAACTCAGTTCTGACCCTATCTAACTGGGGACAGCATCGGATTCCACAGGGTAAGGGTTCAGTCCCACAAGACTGCTCCTCCTCACCTCACCCTCAACAGCCTTCAGACACCAGTTGAAAGCCAGGTTATCATTTGTGCTTCTGACCAAGGAGTTAAAGTTTGGGGGTTCTAACGATCCCCTCCTTGGACTTCAGACATCAGCTGCAAATCCAGGTTGTAACTGTACTTCTGATCGACTGTCTACAAGTCAGAGGTTCCCATGATCCCTTCCTAGGATTTGGATAATTTGCTAGAGCGGCTCACAGAATTCAGAGAAACATGTTACTTACTAGATTATCAGTTTATTATAAAATGATATAAGTCAGGAACAGGTACATGGGAGAGCTGCAGAGGGCAAGGTATGAAGAAAGGGCACGGAGCTTCCTCAATCTCCGCATGTTCACTAACCCAGAAGCTCTTGGAACCCTGTCCTTTTGGGTTTTTAGGAAGGCTTCCTAACACAGGCATGACTGATTACGTCATTGACCATGGTTGGTTGAACTCCATCCCTAGCCCCTCTCCCTTCTCACATGGCTGGCTCCACTGGAAACTAGCTTCCATCCTTAGGTGCTTTCCGAAAGTCATCTTATTAACATAAAAAAGACATCTTTATCATTCTCAACACTTAGGATATTTCAAAGGTTTTGGGAGCTCTGTGCCAGAATGAAGACCAAACATACATTTCTTATTACAAATCACTATATCGCAAAAAGAAGAAAACCAATAGCTACAATCTGAAATTGGCTGTACGGAATTTAGTTAGAACATGGCCTAGTCTTATCTAAAGAGAAAGAGTTTGAATGTCATGGATCTTTTACATCTTATCTCTAGAATGTCATGTCTTTACCCCTCCTCCTGGCTCTTCTTTTCACTTCAGCTTGGCTTTTAGTTCAGCAATCTAGGGAGGATAATGGAAAGACTGCCAGATTTAATTTGGCCAAAATTTGTCCCCACAAACCAAGAGCTCCTATTCCTCACACTCGCCAGATTAGAAACTTAAGTGTTATTATCAACATTTTCTACTTGCTTGTCTCAAAGATCTGGGCCTTGAGATTAAAATTCCAAAATGTCACTAAGATTGGTGGCTTTAATCCCTATTACTTTACCACTGGACTGTTACAATTACTTTGCAATTGGTCTCTCTATTTCCTGTCCATTCCATCACAATCCATTCTAAATGTTTTCCCAGTGGGGAAAAAAAAACAGTCTAAAGAATAATAGTTTCTCTGCTGAAAAATCTCAGTCTTTCTGTTTTCCACAGAATAAGGTTAATACTCAGCCTGCCACTCAAGGCTTTCTTGAACCAGACCACAGCCTGCCTAGTCTCCCTTTCTTGCCCTCTTACTGCCCTTTGTTTTGGAGACTTTAACTTAAAACAGATTGGAATGATCACTCTTTCAAAGAGGTTCTCTCTCTCAAATGGTTACCCCTTCAAAGAACTTTCTATTGGAATTCTACATATTTTTGAAAATCAACCTTAATAACTATGTGTCTGAATCTCACCAGGAGTTCCCCTATTCTCATATCCCTTTGTATATATATCTTTTGGGACATCCAGTACATTCTAAATTGTGTTATAATCATATATGTTACTTCTCAACAAGAAGCCACTTACAGTTAAAAACAAACAACAACAAAAAACACCAAAAAAAAAAAAAAAAAAAAACCCACAAAAAACCCAAACACCACACTCCTAGCTTAGTTTCTTAAATAAACCCAATAGATGTACACATATTTCAAATGAATGGTCAAATGAATGAATGAACCATGGAGAGTGCAAGGAAGAGGATAAGAAATACAGAAAGTTTTCATTTTGCAAAAACTAGATTTTCCAATGGTTTCACTTATTTAGTGCAGACCTGAACTCAATCTTCTGTTAATTACATACAAAGACTTCTGCTCTGTGTAATAGGAGGGGGACATGTAGGTGGGCTTTTGTTAAAGCAGGGAAATCCTGAAATCATAATTTTCAGATAAGAGAATAGTCCTTTGGGTATCGATATATAATCCAACACCATTAAACTTATCTACCAAGATAAAAATAGTATTTCCATGTTGAAGTATTTCCAAATTTATAAAGTAACAGACCTTTGTAGTAGGCTCCAAAGGTCACAAAGTTTTAACTAGACAGATGCAAGAATCTTTTAAAATTTATACAGCTTACGGAAAAGCTTCTCATTTATCTATGAAAAGGTACTTGCAATCGTGTCTCTCAATTAGTTAAGGCTCAGTGTTAGAGTTCAAAGATTCTAAGGATGCTAATGTGTCCAGGTTCTTCAGCTTATAAAATTTGAAAGTCACCCTGGTATTTAAATATGCTGTATGAATTTGAAAGAAGAAGAATACAGGAATCATGCCATTGTTATACTGACAAACAGTTTGTATGGCCTGATGCCCTATACCTACTGGATTCTAAGGTTACTGAAGGGAAAGGATGAAGATTTGGAATCAGATAATTGAATTCCACTTTCATTGTTGTGCTAGCTAAAAGCATCACTTGGAATTTATAATAAATTAAAGCCAGCTTTAACGAACTAAACCAGCTTTGGAGGCAAATGCTTCATTTCAAAGCCGTGTACGCATATATGCTATTTGTAAAGGTGAAATTCAATTGGCTTACACACTGAAAGCTGTGTTGGAAGTTCATATTCCAGCCACTTATATCTCAGATAATATGAAGCATTAGTTTGCTCTCATAGAGTAAACAAGCCACGATGAAAAGATCACTAACACAATTTTTGGTAACCAGCTTTGGGTGTGGCTTAGTTATTCATTATACATTCATTGGTTTCAGACTCAGACTTTGAAAGATAAAGGGAGCTGTGTTTTAAAGTAACAGGGCAAGGAACTCCTTGCTTTTTCCCAGCTCATGACCTGCAGTGTCCTGTAGGACCTGTCCCCTGCCTCCTTGACCAACCTTACCTGGCCCACTCACCCTCTTATTTATTCTACACTGACACCTTTGGAATACAAAGCCCCTTCTCCATTCAGAGCCTTTGTGCTGAACTCTTCTAATGGGCTTGTGATTATCCTGTAAATTTGCTCTGTGCAGGAGGGTGGCCACTAGCCACCTGTGCAATGGAGCACTTAAAATGTGGCCATGTGAATTAAGCTGCGCTGTGTTAAATACACATCGGAATTTGAAAATTTCGTGTATAGAAAAAATGACCGCATTAATAATATTGGCTACATGTTGAACTGAAACTATTTTGGACATGTGGGTTAAGTAAATCATATTATCAAATTAATTTTGTCCATAGTGTGGCTACTAGAAAATTTTAAATTACAGATGTGGTTCACATTTGTGGTTCCCATTATATTTCAAATGGACCATACTGTTCTATATATTAACTCACATGTTACCACAGAGTAAAATCTGTCAGAAGGCATTTGTTTATTGTCTTTATTTTATTCATTGCTATATCCAAACCACCTAGACACATGTGAGGCATGATGTAAATATCTGTGGGATGAATACATGCATGTTATATACAGTGATGAAGAGCTTGAGCTCTGGAATCAAGCTGCTTGGATTTCGATCCCTGTTTGGCTATCATTAACTATATGAGCTGGGGCAAGGTACTTATTCTCTCACAGGGTGTTTGTGAATATGAAACAAATTCTAATACCAAAAGTGCTTAAATCAGTGCCTGATGTGTAGTAAGCGCTCAATAAATATTACTTATGGATAGGTATTATTATTCCATCCATATGTAGGAATGAAAGACACAAGAATGCTGATCCTTTGTTTACTCAAGTGGCAGATTGCAGAGCCGTGAGTTAATTCCTGGACAGCCTTCCTCCAAGACTGGTTTTTCAGTTACACAAATGTAAATCAATAGTTGATACAAACAAACACCTGAAGCCACTTTTACAAGTTACTTCAATAGTATTAAAGGCAGATATATGATTCATATCTGGCCAACTTGAATGATATCAGATTTGGGACTCTAGACTGAATATTACCTGTTCAACATGTGGCACGTGATAACAATTATTATGTTAGCTAATATTTATTTAGTTTTGTTAGCACAGGCACTCTTCTTACATAGCACAGGTATTAACATATTCAATTGTTAGAATCGCTCTCACAGTGATGCATCATCATCCCTACTTTCCAGATGAGGAAATTGAGATACAGGGAGGTAAAGTACATTGCCCAAATCACACAGCTAAGAAGTGAAGGAGGTGGAATTCCACCTCAGTTGGTATGGCCTCAGAGCCTGTGCTCGCCCTGTTTTTGCTATATTGCATTTGCCTCTCACATTTTGTGCCTGTAGGTAAGCGTTCGGCCTTGTAGTTGCTGTGATTAACTCAAAGATAGAAACTGACTTCTAGTGTTTATCAGTAACAGTACATTTTCTAAGAAAAATTGTTTTTTTTTCCGATACAAACAGTGGAATGGACCATCTGAAAGTAAAATTTCTTTCCGAAAGACATCTTTGTAATCCATATAAACCTAGGCCATCAAAAGCTCTGCTGTCCTGGGGATTGTGTCACCTTAATTGGACTTAAAGCAAGAATAAATTACCTTGCATGTCATACCACATCAGGCCAAATCAAGCTCAGTTTTACTTCTCTGTTCAGAAGCCCAGAACAATAGATCTTATTCTGATGACACGACATTTAAATAAAACCAGACTAAGTTTATGATTGAAGAAGCCATCATCTTTCATTAGAATGAGAAAATAAATTTTCAGTACTAGACTAGTAACATGTTTGAATGGCTCAATTCATTTTCTAGCAGGTCACGGCCAATATCCACTACAGAGCAGCCTTGTTGAACACAACCCTCTTAAAGAATCTACTTTGTCTTGTTGACAAAGAAGTGTGTTCTTTCCCCCGATAAGAAATGAAATAAAACCAAAAATCGCTAAACCCTCTAAATGCTTTTACATTTCAGTAATTTCCTTCTGTGACAGTCTCTCCCGTGTGAGGGGGAAAGGAAGCAAAGGATAGATCGTTATCAGCAAGACTCTCAGGCATATAGCAGGAGTAACTGAAACCTAGAGAAACCAGCAGTCAGAGGCAGCCGCACAGAGGCAAGCAGCAAATCCGAGTCAGAGAGGCGAAGTTCCATTCAAACCCTGTGAGTGACTCACCACAGCTGTGTGTTTAAGCATCTCACAGACCTTTTCCAAGTAATTATTTATAAAATGAGAGGGCTCAATTAGATTCCAAGATAATTTTCCATCAGTGAAAGGTCTTTTTTAAATCCGTACCCGTGTCAGAGAATTCCAATGTCTAGAATCTGTTAGAATGGAAGGCAGGGACATGATGCTCTCTGGTAGATAAAGTAGCAAAATCCACACACTCTGACTGGTTGTGGCCAGTCATCAGGGAGAGGTAACAGGGAAAATGGAAGTGACTGTGTGATCAAAAGACTTGGGAACACTGACGACTTAGGAGCACAGAAAAGGAATGTGAAGATGCCTACGAGCATGTGGGTTGAAATCGAAACATGTGTGCTGTCTTGTTTTTTTTTTTTTTTTTTTTTTTTGGAGAAGTAGGATGTGAACAGTTTCCTTCTGCACCAACAGCCAACATTTAGCAAGGAAGAACCATTCCTATACTCCCCTCCTCATAGGGTTTCTGTCCTCGACTCCTATCACATTCACTCTATCACATGTCCTCTCACCCCCGTAAGCCTGAGACTGTACAGGGTTCCAGGCAGAAAGCACAGAAACATGTCACATGTCCCCAGTGACAAGGAGCTCCCAATCTGACCAAACTGTCCTTTCCATATTTTATATTTGTTTCATTCAATATGTCAAGCACTCATGCTATCACTCTTATGAACATGACATACCCCATACTGGGTGAGGGCTCATTCTGGAAATCACTTTTTCTTAACCTCTAGCTCAAAAACTTATTTTGTGACAGACCCAGGGACTTAGCCTATATATAAACCAGCATGTTTATATTAAAATAAGTGAGTCCTTTTTCATCTCAGTTTTTCCCTTTTCGTTGTGATAGTAACATGGAAAGCAGGAGTAGTATTTCCCAGACTAACAACCCCAGACTGTGTCAAGTGGAAATCCCTGCTGATTATGTGGCTGGTCTCTGTTCTGAAAGGCTGTACCCCAGAGAGAAGAGAAGGACATTAGTCTCTCAGTGCTGCCAGGCCCAGTGAGAAATGACTGCTCAGTGTTGCCACCAAAGCAGCAGGTTTGACTGCTCTGCCTATTTGATTATTGGACTCATGAAGATCACGGAAAGGTTTTAGTTAAAAATAAGCAAACAAACAAAAAATCCTCCAAAAACCTTCAATAATGAATGATTTAATAGAAATAAGAGCTTCAGTTTTCCAACTTGCTAACTAGAAATTATTATTAAAAGTTTGCCTTAGAACTGAGTACTCTATGCACACAGAAAATTTTCCAAACTTATCTGCATGCATTTGCTCATCCTGGTTGGTGGCCCCAGATAAGAGCCTTACAAGCAGCAGAGCGGTGTGGTGAGAGCATGGAGTCTGGAACAGTATTTCCTGAGTTTGAATTAAGATTCTGCCAAGTATTAGCTGTTTGCTCTCAGGCAAGTTCCTTAACTTCACTGTGACTCAGCTCACTCATCTGTATAATGGGAATAATAATAGAATCTCATACTGTTGTCACGGGGACAAAATGAGATAATATATCTGTGGTGCTTAGGGCAGTCTATACCATACACTTAGTACCATATGTGCATTAATGATTCTTCAAAGGATTGTTTCTGGAACTGGAGTCCAATTATTTTCCCTCAGTAAGAATGAAATATTTCTACACTATGTGATAGAGCAAATCTTTACTGCTACAGAAAAGAATGACACAGTAGAAACAGTACTGAAAAAAAAAACTAGGAGGCACATTTTGACTTAACTAGCCAAATCTTAACTAGTTTGGGGTTCTTGGGTACATTTCTTAGCTTTTCTGAGATACAGTTACTTGTTTGGAAAAGAGGAGGTTAGAGTAGCTAATCTCAAAATTCCCTTTCAGTTCTAAGTTTCAGTGATTTTGACTCTTTGTTTAGTATGAGAGAGGAAGGTTTGGTAGGATTCATAATAGCTAATGATTACATGCATAATATAATCATTCATCTCTGAAGCTGAAAGAGAAAAGCATTTTTAACTGACTTAGCTAACACCTAAGGACTACTCTTTACTAAAGTCTGTTCCAATTATTTGGTGCTTATATTACTAGAAATAGAGTCTACTGGATTAGAGTTAACTGGATCTCTTGTGAAACTCACTCCAGGGAATGGATATCCAGTGCTGAACCACATTTCCAGGAAAGTATATAAAATAACTAGGAATCTGACCCTGATGTGGCCAGCCAGTACTGTAACAATTTCACGGCCCTGGGCTCCCGTGGAAGGCCGAGGCAGTCCAGCCACGGAAGGCTGAATCTTGGCAAATAGCTCATTATCCTGCAGGAGAAAGAGGGCTGGAACCGAGAACACTTGTTGCTCAGGAGCTTTTGAAGACTCAGTGAGCCCCCAGATGGTATATTCAGCAGATGCTTCGGTTTGTGTGGCAACAGGTTGTATATGTGAAATTGCTCCTGATTCATATCAAGGCAGAAAGTCTGAAAACCTGTCACCCGTGACTTTCAATCATAATAGAAGATGAGAAGTCATATCCAAGCTAAAAATGAAGTGTGAGAGGTCGTGTCTGTGGTGTTGATGTGACTCCTGGACCTCCTGGTGCATTCATCCTCTATAACGATTCATCTGGAACCTCTTTAGCCTGTATATTTGCATGAGACATAGCCCACTAGTCCTTGAGAGAAGACTACCATGGTTTACAGTTCTCACATAGCTACGATCCTTCTAATCCCATATAACCCCTTATAAAACAAATAGTGGAAACTAACAAATCCCTTTTGATATGTGATACTAAATGATTAGCCCTGCAAAACTGCAAATTAGACCTTAGGGTGTTCTGGAAACAGGCAAAACCATGAATGCTAAATGCCCATCATTTAATTACTTTAACAGAGAAGATTTCTGCTAATGGTAAGAAAAAAAAATTATGAAACTAGTTGGCAAAAGGGCTATAGATCAGCACTGTCTTACAGAACTTTCTAAAAGATGGCAAGATTCTAGATCTGTGTGCTGTGCAATATGGTAGTCACTAGACATATGTGACCACTGAACACTTGAGATGTGGAAAGGGTGACCGAGAAACTGAATTTTAACTTTTATTTAATTTAATGAATTTAAATAATGTGGCTAGTGGTTACCATTTTGGATGTTCAGCTATAGTCAGGAAACTTGCCTTGTTACCATTTAGAAAACAACTAAGTTAAGCCCTCTGCCATTATTCCACCGGCTTTTCTCAAAAACACTTGACAAATTCACATTCTAATTTTCAAACGTGGTTTTGAGCAGTCTTTTGGAAATCTTGCTCCAAGGAAAATTATAAGGTAGATGATATCTGTGTTTTTTCCTGTGGCTTTTCTTACAATCAATCTCCTTTGATGCTTTTACCTTTTTTCTAACCATCAAGCACTGTCCCAAGTCACATCCCCCTATATTAGTTTAAAATGTCTCCTAGGGAAATTTTCATTGCAAAATTTGACTTACTGAAGAACAAACAATGTTTTTGAATCCCAAAGTCAGTGCTTTTCAAAGCATGGTCTGAGAACCCCTGGCATTAGAATCGTCTGGAGGCTGGGGTGAAGCGTATGTTAAAAGTTTGTATTCCTGGGGGCAGAATGTGTTGAAAATTTGGACTCCTGGGCCCAACACAGACACTCTGATTCCAAAACCTCTGGGAAAGGGAACAGGAGTCTTTTTGGGGACCAGCAGAGACTGGAACCAGGCTGCCTTAGTTTGAATTCTAGTTCCAGCCTTTACTAAGTGTTAAACCTTAGGCAAATGATAAAACCTCTTTGTAGTTCCACTTTCTTTCCTGGGTAATGGGATAATGATAATAATTAACTCAGGGTTGTTGTGAAGGAAATATTAGTTGATATATGTGACATACTCAAAAGAGTTCCTGGTACATATTAAATACTATATGACTATTATTCCTATTACTTTTGGTAAGCAACTTGAATGAGTCTTATACACCCCTAGTAAGAATGAGAACTCCAGTCCAAAGAAAAGAGTGAAAACAACAGAACAATAGGGAGTCCAGATTGTGTCGTGGTAGCTCCTATCTTGTGTGTCTATGTCTTCAGCTATACAATAAGATGGTGGTATTTGCTCAGAGTTAAATGGATAAAGAAAACAAATGTGAAAGCCTTTCACATTTTATGTAAAGCTGCACTGTGGTTTATACACGACAATACTAGGTTGGGGGGTTTGAATGGAATGAGATGCTTAGAGGCTGTCAAATAGAGTATCACACTGGGGAACTGTAAGAAAGAAGAATCAAACCCATGTATACTCATACAGAGGGAAGAGTAGTATTCCCAATTTACAAATTTGAGAGTGTAATGGACAAACAGTTGTGCTTACAACACATAGACTTTCAGTGGAACCACTGTGCGTGCTGGGTTATAAAGTCTTTGGATTCATAAATCACATACATCTGCCCAGCGGGACAGGAACTTCTCCCTTGTCAGCAAGCTGGAGTGAAAGCTTTGCTGATCATCACCCTGCCAGCTAGAAAATGGATCTCACCATCAATTTATTCTGGAAGTAAGAAGCTCCTTGCCTCTGGGAGAGATTATAAGATGGAGTCATTTTACTCCTGACACCTTCAGAGCCAGTACTCCTTGTGGGATAACTCAGGATTCACGTTCTTCTGTGCCCCTGGCAGGGAAACATTTTCTACAAGCTACTGGCTAACACCTCACAGAGGAGTTTTATTTAAGGCCCGTCTGGGACCAGAAACCAAAACCCAATAAATTGACACTTTCTAGAGAACACAAAATATCTCAAGACTGAAACTGGTAGACTTTTTCTCTTTTCTTTCAGTGTTATACATCACTATGGTTTTGAATGGATGATTGAATTCTGAAAGTAGCATACGGCAAGTTTTGACATTTTCTTCCCTCTCAATTTCTGAAATAGACATGTAAACTAGCTCATCTCTCATTTTACTTAGATAGCATACTGTACTCCATTTCCTTTAAAGACACCATGCATGCTGCCCTCCTCTGCTATGAAATACAGTTTTAAGAGTCCTACATGCCTATCATAGAAGTATTTCTTTTATGAAATATGTTTGTACTTCAGATCTTACTTCATAAGAGCACAGGTCAATCTAATTGCCCAGTATATTTATGTTTCCAGAGGCCAGTTCAGTTCATCCTTCCCTTAGCACAGACCACCTAGCTGCTCTGAAAAGGGGTTTGGAAAAATCCAACTGGCTCTACCCCTGGGACAATGGAGGCCTGAGAGCTCTGATCAGCTCTGAAGCTGAGCCAAGTTGAGCCTCTGACACTTTGGAGAGATTGTTATCTAAGCCTCATTACAGAGTGTTCTATTAGCTGTAAAAAAAATGTCAGAAGTTTTTTCAACAGGACTCATCTTCTGAGGGCCTATGAATGGAAAAACCAACAGCTTCTGACTAGAGTGAAGAGCATCAGTTGGGTACCGAAGAGGGTCAAATCGACAACTCGCAGGGCTGGTACATGACTGCACAGGCTCTAGGGCATGGGGGACCAGCCACTGAACATACTGTTATTTATCTATCCTTCATACCAGGTTGATGGTGAGTCTTATTTTTTTTCTCCTCGATTTGCAGTTAACTTCCATTGTATGAGCACTGAAATAAATGAACACAATGGAACAAGTTTATTGAGAGAGAATCCTTTATTGTACCCCCTTTCTCTGCTCCCATCATATTTTAAAGTAACTTGCTCTCCACTGTTCTAGGAAAAGAAACACTAGCACCAAAAGCAAAGATAAATCAAATATATTAATTATTGGCTTTTGAGCTTCCAGTGGCCCAGTGCAGACAATGTAAGGGTCATTTGAGAAAGTTTCAGAGGTAAATCACTAGACACCTTTTCTTCTTCTTTTTGTTTTTCATTACTGGCTGACTTTAGTACCAAAGCCCCATGCAAGTTCTGACTTCACTTCAAGTGGCTCTTCACCTAGTGGAAACTCATGGATGCCTTTGAGAATCTAATGAAAACAACAGACTCAGTCACTGGTAAAAATATCCTATATGCACAAAAGTTTGGATACACTTTTAGGAGGTTATTGGATATCATGAAGTCTATCTACCCAGAACAAACCCAATTTAAGCCAAAACACTACATACAGACTAAAGGGAACAGACTTTGGAATCTGACAGCTTACATTAGTACCTTGGCTCTATTACTGGCTGTGCAAAGCACTTTATGAGACTTCAATTCTCTCACCTATAAAATTAAGATCATAAAAGCACCTATTTCCTAAAGTGTGAGGATCAGATGACATAATGCATATAAAACAGCACAGATCTAGCATATAGAGAACATGCAGGTGAAGTTGGCACTATTTGAATATCCGTAATTTAAACACAAATATGGATATTGATAGGATCCCACAAAACTGAGGATTAGCCTAGATGTTGGCATCCTCCTCTCATATCATCCCAGAACTTGTCCCTGAGGTAATACACAGTGGATTTCAAGAATGAAATGTAGACAAAGATGTGAGAAATGCTTGAAAATGGAGTGGACGTGGCGAGCCATCAGGTAGCGTGGTGTGGGAATAAGGCAGCATGCAGAGGGCTTTTAAGATGTATCTTTTTTCATTGTCCTGTCTACATGATAGCTCAAGGGACAGACAAACAGCACCACCTATCCATTGCCACTGGATCAGCAGATAACATTCTGGCTGCACAGGTGCCTGACAAGAGTTAGGAGACATATCAGGAGGGCCTGGTGATTACAGCAAACCCCATAGCATCACCAAACCCATCCCCAGTATGAACAACTACAACCAAGGGGAAAGGCTCATCTGGTTAGGAGAGAGCAAAGAGGGATTATCAAGTCCAGACTGTGACGTGGTGGGCTCTCTGCCGGGATCATCCTCCTCGCACCCACCTTTAGCCCTCAGAAGCATCACAAGCTACAACCTGGGCCTCCATGTTTACCAAACCAGCTGGAGAAAAACAAGTTCAAAGGCAAAGCTCACTAGACATCTGAGGGGCATAACTGCTACCAAAAAAAGGCAGCAAACTCAACTGAAAATACTAGGTAGTGACAGCTCTTGTTTATTTACTTACTTACTTTATTTATTGCCTATTTATTACTCAAAGTGAAACTAATGAAAATTCTCAAAGAATTAAGAGAGTAATTGGAATATAAAGGAGAAACAGCATTTATAAATAAGAACTAGATAGGCATACTTGGAGCAAACAATATGTGAATTTCAGTAAATTATTCATATATTGGATAAATAAAAGGAAACAACAAAAAATGACATAGGATACTGGAAAATAGGTGAAGATATTCTTTCAAAAAAGCACTTGGGAAGAAGAAAGAAAAAGGGGGAAAAAAGATGAGCTATGGAATCAGCAGAATCAGCAAGTAATATCAAAATATATATTTTAAAAGTCCCATTAGGAGAGGGAAAAAAATGTATGTAGACATGGAATAGAGAGTATTTCAAGAAATTACATCTAAAATTTCCCCAACTGAAACAAGATGGAAAACTTCAGATTGAAAGAGTTTCAGAGTATAAAAGCATATACAATGAGAAATCTAAACCTAGAAACCTTATGGTAAAATGTATGGATATTGAAGACAAAGAGAAAAATGTGAACGTTTCTAGAGAGAAGAACAGACGACTCACCCACAAAGGAAAACAATTCATGTTCACATCAGACTTCAAAAAACCACACTTGAATGTAGAATAGAATGGAATAACATTTTCAAAAGATTTAAGGAAATAGCTCCCTGATTTTAAATAAAAGTAAAAAATCTAGCAATATGTTGCCATATAAGATCATTAAAAGACATATTGAAAAGCAGATTATTTTGGAGGAAAGTGGAAAACTCATTCTAAAATTTATAAGGAAGACTAAAAGTCCATAAATACCTAAGTCAGCTTTGACAAAGAAAATATAAGGTGCATGAAGGGGTGCGGGGGAAGGACTTTCCCTAACAGATATTAAGATATAACCAAAGCTGTAGTGATGAAAAGCAGCACAGTATTAACTCAGCAACAGATAAGCGAGTCAACAGACCGGAAGTAAGATATAGCACCACAAAACAATGCAGAAAAGGCTTATAAGTGGCATTCAGAAAACAGGCTCACTATACGAAGAAAAATAAAGCTAAACTTGCATGTTATCGTAGCATAGATAGTAGACAGATTAAAGCATGTGTTAAAAAAATACATTTAAAATGTAAAAATAAAAAAAATGTGACTTGGCCATAGGAAAAAAAATAAAACTTTTAAAATGAAACAATATAAACTCTTAGGCAAAAGAAGAAAGATGGAGTTTATTACATAAAAATTAAAGATCTCTATGTAATGAAAAACAATATAGACACAGTCAAGAGACAAATGGCAGAAAGAGGTTTATAAATCAAAAAGAAAATGGTGGGCAAAATAGATAAACAAGCACTTTATAGAAAGAGAAGACATAATGGCTAACAAGAAAGTATATGAAAGGACTGAACATAATCAGTCCTACTATGAGTCAGATAAAGGCAAAATTAAACAATGATAAGATATCACTTTACATCAGTCAGAATGGCAAAAATAAGAAAAGCATTCAATAATAAATGTTGGTAAAGATGAGAAGAAAGAGAAACTCTCGTATACTGCTGTTAGGAATGTAAATCAATACAGATGTTTCTGAAAGAAAACTAGTATTTTATTTATCGGAATTAACTATCCATTTGCCTTATGACCAGATGGATTCCAAGCTTGGAAATATATCCAAAGAAGTTCTCAAACAGCATCTTAAGGGAACACTATAACAACGTTCATCGAGCATTGTTAGTGATGGCAGGAAGCTGTAATAAACGTGGGTTGTTGCTCACCAAGTATATGTGTAATATGAACCAGGCAGATAATGAAAAAACAAGCTATAAAAAAAAATAAGAAAGTGGATGTACATACCACAGAGTAGAGAGATTTCAAATGTGTTAATTATGAAAAGTAGGAAACAGACAAGTTTCACAGAAAAAACACACCCTATATGTAAATTTAAAAATACCCTCTCACAAAATAATACTACAGGGATATGTGTATATTTAAGACTTGTATCACAAATACGGTGGTGGCCATGAGTACTAGGGGAATGGGAGAGGGTATTGGGAAGAAGGATAATAGACAAGTTTGAAGACTTGAATTGACCGATGATAACAATGTGCAAAGAATTGAATTGTATGATTGACTCAACTCTGCACTTGAGGTCAACTTAAAAACACAAACTCTTTTTTTTTTTTTTAATTTATTTTTTAAATTTATTGGGGTGACAATTGCTAGTAAAATTACATAGATTTCAGGTGTACAATTCTGTATTACATCACCTATAAATCCCATTGTATGTTCACCACCCAGAGTCAGTTCTACTTCCATCACCATATATTCGATCCCCCTTACCTTCATCTCCCACCCCCCACCCCCCTTACCCTCTGGTAACCACTAAACTATTGTCTGTGTCTATGAGTTTCTGTTTCTCATTTGTTTGTCTTGTTTTTTTGTTGCTTTGGTTTATATACCACATATCAGTGAAATCACATGGTTCTCTGCTTTTTCTGTCTGACTTATTTCGCTCAGCATTACACTCTCAAGATCCATCCATGTTGTCACAAATGTTCCCATATCATCTTTTCTTACTGCCGAATAGTATTCCATTGTGTATATATACCACAACTTCTTTATCCATTCATCTATCGAAGGACATTTTGGTTGTTTCCATGTCTTGGCCACCGTAAACAAAGCTGCAATGAACATTGGAGCACATGTGTCTTTATCTCTAAATGTTTTCAGATTTTTTGGGTAGATACCCAGGAGAGGGATTGCTGGGTCATATGGCAATTCTGTTCGTAATTTTTTGAGGAACCTCCACACTGCCTTCCATAACGGCTGCACCAATCTGCATTCCCACCAACAGTGTATGAGGGTTCCTTTTTCTCCACAGCCTCTCCAACACTTGTTACTATTTGTCTTGTTGATGATAGCCATTCTGACTGGGGTGAGGTGATATCTCATTGTGGTTTTGATTTGCATTTCTCTGATGATTAGTGATGTTGAGCATTTTTTTATATGTCTATTTGCCATTTGTATGTCCTCTTTGGAGAAATGTCTCTTCAAGTCCTCTGCACATTTTTCAATTGGGTTGTTTGTTTTTTTGTTGTTGAGTTGCATGAGTTCCTTGTATATTCTGGATACTAGCCCCTTATCGGAGGCACTATTTGCAAAAATCTTCTCCCATTCAGTTGGTGGCCTCTTTATTTTGTCAATGGTTTCTTTTGCTGTGCAACAGCTTTTAAGTTTCATATAGTCCCATTCATTTATTTTAGCTTTTACTTCCATTGCCTTTGGAGTCAAATTCATAAAATGCTCTTTGAACCCAAGGTCCATAAGTTTAATACCTATGTTTTCTTCTATGCAGTTTATTGTGTCAGGTCTTATGCTTAAGTCTTTGATCCATTTTGAATTAACTTTGGTACATGGTGACAAATAGCAGTCCAGTTTCATTCTTTTGCACGTGGCTATCCAATTCTCCCAGCACCATTTATTGAAGAGGCTGTCTTTCCTCCATTGTATGAAAAACACAAACTCTTGAGATTATTATGCTAAGCGAAATAAATCAGACAGAAAAAGTAGAGGACCATATGATTTCACTGATATGTGGAATATAAAACTGAAAATAACAAAAGAACAAGACAAACAAATGAAGAAACAAAAACTCATAGACACAGACAATAGTTTAGTGGTTACAAGAGGGTAAGAAGGGAGCGGGTGGTAGATGAGGTTAAGGGTGATAAAATATATGGTGATGGAAGTAGAACTGACTCTGGGTGGTGAGCACACAATGTGATATATAGATGATGTGTTACAGAATTGTACACCTGAAACCTATGGAACTTTACTAACAATTGTCACCCCAATAAATTTAATTAAAAAAAATAACAACAACAAACTCATATACCATTAAGGCTAAATGCAAATTAGCAAATAAGAACAGGAGCACTAAATAGAAAATATTAAAGAAACTAAGAATGAACATTTAAATTTAGATAGACTTAAATATCTTTGTAAGAAAATGTTAAGAAATATAGTTTTTAAATCTCCCATAATACAACATACTATTCATTTTTAGGAATAGTTTCCTTTAATAGATCTTGCTTATTTTCCCTTATTTTCAAGGATCGCATATCTGAAGTGGTATTAAAATTGTAAGTCAAAAGACAATAAAACCAGTCATACCTTTTTAAAAAAGGTAAAACTTCAGAAAGTCACCTAATATTTAGTAATGATGATATAAATAATAATATCATTGATGTCTTGAATTCATATAGCCTCTTATTTCCTAGGTGCTCAAGGAACTGTGACTGTATCTCACAAAATATTTGACACACATATTACAGTGTCATCATTTTTCTTAGGTTATTACATCGATTTGATGCAATGAGACCTGGTGGTGCCTGCTCTTCTCTGTCAGCACTGGAAGGATTTGTGGCCACATTCTTATAATGAAGAGTAAGGCTGGGCTGTTAGAACTAGCCGAAGGCAGTTATCCTAATAATGGAGATGAGAGTCAAGCAACAAGAGAGGAGACTGAAAAGAAATGACCAAAAAATCAGGGTGGAAATAGTTTCAGAAATTGGAGGAAGTGCTATTGGAATCTGTACATGTTTCAGTGATAGATATTTCTGTTGCCTCCATATGCTTCCTATATACACTGGTCATCTACCTTAAATGTCCCCATATCTGTCACTACCACACTATTTCCATGATATAAAATCCCTGTCCTTTTCTAGAAGCAAGCCTAATCATTCTGTAAACTCAATTTTACTCTATTTGATCATGACTAGTGTGAACTAATATTATGAAATATTGATATTTTACTGATCCCCTCCAGATATGCTCTTTATCCCATCAATCTTCCATTCTATACTTAGAAACACTTTTTATCTATGAATTTACACATTTCTCTATATTCCTTCCTCTAGAGCCAGAAATGTAGTTGACAAAAACAGCTATGCAGTGACACTTTTTTTTTTTTTAATTTAACATACTTTCTTCTTTCCTTAAAGAATACTGACCATATGTCTTAATTGCTGAATGTGGAACTTTTCAGCAGTGTTCTGAATAAATTTTTTCTGCTGTTTAAAATGAATTCTATATTGGGATTTTCATCTCTTGAGTATGTCGACCATTGTTATAATTCCTTAAAGACAACCCAAAACTAAACACTGTTACATAACTTCCTGAATCATGTTGACCATCTTATAAGCAACCATCAAAATTTTATGGATACAATAATTGACAAAGATTAATTTTCTTCTAAGAGGAGATGTCTCCTTAATAAACTTGAAATAAATAGGTTTGGAACTGTAACCAAGCATCTTCTCATTGTAACAAAAATACGAAACAAGCAAAATTCCAATGTAACAATTACCCAGAACTTTCTATGTCTCCTCCTGTCAGTTGAGGATTAAGAGAGGAAATTTCAGTAGTCAGATTACAGGGCTACAAATCGCACATGCTAAGGCCCAGGAGGAAAAAGGCTCAGAGTTTATACAATAGTTTATACTGTTAAAAAGTGTTATTTTTCCATTAGATAAAAACATACAAGGTCTTTGAAACAGTGACTGAAAAGGGGGAATCCTTTATACTCAGTAGAATATTGAAAAATCCTTCCCCGAGGGAAAACAATAAAATAATCTTATGATGTTATTATTAACAAATGTAACCTTTCTATTCGCAGGCAATTTATCTAGTTCTTGCAAATATATGCCATCATTAGTCTATTTTCATCTGTCTCATGCTTTTTGCTTAATAATAAAGTATATGGAGTTCTCATAAACCACAGATGTTTATGTAGAGGTTTATTACTTTCCTTCATGTAAAGCTTAAGTGTATTTGCTAAACTTCTTCTCCTTCCCTCTGTCATTTTCCTAATTAACAATTTTCAGCATTCCCAGGCTGGGTTGCATTTGCTTTGTAGCTAAAAGATCAAATACTTAATTTGAACTAAATAAATCAGTAAAGAAACAGAATACCAAAGAAAGCGCTCAGCGCCCTCTTGCAACTTCTTGGCAGAGATATTTACTTTGCAATAGAAATATCCCTCAGGAGTCTGTAATTGGGGTGTAAGGGGGGCGGAGGGTTAAGGGTGGAGAGAGATAAGGAGGCAGTGATATAATTTGGTCGTTACTCTTCTCAGATATTTAACTTAACAATTTACTAATCATCATTTTGCTGATCTGACTTGTCCTTAAAATAACTATCCCTTTATTTTATAACTTTGCTTTATTAGCGCCATCCCTTTATTTGGAAGCTTCTGGGCTCAGTAACAAAAGTGTCACACACCAGGAAAAATAAATCAAGGGTGTGGCTCACTTAAGAGCTGATGCATGAACTATCCAAATTTATAAAGAAGATAACTTTTTTAATTGAGATATAATTCACATGCATATTCATTCTTTTAAAATGCAAACTTCAGTGATTTTTTTTCTCTATTCACAAAGTTGTGCAACTATCACCTCTATCTAATTTCAGAACATTTTCACCACTCCAGAAAGAAACTCTATACCTATTAGCAGTCACTCCCCACTTCCTCCTCCTACTACCGGTAGGCTCTGGAAACCACTAACCTACTTTCTGTCTCTATGGATTTGCCTATTTTGGAAATTTCACATAAATGGAATCATACAATATTTATCCTTTTGTGTCTGGCTTCGTTCACTTAGTATAATGTCTTCAAACTTTATCCATATTGTAGCATGAATCAATATTTTAATCTTTTAATGGCTGAATAATAAATATGCCATTGTGTAGACATAGCATATTTTGTTTATGCATCCATAAATTGATGGACATTTGGGTTGTTTGCATTTTTTTACTATTATGAACATGTTTGGACTGCTATGAAAATTCATGTGCAAAATTTTGTGTGGACATCTGTTTTCAGTTCTCTTGGGCATATACCTAGGAGTGGAATTTCTGGGTCATATGATAACTTTAACTTTTTGAAGAAAACTGCCAAATTGTTTTTCAAAGCAGCTGTACTATTTTTATATTCCCAAGGTTCCCATTTCTCCACATCCCCACCAAAACTACTTTATTGGCTGTCTTCTGGCCATTCTGCATGTGAAGTGGTAAGATAGATGAATTCAAAGAAAAAAAAATCACATTAAAGAAATCTTTCACCACAGGATTTCCTTAAGTGATGGGTTGTCTTGTTCATTTATGTCAATTAATTATAAAAATCAATTTTGTCAAAACTGTAAAGGTTTCTTAACTATAAGAAAGTGATCCCCTAAATGTACTTTTTAATTAAAATGACATGGTAAATAAGAAGAGTCTTTATATACGTGAAGGGAGAACTAAAATGCTGAAAGATTGATATTGTCATTGGCAGCAACTCACTTATATTCAGTGACGTTGGTGAGCATATCTATCACCTTTTAAATTTCTAACACCAAGTCATTTTTGGTGGAACCCTTTCTCATGTGCCTCATAGACAGAAACTCCAAAGACGATTTAGCCATTCTTGATAACTCAGGGAAGGTGCTGTGGACATCTCTCATACTCTGTTTAAATCCAATTAAACAATCAGGGACTTCTCACATGAGCTATACAGAGATGTTTGCTACTGCAATAAATTCCCATGCATTCTGAGATCTTTATAGAGTTTTCTTTTCCTTCTCTTTTTACTCTTCCTTTGTGAAGAGGCTACATTTCTTGATACTGTCAGTGAGAATGCTTTTGAATACTTTCTATTAATTTTCATCTTCTTGCTTGTGATTTTTAAGTTAGAATTAAACATTAATTTGTCTCAGAGAATCTCTGAATCTCCTGAATGTGTATATAAAATTATATATATATATATATATATATATATATATATATATATATATATATATATATATTTCCTGGAAAGGATTTGTTTTTGGTTTTTCGTTGTTGTTTTTTTAAATCCGAAATCAAGAAAGGAATCCATGTTTCCAAAAGGTAATGATCTCTGCTCTGGATAAAATATAGTACCACTGCTTATTAACACTGATCAGTGGTAAATTCTGAATAAATACGATACCAATGTAAGCATTTATTTCTTGTCAATATTATTAAATCATGCATCTTTATTTTGAAACCTATAGGCAGGATAGATATTTGGTAGGTTGTTTTCCTCCAGATCACTCTAATTTTGACATGATTCAATTTGAGTGTAATAGCAGGCCCTGCCATCTTAGACATTAATCCTGGTTAAAGATCTTTAGGTCTTACACTGGTTATGCCTCAGAAATGTATCTACCCAGCGTCTCATCACTTTACCTCTTTTTAAAATTAACTCTTCTAAGACCAGTTATTTTAAATGACAAAAAACCCCAAAACAAAACAAAAAACTTAACTCTATACATTTACTGACTATACGTAAAGTAGACAAACTTTATTTTATTTTGTCTAGATAGTCCTCAGCTGGTAACTGATTATCTAGCAAAGGCCTATTGCTGAACCATACCTTTCTTCCCTAATTCTGTGAGAAAATGTATTCTCTCAAAATTGCCACAAGACTTCTATCAACATATCAAACTGAGATTCTATTCTTTGACTTCAGGAAAATCAAATGTTCAGTACTAGGATCTTAGTTACATAAATTATGCTTTATCCATATGATAGAATGTTATGCTGCAGTTAAAACTCTGAATAATAAAGAATTTTAATGACATGAGTGAATTCCTATGACATGCTGTTAAATTTAAAAAGTGAGATGCAAAATTATATCTGTAAGTAATATATTTTATGCACAAATGTATCAAAAAAAGATTAAAAGAAAACATAATTATTACATGCTTGCCTCTGGATTTTGAAATGCATGGTAAGAAATTTGGATTTTATTCTACTGAGAATTTAAAAAAAAAGATTTTTAAGTAGGAAGTGGCACCATTTCATTTACGATTAAAAAACACTTTGGTTGACATATAATTATCAAGGGGTAAGAAAGTAATTAGGAGTCTGGTGCTCTAGTACAAGTACAAGCTTTTAGAGACTCAGAGCAGGGAGAAGATGGTGGAATGGTGAGAAGCGATGGTATTTATGATATAATTTAGAGCTAAATACGACATGATCTGGGTTTTTGAACATAACAAATGGGTAGATAGTGGTGCTATTGACTGAGAGTAGAAATTTGGGGAGATGAATAGATTTGGGGCAGAAAAGGGAGTGCTGATGATTTATGTTTAGTGTATTAAATTACAGATAGCTATTAGATAGCAAAGTCAAAGTGTAAGGTAAATTAAATCTAAGTATCTAGAACTTAGCAGAGAGACTAGGGCTTGAATTAGACATTTGGGACATCAGGGTAGATACTATTTAAAGGCAGGATATTGCATAAGACTGTCAAGGAAGAACACGGTGATGGAGAAGAGAAAATGACAAGGGCTAAGCTTAAAACATTCTAATATACAGAAGAAGAGCTGGCTACTAAGAAGTGGCAAGAATTGTGAATGGTTTGAGAGTTTGTCCTTCTTGCAAGCTGAATAGTAGCTTGCTGAAGTTTCATGAATCCTAGCAGAAGGCATGAGGCTCCCGGGTCAGAAATAAAGGACTTCATTACTCAAAGCACAGCAGGTAGCATGGATATCAGCATATTTGCATCACCTCGCCCTTGCTCACAAAGTTCTATGGTGGGTGGCTCGGATGGGTCCAGGTAGATGCTGTGCAAGCAGTAGATGTGTGCTCTAACTGAGAACTGTGAACTTAGTAAACTTGCATCTTTCTAATAGACACTAAGCCTTTTGTAGTTTTGCCCAGAGGGAGAATTAGTTTATTACACTGGGCCATAAAAAAACCTATCTTTTATACTGTGGACAGACACCATCTCATCTTCCAAGGCTCTGGCTACACCAAAGTCTTGAAAAGATAGTATGGAACCAAGATAGCCAGTGCCTCTGTTGCAAGGTGTGCAGAATCGGAAGAGAATGTTGTCTAGCCGGAAACAAATAATAGAAGCAAATTAGAAGAAGTGAGTAAATTAGAAGGCATAAGTATTATTGAGTGTAATTGAAGAAAATCCTATAAAATAGTTTGAAGAAGTCAATCATGTCAACTACTGCTTTGATGACCTTGATTAGATTTAAGTGGTGGGTTCAAAACTTGATTAGAGAGTTGAAAAGAGAATTGAAAGTGAGGAAGTGAAGACACTGAGTACAAACAGTGAATATATACAGTGGGTATATATAGGGCCTAACTGGAGACAGACCTTCCTGGCATCTACAGGAAGTTTTTAAGTCATCTTTGTATATTGATGGGAACCACCTAGGTGAGAGTGAGAAATTGATGCAGGAGATAATGGGGAAATCTGTAGGAAAAAACTTTGAGAAAAAATAAAAATGGTTAACGTTTGTAAAGTACTTATTATGCCCAGCTCTGATCTAGTTACTTAGCCTTTACTAATTACTCCTCACTCAACTTTGAGTGAGGTACTATTATTACCCCCAGGTTATAGATGAGAAAACTAAGCCACATAGGTTAAGTAATTTGTCTTCACTTTTAGTGACTGCATGGTACTACCTCAGAGAACTGAATGGAGGTTATTCCAGAACGCAAATGAAGGATTAACCGTGGAAAGGAAGACATTTCTTTTACTTCAATGGAAACATGGGTGTAGATGTAGGGTTCTTGGTGAAGTTCACTGTGGGAAGAGGAAGCAGTTCTCATCTGATAGCATTGATTTTCTCTCTAAATATGAGATATTAATTGGCCATACGGGGATGGGGACAAGTATTAGAAACTCAAAGAGATAGATAGATAAACATGCCTGCAGTATCCATTTTAGAAATTAAAGAAGGCAGTTTATTGGAGAGGTGAAGTATAATTACCTGGCAGTGTATGAGTGTCCATTAAGATTCATAGATGTAGGTAAAGAGTAAGGGATCTTTTGGATTTATAGAGAGGCACAAGTGTTGAGGGAAAGGCTGTATTTATTTTGATAGTCCCAGAATCTAGGCTGGGTAAGGAAGGACATGGGACATGGAGGTGGCTGAAATTGAAAAACGATGGAGTGAATGGATTGGAGGTCCTGGCATAGTCAGCATTGTTAGAATGCAAGCACAAAGCAACAGAATTGAAAAGATTGGAGGTCAGAGAGAGAAATGCTTGAAACTGAGATTTTCCAAGGCAGTGCAGTTAAGGAACAAAAGATCTTTTGAGGGGGGCATGTCAAGGAATTGAAATGCCAGATGTGGGATGGGTCATTGTTGAGGATAATAAATCACTAGAATGACGATTACAGTGAGTCATGTATTAAAGCAACTGGTAACTATGGGATCCCTGTGAGAAGAACAGTTGCCAGGAGTTGGTAAATGACAGCAAAAAGGAAGAAGAAAGGCTAATAAAATGCACTTCAAAGAAGCAAGTGTTGCTGACTGAGAAATAGTTTAGAAGCAAAAGTGAGAGAAAAAAAAAAATATATATATATATATACACACTATATAACTAAAAGCAATTCTGCCTCCTATAAATAGGAGTTTACATTTACTAAAGTCCATGCATTTATATCAATGAAATAAAGTATGGACCTATAGAAACCAGAAGTATGCTTTTATAAACTGGTAGTATATCAAGTTAGCTTTGACAGCACTGAAAGGAAAATTATTGTCTAAATGTAACATGGCTATCAAGTATAACAAAATCTGAAATGTTTCATTTATAATTCTTCGTTATGATTATTCCTGCAAAGGATACATGATGACGATGTGAGAGAATTAATTCGATTGACCAATGTGCTTCCGCATAGAAACACATCTAATGTGAAATTGGCAAAATAACATGAAATGAAATGAGTGCATTCAATTTTATGTAACTAATATTTATTCTAAGCTTTTTCAAAGTTTATATTTACACTGGAAATAAACATAATGAATAGTCACATAGGTTGGGTAATATTTAAATAGTAAATCATCTAATTAACTAGTCACTTGAAAGTGAAAAGGGAAATTTGAATCTGTTGTTTAATTGCTACATTTCAAGAACACAATTTAGCTGGCTGCATCTAAAAAGAAATAATAAAGATCATGAAAGCATTTCATAGTAATGAGCAGGCTCTGGTTTCTATTTATTGCATACACAAAAGATACTGACAACAGTTTTGGAAAAATGAGTAAAGCTCTCAGAATAGCTAGTACAGAGATACAAAATACTGGAGTGAGACAGATCAATTTTAATACTATCTCCTGGAAAGAGGACAGACTTTCTTAAAGCTATAATGGAAGGAATATGTGCCCAGAATGACATGGCTTTAAACAGTCACCTTTGCACCAAACTCCAGTTCCAGCCACATACCTTCCTAGGAAAGTAAACACTTGGCTGTCTAAGAACTCATCTGTTACAGTGACCATTATTGTGTTCATATTCTGGCAGCCTCTCACAGTCTTCCTTACACACGATGGGAGAAGGTTCCAATGTCTGAAATTCTTTCTTTACAATTTCCCCCTTGTGTTAAACATTGCCTCTCCCACATCCAGAACAAACAAACAAACAAACAAACAAACAAACAAACAAACAAACCACACACAAAAAACCCGTGTAAATGAAAAAATAAATCCCTAAGTCTTCCTCCCACCCCCCCACCTTTGGACACCTATATGTAGTAATGGGGATGGGAAAGAATAAGTGGAAATAACACTGTGAGAAAGAAGAGAGATTCCAAAAATAGAATCTACCTGGTGTATATTTTTCCCTGTATTCTTTTTTCACAGAAGGTTGGTGATGCTCCATTGGGCAGGCTAACAACACCTGGGGAATTAGTCTCTCTCTATCATGACATGTACCTGATGTAGAAGAGGATAAAATGACATGGGAAATGCTTCTGATATGATGGTAAGTGGAGGAAAAAAATAGCAACAAGAATATAAGGTAATTATGCGAACTAAGAGTTGAAGCCCTTACAGTAATTCACAAAGCCCTACCCTGACCCCCTCCTCCAATCAACTCTTTCACTTCATCTCCTACCATTCCCATTGCTCCCTGCCTTCCAGACACTTGGCCAACAGCCATGATCGTGCCTAGGGGTCTAGGCCTAGCTCTGGCACTTGCCTGAAACTTTCTTTCTCCTGATATCCACATGGCTAACTGCTTCACCTCCTTTAAATCTTTGTTCCGGTGTCACCTTCTCAAGGAAAGCTACACAGTTTACACAATTTATAATTGCAATGCCCCTCCCCCAGGCCCACCACTCCTGACACCTTCCACCCCATACTTTCTCTAATTTTTAACCAAAGTACTCATCACCTTCGAATAGTAACATAACTTACTTCTTTTTTGTTGTGTTTTCAATCCCCTGGAATTTAATTTTCATGAAAGCAGAGATTTTTGGTTTAATATATCCCAAGCTCCTAAAACAATGTTGGCACTTAATAAATATTTGGTGAATGAATTGATAAACAAATGATGTTGTCAATATGTTTATTACTATGTTAAAAATTTTATCCACATATTATCAAGGCTTCAAAAGGGTAATGGAAATTCCAAGTTGAGGTGACAGGATTGTGAAGAAATGCAATCCTTTTAATTGTTTAATTATAATTTCTAAAATATTTGTATAAGAAATAAAAAAATAAACCGAAAGTCTCTGTAGAGAGTTTTCCTTCCCTTACATGCAAAGTAAGAATATTATAAACAGATATGATGGTCAGATCAAGGGAGATGGCCAATTCACCACTAGTCAAATGTATTTACCTGCCTTTGAGCAGATTTCAGCCTGTATCAACCAAAACATATGGCATAGAGATAGAGCCTCAGGCAGGAGAACACATACATTCACTTAGAAATGCATTTTAACTCTAAATTTATACAATGATTTGTTACTCCAAATATGTGTCTAAAAAGAAATTCTATACAGAGTTTTGCTTCATTTCCAAAACTACTTCTTTATATATTTCAATGTGCATTATTACCTGAGATAGCTTTTTTTTTTTTTTTTTAATTTATTGGGGTGACAATTGTTAGTAAAATTACATAGATTTCAGGTGTACAATTCTGTATTACATCATCTATAGATCCAATTGTGTGTTCACCACCCAGAGTCAGTTCTTCCATCACCATATATTTGATCCCCCTTACCCTCATCTCCCACCCCCCAACCCCCTTACCCTCTGGTAACCACTAAAGCTTTTTTTAATTCAAGCTGGATGATGAATAAGTCATAAGGCAACTCATTAAAATTATGCTAAATATAACAACATTAGGATTTAAAGGATAAACATTTATGACTTCTTTCTAATTCATGGTAATGAGTTTTATAGTATATTCAGTGTGGGTTACTGTGTGAGATAAGTGATTTTTCATTGCACTGCATGAAAAAATGTAATTCAAAGTGCCTGTGTTACTTAGGATACTCTGTTACTCCTAATTGTCCTTTCGTATTATGACATACTGTTAAAAACATTGCGCAGAAAAAGTTTTCTGTATCTTAATTTTAAAATGAGAGTAAGAATTTTATTTACCAAATAATAGAACAAAAGCATCATTTCCTGTGAATTTATGAGATAGTTTTTAAAACAAATAAAATTGTATTATTTATTTATGATTTTATTTACTTGCTTACAAATGTCATGAAAAGAGAATTCAGAATAAAAAAGTAGAAAAAGCTTTCTTAAAGAAAGTGATACTTTAATTGGGATTTTAAGGTAGTATTTTGTCAATGAAAAAATTTATTGGAAAAAATCAGTATGTCACACACAATGCACATTATAATGAAAAGAAAAAGGTATTTGATAGTATCCCTCAAATAGTATCACTTCCATAGCAAAAATTCAGTAAATATTTGAGAAAATAAATAAATATGTTCTTTACTTATTTCACTTGAATATAGGGTGACAATTTTTTTGAGGTCAGATTCACTGAGGTATATTTATATACAGATACATTCACCTGTTTTACTGTGTTGATTTATGAATTTTCATGAGCATATATAATCATCTAACTACCACAACCATTAAGATATGTAACAGTTTCATTACTACAAAAATTCTTTCAGGCTCCTTTGTAGCCAACTCCTTCCCAGAGCCCCAGCTTAGCCCTAGGCAATAACTGGTCAGTTTTCTGTCAGTATAGCTTTGACTTTTTGATTCATTCTGAAATGTTGAACCAGCCTTGCCTTCCTGGGATAAATCTTGCTTGGTCCTGAGACAGATGATTGATAGATAGATAGGTAAATAATAGATTCTATCTGAAGAATATTCATGAATATATTCATAAAGGCTAATGTCTAGTTTTCTTGTATTGTCTCTATCTGGTCTTGATATCAGGGTCTCATAAAACTAGATAGGTGTGTTTCAACTGCTTGACAAGTTTTGTAGAACTGTCACAATTTATTCCTTAAATGTATGCTTGAATTTGCAAATGATGGCACTTAGGTCTTGAGTCACCCTTGTTGGAAGCCTCTTAACTATAAATTTAATTTATTTAATAGATATCAGACTATTCAGATTATCTGTTCTTCTTCAGTGTGCTTTGGTGGTTTGTATCTTTCAAAGAATTTGTTCATTTCTTCTAAGCTGTCAAATTTAAGGGCATAAGACTGATGGCCTGTTATTGCTCTTTTAATATCTGTAGGTTCTACAGTGATGTTCCCTCTTCATTCTAGGTGTTTGTCACTTGTATCTTTTTTCTTTTTTTCTTGATCAGGCTGGTTACAATTTTATCATTTTAATTGATCTGCTAAAAAACAGCTTTTGTCTTCATTCTATTGCTTTTACGTTTCTGATTAAAAATTTCCTCCCATTTCCTTTGGCTTAATTTGATCTTCCTTTTGTAATTTCTTAAGGTGGAAACCTAGATAATAGATTTAAGGCCTTTCTTTTTTCCCAATATAAGCATTTGATGTATAGATTTCTCTCTAAGCATTACTTAATCAATATTCCACAAAGTTTGATATGATCTGTTTTGATTTTCATTCAATTCAAAATATTTTGTGATTTTTCTTATGACTTCTTCTTTGCCTCATGGATTTTTTAAATGCGTTTAACCAATTTCCAGATATTAGGATATTTTGCAAATGTCTTTACATTGCTGGTTTCCAGTCTACTTCTGTTATGGAGAAACACATTATATGATTTAAATTCTCTTAAAATTGTTAACATCTGCTTTATTCATCAGAATATGATCTATACTGATGAATGTTCCATGAGTACTTGAAAAAAATGTGTATTCTGCTATTTATTGTTGGATAGAACATTCTATAAATGTTAATTAGATGAAGTTAGTTGATAGTGTTTTTCAAGTCTTCTGTAGACTGACTGTTTTTTTGTTTGTTTCTGTTATTGTCTACTTGTCCTATTGATTTTTGAAAAATGAGCACTGCAGTCTCCAAAATTAATTGTGGATTTGTCTATTTCTCCTTTTAACTGTTTTGCTTCATGGAATTTGAAGTTTTATTTTTAAATGCATATACATTATGGCTTATTGTTTAATTGCACCCTTTATTGTTATGTAATGTCTCGCTTTATTGTTGGTAGTATTCCTTGCCTGAAGTCTATTTTGTCTGTCACTCTAGGTTTCTTTTCATAATTTATGGCATAGTATAACAGTTTGCATTATTTTGCTTTTAATCTACATTTTCCTTTATATTTAAGTGGTTTCATCTAGGCAGAGTAAATTGGGTCTTGCTTTTTTATCTGCTACAGACTGAATGTTTGTGGCCCCTTCCTCCTCCCTGCCCCCCTTCCACAGTTCATACCTTGAAATCCTAAATCCTCAGTGTGATGGTATTAGGAGGTGGGGCCGTTGGGAGGTGATTGGGTCATGAGAGCAGAGCCCTCATGAATGGGATTAGTGCCCTTATAAAAGAGACCCCAGAGAACTCACTTGCCCATTCTGTCATGTGAAGACACAGTGAGAAGATGGCTGTCTGTGAACCAGGAAGCCGTCTCTTATCAGACACTGAATCTGCCAGTGCCTTGATCTTGAAAACCTAGTCTCCAGAACTGTGAGAAATAAACTTCTGTTGTTTATAAGCCTCCCAGGCTATGGTATTTTGTTATAGCAGCCTGAACAGACTAAGACATTAGCCTGCGTGATAATCTCTATCTTTTAATAAATATATTTAAATCATTTTTATAAAATGCAAATATTGATGTAGTTTAATTAAAATCTATCATCTTGCTAATTGTTTTCCGTTTGTTCCATCTGTGCTTTGTTCTTTCTTATCTCTCTCGCTCTCTCTTTTTGGCTTAATTTTGATTGAGCAATTTACATGATTCTGTTTAATCTCCACTATTAGCTTATTATATATCTCCTTAAAAAAAAGTAGTTGTTGCCCCAGGATTCTCAATGTATAGCACTAATAATGGTGTATTTTCATATACTATTATGCTGCTTATTATCACCCCAAATGATATTTTTTATATATATATATATATATATATATATATCAAATTATATTATATATATATATGTGTGTGTGTGTGTGTGTGTGTACACATACACACACAAATATATCAGCATACTGCCAATTCCTCTGTCCCATCTCTGTCTATTGATGTCATCCATTTACATTTACATATGTTATAAACCCCTAATGCATTGCTATTTGTTTTTCTTTAGGCATTCAATTATTTTCTGAAGCAATTAAAAGAAAAAAATGTCTTTTATATTTACCTTCATTTTAACTTTGCCTAGAGTTCTTCACTTGCATATATTAATATTTGTGGTGATCCAAGTTTCTGTTTAGTATCATAGTCATTTGCCTTAAGACCTATTTTTGTTGTTTTTCAAATGTCCTGTGGTGCACATCTGCTAATATTAAATTCTTGTATGTATGAATGTATGTATGTATGTATGTATGTATTCTTGAATCTCAAAGACTCATTTTTAAAAGCTATTTCTAGATTTCTATTTGACTCTTTCTTGTAGCTTTTGTCTCTTTACTAAATACATATGTGTTCAGGTCTGTTGACTATGCTTTTTACTAGCAATTATAATTTATTATTTATTAATGGTAGGTATTTAAAATTCTCTGTCTGATACTTCTAATGTTTGGATCATTTCTGACTTTGGTTCTGTTACTTGATTTATCTCTTGATAGAGGGATCTTTTTTCTTAATTGCTTTTTTTTTTTTTTTTTTTTTTTTAATTGAGTGACAGTCATTGTATATAGCACAAGTGGGGACTGAGGCAAGTACTGTTTCTGCCTGGGAATGGGTATGTCTCTTCTGTGAGACCACTAGTCATCTACTCAGTGTCAGAGCTAATTTGGGAGCTGGAGTCATCTACTCAGTGTCGGAGCTAATTTGAGCTTTACTGTTCCTGTTGTTTCCTGCAGGGTTATCTTGTGTTAGTCTTGGGGCTGTGTTGCCAGAGAGGTTTTTTTTCCTCAATATTCTTGCCCCGTGCTCAGCTTTCAGTATTTTTTTTTGTGTTTGCATCTCATAGTGGTTGTCTCAGTTGTCTTACCTCTTTCTCAGGGACAGACATTTGCTGCTTGTTATTTGGTACTTTCTGACATTCTTAGGCGGGAATTGGAGCTGTTTTTTCTAGTGATCCTGCCCCACATCATGTTTCCTCTCTCACTTTTTTTTTTTTTTTTTTTTTTTTCACAAATACATTTGTATCTTAGAGGCTTAAAAAATGATTCATCAGCATGAGCCCCTGTTTTTCTGGACAACTGAATCGCTTCACAGGTCTGATAATTTTCTTATAATTTAAAAGGGAGCTCAATTTTTGTACTATTTGCCATGATATTTTCTCTGGTATTCTAAGATTCCTACTTTCTAAGTTCTTCCATCACAAGACTAGTGGTGCATAATACCCCAGATTTACTGTCCTCTAGGGAATTATAGGCTAGTGTCTAGAACTAGCCCATAGCCTTTTTTTATATATAAAGTTGAACTATAACTGATTTTGTGCTACAATGGCAGAGGTATTTGCGACAGAGATCATATGGCTCACAAAGGATAAATATTTATTATTTGGACCTATATAGAAAAAAGTTTGCTTATCCTGGTCTAGAAATTATAGAGTATAGAAATTGTAGGAATTGTAGGCCCCAGGGTCTAGAAAGAGAAAGAATGAGTCAAGTGTCAATTAGGAGACATCTAGACCAGAGAGCAACACAGAATAAGTCTGCTCCACATTACTCTTAGATTTATTTTCTTCAAATGAAATTTTTCCCATTCACTTCCTCATTTGTATTATGGTATGGTTTCTACCACATCAATCACAACTACCAGGGAGTTCATTCACATATCACTGTTAAAATGGGGCTTTGGATTTAATAGTTTCAGTTACATACTTCATTAAAATATATGTAATAGTTTAAAAATCCTGACAATTTTTTCCTTATATCTCTACTTTAAAATGCAGAAGCCTGAGTATAGTCTGATCAAAATTTCCAGTTTGGAAATAAGTCACAAATTTTTTCCCACACATATTGAAAGGTATCAGACAAGCAGAGTTCTCATTCCCACCTAAACCTCCTCCTGCCAATTTATTTTAATTTGCTTTTGAGATAAATGACAGGAATGGTTTACCTGTGAATTTTCTTTTAATGAATCAATATCCAACAGAAACATCAACACATTTAGGTTATAAAGAATGATCTCCTTTAATAGGCAGAAGTTAACATGCTTTTTAAAAAAAACTGGATTGGAAACATCTACTTGAATTCTATTTTTCTTTCAACAGTTACAAAGACTTCAGAGTTTTAGCCAAAGCAGATTTTCAAGTGTAACTTATATTTCTTTTAGTTCTACCCTTTGAGCAATAGCATGTGAAAAATTGCATCAAATAACAGCTTCTCTGAGCTAAGCCTTATTTCTTTATTGATAACATACATATATACATTATAAATATATATCTATATACACGTGTATTAATGTGTGTATATGTCTATATTTTATATGCATAGATACTTTTTGTTTCACTCTAAATTACAGATGCATTAAAAATAATGAGTTAATGCTTTAAATGTGGACCAAATCAAACCGATTGAAAAATTTAAGACTAATCTTGTAATTTGTATTTAGTTTATATACTATATATGTGTTTGTATTTACCCTCTCCGTATTCCACAGTTTGACTCTCCTGAATTTCTTTCACTTTTCTGTAACTATACCAACATCCTGTCTCCCTTATTTCACATAACCCATCTAACGGTGATAGGCAGTTTAAGTTCATCTCTAACTCTAGATTTTACATAGGAGTACAATGCCCTCTTATAAAGCTGTTTTATTCTCACCCCAACTCAGAAGATACTGAAATTGGTGTCAGATTTCAAAGCCAAAGATAGGAACTTAGAATAGTCAATTTGCAAGATCAATAGTAAGAACATAAAAGATCAAAGTCAAAAGAAATATATAAAGAAAACAGATAATCACAAAATCTTAGAACAAGAGTTAAAATATTAATTTTTATAATTATTTAAGAATAGGTTTGATGTTTACATTGTTTTATTACTATATGTGATAGAAAATTCCCCTCCTCCAAAATGTCCATGTTCTAGTTCCTGGAACCTATGAATATGTAACCTTACATAGTAAAAGAGACTTTGTAGATGTAATTAGGTCAAAGAACTTGAAATGACAAGATTTTCCTGGATTATCCTGGTGGGCCCAATCTAATCATAAGAGTCCTTAAAAAAAGAGAGGTAGAGGAGTCAGAGGGAGATGTGACTATTGAAGAATGGTCAAAGAAATGCAACCCTGCTGGCGTTTAAAATGAAGGAAGGAGGCCATGAACTAAATGCTGATAGTCTCTAGAAGCTGAAAAAGGCAAGGAAATGGATTCTTCCTTTGAGCCTCCTGAAAGGAACACAGCCCTGCTGACCCCTTGATATTAGCTCAGTGAGACATGTGCCTGAATTCTGACCTATAGAATTTTAAGATAATAAATTCATATTGTTTAAGCAACTAAGTTGGTAATGATTCGCAATTATCACAATTATTTTTGTTTTACTGGTTTTATTGTTCACTAACAATTTTCTTAATATCCTTGTTACCCTGTTCCTATGTTTTCTACTTTGATTCAAATCTTAGTCTAAAGAACTAATTATTTGAGGGTTTATCTTTCACATAGATGGGTTATGTGAAAGAAGGGAGACAGGATGTTGGTATAGTTACAGAAAAGAACTAATTATTTGCAGGTTAATTATTTGAGGTTTGTTTGTTTGTTGTTGTTGTTTTGGAAGGAGACATGTGGGATTTTCTAGATCCTTCTGCATATGAACATATGGGTAAATTTCAGTTACCCTTACTCATAAATAGCAACCTGACAGTATAGAACTCTTGGGCTACAATCTTTTACTCCCTTCACCCTTTAGATTTTTATTAATGATCTTTTCCTCCAGCTCTTTTTTCTCTCTCTGAGGGTGTATTTTTTTCTTTTTATAGGAAATCTTTGCTTCCTACCTACAACTTTTATATCTGCGCAAATCTCTATTTCTCCTGTCTATTTCTAGTTCTTTTGCCCTGAAGACACAAATAATTTTTCCAAGATTTTTTCTTATTATTTATTTTTCTTTTCTCTGTCTGCTCAGTTCTTTACTCCTTAGTTCCTATTATTTGTATGTTTTATCTCTCAGATATGTTCTTCATGTCTCTTATCTTTTTTTCTCGCTATTTTACTTTTGAAAATAAATTTTGGGAAAATTCTTAAGCTTATTTTCTATAGTACTAATCTGTTTATTTTTTTCAATTTGCTGTGTCCTTCACTGTACTTTTTAATTTAGCAATATTTTCATTTCTTTTAAACTGGATTCAGGCCTTTCAGATTTTGGGTTATTTTCATTTTATGTTTGCTTCCTCTAACTTTAGAAACAAAACAGTATCCTTTAAAGCACATGAGGGTAAAGGTTTTCCAAACTTTAGTTTTCTTCATTTTCTCATTGCTCTGATTCCTCAGAGTAGATACCACCTCTTGAATTCAGTGATATTTCTCTGTTTTCCATCCTAAATTCAAATCCAAACTCTCTCTCTCTCTCTCTCTCTACATATATATATATATATATATATATATATATATATATATATATATATGTGTGTGTGTGTGTGTGTGTGTGTGTGTGTGTGTGTGTACACACACACACACACACACACATATATGTAAGCTTGGGAAGTTAGTAATTCTAAGTTCAGATTCCTCCTTTATAAAATATTCTTAATAAGGGCACCTACCTTATAAGAATTCTGTTATGATTAACTGATTAATACATGAAAGAGCTTAGCACAGTGTTAAGTACATAGTAAGTGCTCAATAAATGTTAGTTGCCATTATAATCATTGTTATCATCATCACCATCATCACTATTATCATCACTATAGAGGAAAGTCTATGATTGTCCAGGCAGGAGCAGAGGATGGTTTTGTGAGACTGGATTCTTACTTTAATCTGACAGATGTAGATAAAAGGAGGGGGAAAAAAAACCTTACAATTACTACGATATTACGTTGCTGTTTCAGAATCTCACTTCTCTGGGAGCAGTCTTGACATCACCTCAGGTTGAGGCAACTGTGCAGAAAGCCTTATTTCTGGCTGAGGATGGCTTTCCCTTCTCTGTGTAGCAGCCAGAAATTTGCTGGGTTAGTCTACTTCAACCTTCATTTCTCTCATGTGCTTGTCCTTGCCCACTTCCTCTTGGTGAAAGGTGACCATAGCCATACGCCAGCTTTTTGCCTGACTTGGTGGTCCGCATCAAGGGTGTCTGTTCCAGGGGTGGGGCGTAGCATTACTAAGGATTCCCCAGCCGATGTGGACAGTCACATGGGGACTTGCCTCTAGCCTTTGCCCCTATGAATTAGAGGTAATTGGGTGGCAGTGGGTGGTGGTGGGGGTGGGAAGATGTTGAAGTCTCTTGTACTTGTTTCCCTTGAAAGCTATGATTCACAGGTGGGGATTCACAAATTTCCCTTCCCTTCCTTAGATACATTCCTGTACGCACTTACCTTGCAGAAATGTCTCAAAGTGTTGGGCATGAATATCTCATTTTCCTAATTTCTACCTGATATAACTTTCCCCATTTTTTATAGTCTATTTCCATTTTACTTGCCAATTGGGAGGGAGGGAGTTAGACATGAATGCACATATTAATGTTACAGAAAGTCAACTATTACTCTTGTAATAAGTTTATTTATTTATTTATTTATTTATTTATTTATTGTCAAGCTCATCTTAGACTCAATAAAGGGTTCACTGTTTAAAAACTCAAAATAAGTCAAAATTTCTCCTAAGGCTTTCGCGTTATGACAAGCTATAAATGGGAGTCTTTCTCCATTTTTTTTTTAAGTTCTCAAATCTTATTTCTACTGCTTTGGGATCTATTTAAGGTCCAGCAATTTCTAAAACTACTTTGCTCTGTTAACCTAAAATGAGCTAGCATTACTCTGCTACAATAACAATGAAAACTAAGTCAGGTTTTTACATTTATTGAAATTCTTATATTTTCAACTACAGCCCTATCTCCCTGTAAAACTGTTCAGCACTTTAAATAGGTGGTTATATATAGTGGAAATGGAGTCCCTCGATAATGTGAAGCAATCTAAAAGGCATAAAAAGTACTTTCAAGGCGATCTCCTTCCAACTGAGTTTCAAAAGACGAATATGTTTTGTTTTAAACACTGTCAGTGTTGTGTGGTCAACTTTTTCCTACCTAGCTAAGAATGAAATAATCAGACATTTAACTTTACCCTTTTAAATCACTGGAGATAATTGTTTTGTGATGTGGAATTGTATTTTAGATCATATATTGGTTTATAAAATGTAATCAATTTTTCATATTCCTTAGTTCTCTTTTTATGAATTTCCATTTAAAGCTAAGAGACTCTGAAAAGAACTTTATTGCCAATTTCTCGTTAAAATCAATTCTGTTTAGAATATCTAGAACAACATTAAAAAGCTATTTACAACTGCAAATAAAAAGGCAAAAGCTTATGGGAGGACTGATTGGGGCTCAGTCTGTGGCTCTAACAATAGTCATGTGTCACTTAACTACTGGGATATGTTCTGAGAAATGCTCATTAGGCGATTTTGTTGTGTGAACATCACAGAATGTATTTACACAAACTTAGATGGTATAGCCCACTACACATCTAGGCTGTGTGATACAGCCTATTACTCCTAGGCTACAAACCTGTACAGCATATTACTGTATGCAATTGTGACACAATGCTTAGTATTTGTGTACTTAACCATATCTAAATATAGAAAGGTGCAGTGAAAAAAAAAAAGTATAAAACAAAGAAGTGGTCCACCTGTGCAGAGCACTTGCCATGAATGGAGCTTGCAGGACTGGAAGTTGCTTTGGGTGAGTCAGGGAGTGAGTGGTGAGTGAACATGAAGGCCCAGGACATGACTGTCCACTACTGTACCCTTTATAAACACTGTCCTACAGGCCCTCCTTCCCACTCCCGTTCCTTCCAACATGATAAGAAATAGAACATTGAAGCTGTCAGTGCTGCTCTATGAATAGGGATGTGGGCTGGACTGACTCAAGGAGAACTTGGCTGGGTGAGGTGAGATCGCCATAATAGTGATTGTCAAGAGGGAGAGAAAAGCAACCTGAGAATCAGTTGGAATGAGAAATCAAGATGGAGAGATAAAGGGACATAGGAGTTCCCATGGCTATGCTCTGTGGCTATTGCGTGTTAGATTAAGGAATTTTGTGGTATTCATAAAAATAAAAAAAATAGAGTGTTTCACATGGAAAGGGTGTAGAATTGAGGACTTAGTTTTTTACTTTGGAAGTTTGTTTTTTTATTTTATTGATCCTATCTGGTGCAAAGGGCTCTCTCTGGCATTGAATTGATGGAAGAAATAAAACATATCCTTTCTTTACATCATTACAACCTGAAAATATTTCCAAACTATAGGGACAGGCTGGCTCAACACTAGCACAGAAAGCTTTTACTAAAGTGGCAATGACAATTAATAGTTGTTAAGGTAACTCCCGTCTACCTGTGTCCTTGTGCAGGATCTCAGGTATTCAGCTGAAAATTGATAGCAATGTACTCTGAAGACCATCTTTTATTCTTTCCTTCCTCCCTTCCTTCCCTCCCTTCTGTTCTCCTGTGATGGATATAATCTAGAAGAGCAAACAGAATTTAGCAATGCATTAAATATACTGAATAAACACAGATCAAATTGAATTATTTTGTTTTGTGTTCCTTTCTTAAATTACTCTGGGAGAGCTCAGATGTTAAGTCTTGCCATAGTGATTACCAAAATTTACTGGACATAAAAGTGATTTTGGATGCTTGTGAAAATGCAAATATCCAAGCTCCACCCCTTTGAGATTGTAATGCAAGTAATGCTTGGTCCACATTGAGCTGGTTTTATCACTTTCCTCTGGGAAAAGTTGAGAGTTCCTGGAAAAAACAGGAACTCTCTCTCTCTCTCTCTCTTTCTCTCTTTCTCTCTTTCTTTCTTTCTTTCTTTCTTGGTGGAACCAGGAAAGAACAGGTTAAGCCAAGAGTGTGAGTTTAACCCAGGCCTTTTCCTCCTAGTCTCATTATTCAGGGATTTGGCTAATAGAAGAAGTTTCAGAGTGAATGTGAAAGCAGCTTCCTTTTGCTCCTGCAATTAAGTGCAGGGTAACCAATCGCACAACTTTAGTAAAGCGGCCTTCTTTACTTCCTACCCTCACATACAAGCAGTCAGCAAGTCCTCTGTTTCCTTTACTCAGTGATTCTATGGTCTCCCCTATCTCCATGCCACTGCCAGGGCTTCTGTTTACGCTCTTAGCATGTCTGCTACACTGATCTTGCTCTGCCCTCCACCCCCAATCCTCTCCCATTCCGCTGCTGTGATTCCTTCTAAGGATCTTCACTGATTTCAGGAAGATCCTAGAAGGAATCACAGCAAATGTCTGAGCCATTTATGATGGAATACTTTCCTGTTGCTCCACCCCAACACGAACCTCCAGCCACGCTGAACTCTGATGACATCTCGGGACAAACTCACTCGTCCACATTCACAGACTTTGGCTTCCTGCCCTTCTCTTTGCCTAAAGCACCCATTTCTCACCAAAGAAGGCTGACTAATGTCTACTCATTCCCTGGAGTTGTTGTTTGGCCTCCACATTAAGAATTTAGACATCAACAAAATTTCTGCGTGAATAAAAACTAGGAACTTAAGTGACTCTCAAACCTTTGTATGATTCTTTAATCAGAACAGGAAAGATATAATGCTGCCTTTAGAAAATTTTTAGTGACTATACAAAATACAGAGGGTGCCAAAAAAAGTATACACATTTTAAGAAAGGAAAAAACTGTATTAAAATGGTAATACTCAATATATACCAATAACAAAAGATGAATACAAGTCATGTGTGTACATTTTTTTGGCACCCCTGATATTAACTGTGTACTTTGAGTCCTGGGATTACAAATTATTATTTTATCCTTGTGCTTTTCTGTATGTTCTAAATTGTATGACCCAGGCATTTACTAATTTTATAATAAAAAGAATAATTCTTGCAATTTTTGATGAATGACTAACAGCACAAAACCTGTCATTTCTATATTATTTCTTTCAAGGAGTTGCAAGTTCATACATATTCACTCAGTTGTAATTTGACATGTTTCTCAGCTAGGTTGAAGATTGACTTAGACTCACTTCCTAGGCAGGAAGAGTAACTTGAAAATAGTATTTGAGGGAACCAATGGCACAGTGGTCTTAGAAATGTTTGCTCCTCGCCCTCTCAGCAGAAACCACTGGCAAAGGTTCTAGAAACTCAATTAATTATCAAGTTGCTACCATTTATTAAGTGGCACAGGTTATGTATGAGGATATCCATACATATCCATACGGGGCTAAAGAGGTCTTTTCAAACAGCAGACGCAGTCCCTGCCCATTCTCCACCCCCACCCCCAACATCATTTAGTGGAGAAACCACAACACTGCACTTAAAATGACAGAACACATTTAAAGTGTGCTAGCTAGTCAAGGTTCTTGATGACAAACAAGAGAAACAACATTGGCTAAATTGTTGCAAAGGAGTACATTGGAAAGGTCTTGCCAGCTCACAGAGCTCACAGAAAGTCTGAAGAAGCAAGCTATGTAAAGAGAACACAGCTAGATTCAGATTATAGGCGTGATCTGCTTAGGACTCTAACGGCTTCGCTGCCCTCTGCCTGCGCCCCATCACAGTGGCAGAACCAAACTTTCTCAGTGTCTGAACTGCTTCACGAGTCTAAACCTCCTGAAGCTGTGGCTAGTTGGTGACCTGAGTTCATATGCTCATTACCTCAGTGATAAGGGAGCTGGGGATTCTCCTGAAACAGGAAATGAGTTCCAGTGCTAGGTAGAACTAAAAGAAAACAATGCTCACCACACAGAGCACCACTCTGAACCAACAGATGCTGACAGACAAGCTGACAAAGTGGCCCTGATCCCCGAGGGAAATGCTGCTTGTGATAAGATTGGAATCTTTCTCTGGGGTTGACCATCTGCTTAGAGAAGAGAAGATGGAGATGCTTGTGAAACTTTTGTGAAGGAGCAATAAAGAGGGAGAGGAGGAAACAGAGAAGAAACTTTGAATCAGAGGGAGAAGAAACAAATAGAGGGAGAAGTGACCAAGGATGGAACATCAAGATGTTGCGGAAAAGTGGCGAGGACGGAGAGACTCAAGCGGCATACAGCGATCAGGGAGAACACGGCTTTATTATGCCTGTGTGCTCAGCGGGATTGTTCCCAGAGGCTGAGCACTTACTGGGGTTGGGCGCTTTGTTTTATAGGGTTAGGCCTCCGGGTTGGGGGGAAATCAGCCCAGGTGCCGGGGAGGTCCGTCCCTAACAGCTGTGATCGCTCAACACTGTTTTGACGAGAAAGCCTCTAACTGCTGTGTTTGCAGGAAAATGCTCCAATAAGGTATGGGAGAAGGAGGGGGATGGAAAGTTTCTAGCGGCTGTGCTTGCAGGAAAAAAACATTCCAACAAAGAGAACTGAGATGCAAGAAGGAAAGGAAGATGCTGCAGGAAGGCACATAATGACAAATGACCCAACAGAACAAACTACCAAAAAAAAAAAAAAAAAAAAAAAAAGCTGTGGTAGATCTTTGCTCTCTACAGTCTACAGTCATAATATTAAGTTAATTAATGAAGAATTTACACTGAGAATTAGTACTTCCTAGAACATATTAGGTAGGCACTTGATAATGCTTGTTAGTATGGGGTCATTCATGAATACTAGCTATGGACATTTTGCCCACTAAGTAATAACAAATCCTGTTAGTGCTGTAGCAGCATAAGCAAAAGGTGAAGAATTTTGAAACAAACAAAAGGAAAATATCGCACTATTGGCTTCTATCTCTATCTTTATGATTTTCAGAATATATAGTTTTATAAATTACCTATTGTTTTTTATAGTAATGGCTATAAGTAGCTTTGTGAAATATTCAATGTATTCAAGTACTGAATTTTTTTTTTCCAATGTACAAGTCAGTAGCTTTCCTTATCTTTTTCTTTCTCATCTGGCTACCTATAATTTGTTTTATTTTTGAACAATACTTGATTTTATTACTTATGTTTATTCATCTTGAATAAACACATGTTCTCTTATGCATCTAATAACTAAAAGCACAATTTAAACTAGTTTGTTGTTTTTCTTAGCACAGAATAGGAGTATTGGGATTAGAATGGGAAAAAGAACTTGGAACAAATCCAAGTGAAACAAGCCATATTTATATTTACTGGTAAAAAAAAATGGACCATAATTATTTATTCAATCCTCATTATTTCATTAAAGTTTTGAGATGCATTTCATTAAAAGATAATGTTTAAATTCATAATAGGGAAACTATTCCTCTAAAATACAATTAGTTTGATAGAAGGCAAATGTATTTAAACAGGTATTAGGATGTTGAATCAGACAGGGTTCTATGAGAGAAAATAGAAGCAGGGTTATATTAAGACTTTTTTTGTAAGGAATCAACTTACATGATTACGGGGGCCAGCTAAGTATGGTGAAGAATTTCTTCTTTTTCAGGGAAACCTCAGTTTTACTCTTATGGCTTGGATGAGGCCCACCCAGTTTAGTGAGAGTAATCTCCTTTACTTAAAGTCCGCTGATTATAGATGTTAGTCACCTCTCAGAAACACCTTCACAGAACAATTAGATTAGTGTTTGATTAAATAAGTAGCCAAGTTGACATATAAACACCATCACAGATGTTCAGTGAGTAAAAACAAAAGGTCTTTGCAGAGCTGGAATAACAAATTAGCAAGGCATACACTCAGGTCTGCAGAGTGACAAGGGAGACCCTACCACCAAGGCAGATTTCTGGACATCCACCGTAATTTTGAAAAAGACATATCTGCCTTGGGATTGGAGAGAGAGGGAGACAGAGAGAGAGAGAGAGAGAGAGAGAGAAAGAGAGAGAGAGAGAGAGACAGAGAGAGAGAGAGACAGAGAGAGACGGGGGGGGAGAGGGAGAGAGAGAGAGAGAGAGAGAGAGAGAGTTGTTTGAAAATCTCATAAATCATATCTGTGGTGAGAGATTAAGAATAACAATCACAACACAGGAGCAGCTACCATTGACTAGTTTCTTACTCTTCCAGGACCAATGCTAAGCATAACCTCATTTCATCTAACACACCCTCATGGGCTAATGCTTTACAATACTTAATCTTTGTCATATACTCTTACATGTGGAATTATTTCTCCTATTTTACAGCTGAGAATATTGAGGGCCAAAGAGTTTAAATAGCATGTTCTGCGTTTAGAATACAGTGATGTGTGGATTCCAATACAGTTTGTTTTTCCACTCAAAGCACCTATTTGTTCTACAACTTGGTAAAATACCAACAGCTACTTTTCACTCAGAGGGTTTCTAACAGAAAAGAGGAAGTATTAATACAAAGCGAAGATGGGAGGGGAAAGGAATTATCTTTTGTAACTGGCTATATAAGTGAGAGGGTGAATCACTGTGCCAGCAGTAATTACCAAAAATAAGCAGATAACTTATTCAGTGTCCCCTGAAAAGGGGTTTGTGTAATGAGAATAAATCATGTAAACCTGTATATTTGGGGAATTACTGCTTAAGTGAACAATAGGGTATCCACTCATAATATTGCTTTACTAGAGGGAATTTAGCTAACATATGACAGAAGATGAATAATAATAATAATAAATAACAATAATAAGTTTCTTAAACAGTGTCACAATACATAGGTTTTTCATACTATTTTAGTAATGTACCTTAAATATTGTTAACAACAACAAAAATTAATTTTCTTCCTAAATCAGAGCAGATACAAGGTTACCCATGTAATATTGCTCTCTCTGGATTTGGTCAGGCTGAGTCTGGTCAGGAAAACAGAGTGCCTACCATTATTCTAGGAGTAAAGGATTCAACATAGAAACTAAGGTTTGCACAAATGTGGCAGGAGCTGGATGGCTACAGGCACTGGACTGAAGAAATAGTCACCAGCGATTTAAGGTCAAAGACTGGCGATGGCTGGGAATGTTGAGCTTGTGGTGTGTCCTAGGAATATGTTGTATCCGCCTACTTGGCCTACAAAGCTGGAGCTGGTGGAGGAGTCTCTGATGCTGTTGCATCCAATAGCCCCTAGGAACAATGGCTTCCTTCTTCCTTTGCCTTCCAGATCTTCCACAAGTGCCTCTCTTTGGCAAACTAGTCTGAAACCAGACAGGAAAGGGGGCTCTGGCAAACAAGTCTCCAGCATCAAGAGGGTAGTGAATTGACAGACCACTTAGGTTATGACATACTCTCTTAAGGAGAGAAAGTATGAGGTTAAAAAAACTAAGATATCAAGAATTGCATATAGGGTGTGTGTGTCACCTATATGAATGTGTCCTTACAATGAAAGAAAAAAAAAAAAAAGGATGAGATAGTTGTGATAAAATGTATGCCTGAGGGAAGACTGATGTAAAGCCTTTTGAAATACAATAATCTCTTTTGATAGAGTGAGATAGCTATTTTAGTTTCTATTTTTGCATGCTAGATACCACAGAGGGAGGAAAGGAAGGAAATCAGGTCAGTAGTAGATATCAACCTCAGGAGAAAAAGAAGCCATTGCATCATCACCTGTAGTAGGCTAACAGGCTGCTGCCCCAAGAGCCCACACATAGTGTAATTCTCCTGGCTACGTGACTGCTGAATAGGCAAGGCTGCTTTCCCACCACCACTCTGACAGAACACTAAAACCTGGGCAACTTAGCTCACTTATAGAACAAGCATTATAAAGTAAATCATTTAAAAATGGCACTATAAAATACGGGTATAGACCCTTACAAAGAAGACAACTTAAGACCTTTTAAAATGAGGCAATATTTAGTTTTTAAGTGAGGCTGGATGTGCATTATTATAATTTAATATTTAATGAAGGCCGCCAGGGTGTGCTAGGTGTTGTACATCACCCTGCACAAGCAGCTGTGTATATATATGGGAATCTGGACTCCTATAATTATAGGATCATATGGGAAAATGGACCATAACCCAGAAAGGTGAGATGAATAACATTAATCATAACTAGTTCATATATTGCTTTTCCACCAACTGAGGTTTCATCTTTTATGATATATTAACATTTATATTATACCTTGCTGCTTATGTAAGACACTGACAATTAAGACTGCTTGGAAAAGAGTTAAACTCTCTTTGTCCAATTGTAAATTTCCTTTAAACAGAACTTGCTTTTTTTTTTTTTTTGATATGTGAAATACTTTATTTCTGTGGGTTTTGCGAATTGTTGGTGTTGAACAATCTATTTTAAAGTGGGACAGTAGCTGCATAAGACACAATATTTGTCAAAAGAAGACAAAGTAAGTTGAAAAAAAAATCTTTAAAAGTAAAAGAAACTAATAGATTCTGGGCCAAAAACTGTGCTAGGCATTTCTCACATGATTTGCCTATGAAAGATAGTTTATTCCACCTTAGAAACACCATATTAGAGATAATGAGACATGATAGCATGCTGTTAGGCAGACAGGAAGGTCCCTGGTGGAATAACCAAAAGGCAGCCATATTCTGAAACTCCAGGTCCTGAAATGGCTCATTCACTCCAGGACAAAATGTAATGGTGCCTTGAGGTTAATAAGTCATCTTGTAAATCCCTTTTGGCCAAATGGAGCAGATCTGATAGAGAGGAATGAGTTATTTCGTTAGTCCCTTCAGGATGGGCAAACAGAGCAAATCAGATAGACAAATTCCATTAGAAGGCACCAGCTCCCTTCTTCAAGCGGGCAAAAGAAGACATAAGAATAAGAAGCTTTTGCCTTAGGCACTGGGCACCCCATTCGGGACCTCCTCTTGCTTGAGAGCTGCGACTCTTTTAATAAACTATCCTCTTTTGCAACTCCTCGCCTCTCCCTGGTACATGCTTCCATTCTTCGGTTTCGTGAGACCCCGATCCCAGCACTCACAGAAATATCCCACATCAATAACAATCAGAGTTTTGAATATTAAAAATCAGCTATTGCAAAAGAGAAGTAGTATTGGGAAAAATGAATTAAAAAATAATGCACAAATGCACCAAAAAGCTCCTTGTAAATGAAAAAAAAGTTCCTTTCAACAACTGTTCTTGTATCATTCTATGGGAAAATTGGTTTTGTGGGAGAAAAATAGATAGTAACAAAATCTCAGTTCATTAGTTCTGATGCTAACTTCTAAAAGTTCTTAGAAATCAAGCTAATTTGTAATAAGGATGGCTGAACTTCTATAATTTAAGGTACAGATGAGATGAACAGTCTCAAATTCAGGTGCTTGTAAATTTTTTTTGGTACAACAGTTTCCCATGTACGAACTGATTCCCAAGACTTTTCTATTACTTCCACAGCTGGGGCTAGATATAATCAAGAAGAATTACTGTGGTACCCAGAAATAAACAAGAGTTAATGGAAGTTCTGCTGAGCCACAAAGAGAGTATTTTCAGTGTTTGGCTAAGGGTTCAATTTCACACTTGAGAACTTTCTAGTCTGTCCTCTTTTCCGTTGGTCTGTACCAGTAACATTTCAAGGAGGGATGAAAAAAAGTGAACCAAGCTGACAGCAGCAATGTCTTTCAGGTAACAAGTACAATTGGCAAAGAAGGCAAATGAGGACTTCACACAAGCGTAAAACCAGCAGGGTATCTGGGGACATCACATTTCATTGCTTTGTTTCTGTTTACTACAAGATATAAAAACAGTCATTTGCCACTGGGGAGATGTTTCACGAATTGAATGTTATAATTCCATAATTGGGTACTATGACTTTAGGAGAATAAATGAACTTTTCAGGAAGATTTTTTTTCATACCATGATCCTAGAAGAGGTTCTAATAGTCCTTCAATAAATCAGTATTAATTGTTTAAGCAGCTCCTGGTTGGTTCTTTCTGGCCTGAATAAAGAAACTTAGGAATTCTTTTCTGTTTCTTTGCCAAATTTCATTTAAAATTTAACGATAACAAGCTACTTTAAAAGTAACGATATAATTAGTTTTCTTCTCTCTCTCTCTCTTCCTCCCTTTCTCTTTCTCTTGCAAAACAGGTATTTCTTTCCCTATACATTCACAACTTCTCCATTTGAGTCCTTTATTTTGGTTCATCTTTCAATTTTCTAAAATACAAGATACAGTCATTTTAAAGAAGAATGCTTGAGTTGTATATTTCATGAACTCTTGTATATTTAAGTATCTTTTTAGGTCCTTGACTCTTCAACTTTATGTCATGAATAACAACTTGTCTAGGTAGAGAAGGTATTGAATCACACTTTTTTTTCTCCTTCCAAATAATGTACACACTGCTCCATTTATACTGGCATGTAATATTCCAAAATCACGATACCTTTTTCCCTTTCATAGATAACATATTTCTTCTTTACAGATGCTTGTAAGGTCTTTTCTTCAGTAAAATATTTAAATACAAAAGGTTATCTGATTTTTTTTAATATTTCTTTTTTTTTTAATTTTTGTTAACTTTATCGGGGTGATATTGGTTAGTAAAATTATATAGGTTTCAAGTGTATAATTTTATAGTACATCATCTATATATCACATTGTGTGTTTACCAGCCAGAGTCAGTTTTCCTTCCATCACCACATATTTGATCCCCTTTTCCTTTTTACCATTCCCCTCCCCCTTTACCCTCTGGTAACCACTAAATTGTTGTCTGCTTTTGCTTGTTTTTTGTTGATTTCAGTTTTATATCCCACATATGAGTGAAATCATATGGTTCTCAACCTTTTCTTTCAGACTTACTTTACTTAGCATGATAATCTCAAGATCCATCCATGTTGTCTCAAATGACAGTATTTCATCATTTTTATGGCCATGTAATATTCCATTGTGTATACTACTCATACCACATCTTCTTCATCCAGTCTTTTATCAAAGGACACTTCAGTTGTTTCCATGACTTGACCACTGTGAATAATGCTGCAATGAACATAGGGGTACACATATCTTCACAGATAAATGTTTTCCAATTTTTGGGGTAGATAACCATAAGAGGAATCATTGGGTCATATGGTAATTCTATTCTTGTTTTTTAGAAACCTCCATACTGTTTTCCATGGTGGTTGTACCAATCTACATTCCGACCAGCAAGCAGTGTAGGAGGGTTCCTTTTTCTCCACAACCTTTCCAGCACTTGTTATTTCTTGTCCTGTTGATAAGAGCCATTCTAACAGGTGTGAGGTGGTATCTCATTGTGGTTTTAATTTGCACTTCCCTAATAGCTAGTAAAGTTGAGCACTTTTCCATATATGTATTGGTCGTTTGTATGTTTTCTTGGGAGATGTGGCTGTTCAGGACTTCTGCCCATTTTTTAATAGGATTTTTTTTTTTTTTTTTGAGTTGTATGTGTTCTTTATATATTTTGAATATTAGCCCTTTATTAGAGGTGTTGTTTGCAAATATCTTTTCCCATCTCCATTCGGTTGATTGCCTCTTTGTTTTGTTGATGGTTTCTTTTGCTATGCAGAAGCTTTTTAGTTTGCTATAGTCCCATTCATTTATTTTAGCTTTTACTTCCCTTGTTTTTGAAGTCAAATTTATAAAATCCTCTCTGAACCAACGATCCATAAGTTTCACACCTATGCTTTCTTCTATATAATTTACTGTTCCAGATCTTATGTTTAGGTCTTTGACACATTTTAAGTTAATTTTAGTATATGGTGACAGATAGCAGTCTAGTTTCATTCTTTTGCACATGGCTTTCCAATTTTCCCAGCATCATTTATTAAAATGGCTTTCTGTTCTGCATTGTATATTTTTGGCACCTTTGTTGAAAGTTATCTGCCTATACATATGTGAGTTTATTTCTGGATTCTCAATTCTATTCCATTAGTCGGTGTGTCTATTTTTTTTGCCAATACCACACTGTTTTTTGTTTGTTTGTTTTTATTAGTTTTAGGTGCACAAGACAAAGTAATACTTAGACATTTATCATTTATATCCCTCACACTGTGTGAACCCCCCTCCCCCCACCCACTATACCTCTGACATCACACAGAGCCATTACATTTCCACTGTCTCTTGGTATATATATGGTATATATATAAACTTGTAGTTGACATTCATTATTGTTCAGCTTCAGGTGTACAATGCAGTGATCAGGCATCTACATCATCCCTGAGGTAATACCACACTGTTTTGATTATTGTCACTTTGTAGTATAAATTGAAGTCAGGGAATGTGATACCTCTGGCCTTGATCTTTTTTCTCAGGACTGCTTTGGCTATTCAGGGTCTTTTGTGATTCCATATAAATCTGATATATATAGTTGTTGTTTTTCTATTTCTTTAAAAAATGTGATTGGGATTTTGATGGGGATTGCATTAAATCTGCTTTGGGTAATATGGCCATTTTAACTAGTATGTTGATTCTTCCAATCTATGAACACAAAATATCTTTCCAATTCTTTGTGTTTTCTTCAATTTCTTTTAATAATATCTTAGTTTTCAGTGTGTAGGTCCTTCACATCCTTTGCTAAATTTATTCCAAGGTATTTTATTCTTTTTGTTGCAATTGTAAAAGGGTTTGTTTTCTTCATTTCTTTTTTTCTGAAATTTCATTGTTAATATACAGGAACTCAATGGACTTTTGTACATTGATTTTGTATCTTTCAATGTCACTGTATTTGTTTATTGTTTCTAATAGTTTTTTGGTGGTTTCTTTAGGGTTTTCTACATAAAGAATCATGTCATCTGTAAAAAGTGACAATTTAACTTCGTCATTCCCAATTTGGATGTCTTTTATTTCTTTTCCTTGCCCAGTTGCTCTGGCTGGGACTTCCAATGTTGAAAAACAGTGGTGACAGGGGGCAACCCTGTCTTTTTCCTGATCACAGAGGATAAGCTTTCAGTTTTGGATCAGTAAGTAAAATATTAGCTGAAGGTCTGTCATATGTGACCTTTATTATACTGAGGTACTTTCCTTCTACACCCATTTTATTAGGTGTTTTAATCATAAATGGATGTTGTATCTTGCCAAATGCTTTTTCTGCATCTACTGATATGATCATATGATTTTTATCCTTATTTTGTTTATGTGGTATATCGCATTGATTGATTTGTGTATGTTGAACCATCCTTGTGTCCATGGAAGGAACCCCACTTGATCATGATGTATAATCTTTTTAATGTATTATTGTATTTGGTTTGCTAGGCCTTTGTTTAGGATTTTTGCATCTGTTTTCATGAGATATTGGTCTGTAGTTTTCTTTTTGTGTGTGTATTGTCCTTACGAGGTTTTGGTATCAGGGTAACGTTGGCCTCCTAAATGAGTTAGGAAGTATTGCCTCTTCTTTAATTTTTTGGAAGAGTTTATCTTAATGCAACTTTTTCTTTTATAAACAGAAATGGAATGGAAAACACGATGACCTTTTAAAACAGATGCAATTATCCAAATGTTGATACCCAACTTACGTTAAGTTTAATTTTTTTCACTTTTTTTCACTATGACTTCATTCAGACTCATAGGCTACTAGAGAAGACCTCAAACTGAAATAACAGTAATGGTGCACAACGCATGTGTTCGTAAGACAAGACAACTATAAAAAACACTATACCTGTGATGCTTTTCTCTAATGCCAAATAGGAATGACAGCCAGGACTGAAGTAGAAACAACACCACAAATGGCATTTTCACTGACTTACCTACCTAATATCTAAGCACACACTGAAAATAAAGCATATACGAGAAGAAGAAAAGAGACACGAAACAATATCCTGAAGCCAACTTTGTAATTATAGAAGACCACTGTCATCTGGAAAAAAAAAAAAAAAAAAAGAAAAAGAAACAAGAAAAAATCATCGACTTACCAAAGAAAAGCCTGTCAGTTTAAAAGTTTTATTTGGCTTCTTGCTGATGTGCCTTGCTGCAGCCAAAGCATAAAAACAGGCCAAAACCACAAGAAGGTCTGCCATTTTCATCATAGACTAGAACATACTGCTAGCTTGGAAGGACTAGGGATTTAAAGGGATTTAAAGGAAAAGAATATAGGGACAAAGTTCTAAGCTTAAAGGTACTCATACCCCTGCTTCCCTTTAATCTCCTTGGGCATCAAAGTCTTTACAGAGAATAGATAAATTCAATTTTAAAATTGTTCAGCTTCAATTTTAAGGGGAAAATTTATAAAAGATCAGATCAGATAAATACATGGCAGAGTCAAAGATGTACTGCAATAACTCCTCCTAATTAACATCAAGATCATTTTGTTTCATTGGTTGCATTGCCTTTCCTGTATCCTATATCACGACCATCTTAGTTTATCTAGACAGGTCTTCCCACCAGTTCCTTTTCCTTTAGAAACTCTATTTGTAAGCTATTCATGTAAACTGATCTACTTCCCCATGAAAAGTGATAAATTTTGCATATGGTTCTCAGGAAGTGACAATTATTATAAAGTCATAAAAATGTCCACCACATTCTTCTTCTACCGGCGGTGAGAAAAAAAAATGTATACAAGTGGAATCTTTGGTCAATGTTACTCAAGCAGTAGTTCGCCATAATCAGGAGTGTTTAGATGCTGATGATAACCACTTTGAGCACCTTTTGTAATTGCAGAAGTCAAACGTGACTTGCATCCATCTTTTGTTATTGATATATATTGAGTATTACAGTTTTAATAGTTTTCCTTTAGATGAGGAGACTGAGAGATCAATCAGTTAACATTTCAGTAGAGATCAGTTGACAGGTGTAGTGAAACTTGCACTGTAGTTTACGAACTTGACATTGTGGGAGTAGTGCAGTTTTAAAAAGCTACTAAATGGTACAACAATTGACTACTTTTCCTATATACTCAACATTTTTAGCATCAACATTAAAAAAAGGAATGACTCAAATCAAATATTCTCATTGTTTGTAATACTAATAGTGTTTTCAGTTCTTAATAAAAAAAATTAAGACAATGTGTTGTAACAACTTATTTGTTCAGCAAATATTTTTTTAATGCTGACTGGTAAACAAACAGCCAAAATCCCTGCATCATGGAGTGCACCTGTGAACTACAAAAAAATGAAACCATACAAGGACACTATTAAAATCTTGGTAGTATTAGGGAACGTAAATACATCTGAAAGTAAAAAAAAAAATGTGTTATTATAGTTAATTAGCCTTTAGAGCCTCAGTTATGAGCCTTCTTTAGTTTCAAAAATTGTTTTTAAAAAAGTATCTGCTAAACTTCTCCCAGTAGCAAGTTAGGACTCAACATGGGAATTGGGAGAAAATGATGTCAAATGACTAAGACCAAATATCCAGTCTAAGTTGACTGAGATCTGAAGAGTTTCCTGGGAAATATAAAGAAGCTCCCAGAAGCTTCTATAGTGCTGTCATGGCTGTGCTAGCATGCCCATGTGAAGCCATGTGCCATGCAGATATGCACAAATATTCATGAGTCTTCTCAATTCCTCTCGCCTTTGACTCTGTGCCTCAATAACACCCCCATTCACTCTCCTTGATTGTCTCTGATTAGCCTACCTGCCAGAGAAAAATAAACATACAAGAAAGATTTGTCCCTCTTACAAAAAAATCCAGACCAGCAAATATCGTGAAAATAACACAAAGTGAGTATCGTCCAAATATTTAATATTTAACCCCAGAATACATTTCTACATCTCCACAATGTGGAAGATTTAAAATGCTTACCTAGCTTTAGGGTTACTATGAAATTCATTAACAGAGAGCCTTGAGGAAGAGTGTTTATAAAGCACTCAAAAAGGATAATCACAATGAAAGTCACATTTAGCAGGAATGTAGAATGTGGTTTAGTTTCCTTTGGTTATAAAGCTCATCTCTGTACATAAAAATCCAGATTTTGCCTGAATGGATAAGCCAATTAGAAAAACTGTTCACAGTCAGTTCTGCAAGATATTATATTCAGTAATTAATTTTATAATAACTGGCTCACACATATAAAGTAGTCCATTTGCATAAAAAATTACTGCTTAAATGACAAATCAATTATTGCACACAAAGTCAATTATTATACACTTGTTTAAAACTGAATATCATAATTAAAATTTGAGTAATTTGCTGTTTTTCCTATTGCAACACAGTACAGTAATTAGTATTCTAGCTCCGTGAGATTAAGTATCTCCATAAAGTTATTAAAATAAAAACCCCTAAATCTAATGTATAGTAAATGCATAATTGTAATAATTCAAAGAATATTTTGGGTTTTTTTAAATAGAAATAATCATTTGAGCCTTTTCCTTTCTAAACCTTATGACAGAGTCCACATGGCTATTGGTTATCACTCTTTCCTGAAACAGGTAGGGGTCAGAACTAAGCATGCAAAGCTTGAGGGCAAGCATCTTTATGATTAAATGAAATTCACCTATATAAAGTAATTATAAATCTTTTCAAAAGCATCGGAAAGGGAATTATTGAGTTTTCTAGTTGGAACATGTAACTCCCAGTGAACAGAAGATAAGTACTTCATTTGTTTTAATTCTGCAGAAACACTCAGCAAGTGAAAAACATTCAAAATGGTAGCAGAATCATCACGGTTGAGTAAGAGAGTCTACGGGGAGCTATTCAATAAGCTTTTGCTCTTGAATACCACGGATCCCACAGGCCCACATGACCATATGGACCACGCAAGTTGCAGGTACTCACAGATATGTTTCTGCCTAACCCTTTTCTACGAGCAAAGTATACACTGAATGTCAGCTCTGGCTTCCAATTTTATCCAGAATCTGACCCCTTTTCACCTCTTTCACCTTACCATCCTTCTCAAAGCCACCATCATTTCTTACCTGGCTTACTGTAATAACTTCCCATCTTACCCCTTCTAGTAGTTCAACAAAATAGCCAACATGGTCCTTTCAAACCGTAACTCAGATGAAGTTATGAACAGATAACTCAGATAACAGAACGTTAAGCAGATAACTCTGCTCAAAATCTATCTATTCAAGGCCCAACCTGACCAGCCTGGTGATGACAAAAGCTATGAAGAAAAATGAAGCCAGATAAGAGGTTGCATAGTATCCAAGGGTACTATTGGAGAAGAAGCAGTGAAGGAAGCCCCTTCTGAGGAGGGAGCATTTGAGTAGAACCCTGCATGAATTGTGAGAGTGAACCAAGAGGATATTTGGGAAGAGCTGCCAGATGACAACTATGGGCATGCCAAGTGGAGAGGGAAGTTGGCATACTAGAGAAAAGGAGGCCAGAGTGATGGGAGCAGTGGCTCAGGACATTTAAATCTCTGTCATCTACCTATCTGTAGCATTATCCTATTGACTGTGACCTAGAGAGGAACAGATGAGTCAATGAAATTCTTATGTCCCTTGTACTCACTGGACCACAACTACTAAAAATGGTGGTGATTACATTTTTGCTCAAATTATGATTTGAAGCCTCTACAGATCTGAAATTCTGTGCAGTACCCCATCTCCAAGTATACCTGATCATTTCTAGAAGAGGCATTGTTTTCATATGACTGACTGTGGTGCTTATTTGGGGAAACCCATTCCCTGTGGATTGGAAAAAAAGTATAACATAGCAATTACAAGCTAAAGCTTTGAGTTCAAACTGCCTGGATTGGAAATTGAACATTGCCACTTACTAGCTATATGATATTGGCAATTTATTTAATCGCTGTATGACTCCATTTCCTGATGTGTAAAATGGGGATACCGTGTTTCCCTGAAAATAAGACCCAGCCGGACAATCAGCTCTCAATCAGTGTCTTTTGGAGCAAAACTTCATATGAGACCCGGTCTTATTTTACTATAATATAAGACTGGGTTTTATATAATACAATATAATTTAAGACTGGGTCTTATATTAATTTTTGCTCCAAAAGACGCATTAGAGTTGATGGTATAGCTAGGTCTTATTTCCGGGGAAACACGGTAATACTACCTTTCTACCTCCTAGTAATTACAGTCATAGTAATGTCATGAGGAATAAAAGAGATATCTGTAAAACATTTAGAAAATGTCTGACATCTAACAAATGATTAATACATGTTATACATTACCTGTTAGACATGTAAGACATATTAGACGTGTCTTGGGGAGAGGAATTGTTTCCAACTTCACCACGGCCCCCACTGAGCATGCCCATTTTGAGAATGTCTGTGCTTGGGCCAAGTGTCCTATAGCACGGTGGTCCAAAGCTTCCCTTCTGTCATGCTCAATACTGGACAGAGGCAGGAGATGAAATCTCTCTTTTAAACTCTTGGTCACTTCTTATTCCCTTGGCCCCAAACAGAACTATCTGGCTCCATCATTTTGTCAAGCTTCTAGCCTGTGGTTTCTGGTCCTCTCTGCTCCACTTATGAGGGGTCAAGTTCAGACCTGTGCCCCCTACTATCCTCTTCATGCTACTACTGGCTTCTGCTTCCTCAATTTCTGAACAAATGTCCCCATACATATCATGAAAACATACAAAAGGAATGGGGGACGAGAGTATTTTCTAGATTATTAATGTCTATTTCTAGTTTAGCCAGCCAAACACACTCTTTTGTGTATGTTGGAGTTTTATCTACTGGTGGGGTCAGATTTAGATTAGATAATCCAGGGATACCTGGTTTAAAAGGTATATTATTAATTAAAGTAGACTAGAAATGGATTTAAAAATATAGAGGCCAAATATGTATGGCTCAAATGCAATAAAAATCTTATTTCTTACTCATGACACAGTCCAAGGTGGATGTAACTGTTGGGCAGCTCTCCTCAACTTGACAATTCAGGGAGTGACCCAGATTCCTTTCCTTTTGAGACTCAGGACATTGTTATCATCTGTATCTAACTATTTAAAGAGAAATGGAATGTAAAGGAGGCATGCCTGCTTCTAAAAAGCCTTAGTGACAAGAGCACCCTTGCCTTCATTCACAATCCATTGTAAGTCACTCACGTGATCACACCTAGCTCCAAGGTTTGTCAGACGTATTCCCAGGCCAAGAAGCCATTTCTCAGCTACACCTGTATACTACAGAAGGAAAAGAGCAAAACAAAACAAAACCCCCTTTTTAAAAATATTGTTTTGTCTATTTATAGAGGTAGGCAGCTTGCTATTTCTACACATAGAGAAAACAGTATCACATCATCACAGTTGAAGACATCAAAATACATAAACTTTTCATGCAGTCTCAGAACTAGCTTATTCTAGATCAAAATTAAAGATCATCAGTGAACTATTATCAGGTGAAACTAAACATTTTTTAAAGGTATAACTTTAATCAGTACATATATTTACTTCTCCTGCCACATTCTCTGCAAGGAGTTATAATTCAAGTATGAAAATATTTACTGACAAAGATTATTAAATTAAGTCTTCCTTCTAGAAATCTAGTAAAATTTAATCTTGGTTAAAGAAAAATAGTACAAAGAAGTAAAAAGTGGGACCCAAACACAACTACCTCCCCCACCTTTTTATTTTCACCTCTTCCGCTATCCAACCAAGGACTCACATTAAGTCTCTGGCAAGCATGGGGAAGGTGGTAAGTACTTCATGGCACTCATTAGCAATATTTTCAAAAACTATTTTTAACCTTAATAAGCTAATTTCAATTCATGCTCAGAGAGCTGTTAAAATTACAGGATTTCAATGTGCTAAACAAATACCCTGACTCAGGCTGCATCTTTTTCTACATTACTAATGCATTACACATAAGCTTCCCTAATACTGGTGCCACTGTACAAACAGTACTGTCACTTAGAACCACGTTCACCTTTTGTAAACAAATGATTCAATTAATAAACCTCACCAGGGAATAGTACTTTTGACGTAAAGGTTGCCTTTCTAAGATTGCTTTATAAAACATTCACTTTCCTGGAGCTTATGACCTATGTGCATTCAGGATTTGCTAATGAACTGCTCAGCTGCTGAGTTGAGTAAATAGAAAAGGCCATTTCTCTTTGCTCTTTTCACACCTTTTAATTGGAAGAAGTATATTTTGGTCTGATTCATATTTTTACTTGTATGTGTCAGAAACTTGTGTGGATAAGAATTTGGTTGAAACTCTGCAGGCAGCAGAGGTCCTGTTTTTTAACTTGGGCAGTAAGATTGCTTTTATTCTACAGGACAAGGACTAATAGATCATGAGTGACATGATGGATTGGTTTGAGAATTACATTCCAACTTGAGTGAGTTTTAACTCTCATAATGTGTCTGTCCATGTTTCTAAAGCAATTATTTTCCAAGTAGAATGCACAAGTTGGCCCAAGGGGGTTAAGAGAGATTGTATTAGTCAAGACTCTTTCTGGTTGCAAGTGATAGAAATACTTCTCAACATGGGTTAAGCAAAAAATGTAATGTTCATGCTCACGTATGTGCATGTCTAGGAATGAGCTGATTTCAGGCAAGGTTGGGTGTCTCAACAGGGAAAGCTGGCACACGTGTATTAGAATAACCAGACTGTTTTATTTACACAAGGACTATTATATGAAGGTGTGAGAGTGGTAAACGCAAATGACCTAGTACAGTAACCCAGGGTTAGCAGGAATAGAGCTGTTACAACTTCTAGTTTGGATGATATGAGGGAGAAGGCAGCGGAACCTGGAAGAAGTCTTGACAAACTAGCCGAAGACAGTCCTGTAGAGGGACCCAGGAGATCAAACTGCTTTGCTTCCCTCTGTTAGGACTCCCCAGTGCCTCACCCCCGCGAAAGCCTAAAGGCACCCTAGGTACTCCAGGTCAGACACCTGGGGTAGAAAGCCTATGGAGAAAAATAAAGAGTGGTCCTGAGAAGACAAACAAAAGCTATCTCTCACAGCTAGATATGATTCCCTCAGGACTAGGTCTCCATCTCCTATTCTTTCTTTTCTCTGTATCACCCTTACCATTAGACACACTTTCCCCTCATGGTGGCAAAAAGAACACCAGCAGCTCCATGCCTAACTCCTGAGAGGGCTTTATTTTCCTGGGAGTTGAAGGTAAGTCCCCGAACTAGCTCGCAGATCCTTCTCTGAACCAATCATTATAGGCAGGACATAGACGACACTGACAAGCCAGCTTTAGACTATGTGTGGAACTTGAGCTAAGTTGGATTCAGCCATACCTGAACCAAATGAACTGAGTTAGAGAAGTCTGTGTCTTCAAATGGAAAGGTAGAGTGTTGTGATCAAACGCAGGGAAATTGATACTGGACAGGTGGATACCCACTGAATAGATATCAACTTCTGGGACGAAAGTTGGAAGCAGTGTGTCGTGCGGGAGACCCTGCTCGCTGCGCCATTTGTTGGGCAGGGCGGCCTGCGGGGTCTCTGCTCCCGCTCCCCACACAAGAACGCAGAATATGGTGAGGCCAAAAAGGAACACCCACGGAGCCATAGGTAGGGGAGTCATACCGCTATGGTCTCACTGGAGGCTGTGTTCACCAGACGTGCGACCTGCTGTCCGTTTTTCTGCCAACCGACCGACGACTTTCCTCCACTCTCCTTGACTCTGCTCCTCGGCTCTCCTCCATAGCTGCAGCAGTTATATTAGCGGCCAATTGGCTAACTGGCCACAGCCTACGGCCAACCAACCCCAGCCGACGGCCATCCACCACCCGAGCCAGCACCCTTCCACATGAGGCCGAGAGCCTGTAAACTACTCTCTGGGGCTCTGTCCCCACACAGTGTGTGCGCAAATCCACTCATTGCACCCATCAAGCATTTCCCCAGTTATCTTTTGTTACTTTTGCCAAGATCCATCCTGAGAAATGTGTCTTTTTCCTTGGGATATACCTACTAGAGAATCTGGAGACCTAGTATTTCTTCATCTCTTCTGAGATTCTGACTTTTCAATTTAATTCTTTGGTAATTATTCATTTCTTGAATGGAAAATAACACTATTCTCCCCTGAGAGGCACATACACGTTCTTTGGGAAGTCTTAACATGGGGTTTTTGGAATCCTAAGGAGTTTAGTTATGGATTAGTTCTTGCGATCACTTGTAATTATAGAGAAATACATTATTTTTATTTTTCTGAGAGGGAGAATCCATAGCTTTTCTTAGATTCTCAGAGTAGTGACCCCCAAGTAGTTAATTGTCTCTGCTGGCTCACCCTCTTTCATGAACAAGTATTCTTTCTGATGGTTCATAGCTCCCACAGAGAGCAGCTACAAGAATTCTTCCTCAAAATGTGAGTTAAAGAAAATCCAGATTGCTGTTTCTTCTGCTTTTTAAATTGTAAGCAGACGGGCCTACTTTATGAAGAGATAACCATGGTCTATAAGATGAGAATAAAGTATTTAATCTAAAAATATCAAAATAAGTAAGTCATATACTTAATAATGATACACCTAGAAGTGATGATGTTTCTAGTAATTAGCTAATAAAAAGAAGTTTTTATAAGTGTCTAGGGTTAATGTTATTTTAAAAACTCATTTTTGTCTTATATGTTAGTTTTATGTGTCTATAAAATACTATATTAGCATTATTGAAGTGCTGAGAAGTCCTGTAACCAAAAAACATTTTAAAATCTTGCTTGATCCAGGTTTTTTCAAACTTATATTAACCAAAATTTTCACTAATTGTCATCTTGTAGAGTTAGTAGTATGTGCCACACATTTGGGGAAACAAGAAGACAAACATTTACCAAAACCTATTCTACATCCAAATCCTTTCTTACCTTCCAAAAGGAGAGGAACAGGGAGGGTGGAGAGGGGAAATTACAAGTAAATAATTGAGTTTCTACTTTAATATTTTTAGTCATGGGTTCTGAGCCCAGTTCTGTGTCTCTGGGAGGTAAACCATACATGGAAGACTCATAGCTTAGGCAAGGCCCTAACTTCTACACAGGAGAGTTCACATGTCTGGGTATCCAAAGGTGAAAGGGACAGAGTACCTGCAGGCAGAACGCTAAGCAAATATACAAACAACTCTAACATGGCACAGGACAAGGGCTCCTTGGAAAAGTACAGCATGAATTGGTTTGGGAGTACAAAGCAACAGTAGTATGCATCTAGGCCTCAACTTTACATACATTTACCTTTAGCATATCTCTAGTATTATCAGCATTACTGTCCCACTTTCACATATGATGTTCAACGTCCCCGCAGTAGTTAGCAATAGAGCTGGAATGGGAATGCGGATCTCTGTGCCCCCACAGCCTATGTCCTCGCCATCACACACGGATCCGAAAAGACCCCTAGAGAGAGGCATGTCTTAGAGCATGAGTGTAAAGGATGAAGAAAAAGCGCGAGTTGCTCAAAAAGTCCTGCTCGAGTACACAACACGCTTCTTGAATTTTAGTGGGAATTCATTGTCATCATTTTTGTTGGTGCTGTTATTTGTGATAAACCTCAAAAAAATAGAAATTACAAAAATGCCTTCTCAGACCTAAGATTGTCCTGAACAATGGAGTGAAAAACTATCACCGAATTCTGCAGTCTGCAAACAGATTTGTAGAGCTGTGTTAATTGACCAACAACAACAAAAAAGGATAAGTTAATTTTTAAAAAATCATATGCCTTGGGACTGATCCAAATATGGATCTGTACAGTGGTTGTGTCTGATCTTTAAGATGCCTGCTATGTCTTTGACATAACCTTGATGCTGGAACAAGTTCCCTGAATCTCATTAATGTCACCAGTCTACCAAAATTAGCATAAAAGAGACAAACTGGGATTGCCGAGAAGATCTCGAAGCAGTCAGTATAAAACAGCAGCCAACATGGTTATGTACCTTTGCCCCATGAGAAATATATAACAAACATACAACAGCAAAAGTTCAAAGAGCAGCTGAAGAGCAGGCTGAACTGAGAAGCGTTCTAGAGACACTGCAGCCCAATTTTAAGTGGCACGGCAGAGCTGGGAACAAATTGGAAACATCACTGGCAGACAGAACAATATGGCATGAAGTATCACAGATGGGGTGACTTTTTGACTAAAGGTGTCAAGCAGACTGTGAGAAAATGAAACAGATGCTTAGATGGTGGCTGCAGATGAAAATGAAAGGGGATCTTTGTGTATCTGCAGCGTGGAGAACACTGCTGTGCATTTTTCAGCATCAGCAACACCCATACAACCAGATCGTGGGCACTGACAGGACAGACTTTTTAAGTTTTTGAAAACTTTGACTCCTAAGAAAAATTCTTAAAGAATATTGAGCATTCTAACATTGTGATTTGCTATGGCATTTTGTACTTAGTGCAGTCCAACCTTCAATACATAATCAGTCTATATCATGCTATTGTATTAACGCTCTATCTCCAAACCACATGGGCCTGTTTGGGAGAAATCCCAAACAGAATAAGACAAACGGGGCAAGATGGGGGAGGAGCAGGAATATCTCTAAATGCCATCATGCAAGATTTTGTTAAAAATAAACTAGACAGGTTTAGCTAGAAGAAAGAGAATAAAGAGATTTGTTAAAGTAAATTAAACCAAAATGGAGACATAAGGGTTATCAGATATTTAAAACATTAGCCTGCAAAAGAGTAGATTGTTCTTGATTCAAAAGACCAGAATGAAAATCAATGGAAAGAAACCACAAAGCAACAGATTTTAGTTCAGTGCAATGAATAACTTTCCAATTATATTTCAATCTCACAGAAGGATAGATTGCACTGAGGTAGCCAGTTAGCTGGCAGTGGTCAGTGACTGCACAGCCATTTGTTTGGGATAATATTGAATAATCTCATTACTGAATCAGAGGTTAAAGTAAATGTACTTAATATGTTTTTGTTTGTCTTGTATTCCTCCTACTAGGTTGTAAACTCCTTGAAGTCAAGAATAGGGTGTTCTACATATTTCATATCTCCACAGAACCTAACAGAGAACCTGGAACATAGCAGGCTCTCAAAACTTCTGATTAAATTAATCTCATATTTCATCTTGACACTGCTATGACATAAAGAATTCCAAAGCATTCACTCAATTCAATCAATCTAATTCAGCCCAGAAGTAATCAATTCAACAGATTTATGAGGTCGGACAATTACATTTGTGAACTCATCCTAGAAAAAGTGCTACATACCTCACTGCTGACTATCACAATGGTCACCTTTGATGTATTGCCCTTAGAAGCTATGCGTTGATGCCAGCACCTAGTCCACCCTTCAAAGCAATTTTAGGACTCTTTTTCTGGAATGGCCATCAGAGCTCTCGGCCTATTACCCTTGATGTCCTGAATATTATCAAAATGTCTTGCTTTCAATATTTCCTTTATCTTTGGGTAAAGAAAGAGGTCATTGGGGGCCAGATCAGGTGAGTAGGGACGGAGTTCCAATACAGTTATTTGTTTACTGGTTAAAAACTCCCTCACAGACAGTGCCATGTGAGCTGGTGCATTATCGTGATGCAAGAGCCATGAATTGTTGGCGAAAAGTGGTTTTCATCCACTTCCAAATAGTAAACGTGGTTAACTGTCCAGGTGGTACAAATTCATAATGAATAATCCCTCTGATATCAAAAAAGGTTAGCAACATCATTGCAACAAGTTCGCGGACTTGTCAGACCTCGTACTCAAACAAATTATCTAAGATAATGTGATTCTTTGTCACCAAAATTGCTTAGAATCAGTTCACATTATGTGTATTGAGAGGGGCAATGTCAGTTGACTGACTCTCTTTTTCACTTTCCAATCTTATCCTATCAATAGATATAGTTATTCACACAACAAAGTAAATTTCAAACTTTTAAGGGATTCACACCAGTCAAGTAAAAGTAAAATCAGATCGTCATCAATACTTTCTAAACTTTAGCCATTCCTGCATATCCTATTTTTAAAAAATTAAAATAGATCACATTATTAAGAGATTTCAATTGGATTATTTTAAAACTTGATATAGGTCTGCATGACCCACTTCAAAATATCATGTCAAGCTTTGGAACTTTGGTACTGGACTCCATCTTTAAAAGTCTGGCAGTGACATTTTTGTCTTAATAGATGTTTCATTAAGGTCACTGCTACATTTGCTGTAATAAATACAGGAGCTCATCAGCGCTGTCACAATGCACACTGAATAGACTGAATTATGTGGTAAAGGAGATGAATCAATGATTATTGGCAAACTCTAAGAAAAGTGCTGCTCTGAAAAAATACCTCAGAGAAAACGTGTTTCCATGAATGTTTTTCACCATCAGCATAGTTTTATTTTGATAAAATACTCCAATAAATTAGGGCTATCTTTTCAAGATTCACATTGGAGCTCTATGATTTAAGTACCCTCTAATGAGCTCACAGGGATCCGCGTCATAGCTGCAATGCTGGGAAAACCTGTCACAGAGTGCTCAATGAAAATATGAGGCTTTCTCCTGACCCAAGAGAGTAATCAAATTGCTATCTGTTTTTCTTTTTTTTTTTTTTTAAAGAAGGAAACTGAAGAGATATTAAAATAATGAGGAAACATGCGACGTGGGTAGTATGGAAGTACACTCAGGGCTATTTAAATGATCCTTTGTGTAAAATGAACCGTCAATCTGATTCCAAGTGTGGAGAGAGGGCATGGCAAATCCGAAGCAGCTGCAAGGCAGCTTACATTGTGTGTTACCAATGTTCAATTTAAGAAAAGATTGAAGAACATCAGGCCATTATAGAAACAATTTGTGCAGAATAAATTTCGGGCTTGCCACCCGTTTCTCAGAGAAAGCAGCTTTCCATCGGAGTTAGGATGTCATGCGACCTGGCTTACTTGCACTCATGCAGAATGATTATTAGGCATAAAATTAGTTCAAAGAATAGATGTAGAAAAGTATTAAATGTTTGAAATGAGAGCAATATTAACCATCAAAGTGGTATTTAAGTTTTATTAACTGAGAATAGGTAGTTAAGAGAAGTATGCTTCTTACTGAAACTTTTACGTTTTTTTCCTGTCAGATATTTTTCTACAGCAGTCTACCAAATAATGGGTTAAGAAGAGATGGTCCAGATTTATGAATTAAGCTTATGTATGTTCTTCACCATGTGTTACATGCTATTCAGGAGCAGGAGAAGGGCCAGGGAGCAGAGGGAAGTCTGAGGTGGAGGGATAGGGTACCAAAAAGCAAATGGAATTATCCTTAGTGCTAGAATGTACTCTGCGAATTAAAGGGCATGGGCATTCAGAGAGAAATTGGTTATCAGGAATTAAAAGACTGCTTTTGTGGAGGATGCAGGATTTAAGGTAGATCTTTGAAGAAGAATACGGTTCAATAAAAGTAGTGAAAATAAAGTGCACTTCTTTGACAATAAAACTTAGTATAGCTGCTCCTCAATTTACAATGGGGTCCAATAAATCCATTTTAAGTTGAAAATCTCCTAAGTAAAAAATGCATTTAATATAGTTAACCTACCAAAGATAGCTTAGATTACTTACCTTTAGCTTAGAACACTTATATTAGCCTACAGTTGGGCAAAATCACCTCACTGCCACTGTTTAGCATCACAAAATAAATATTGGACTACATACCACCAACCTGGGAAAAGATCAAAATTTGAAATACGGTTTCCACTAAATGTGTATCGCTTTCATTACACTGTGAAGTTGAAAACTGTTAACTCAAACCTTCATAAGTCATGGACATCTGCTGTTTAGAGCCCAGTTTCAATCCTGTAACCTCTTAAATTCATGTCCTTAGCAAGTCACTTAACATCTTTGTCCCTTCATTTTCTCATCTATAACATGGGAGTATCTATCTTTTTAGTTTGTTTGAAGGATTAAATGAAATAAGACATGTAAAGCTTTTCGAATAATAGCAATAGCTAACTTCATTGAGTAGCTGACATGTAACAGATACACAATAAAGTTAGCTATTGCTGTTATCATCTTCAAGAGAATCGTCTGGCTTGAAATTTCTATTATTAATTCACTTTAACTTAATTTTTAACTCTAGAAATGTGACTTTCTGTACATTTCTTTTCTCAACAAGTAAAACAAAGAATCTTAGTTTGTTGGGAAATAAACATGGACTTAAAATAATACAGTTGCTTTTAAAAAAAAACCCACAAAACTATCATGTCATATTCCTGTTTTTCTTTGTCTGGATATATGAACAGAACCCAAAAATTTCCTGCTCTGTTTAATTAATAAAAAGTCCCATACAGTTTAAAAATCAAATCTAATAAAATCTGAGACATATAATTCAAAGCTCTCTTCTTCCACAGACCATGGTTTAGACTTCTGGCTGGAGGTTCTGAAGTGAAGAATCGTGTGGTTGCTCTTAATGTAGCTTTCCTCCCCTGCATTCTAGCATCTCAAGCGTTGGGGTGGAGTGGTGGTTGCAGGTATGGGGAGGAGGACAACATCTCTTTCTTAATCAAATGAAGCCATGACCTTCTCCTTATAGGTTGTCGCTGTTCTTTGGCTAACACCAATTTATCATCAATGCCTTCTGCATGGCTGTTATCAAAATGCTGATTCTCTTCTGAGGCACATGTTTGGGTTCTTTGGAGGGCCTTGCTGTTGCATGGTTCATGGTTATGGGGGTTCCTCCTCTGGCTGAACCTCTTTCACCCCCACCCTGTCTTAGTCCTTGCCACCCATGGTCAATCTCACAGCCTCCTAATACCCGTATCCCCAGGCTTGATAAATAGCCTTCCTGGGTAAGCTATCTGTTCTGGTAGCTGCTTGTTGAAGGGGAAATTCACACAACCAAACATGGGAGAGCATCTCTAACCCTACTAAATCTTTCCAATTTACTTCAAGATTACATAGACAGATTGGGAGATATTAAGGGTACAAACTAGCAACTAGTAGATAAATGAATCCTGGAGACCTAATCCACAGCACAGTGAGTATAGTCAAGAATAAACAAAATAGTATAAAATAAAAATGTATTATAAATTTCAAAGTTGCAAAGGGACTAGAGCTAATTGTTCTCATCACAAAAAAGCAAAAATAACTGTGTGACCTGATAGAAAATGTTAGCTAACATTTCGGTGGTAATGATATTGTAATAATAAGTGTATCAAATCAACACATTGTACACCTGTAAACAATGTTACATGACAATTGTATCTCATTAAAAAAACAAACAAAAAAAACCCCCAAACAAACAAACAAACAAAAGAACATTACAGAGTCAGAGGAGATCTAGAAATCTGCCTAAGCATACATTTAACAAGGAGATCAGAAGCCAACTGCCCCGTCTTGCATATACCCCAACTCAAAGAGTGATTCTCTTGGAAGCTGTTCCCTCACATATATTGGAGGGAGCATATCGCCAGCCAACAACTCCCCTGTATTCTCACAGTTCTCTAATTATATGTGGCCTGAAAATGAAGAAAGATAGTGGGACAGGCTTATGGTGAAGGTAGATGGCTGCTTCTGCTGCCTCTATGAAAGTTTTGCAGGGAAGTTTACTTGGTGAAACTTCTTCAGAATGTGAGGTTCTTGCTCTCTTTTAGAGCCTCACCTACAATTCTGGGATAATATGAAGGCTTCCTGAGCATCCTGTAACACATAGCTAGAACTCACTACCTGTGGTGAACTTAATAGAGATGTCTGTGTTAAATTCACTTTTCAAATTCCAGGTCAAGTAGCAACTGTTCAAAAATGCATCCCTGACTCTCGATAATTGAAAATATAATTTCTCATATTTAAATACTCATGGTCCTTTATTCACAACACTATGGTACTTATTACATATTCCTGTATTTTATAATATTTATTTTCATGCTTTTTATCAATTTTAGGTAATAATATTCTTGGAAATAAACTATGCATGAATCAATTCATATATCCCACAGCAATACCAAAGCTCTTAAAATGAAATCATTCTTTTAAAAAAAAAAATAATTTAAAACTTTTTCAATTACAGTTGCCATTTAGTATTATTTTATATTAGTTTCAGGCATACAGGATAGTGGTTAGACATTTATATAACTTAAGAAGTGATCCCCATGGTAAATCCAGTTCCTATCTGGCACCATACATAATTATTACAATATCATTGACTATATTCCCTACACTGTACTTTACATCCCCATGACTATTTTGTAACTACCAATTTGTACTTCTTAATCCTTTCATCTTTTTCACCCAGACCCCAAAGCCCCTCTCATCTGGCAATCTTCAGTTTGTTCTCTGTGTCTGTTAGCCTGTTTCTGTTTTGTTTGATCATTTGTTCTTTAGATTCCACATATAAGCAAAACCATATGGTATTTGTCTGTCTCTGTCTGACTTATTTTACTTAGCATAATACCATCTATGTCCATCCTTGTTGTCGCAAATTGTAAGATTTCATTCTTTTTTATGACTGAGTAATATTCCCTTGTATATATGTACCACTTCTTTATCCAATTGTCTATTGATACACTTAGGTTGCGTCCGTATCTTGCCTATTGTAAATAACTCTGTAATTAACATACAGGTGCATATCTCTTTTCAAATTAGTGTTTTGAATTTCTTTGGATAAATACCTAGAAGTGGAATCACTGGATCCTGTGGTAGTTCTATTTTTAATTTTTTGAGTAACTTCCAAACTGTTTTCCATAGTGGTTACCCTAATTTTCAATCCCAACAACAGTGCATGAGGGTTCCCTTTTCTCCACACCCTTGCTAACACTTGTTTTTCGATTTACTGATGATAGATATTCTAACAGGTATGAGGTGATATCTCATTGTGATTTTAATCTGCATTTCTCTGATGATTAGTGACATTGAGCATTTTTTCATATATCTATTGGTCATTTGTATGTCCTCTGTGGAGAATTATCGATTCAGGTTCTCTGCCCAGTTTTTCTTAATATGTATAACTGAAGGAAATTTTTGTAAAGGGGATTAAACTCTATAAACCTAATACAATGTTTTAGAGGCCATAAATAGGTATTAACTTTAAAAAATGGTAGGGAAATTTTGTTACCAGATTGAATGGTAGAATTTTTCAAACACAGTAAATTTCTCTTCTAGAAATATAAGAAAAAAAAAATTCAAACAGAATAGAGGTGCATGAAGGTGCCTGCTCCAACATACTAGTGAAAATCTGAAAACAATTAATGTCCAATAGGAGGGGGATGGCTTCAAGTTTCACATATTATAATAAAGTCAAAAACTGTGCAACCATTAAAAATATTCACTCAGAAAAATCTAAAATTAAGGAGGTATGGGAAATATTTGTGACATTATTGAAGAAAGAATACAAACAAGTAAATATGATTTAAATTACTAAAAGGCATATATGAAAATGGGAAGAAAAAATGAATTTAGTGGGAAATAACTGTGTTATTTGTATGCCATTATAATTTAAAACTTGAATATATATATTTAAAATACATATTCATGAAAAAAAGAATCTGATGCATGACACTATAGGAGAAAGAAGTTTCTTTCTGTGCATTAATAATCAGACTGTGCCCAGGTTTTTCAGTAGCTAAAAGTTCTCAATATCTTTTCCAAGTGATTATCATATTCTCCAGTTCAGTACCTTCTCTCATAAAAAGGTGTCACTTTTCTTTGGATCTTATTGTCATTTTTCCTTGGATCTCTACCTCTCAATCTAAAGCTGAGGTGTCAAGTGACCTTGACAAGTCATCAGTGAGAGCTTGGCTAACAGAGATTGTTATTTAATTCTGTCAATCCCTATTAGAAACAAATGGCTGTCATGGTATCAATTTGAATCTTTTTTCTTCTTTATGTTTTGCCATGTTTTTTTCCCACTGGCCTAAAACTATAAGCTCACTCAGAAGACCAGAGTTAATAAATATGGGTGTTGGACTAGTTGATGCTTATGTTTAATAAATGAAAGAAGCAAAAATACATCAAAAACAAATCATTAAGTGGCCAGCCACCTCCACTGTTATCCATTTTAGCAATTCCTTAAATATACACTTTGGTTTCATTTTTTCTAGAATACTAAAGCAACAACAGTGAAAATAAGGGTGTACATATAAACCCACCCATGTAGCTAATTGGGTTGAATGTGCTGACCTGTGGAAAACCAAATATTGCAGAACAGTTGACCCTTGAAAAATGCAGGGGTCAAGGGTGCCCGCCTCCTTTGCAGTTGAAAATCAGCATATAATTCTGACGCCCCCAAAACTTAGTTTTCCCTTGGTATCCATAGAGGATTGCTTCCACCACCTCCCACGGATACCAAAATCCATGGATGCTCAAGTCCTCTACAGAGATCTGTGTATACCATCAGCCCTCTGCATATGCGGACTCCCAAAGGCAGATCAAAAAGAGTACTTGTCTTTATTGAAGAAAAAAAAAGTCCACGTATAAGTGTACCCACACAGTTAAAACCTCTGTTGTTCAAAAATCAACTGTATTTCCAAATCCTCAAAGCCTCATGCTTTCAGTTGTTTGTATTGATAAGTTCTTCTGGACCATTTCATGATCATGAGCTCATGTTTCTGAGAACACCAATTTGGAGCATGATAAACGTTTGTTGTCATAAACTAGTAACCAATGAAGATGTCTGCTTAGGAATCAAATCTACATCCTTCTCCTTAGTTGAGACTAAATTAATAAGCCACCAAATTTCAATGTATTTTCTCTTAAAAATAATACATTTTTTAACTGTATAACTGTTTTACAAAATTACTTTCTAATAGCAGAGAATAATCATTTCAATTGTATTCCTCCTTATTGAAAGACTTCACAATACACTGAGCCCTCAGGTTTCATGTCACCATTTTTGGCTTTGTGTTTTATTTTGTTTTTGACAGTTTATTACGCTAGTGAATTTCAAGCTATATAACCTTAGTGTTCTAACTAGCGGTCATCTCATAAAAGCAGTGCCTCTGTGAGAGAAAAAAAAAATTATTTTGAATGCATTACTGCACATTTTTCATTTATTTCTTGGCCCTTATTATACAGTGATATTCGTGGAAATCGGTAGATACGTGATGTCAGTTTACTCTGCTTCACCCCAAGCCCATAAACTGAAATGTTCCAAAATAGCCAAAACAACATTAGGTCTTCCACTTTATGTTCATTACTCATGCAGGAAGTTAATCATCTGGCTATAAATGAAAGCTTATAGCAGTTTCAGTAAGGCAATGTTTATTTTCTTTTTATTTTTACAGAAAGAAAGCCTAATTGGCAGAGGAAATTAAGATTGACAAGCCTTGAGATGGTCTCATTTCCAAACAAAATATTTCCATTGTAAATTTCTCAGAACAGAGATGTCCAACAGTTTTATGATGAGAAGGGAGTGATTGTGCCCCTTAGTTAAGACTCAGTTAACTGGGAGGAGGTGATGGTCCATGAGTGAGAAGTGGAGAAGCAGAATTTCAGAGCTCACTTTCAACTCATGGTCACAATCACAATCTTCTCTCCATATTTCATTGCAATTTGGAGAGATGTGGAGGTTTTTATTACTTTCCTTTCCTAGAACCCTAATTTGAATTCTGGAAATCCCTGGGTAAAGAAGATTGACAACCACTGTTAGCTGGTTCCATTGTTGACCCATAGATTAAACCCACAGGAGAATACCTGTATATGTATAAATACTCATAAATCACTGACTAGCAAAAGGCCATTCAAGAGATTCAGGCTCTATTAGCAATGACTTGAACAATTGTTAGGCAATTCTATTTTCAAAAGTTAACTTATAGATCAAGAAATCACTAGAATTTAAGATTATACTTTTCTAGTAGAAAAGGATATTAAATAGGATAAAAAGATTTGTGGCAATAGTAGTAAATATACTATCTGGAAAATTTTCTGTTCCAAAATGGCTGTAAAGCATAAACCTTTACCTTTCTTTTTCTTTTTATTTTTTTTTTTATTTTTTTTTTACAAAGCCCATTCAAATGAAAGAAGAAATATGCAAATAAGAATAAATCCATGAAATCACAGAAGTGATATTGTCAACAGACCTAAAATTGAAGAATTTCTAGAAAGCAGAGAACAGTTGGGAACAAATCATGACAAACCCAACATAGCTGACAAGAAGGAGAGGATCTCTGAAAATATATAGTAACTTAATAGAACCAAAGCATAACCCTAAGATCAGGAATGGATCTTGGAAGAGCAGTGAGCTGTCTAGCAGAGGCATTTGGAATATTTGTCCCAATCTTCTCAATCTCAGTTTCTGGTTACAATGTTTGCATCCAAGGGGGCTTGGGGGAGAGATCTATTAGAGCTTGCTAATAAAGTGAGACTTGCTGAAGAAAACCCTCAGAATTAAGATGGGAGTCAGAAGAAAAGCAAGCCAGTGCCCCAAGGTCATCATGGTAGGCAAGGGGCCATTAAGAGGAAAATTCTATGGACATGAAAGGACCAGCACTTTCTCTCCCACAAACTAGAACCAGCACTTTTTGTGACCATCCCTTTCCAGGGGAAGAAAGATTTTTATCTATATCCATTTAACAGAATTGTAAATATGAATAGACCCAAGATCACCAAGTATTTGAAGAAAACCCACACCATTATGAACTAATCCAAAATGAAAGTGTTGATGCCAAAAGGTAGAAGATAATTTAAAATGACTAATATAACTTCCTCAGAGAAATTCAAAGGCTATCATATTCATACTATAAAAACAGACTTCTATAAAATATTTAGTAATTAAGTCTTTGAAATGAAAATCATGATAGCGATGATTTTTTAAAATCTAAAGAACTGATAGCAGGACTGTTTTTCTACATAATCTTTTATGTTGACAAAAGTTTCACCTTCAGGTTCCAAATGGTGGCCCCTCAACCAGCTCCAGGATCTCCACTCATGGCCAAAAAATAACTGTAGCTGCTACACGTATCAATTTTTTTCCAAGAAACAATCCAGCATCCGAGATCTCTTGTGGTAGCTGCCCATGGGCCCAGGGTTGACTCTCTCATAGGCCTGAGCCATTCATGGCCCACGGGTGGCCTGTGGTGATATGGGCAGGTTCAGTCACTTTAAAGAGAATGGACGTGAGGTGACTCACTTCCTCATGGTAAAATAATTGATAGGAAAAAGTAAGAATGGATGCTGCGGAGCCAATCAATTCCACAAGTCAAACAAGTTAAAAAGTAAAAATATGGAACATCTGAGTTATTTCTTTAATGTGGTTAATTTCAACAGTCATGTTTATATGTGTAATCATTAATACATGTTTGGATAATACATAATTACTCAATCTATTTCAAAATGTAGAATTTATACAGGTCATTTTTTTTAAACCATAGGTCAATAAAATTCAAGATTGACAACAAAATGATAGAAAAAGAATATAACCACTGAAAATGTAATGGCATTCTTTTAAAAAATGTCTTGTGTTAAAGAAAAATTTGAAATTCAAATTACAGATTATTCAGACCATGTGTAATCTGGTAATAACAATAATTGGGGTCTGGATACCAGGGAACCTAGACTCTCATTTCCTCTTTTGCTAACTAGCTCTGTGACTTTAAGCATGTCACACAACTCCTCTGAAAGTCACCTTATTCTTCTAATAGTCTCATTCTCCTGTCCTTTTTACTTTGTTAGCTTAGGAAGGAAAAAAAGTGTTTTGAAAAATATTCTAATGATTACCTATCTACCTACCTACCTACCTACCTACCTACCTACCTACTTACCTACCTACCAACCTACCTACCTACCTACCTGTCTATATTATAAATATATATTGCTATATATAAAGATATAGACATATTTATGTATGTGTGTTATTGTTGTTTTCAAAATAATTTAATATTGTTAATCCTGAAAATATCAGTTATCATAACTTCTAAAGTTATGTACAATAGCAGTAACCAGGATTTTATTTTCTGTGTGTTTATTATCTTAAGACAGCAATAGTTCATGTCACACATACAAAACATATCTCCTTATTTGGGGTAGTGTGGAGGACAGAACACAAATACTGAGCTAGTTGCCCTGATTTTCTTTTTTTTTTTCAAAAATGCAGACTGATCATCTTCACAAACATTTATCAGTACAGCATATACAGAAGCCTAACCACTCGTTTCAAAGTAGAGATATTTTACCCCCAAATTCTTCAAAATAATTCTCTTGATGCTATCTTTGATATCCCAAAACCTTCTCTGGAAAATCTGTTGGCAACAACTAAACACTGGTAAGAATTATTGTATTTCATACCTCAGATAAACCAGTTGATTTTCTGTTCATAAAGTTATGTTCGTGATTGTGGTTCTTGAGAACTTTATAGACTTGAGACATTTTAAATACAAATTTGTCACTAATATGTAGGATTCAAAATCATAGTTGGTTATAAATATTTGCAGTATATTATGAAGAATAATGTTGGAGTCAGTCCTATTGAAATGCAGTGATTTCAAAACCTCAAATCTATCTTCTAAATAATTTGCCAATAGCCACTGACTTATTTTTTTTCATTTTTGAAGATTAAAAATTTGTGTTATCCCTGCTTTACTTAAAATAGGGAAACAACAAATATTAGTGTGAAATAGGGCCAAGTACAATTTCCTTTTTTAAGCAACATCCTCAGTATGAATCAAAAGGGCGTCATAACCAGCAATCACATTCATACAATGCGAAGAAAATAATCTGATATTTAACAGACAGTTTTTGCATTATGCGGTTCCTTGATGATGAGGTTGAGGGCATTTCACAGATGGATGAACATAGTTTTGAAGGTCAATGATTGGAGACGAACAATTCAGTCTGTCGCCGAAATCACAAAACAGTTGCTGGACCAATATTACATTGCGTCTTCTAATCACTGCCCACCCTTTCCCCTGTGGCAGCCACATGTCAGCACATTCACAGTGAAGAATGTTCATACAGCTTCAATGATAGTGAAGAGTTCCAAGTGTTAAGAAAACAGCCTTTTTTCCTCATGAAAATTTTAGGCACAACGGAGCGTAAGTAAAGGTTAAGCATATATTTCTTTCATGGAGGCCAAGAGAGAATGAGGACAGTAATTTGATCTTTGGGAAACTGGAAATTTCACTTGCTTGCTTAAGTCTTCTGTTCATCCTTGACTAGATATTTGGATAAGGAAATATTCTAAACTATCATTTCAATTTCCTCTCCAAGTAATATTTTGGCAAAATACTCAGACTGCAATTTTTCACAAGAATTTCTCAAATGGCGTGATTTTTTTTTTCCTTAATGATTAAAAGGACTATATTCAACAAACTTTCACAGCCTTTAAAAATTGCTAGTATGTTTTATAACCATTTAATCTCATGCACTTCAGTGAATTGCATTCTCTGGGGGAAAAAATCATCAGTAAACTAATTAAAAATATGTTTTTGTGATTTTTATTTAAATCAGAGGGCCACCTGGTATCACTGCTCAGTGTTTATAAACATAAAACTTGTTAAGAAAGTTTGACTCTATTGTCTGTAATATATATGAATCTAGATTTGAATTAATGATCTTTTTTTGACAAAGATCTCCAAAAAGCTGTCAGTCTCACTTGCAGATCAATAAATGTATGTGTTAACTGATGAGTGTGAAATGTTCTAGACACCCAGATATATCTGAAACTCAATAACTGAAGTTTATCTTCATATACCTTTATCTGCAGCCTAATACCTTACATCATTTTATGATACTCCAGGACGGCTTCAAACCACCCCGCTTTGACAGTGCCCTCATTTCCAGCGTGTTGTACATGTTACAGGTGAAACCTAAGATATAAAATAATGGACTTTCAAAATTCAATGTTACTTATTGGAAAATTAGAGTTTACTTTCTTACCTTAAAGTATAACTTAAATATAGTGAAAAGAACCAATCTAATTTAAAGTTTGATCAGTTTTGACAAAGGTATACATCAGTGCAACCCAGTACTATATCAAAATATAAAACTTATCCACCCTGCCAGAGAGTTCCCATGTGTCACTTCTATCAATCTCACCATTCCCCTCCACACTCGACCACTGCCAGAAGCAACCAACGTTCTGTTCTCTGTCACCACAGATGAACTCTGCCTGTTTTAAAACTTCACATGAATGTATGTAATCTTTTGTGTCTGGCTTCATTCACTGAGCATAATTTTGTTTGAGATCCATCCATGTTTTCCCTTGTGTGACTAGTTTATTTTTATTGCTGAGTAGTACGAAAGTGTAGGAACATGCAGTTTGTTTATCCATTCTCTTGCGGATGGAACATGGGTTGTTTTCAATTTGGGGACGTTATGAATAATGATGTTATGCATACACTTGTAAAAAGCTTTTAGTTAACATATGTTTTCATTTCTCTTTGACAAATACCTAGATGTTGAATTGATTGATAAGGAACATGTATGTTTATATATACATATATATATTTATTTTTCTTAAGATAGATATATATATACATATATATATATATATATATATATGTCTTCAAAAATGTTTCCCAAAGTTTGCACCATTTTACACACCCAGCAAGAATATAAGAGAATTTTGGTTAGTCCATATCCTCCCCCACATCTGCTATTTAAATCTTTTTCATTTTAGATATTCTAGTCAATGTGTAGCGATATCTCACTGTGATATTAATTTTCATTTCCCTAATAAATAATGATATGGAATACATTTTCATGTGTTATCACCCATATACATATCTTCTTGATTTATATAACTATTCAAGTCTCTTGACCCCTTATAATTCGCTTGTTCATCTAATTTTTTTACTTGTTTGAGACTAATTTTTTAGAGCAGTTTTAGGTTTAGAACAAAATTGAGAGAAAGGTAAAGGGATTTCCCATTTACCTTCTGCTCCCACACATGAACGGCCTACCCCATCACCAGAATGGTACATTATTTACCCAGGATAAACCTACACTGACACACCATAATCACCCAAAGTCCATAGTTTACCTTAGTGTTCATTCTTGATGTTGTACATTCAAATGTATAATGACATATAGCCATCATTATATTAATACTATCATAAAAAGTATTTACACTGTCCTAAAAATCCTCTGTGCTCTGCATATTAATCTCCCCACCAGTACCATATTGGCAACCACTGATCCTTTTATTATCACCACTGTTTTGCCATTTCCAAAATGTCATAGTGTTGAAATGATATTGTATTTATAGTATTGTCAGATTGGCTTGTTTCACTTAGCAATATGCATTTAAGCATCTTTGATGTATTTTTGTGGCTTGATAGCTCAGTTCCTTTAAGGGACAAATAATATTCCATTGCCTGGGTATTTATTTGTTCACCTATTGAAGGATACCTTAGTTGCTTCCAAATTTTGGCAATTATAAATAAAGCTGCCATAAACATCCATGTGCAGCTTTTGGCATACACATAAGTTTTCAACATCTTTTGGGTAAATACCAAGGACCACAGTTGCTAGATCATATAATAAGAGTATTTTTACTGCTGTAGGAAACCACCAAACTGCCTTCCAAAGTGGCTGTACTGTTTTGCATTCCCACCAGCAATATATGAAATTTCCTGTTGCTCCACCTCCTCACAAGTATTTGGTGTTGTCAGTGTTTCCGAATTTGGCCATTCTAATAGATGTGTAGGGGGATCCCTCTAGTGTTTTAATTTGTGTTTTCCTGGTGAGACATGACGTGGAACACTTATTCATATGCTTATTTGCCAATTTTCTTTCTTTGGTGAGGTGTCTGTAAGGGTCTTTGGCCTATTTTTTAGTTAGGTTGTTTGTTTTCTTATTGCTGAGTTTGAGGAGTTCTTTGTATATTTTGGATACAATCCTTAGTCAGACGTGTCTTTTGAAAATATTTTCTCCTAGTCTCTTGCTTGTGTTCTAATTCTCTCTATATTTTTAGTGGAGCAGACGTTTTTAATTTTAATGAAGTCTAGTTTATCAATTATTTCTTTCATGGGTCATGTCTTTGGTATTGTATCACTATACCCAAGGCCAGCTAGGTTTTCTCCTATGTTATTTTCTCTGAGTTTTATGGTTTTGGTTTTGTGTTTTAAATTTAGATCAATGATACATTTTTGAGTTAATTTTTGTAAAGTTCTATACCTTTTTTTTTTGCACATGGCTGTCTAGTTGTTCTAGCACCATATGTTAAAGAGACTATCTTTACTCCATTGTTTTGCCTTTGCTGCTTCATTAATGATCAGTTGACTACTGTATATTTATGTGTGTCTATTTTGAGACTCTGTATTCTGTTCCATCCCCCTCTCTCTTTCACCAATACCACACTGGTTGATTACTATAGCTGTACAGTAAGTCCTGAATTTGGGTAGCATCAGGGCTTCAGCTTTGTCCTTCAATATTGTGTTAGCTATTCTGGCTCTTTTGTTTCTCCATGTAAACTTTAAAATCAGTTTGTTGATAGCCATTAAACAATTTACTGAGATTTTGATTGAGATTACATTGAATCTATAAATCAAATTGGGAAGAACTGACATGTCGACAATATTGACTCACCTTATCCACAAACATAGAATATCTCCCCATTTATTTAGTTCTTTGATTTCATTCATCAAAGTTGTGTAGTTTTTCTTATATAGATCTTGTCCATATTTTGTTAGATTTATACCTAAGTATTTCATTTTTTGAGTAATAATGTAAACGGTATTGTGTTTTTAATTTCATTCCACTTTTTCATTGTTGGCATACAGGAAAATAATAAACTTTTTCTAGACCACAAAAACTTACTACTGATCATTCAAAGCTTTAAAATGTGTAATAATTTCTCAACATACTACCTAATTAAAGTGCTGAAGGCATCAAAGCCATCACAGCCTCCCCTCAAATTCTCTCCCCATCTTGTAGAAGAACATATGACCTTGGCAAGAAGATTTTAACAAAATTGTCTTTCTCAATTCCATATGAAAATAATAGAGATGCTTCCTTTTCAAATAAAAAATTATAATACTATGATTTCGCAATTATATTACCTCTACCCCCTACCTACCTAAATATTCTCATGTGACACACTGATCAAAAATTTGGGTTTCAATGTACTTTTAAAACCTCTCCTTGAAAATGCATGGAACACATAATATATCTCATTACTCCTTTCCTACGTTAATATTGGAATCTTTAGTTTAACCCCTAGTATCAAAAACCTTGAATTTACGAGTATAAGACTTTCAAGTATTTCCAAAAAGTAAAACAGTTCTCAACACACTGCAGACCACGGCATTTCCAGATAAGGAATAGTAGGGTCAGTCCCACAAATGCAGTGCTCGAGCAGTGCCTATCGCTAACGGGACACGATAGAATTTCAGTGATTCTGTACCTTATTATAATGCTGTTTTAAAAAGATTTGACTATCTATTAAAAGGGTTAGTGTCACTATTTATTGAAATCATTCAAAAATACACTACCAGAGGGGGAAAAATAGCTCTGCAGACAGTTTTAGTATCTGAATTTCAAAACTGAGCAATGAAAATCATTCTAGTTAAGTACTCTGACATGAGGATCCTTCATTAGATTAAGTGATTTAATTTAAAAAAACTCAGTCATATTTCTTTATAGCCACAATTAAGCTACTTCAGTAGGCTCTGTCAGTGAAAACATCTTAATGTTTTCCAAATAATATAATGCCATCAGGTCCTCTATTACTGTGTTTGCATTTCATCAATATGTCATTATATAGAAAATTAAATAAAAGAGAAGAAGGTGCAGCAGCGAGTTACTTATGGTATGTAGTTATATGCAATCTGTTACTTTCCATTTACCTTTTAACAGGAAATCATTTATGCAAATTGGAAAATTCCTTTTGTAGTCTAAAAGGTAATCAGAATCCATGTCAACACACTTGTCCAAGCTGCAGTTTAAATTGAAACACATAAGAGAAGATAAACTTGACAAATTGAAATCCCTTAATTTTTCAGAATGTGTCCCACGTGACATGTTTCACTGTATTATATATTTTTTTAGAATTCAAATATGATCGTCTTACATTGGTTTCAATCTTTGTAATTTAATTCATCTAATTTTTAAAATAATCTCTATATACTACAATATGAGAAAGAACAACATTTAAAGAGAGTAGTAATCATGACTAAACTTTGGCTCTCCCCACCATGAGAACTTATGAAATGTTGCAAACACATACTCATCAAGCTACACTGTTTTTCCCTCTGATAACACACATAGTGAACACAATGAACTGTGAGTAGTAGATCACACCTTCATTTCTATTTACAAGTCACAAATTATACCATATTAAGGAGACTATATCAAGTAGACTGAGTTACAGATAAACATCAAGATGTTCATTACTGCTCATAAAACGTGCTCTTGTATATAATTTTGACTAGAAGGAATTTTAGTAATATTTTATGCACATCCATAGCAAATAGTATGAAGTATACAGTTATACACACACGTACTGCTAACTCCATATACCTAATTTGTAAATGCATATAAAATTATTGATGGACTCAAATAAATATTTCTCAATTGCACAGAGTGTGAATCAGTTTTCAAGAGATTAGACACTTCTCCCAAGAAGATATACAAACAGCCAACAGATGTATGAAAAGATGCTCAACTTCACTAGCTATTAGGGAAGTGCAGATCAAAACCACAGTGAGATACTACCTCACACCTGTTAGAATGGCTATCATCAACAAGACAAGGAATAACAAGTGTTGAAGAGGCTGTGGAGAAAAAGGAACCTTCATACACTGCTGGTGGGAATGTAAATTGGTGCAGCCACTATGGAAAACAGGAGGAGGGTTCCTCAAAAAATTAAGAATAGAATTACCATATGGCCCAGCAATTCCCCTTCTGGGTATCTATCCAGATAAATCCGAAAACATTTATCCATAAAGATATATGTATCCCTGTGTTCACTGTAGCATTATCCATGGTGACCAAGTGTCCTTTGATAGATGATTAAATAAATTAGATGAGGCAAATATATACAATGGAATATTACTCAGCCATAAGAAAGGATGAAATAGTACCATTTGTTACAGCATGGATGGATCTTGTGTTTATCATGCTAAGTGAAATAAGTCAGGCAGAAAAAGTCAAGAACTGTATGACTTCACTCATATGTGGGATATAATACTGAAAGCAACAAACAAACAAGACAAACAACAATTCATATACACAGACAAAAATTTAGTGATTACCAAAGGAAAAAGGGAGAGGGGTGTGGTAGAAGAGGAAAAAGAGGGTCAAATACTCATATACAGTGATGGAAGGAGAACTGACTCTGAGTGGTGAACACAATGCAGTATATAGATGCTGTATTATAGAAATGCACATTTGACACCTACATAATTGTACTAACTCCAATAAATTGTCACCCCAATAAATTTAATAAAAATTATACAGACAAATAAATAGACAAATAAAGCATCTTTTTTCCTAGAATGTAATCTTTAAAATGTAAGCCATTTTAAGTTTTCTAAATAACTATGTCAGAACAACAACAAAATAATGTGCATCTTGAGTACAGATGATGAGACAATCACATCTTGACTCTCTAAACCCTACACTGTCCAAGAATCAATCATTGGCCCAGTTCACATTGCTAAAGACATATTTTTTATAAAGTTGGATTTAAAATATTTTTCAATATTAATATAATTGAGATGGTACACACTCAAAAACACAAAACTTAATATTCCAATTATAGTGGCATCTGCAGTCCTATGCATTTCTCCCTTTTAGTCTTAAAATTGTTTTCTGGATATTATTACTTTCAAAATGGAAATATATAACATTCAAATATTTAGATACAGGAGGCGCATTCATCTTATGTGCCTCCAGATATAGATGTAGGTTGTAATAGGCATTTTATTTGTATAACACCCCATCCCCTTAATGGACTGCAAGTTCTAGAGACAGAGATCATAACTCTTTTAATCATTATTGATCACTATTGTAGCCACAGTGTTGGTGTATAACTAGTGATCAATATATTTTTGTTTAACTTTTAGTCATTCATTAAACAAATATTTATTAAATGCATTGTATGGGCACTGTGATGGGAATAAATATTCTGATGTGAACATAGCTAAGACACTCAGAGTTTAATAGGAGAAATAAAGTACAATGTGACAAGGGCAACAACAGAAAAGTACATCATTTATAAAAGTATCAAAGGAGGAAGACATCTCTCTGCTCAAGTCTATGAAAGATTCCTGAAGTAGGTGACACTGGAGCTAGATTTTCAAAAACAAATGGGCTTTTTGCCAGACAGATCATGGGGGGATATATGACAAAATTATAATAGCATACCTTTTGAACAGGCACATTAGACATGATAACAAGATAACACATATCTCTGAAACATAAAATACATCAATTCTTAGAATAGATGGCGGTTCTCACTCCACAAAGAGTGAATTCTCACCCTCAAAATTCCATCAACATCTCCTTGATATTTTTAGTGACTGATTCTAGTCTTTCATAATATCATTATTATTAGAGTTCCATTCTCATTTAATCAGCATGTCCCACTTACCAGCATGAGATGCAAAATGAAGTCACATTTCTTTGATTCAAATTAAATTTTTGAGGCTCTGTTCCATCTCTTCAGAATCCTCTCATTACTGATTGCTCTAAGACCCCCAGGGATAATTTCTTAATCCAAAGGGTCCATTTCGGTACTATCACCTCAGGGAAAGAGGCCAGGAAAGCATGCTCTGTCAGTGGAAGTGCGTCATTGCTGTCTGCTGTTCTGTGACAGCTTATACCAGAATGCTGATGGAACCTGGGCAGTCAGACCGACAAATACAGTCCAGGAAGGCAAGGTGTTTGCTGCGGACAATATGTGGTGACTTGAGCACACACTGAGCCCAATGTTTGGTGAGCTAGTATCCAGGTATAATTCCTGCCCTTCTAAACCAAGCGTTTTCTGCCCCTCTGCCCAGTCCTAGATAAAGATATAAACAAGGTAGTCTCATGCTTAGATCTCATGACTCCATGCCACCTTGTACTTGGGCTCCTGGCATGAAAGTTATTTAATGACACAAATCTTTATTTACACACATAGCCCTTTAAACACACACACACACACACACAAAAAAAAAAAAAAAAAAAAAAAACAAGCACAGATCTAGAGGGGTTTTCTATTTCAGTCACGTGCTATGCCATGAACTTACCTTTTTCGTGTAGTCCCCAGGAGTACGAGAGACCCTACCTCTTCCAGGCACACTGCTAGTCACCTTTTTCCTATACTTAGGTGAATTGTATTTCTATCTGTGAAAATCCTGAGTCCAATCCATCCTACACAATGCTTCCCAATTAAACTGCTTAAAGCACAATTTCTACTGTACCAGTTAAAATTTTTTATTGGTTCTGTATTGCATATCACACTGTGGCCACATTCCTTAGCCTAACATTCAAGGGTTTCCATGTTCCAGTTTCATATCTTCTATTCATACGATACCACTTTATATAATCACGGAAACAAATATTAGTTTAGTTGTAAGGAATTGAGTATCACCTACTTCTAATTCAACCATTTTATTTTACCGGTAAAGAAGCAGACATGGAATTTCAAAGTTCTATTACCGACTTCACAAGTTTACCACTGCATACTTTATGCTGAGAAGAGTGCTTGGACTGTAGAAAGTGCTCACTAAATATTTGTTGCATGAATTAAATTTTTTCTTCTTCTTTCTTTAAACTAAATTAGGCTTTTATTGTGAGAGATTTTAACTTTAATTAGTTAATTAATTAATTTATTTTTTTTCAGATAACACTCTAGGTTCCGCTGCTTTTCATGCAGATATTACAGACTTTGGTAAGACAACTCTTAAAATGGCTTCCGCCTATATTTCCTTTTTTTAAAAAATTATTATTTTTATTAGTTTCAGGTGTACAAAACAATGTAATAATAGTATCACTGTGTGAGGGATATATATGCATTAAATTTAAGATCCATTGATTTTTCAGTTTACTTCCAAGGTATACAAGGTGTGATCAAAAGATACAGTGTATGTTTAAATTAAAAAATTTACAGTAAAAGACACATTGCCTTTAATCCCCCTCAAAATACTCCCCTCACTTTGCATACACTTATCCCATAGTTCTTGCCACTTTCTAAAGCAATTCTGGAAGTCCTCTTTCATGAAGTCTTTACTTCATCCTCCATCAGACAATGCTCTGTCACACATCCCTCTGGTATGGCAATTTCTGTCAAATAAAAACAATACGGTGTGTCCTCATCCACTTCATTCACTGGATCTGGCACTGTGCAACTTTTGGCTCTTCCTCAAAGTCAAAATGACCATGAAAGATAAATGTTTTGAATTGACTTAGGACATCAAGGCAGCCACGGCAGTGCAACTAAAGACACTCAAGTCCCTACAATTACTCTGTGAAGTTTACTGGCATGGGAGAACCACCAGTAGGAGCTGGGAATGTTGGGTACTATACCCAGAAAGGGGTCTTCTGGAAAATTGGAACAAAGGCAACTGAACAGTGCATTGCAGGGCAGCATGATGAATATGTCTATAAAATTGTTTATACAATCTCATAACCGAGTTTACAGCAAAAAGAAGTCGGCAAATGCGCATTGGTAAAAGAGATGTCCGGACAAGTCTAATGCTTGAGATGTGGATATGTCCTAAGTCTGAAAATACTACAGGATGACAAATCTGAGCGGTGAAGTGACAGTGGGCTCATCACATTTTCTGTACCAGTCTTCACAGAACTTGAAAAAACCAACACAGAGAAATCTTCCAAACCTTTCCGTTTTGGAAATAAGTTTTATGTACCCCTGGAAAGACTCTTTGCTTATCCCAAGGTGAACCGCTTGTGATAACGCAGATATGATGAGAGCACGCACTGCTGACACAATGAAACTGAAGCGCTATGGTTCCGCAGTGAAGGTAGACCTGCGTGGTAATCAGTGAGCCACCCTTCCTGAAGGTCAGGGTCTTGGCAACAGTTGGGCTCACTTAGAATTTAAATGTTGCGTAGTGATAATTCAAGTAACTTTTTATTTTGAAATTATGTAACTGTGTTCTTTTAAAATATGCTTTATTTGGGGGGTTGTAGAGAGTTGGTTCACAGTGTGCTTGTTTGTTTTGTTGTGTTGGAGCCATGTTGAGTGATGTTACAAATTTTTAAAGAAAGAAAAAAAAAAAAGACACTCATGAAAGAGGACTTCCAGAACAGCTTCAGAAAGTGGCAAGAACTGATGGGATAAGTGTGTTTGAAATGAGGGGGAGTATCTTGAGAGGGATTAATGGCAATGTGCCTTTTACTGTAATAATTTGTTTTTAATTTAAACATTCACCATGTTTTCTGATCACACCTTGTACGTCAATGTATACATATAGAACCTGACTCTCTCACAACACTCATATGAATACTGAAACAAATAAAAATTACACATGTATCTATATTCACTCACCTAATATCAAAATGCATAAATATGGAACAATTATAGTTACCATATTACTTCTACTTCAAAAATAATAATAAGTGTTTATTGAACACTTTAGTATGTGCCAGGCATTGTTCTAATACTTTATATGTATTGATTAATCTTCAAAATGATCCTATACTATAGATACTATTATTACATCTATTTTACAAATGAGAAAATTGAGCCCCAAAGAAATTAAATAACAATACACTGAGAGAAGACTGTAAGAAACTTTTGGCTGTATCTCATGCAGGAGCAGAGAGTGTCACAGGTAAGTCCAGTTGTCTGGCCTAAGTATCTAATCGAATGGACATGCCAGTACGAACATGGCAAACACTGGATGAACATTTGGATTTGAGGGTGTGCCTGTGTACTTTACGTGTTTGTTTGGATTATTTTATATTAGTGGGAGCTCTAAGACATCCAAGGGGAGATATTAGGATGGTAATTGGCTTCGAGGTCAAGAGAAAAGTCTTGAGTAGGGATATAAACCTGGGAGTCATTAACTTACAATTTATATAGTGTCCTGATATGACCTGTACATATATACGCCCACATGCTGATACACACATACATACACACACTCAGATTCTAATCTATAGATCTGTCATGTGGAACTATAATTTAGCCTAGTTTTTGAATTTAAAATATACCATCTTTTGATGCAATGCTTAGGGACTGCAAGTTAGGATTGTGTTTAGCTGTTTGTAACAGATATCAGATTACCAATATTACTTAGTTAACAAGTCTGAAAGTAGGTATTTTAGGGACAGCGCAGTTGTTAAAGGACCCATTAAATGTTTCTTATAGCTTCCTACTCTTCCATCCTAATGGGGGCATTTGCATTTACTGGGCTGGGCTGGATTCTAGGCAGGAAGAAGAAGGAAGTGAAAAAGAGGAAGGGTAATGTCCATATCAGGAAAATAAAGCATTTCATTTTGTTTTCACTGGCTGGAATGTGTCACATGGCTATCCCTCTAAGAAAGGCAGCTGGCAAATCAAGGTTTTGTCTGAGTATACTGTAACTTCAAACAAAATTGAGGTTCTGTGTTGTTAAGAAAGACGGGGATAGTGACTATCAGATAGAAAATTGGCATTATCTGTCAGAGAGTGGTAGGGTTTTAGAGCTTTAATAAAATTTGAAAACTGTATAGCATAAACTCTTTCATTTTCCAGATAGAAAATCTGAAACTATTTGCTTCAGGTTATATCACAAATAGTCAGAATTGATCATAAGTAAAGTTGGTAAGAAACAGAACCTAGGTGTTCAGGCTCCGTGTTCAGTGGTACATTCCTCACACTCACCGCAGTGACAATCACCTAAAGTGTATCATACTGATTAACAACCTTATCCTAGAGCCTTCCATTTTGCACTCAACTCTCATGGTTCTCTCTGCAAATCACCAGTATCATACTTCCCACTCTACTGTAATTATTTGTGTGTTTATTTGCCCATTAATTGGAAATAGCCCCTGGGGCAGGCACTGTGACTATTCATTTTCATCTCCCTTCCCTTTATCTACCCAGGCTCTCAGAGAACACTCAGAATATTGTAGACAGTTGACAGGTTCTTGTTAAATGAATTAACCTAACAACAGAAGAATATAACCTCAGGACAGCATTTTAGTGGGCTGTAATGAAAGGATGTGAAACATTGTTATGATGTTGAATTTTACCCCAACAGCCTCTGAGCCATTGGCTAAAATCATTATTACAATATTATAATCACAGATTTTAGGGATGACTGGTAAAAATCATCTGATTCAGTCCCTGTGTTCATATAATCTCTTGTTTTATCAGAGTCAGCTAAGAACCAGAGATGCTACATTGCTCAAGTTTACTGGATCAGTCGGCGGGAGGGAGGAAACAAAGCCAGAAGTGCTTCTTCTTAAGGTATTTAGTGCTGTTTTTGTTGTTTTTCAATACATTGCATTGCCAAAACTTTAACATAATGATATATTTCACTTTTATATTTTACATGTTCAAAGTCTAAAATCGTCTATGGTGTTGTAGAATACTGACCCTTTGATGTATTATTAGGTGAAGATGCAAATGTTTTCACATGTATGATATTATAAATGGACAATAGCAAAAGAGAGCCAGAATTTATTATCAAGATTGAACTTGAGTTTTTCCACTTCTAGGGATTGATACTCATAATATATCTGTAGCACCCCTCAAAGGCAGTTCAGATATTCTACTTTCTATTTGTAACTGGGAAAATAGAGGTTAAGATAAAGGCCAGAACAACTGTCAGAAAGCATTAGTTTTGCTCCTCTATAAACATATCCATTTGCTTAAATTACACTGGCTCTTAGCATCCACTTTTGCTATATGCAACACGGCCAACACTATTTTCTCAGCACTTTACTCATTTGAAAAGGAGAACATGCATTTTATAAGATTAAATAAATTAGACCAGGCTAGGATATGACACATGGTCCTTGTCCCCGTGACGTAAACAAAATCAGGGAAGCCTTTTAAGAGCTGGAGAGCAGGTATAAAGACAACCAGGTGCAGAACTAAACAGGAGCTCATGTGTGTGTGTGTATGTGTGTGTGTATCAAATATATATTAATAGGAATCTTCATATTTTTGTTACATGAAGTCACGTGAGCTGTATTCCCCTGGAACACATCATGTTTCCCCAAAAATAAGACCTAGCCGGACCATCACCTCTACTGCGTCTTTTGGAGCAAAAATTAATATAAGACCGGGTCTACTGATCTGAAATTTTTTATATAATTTTTGCTCCAAAAGACCCATTAGAGTTGATGGTCCATCTAGGTCTTACTTTTGGGGAAACACAATAATATAAATTTTGTTGACTAAAAGTGACTTATGTGTCTTCTTTAATTCAGTACAACTTACAGCGGGAAGGATAAATTTGGATGTTGTCTGAACAACAAGAGATAGTTGGGTAAGTCAAACAGGATCAGGTGGAGCTTGCAATGTCAAGGTTATGACCCCTAATATATCTAAAGGGTTAGAGTCTAGGATTCGGTTTACAAAATATATTCTCATTCTTATACTTGACCCAAGTCGATACTTTCTAAAACCTTGTAATATAATAAAAGGCAAGTTTCCTTATTTCCAGATGAGGAAAATGAGGCACAAAGAAGTTCTGCAGCCTGCCCGATTCTGATCGCTAGTAAGTCCCAGAACTGGGAGTCAGAGCTCTAAATCCAGGGAGTTCTGCTTCTAAACACTGGGTTTCCTTTACTTCACCATCTTTTCCTGTTTCAAGTGGAGTAGTCTAGGTTACAGGGGGGGAACTGATGCATATTGTAAGAGCCAAGCTGATATTTATAGATTTATTTTAAAAATTATTTTTTAATCTAGTTTAGTTACTAAACAACTACACTCAAGACACGTAATCATTTGAAACCTCAATCATTTGCTAGAAGTATAAAATACCTGAAAAGTAATTAGTTCTGCTACATAATTGCCTTGTGCTACATTTAGTGATTATTATTTTAATTCATAACTGTCTAATATCTACCTACCTATTTTTATGGTACAAAGCAACTCTTTTCTGTGATATGTGTGCCTGTAATCCTGTCTTTATAATGCTCCGTGAAAAGCTGATTACGAGCAGAAACCATTAAAGTCTATATTAAAGGAACTGAGGGGAAAAAAATCAATCAGAAAACTGATACAGGGCATTAAATAGAAAATAAATCCTTTCACACATGTTCATTCTTTTAAAAATATATGCATTTCCTATACAGAGAAGTTTTAGTTAGAAGTCAATTAAAAACTTGTATCAAAATAATGTGTATTGTGAATAATTCAGGAACTTCTTCCACACAGCACTGTTCTTTTGTAACCAAACTGCCCTGCATATAACATTAAATATACTACTACTACTTTTATATTGTATTTGTTTAGTGGTTTATAACTAAAAAAGAATGTTTACATATTTTATCTTTTTGCTTTCTTTATATTAGTTTTTGCATCCTCTTCCATGTACATACTTACTATATTTTTAATCATCTTTTTTTGTGTAAAATGTTAGCTCATTAATTATTCTTATGTCACAGTATAAAGATATATGTGGGTGTTCAGTTTTGAGAATATACAGATAGTATAAGATTTTTAGCTAAGCAAGAAGACAAATGTCTTAGACACCATGCAATAAATTTAATGACAAAATATTTCATGAACCATCCAGAAGCTCCTAATTTTCTTGAATCATAGAAACTTAAGAATTCCAGAAACGTAGTGATGTTGTCATCATCCTTTGATAGTCAAAGGTGATTCTTGTTACCTATATCCTCATCTCTACCTGGAAAATGCTTGAAACTCTCAGTTGGTTTTTTCCACACATACCAGGACCCATTACTGCTAATGGCTGCCATCGAAGGATCTGATTTATATGTGCCTTGATTTCTCATTCCAAAAGTTTTACTTAAACTTTTGAACTCTATATTCTGGGTTAGCTGATCCTCTGCCATTCTTCTCCCAACCTATAGCTCAATTCCTCAGCTTGAAATTACATAACTCTGTAACATTTGTTCTACCCATCCACATCATTTAGTACCTCTTATGTTTGTGTCCAACTTCATCATTCTCTTCTATGTCCAAACTAAGACCATGTACATAATGGGTATGGGCCAGGTGGAGAACTAGATGAAATCTGACTTTAGGAGATCAATCCTCCTCAGTCTACATGCTCCTTCTCATCCTAGTATTTGTGACTCCCACAACCATGCCTCTAATCAAAATCTGCTTTGAGGAAAGAGTACTATAAATATTAAATTCTTTTGTAAGTTTAAGTTGCCTTAACCAAGACGTTTTAATATTAACATAGTAACTCTAATTCTGGAATGAAAGACTATTAAAGATACTTCAGGCATCAAATAAGGAAGAAAAAATCATCAGAAGGTTGTGATGAAAACAGTAAAGGAGAGAGTTTGTTTCCAGAGTATAAATTTGGCTGATTCTTTATCTGCATCAGAACCTGACTTTGTGACCCTAAGAGTAGTTTTCTCTACTCTGCTCCTCTCACAGACATTTTAGAAAGATTATGGATGAGCTCTTTGACATTTTAATTTAAACCCCAAAAGTAATATTTGGGTTAAGAAGAATAATGTCAAATTCAGTGCCAAAAGCAAAACGTTTCAACTCATTTATTTCATTTAATTCTTGAAAATATTGTGGAGGAGGGAATATATTTTGGGGAAGAAAAATATTGGGAATGGAGACATCCTTGGGTAAACAGACAATATAACTGTTAAAGAACCTGATTTGTAATGACTCAAAAGGCACCAAAATTATTTCCCCTCTATCATTTTACCTACCTCTTAAAATGAAATCTTGCCACTTTTATTATACTTGGAGCAACTATTAGATATGATACTAAAATGTCAGCCTTAAGATAAAAAATTGATCAAAGACATCACCTTGATTTTTATTATTTTATATCTTGAAAATTACAACTTAAAGCGTACATGTAACAGTAACGGGCTACAGGAATGCTGGCTATGTATATATCTTTTCATTGGCAGAGTGTATTTTCCCAAGATGGCTGCACTAATATATATTCCATCTTACATATTCTTCTTACAATGAGACATCAACATTTTGATCAAGAGGTGAAGTCTATATTTCCTTGCTCTCAATTTCTTTCTCTCCCTGCTTTCTCTCTCTCTCTGTCATCATTCACTGTGGGAACCCAACCACCATGCAGTAAGCAAGCCTATACTAGCCCACAAGGAAACACCATACAGAGAATTACACCTGGAGAGAAACTGAGTCCTCTAGACAATAGCTAGTCACAATTGATAGCTAAGATCAAACCTTCAGACGATTACAGCCCCCAGCCTCTGAGTTCTCCAACTGAGGCCTCAGGCATTGTGGAACAGAGATAAGATGTCCCCTTTGTGTTCTGTCTAAACTCTTAACCAACATGATCCATAAGCATAATAAATGTTTTTTTACTCAAATTTTGCATAATTTATTATATAGCCATAGTAACTGAAATATTGTAATATCAGAAATACTTATCTGATATCTTTGTTTCCTACTCTTGGCTTCTATCATCAGTGCAATTCTTTATTGTTTAAAGTAATGATTAGACATAGTTCTACATCATCTATTCCATCCTGTCAATGTCGCCAAATCTCCTATGTAGGTTCAATACACTTCCAGAGATAGGACAAGGTACAACCATATTTTAAGACTAATTGAGCAATTTAGAAGCCATATGGGAACAACATATTCTTTAGACCTCTCTGTAGTTGTACCCACATACAGAGATATTCAACTAATTTCAACAGATATTTATTGAATATCTGTATGTGTGAAAGATGAAAAAGAGATAATTAATATTTATTAAGTAATGTGCACATGGCTGACACTACTAGTTCTTTAAATATTTACAACAATCTTATGAGATGGAGCATCACTACAGATAAAGCTCAAGGAAGTTAAATAACTTTCTAGATCTAACTGACAGTGGGTGATAAAATCAAGATTCAAACGTATATTTGCATTATGACAAATATATGCTTTTTGCACCCTGCCTCATTTTTATAATGGGATTGTAATAGGAACAACTTCAATGGTTGTCATGCAACTTAAGTAAGACAGTTTGTGAAAACTGCCTAGAACATTGCAAATAATAAATATTAAATATTATTATTATACCATTTGCCTTAATTTTTGACAGTGGTAGACACTGTAAAAATACAAAAACGAGTACAATATACAGTCTTCAACTTCAGTAAGTTTACTTAATAATTTTGGCAGTGTTGAGTTGGAGCTATAGTGGTTTAGTTATTGAGGCAAATACACGAAAAATTATAATCTGAAATAAATGACTCAGAAAGTTACAGAAATGTGATTACATTCAGTTGAAACATCAAGAAAGTTCTCAAGGATACAATGGTACTGAGAGTGGACTTTGATGGTTAAGGTTTTATTTTAATAGACAGGAAGAGTGGCTAATTCCATGTAGAAGGAATTGCAAAAGAATATAAAGGCAATGGGAATTACTCAAAAATTCTAAGATGTTCAGTAGCTCCAGAGAAAATAACTCAGTTTTTTTTTCAAGAAAAAATGGATATGTTTACAGGCTTAGGGGAAGGAGTCAATAAAGATTTTAAGGATAGATATAGAAATGTGACGACTGTCCTGAAAGAGGTAAGAATGGAATGGGTAGAGGGAGATGGGAAAGGAGTGGTCCATGAACAGCAGGTGGAGCACCTCATTCTCAGAGAGTGGAGAAAACCGTTACCAGAGAGGAAAGGGTAGGGAACGGAGGGAGGACGCATATGGCAGCCTGAGGTCCTCCACTGAATACGCAAAGGGATTATATGAGTGATGGGAGAGGGCTTGAAGAGGATGGAAGGTTTCCAATGATTCTGAAAGGGAATAGAAGCAGCAGCTGAACAAGGACAAATCCAAGGACTGTTGATAGTGTTGCTCCCACGATAAATATTTGTTGTTCATCTTGCATGTGCTAGATATTGAGCGTACAATAAACAACAAAGTAGATATTGTCTCTGCCTTCAAGACGGAGATTAGGTAAGCAAATGGAAAACTATTATTCAGTGTGATATAGCCAAACAGAAGTCTACTGCACAGACACCTATAGGGCACAGCTTAGGAAGGGCACAGAACCTCTAATGGGTGAGTTAGAGGAATGTTTTCCACAGCACATGACATCTAGAGTGAAAACAACAACAATAGTAAAACAGTAGGTGTTAACCAAGCAAAGAAAGAAAGCAGTAGGGGAAGTGTTCCAACATATGGCCTAGTAGGTGCAAAGATCTACCATTATAGGGAGTCTGGCATATTTTTCCCTGAAAATAGTACCTTCTTTATTTACATGCTACATCAAGTAATGTGAATTAAACCCCCAAGATATTAGGGAAGCACTGTGTGGTTTTTACATAGGAGAAGCATTAGCTCAAATCTACATTTTGGAAAGATGTCTTAGTCAAAACTCTCAGTGGCAAACCCCCCCCACAATTCCACTTCAGCTGACTGAAGCAAAAAGGGGAAATTTATTAAGTACATATTAGAGTGCTTTTCAACCTTTTTCATTTCCTGGCACAGATGGAAATAATATTTATATAACACCTTTGGGGAAAATAGATGGGCTGCTGTGGCAGGAGGCAATTAGCCTGGGGACTCCAGCTGCCCCTAAGGGCTCAAGGGGTCAATATCATAGCACACATCTTCAGCATACCAGCTGGGGAGCTCAGATCCATTATATGGAATTATAGACTCAGGGATAAATCAGGAACCTTGAAAAACTGGCCGAGCCTCATGAGGGGCTAGGACTAGGAACTCTAAAGCCATCAGAAGTCAAACTTGTCTCTCTTTTTCTGGGACAATAAAGTCCTATATCTGCTCTTGTCTATATATACTTCTTTTTCTCTCCTTGAGCTAGATTCTTAGCTTCCTTGCACACATGGCAGAAGATACTGCCTCATAACTTCCACATGCGAAATTCTTCCAGTTAAAATATTTAATAAGATAAACTAACAGCTCTTAGTGTTAACCCCAACTTCCCGAGAGAGTACATGATTGGCCCAGGTGACCATCCTCTTTGAATTTTTTTGTTGTCAGTCAGAAGTAATAAACAGAGGGCTACAGAGGCCCACCAACATGTGGTTGGAGGTGGACATTTCCAGAGAAGTGGCTGCAGAAGCTGTCAGATGCCAAAAGGTACCTCGAGCTGCAGTATGAAATATATCCAGAAGGGAAGGCGATACGGGAATAATTGAGATGAGCTGAGAGTCAGCCAAGAAAGGGTCCAGAATGGCCAGGGCTGGAGGAAGAGCAGTAGTGGAGAAGTGCAGAGATCTGAGCAATGGTGTGAAGGCAGAACTAATAAGGCTTGGGGTTCGATTGCATGTGAGTATAAAAGAAAGGGAGCCAGATTTCTGGCTCGAACAACAAGCTGAAGAGGATGGTTATCTTTCACTGACAAAAGATGAAAAAAGAAGTTTAAGAGATGGGATGCGTTTCAGTACTAGACACAAATTTGAAGTTTTCATGGGAAATCCAAGTGGATATATCCAATAGTCAGCTGGTTATGAGAAACTGGACCTCAGAAGAGCTATGTAAAAAGGTAGAATTGGGAGTGTTTTAGAGAATGAGTGAAGTTTTGAGTGAAATTGTGAAGTTATAGAATTTAAAGTGAGAAGAGAAGTGGTAGAATAGTGGAAAGAGACCTCTAAAAAAAAAAAAAAAAAAGAAAAGAAACCCTTAATTTTGAGGAACGGTCAGTGTCAGAGGCCTCCAAAGGGATGAAGGAAAAAAACACAAAAATAAACGGGAAAATCAAAGAGTAAAGAAAGGATTTTTTTCTACAAGTAGGAAGTGACCATTGATGCCAAATACCAAGAAGTAAAATAGGATACAGAATAAAAAGGGCTCAGTGGATTTCGCAATAAAAACCTTGGCAAGAAAGCAGTTTAAGTAGAGGGATGAGTACAAAGGCCAAATTAGAAAGCATTTATGAGTAAATGAGAGGCAAGAAAGCAGAGCGTGAACAAGACTTACAAGAAGTTTAGCTGTGAAAAAGCAGAAAGGTATGCCAACAACTGGAAAGGGTTATGGGCTGAGGGAGTGTTTTGTTTTGTTCTTAAATATATGACATTAATTCCATACAATAATGTGGCTGGCTGGCATCCACAGGCTAAATAAAGAGTGGAGCTAGAAATGGTGTCAGTAGCTAAAAAAGAGTGCTGAATCTTTGCTACATGTGACCAAAAATGTAGAAAATAATGCTTAACTTCAGGCTTTAGAAGTGGATTCTCTAAGTCACTCAACATATATGAGGTGAACCAAGCCTTCAAGACACCAACAGAAATCATAGTCATATTGCCCATGTGAGAGCAAGCCCAGCCCATGGAGAGGACCCTTACTGAAAAGGACCAGGCTATTCCTAAGCTAAAAATGAGGCCACTCAGAAGAAAAGGTAATACAAAAGAAACTGAAGAAGGAAAATTTAGGGGTATAAAACATACAGCATCTAATACATGCAAATAAAAAGTAAAGAAAGGGGGACAGCCCGATGGCTCAGGTGGTTGGCGCTCCTGCAACTAAAGATTGAACATGGCACCTTGAGCTGAGTTGGAGCATGTCCTCTCAACCACAAGGTTGCCGGTTCGACTCCCGCAAGGGATGGTGGGCTGTGCCCCCTGCAACTAGCAACAGCAACTGGACCTGGAGCTGAGCTGTGCCCTCCACAATTAAGACTGAAAGGACAACTTGACTTGGAAAAAAGGCCTGGAAGTACACACTGTTCCCCAATAAAGTCCTGTTCCCCTTCCACAATAAAAGCTTCAAAAAAATTTTTTTTAAGAAAGTAAAGAAAGGGAGAGAGATAAGGTGGTAGGTAAAGGAGAGCATATTATCAAGGAAAGTTGTGAGTGAACATGTGCTTGCATGTTTTGTATTGTTTTTATAGAATGGGGAGACCTAAGCCCTTACTATTATGTCTAGCACACAGTAGGTTCTCAATCCATATAGTCATGAAGGATGAAGGAAAAGAGGGAGGGAAAGAGGAAAGGAAGGGACAGGGGAAGGAAATGGGGGGAGGAAAAGTGTCTGCAGGTTCAGTAGGGAGAATCTGAAAATTGATGTCATTGAAGAAATAGAAGAAAGAAAAAAAAATTGACCAAAGTCCCAGTGAAGTTTGAAAAGGATGGGCTCCAGAATCTGTGAGTTTATTTTTAAATTAACTGAGGTAAAAAAGTTTCAAAAGGGAAATAACAACAACAAAAAGTAAGGATAGAAGTATTTTAAAGGATAGAACAAAGTCCCAGGAAACGCAGGCTGATAACATCAAAGATAACTGTAGCATCTTCAAAATGGTACTTAAAGGCTGAACTGAGCTACTCTTCCCCGACTTTCATGAACAATAAAGTAAAAAGTTAAACATAAAGCCTTTGCTGATTATTTTATTGATTTGTTGAATTTTTTACACAAGAAGCTAAACTGTAATCTCTAATGAGAACCAGATGTAACAGGATGTTGAATTGAACTGAAGCACCAAAATAATAAATATCACATTTCAGTTGAAGTACAAGATAAAAATGCAAGAATTCAAAGGAGGTGGCCAAAAACCAGCTGTATGATTATTAATCTCTTACTGGCATTTAGTGCATAAAAGGTTTGGAAATTTGAGAGGAAGGTTGCAGAAAAAAAGAACTTTTGTAGAGAGTTGGTATTCTCAGAAATTCCCTCCCAAATGGGAGAAGTCAGGTTTGCCTCTTCCTCACCTCACTCCCAGGACAGGGGGCTCCTCTCGTACCACTGAAAAGCTTTGACATGTGTCCCTGGAGCCTGGGGAGACACGGTGGGCTGTTTGTCTGCCTCACACCTAAGAAATCAAGATTCACAACACTGGCTGGCCAAGTGCCTGGGAATGGAGCAAGTAGGAAGTAGCTGTTTGGGGAGAGGTGGGGTCTGCACTCTGTCTTTCTCAGCGCAAAGGAGATGGGTGTTTCCTGTGGACCAAATGTAGGCCTGCTGTTACAGAGATAATGTAGCCTTTTTAAGATGCTTGGCCTCGAGGGATCAGAGAGGTTGAGCAGAAAGAAGCTGGAGGTACTCTGATGGAGGCAAAGGAGCTCTAGAAGATATTATAAGAAAACAGTTTAAAAAAGATGTGTTATCTCTGTCAAGGTCACTGTTGATAAGAGATCCCAAAGGCGAGGACTCCCCAGGGAGCTCACAAAAGTAACATGACAGAAACGACGTCCATGACCAGACAGTGCTGACACCAAATCATGAATGTTTTCTTTCATTAAAATTTTCCTACCTCTCTTAATTTTACTTCCTGTGCCTCCGTCCATATTCAACCACGGAAGAGTCAAAAACTTTCTTATTAAGATGAAAAAGGGGGTAGAATTTCTATATTGGGAGAGAGAGAATCTCACCAAGCCTTTCCCCACATTTGCCACTAAAGGAAGCCAGCCTGGGTAGGTCTAAGGAGGGAGACAATTAACTTAAAAGTAAATTTGGAGTGTTAATTATTAGACCACACTGGGTATATTAATTATGGAAATGAGACTGATCTGTGTTTTGAAATGGCTGGGGGAATTTCTGTTATCCTTGAGTGACCAGGAAAGTCATGGGTTTACCTAAGATTTCATCAAAGGGTAGGATAAGCACTAAATAGGTTTGAACAGTGGAAAAAGTCGACTTGTTTTCTGATCGCCCCACAAGACCCTCTTGTTCATCAAGATGTTTACACAGGTATTCATAATCCTTCCACTATTTGCTCTCTTTCTCCAGGAAATAGAAAAACAGACATTTCTAGTATTTTGAGAATTTTACCTGTCTTGCAACTTGAAATTTAAAAAGGCAATTCAGTAATGGAAAAATCAGATGGAACCTGCAGTTATTTCATTTTCTAAAATGTTGAAATACAGTTTCTTTTCATTTGTTTTCAGAGAGAAGTGAGTTAGAAGAAAAATTCCTTCCACCTGTAGAATATAATCTGTGCTGACCCCGTCCATAGATTCCTGGATTAATTTACTTTTACTAGTGCTTTAATGCTTATTCTTTAAATATATTTCACTAATTAAATTATCCCAGTTACACATATTAGGAAAATAATGAAATCTGCAACTGTTAATGTTAAGGGTTAATTCTGTCCTTGATGATACGGTTTCACACTGTAAATTATTTGCTCTAGGTAGAGAATTCCTTATTGTTTGCATTCTGAGAATTCACGACTAAACTGTGGAATGCTGATTTCCACGAGCAACACTTGAAATATGAAAGCAATCATTTGGAGATGAACCAAATTCTCTATCAAAGAAACCAACAACATAGTCAAGTCAAATACCAGAATTTGGGGTGTCATCTCTTATCAAAAATCACACATTGATTAGTGAACTTTCATGTAGTGCCCGACCCAAGCATTTGAAAATAAAGCAGGTTTGCCCTGACTGAATGATTCTTGCAGTAGATACTCTCTACCATAGCATATTCTCTAACAAAATCAATTTTTGGTTAATTGCTTGTTGAAATATGAATGTTACATTTTTATAGATGTCTCTTGAGGTTTTAAATTTTAGAGAAGTAAAAGGTAAATTTATTTTTTCCTATGATGACAGATTTGTTCAAATTTTCATTTGAGGCATGTTTTCTTTTTCACTTTGCTGTTTTATGATGCTGAAATTTTTGCTGCATTCAAATGATAAATTTGAATCACATTAAAGGTGTTTCTTAGAATAGCTTTGTTACTTGAAAAACTCACAGTACATATAAAATACATATATTAAAACAAATGTTCACATGCCTTATAGAAATGTATTTTAATATATTCTTTTCCAATGGTAACAGGCTTTAATGCTACAAAAATAGAAAAAAAAATATTATGCCTTTACCAAGGTCAGAGAGAAATCTGGGAACAGAATTTTGACTAACCTGAATTCAAAAGCCTAGTCTAAACCCCAACCAAGTGTTCTTTTTCATAGTCTACTGAAAAAAAGATTTCTTATTCATCACAAACCTAGAAGTCTCATATTCAGTCACTAACTAAAAAATCCATTTCTTAACTTGGTACGGGGTGTAGACGGTACAGAGGCAGGGTTTAACATTACTACTGAGCAGTGTCTCTGGAAAGAGATTCATAACAGCTTAGCTTGGAGATTTACCTTCTCCCATAGAATGTCTTTGCATGGAAGCAATTTTTAAAACTCCCCAATGTAATCATTAAAAATAAAATATACACACAGCATTGGAACTCGGAGCCCATATGCTTGCTTCTTCTTGTTTTCTTAATTCATATTCCCCAGGAAAGGATCATATGGCTTCTGGAGGCAGAGAGTATAGCTCACGGCAAAAATGGAGCCAAAGCCCTCCTTTAAGAACCGCTGTTGTTGTAAAGATATTTGCCTCTTTTCTCAGTAAGTCATTTTATCTCTAGAATTTTGAGAAAAAAAATTTCACCTGACAAATGCTAATCCACCCAAGAAGCATTAGGAATTTCAGGCCAGGAAATCGAGAATACTTTATACCACATGAAGTTGAAACTGTTTCCAAAATTTTATTGTAATTTGTGCCCAGATCTTAAAACAAAAATTTGATATGACTCTAAAGAGATTCCTTTGGGCCTCTGCCCTGTGTTCTTAGCTTTCCTGCTGTGTAACGCATACCAGAGTGTTCACAGAAAATCTTGGGCCAGCTGTACAATCCATCGTGCTGCCCTAGTTTTCATGCCCACCAGTTGTTAGAGTCCTCTGGCTTCAGCTTGTTCATTAATTGTTCATATAGTCACTCAGTAAATTCCAACCCACAAAAGCAAAGGTAAGCATTATTCCTGGAGTTCTTGATCATAGTACAGAGTGGAAGTTTAGCAGTTAACACAGGAGACACGGGCCTTGCCACTATGCCATTTATGTCTAAGTAGAAGAGAATGAGGGTAAACCACCCCTGACATTATTAATTATCCAAGTACAATTGTGGGGTTACAAATGGCAGTCTAGGGAACAGTGGAAGGGTATAATGGGGGAATCTGAACTAATGTGGAATCTTGAGTGGCTGGGAGCCCATGGGGCAGAGGCATTCCAAGCAGAATAAATGATCATATGAAGAGCACTGAGTGGGAAGAACATGGTGCAGTTCAGGAAATGAAATGAATCAGGGAAACTATAAAGCAGGTTTCTCAGCTGAGCTCCCTGGAACTACACGATGGGTTCTGCAAGATGTCACAAGGGTTTTCGCTAGGTTGGGGGAAAGAAGGGAGCATTTTGTTTAAATGTCACATACCATGCAGTGTTAGCACTTGCAGTGATGGCTAGTTACTGCGTGGCCCTAACAGCAATTTCATTAGTGGTCTTATATCTCCATCGGACAGGATCTAGTAGGACTGTGTCACTTGGTAGATTGCATTCTCAGCTTTGCCATGAGGTCACTGATAAATGGTCAGCAGTGTGTTGCACAAAAGGGAGGGTAGTAGACTGATGACGTCAGCCTCTCCCTTCCAAATGGTTTCCCACAACCTTTTATGTGTCAATGACTGCTTTACAGGAGTGACTGAGTTCTACTGGTATAACAGAAAATTGTAGGGGGATTTTCATTCTAAAGAAGGTATTTTTATGTGTTATGACTGGTTCTCTCATGTTGCTTTGCTATTGCTGTAAATGTTGCAAAACATGGATTTTGTAGGTTAGCAGTGAATTACATTGTGAAGTTTCATGTTTTTGTGATTTTTCTCCTTTGCTATTTATCATGTCATTCTGTTTTATACTTTATCAGTGTTTGTCTTCCCCAATGTCTGACATTTCACCTTGACAATTTTTTGAAGAGTTTGAGGTGGAAGAGGATTGTAGACCTCTGTCTGTGGATAATTCTCATAAGGTTAGTGAGAAGAGTTACAAACACCTAAGTCATCTCTCTGTACTAGTGGGAAAAGAGATACAAAATCAGTTCATTTTAACAGTAATAACTAATTATCAATTTTTCATGGGTTAGTTATCCAAGTTGTTGAATTCCATTGTGCAAATGCCTCAATGGCTGCAAGAAAATTAAAAAGACACAAGTACAAATCCTAGCCATTTGACAAATAAAGGGATTGATTACTTTAGATGGCTATTGGAATCTCAAAACAAGAGTGAAACTTTCGTTTTTTAAAAAAGTCACATTTAGTCAAAAGACTCAGGAAGCAAGTTATTTAATAATAGAACTTATTGTCCAGAAGAATGAAAAAAAAAATCATGTACTTGGTGAGAATCTAATAATGCCAGCACATAAATATATAGTGAGGAAAACGCTGACAAGTTAGTAAGAGAAATCAAAAAGGTTCCATATTGTATGGTATGATGTCATTGATGGTGTCACATGATGCTGAAGAGCTTTGGGATAATAAACTAAACAGCTTCTCATTGCAGGTTGATGGGTCATCAGATTTCATCAATAAATGTCATGTTGTACCGTTTATATGATTTCTAAATGGTGGTAAAATTCAAGAAAATTTTCTGCTGCATCTAGTTTGCTCCAACAAGCAAAGGCGAGATCTAATTAATGTTCGGCCACTGTATCTGAAAACAAAAGGCCTGTCTTGGGGAACTGCTGGCATTGGTACTGAGGGTGCCTTAACAATGATTAGCTCCATGAAAGGTTCCGTGGCTATTACAAAAAAAGAAAATTCCAATATTACCATGCCCGTTAACTTCTTTACTGAGAAGCACTAGTGTCAAAAACTCTTCAACGTGAAATAACAATGTTGTAGGTGATGTTATGAAAATGGTTAACTTTATTAAACAAAGACTGTTTCACTCGAAGATTTTCAGAAACCTGAATAATAAATTTGCTACCAACAAAAACCCACACACTTAGCATAGGAAGAGATCTCTACAAGGTGTGTGAGCAGAAAGGTAAATTGCAGGAATACTTAAAAAAGACAAAGATGGTCAGATTTTACTATGCACTTAGATGATAAAGGATAGCTGCAGACATTTGTCATCACATGAACCAGTTGGATGGTCTCTGCAAGGCCCTGAAGAAAATGTTTTGACTTCAAGTAACAAGACGTTTGTCTTTAAAAGAAACAGAATCATTGGGAAAAAAATCATGTTGCAACAGGAAACCTTGAAATTTTTTCCCATTCTGCTTGGATTTGAGAGTGAGAAAGATTGTCAGCAAGGCTCTAGTCTTAACAAAATCCACTTGGAGGAACTGCAGAGCAAAATGGCTGTTATTTTCCGCTCCCATTTAACACAAGAATGAGGGGGAATTTCTCCAATCCAAGAATTTCATTTTTTTTGTTTGTGAAGTAAAACAAAAACAAAAACAACACATTCCACATTAAAGAGGTGAATTTTATTCTTTGTTTTCAGTTTATGCATGTACAGGCTTATAAAAGAGATAAAAAAAAACAATGTATGTGTGTAATAATTTTGTAACTGTCTAGAACTATATTTGAGTCTGATATATGAAGAAATGTTTTCAACAAGAAAATGTTTTTCAAAATCTTGTATACAATTGTGTTTAATCTATATTTTTAATTCATATTGCTTTGGCTAATGGTTTTGGTAACTTTACTATTCAACATTGTTAGTAAATTTTCATGTTGAAATAACATTAATTAAAATTAATTAATGACTTTTACTTAAATGAAATCTATGGAGCCCATCATTAGAAAAAGTAAAACCCATCTTGGCTCAAGATAGTTATTTAAAATAAATTTATTATGTTTGCTTTATAATTTTTTTTTTTAAAGAAATTGAAACAACAGTTTCCAAACCATTAAACAACATGTTTTAAAGGAAATTGGAGAAATAGTCATTTTTTTTTTTTTAGTTTTAACTAAGGAAAAATACTACTACTCTTACACATACCATATACCATATACCAAATCTTATTAGCATTATATATAGTAGAAATTTATAATAAGACTTTTAGGTTTATTTGTATACTTCTTAAAAATCAAACATATAAATTTTAAACAAAGGAAAATCTGAAGTTTCCTTTACCTACATGCTGACTTGCAGTAGAGTTAAAATCCTTTGTGGTGAGGTGAACAATATGGGAGTAGGCTAATACATTGATCAAAATAACATAAACTGAAAAAATATCATTTTTCACTCAAGAAAGCATTGACAGTAAGCATTTCACTTACTTGGTTAAATTTGTTCCTAATATTGTATTCTATTTGATGCTATTATAAATGGGATTGTTTTCTTAATTTTCTTTGTCATAGTTCATTGTTGGTGAATAGAAACACAACTGATTTTTTTAATTCTAAATACCCGCATTTTACTCACTCTGCTTATTCTAACAGGTTTTTTATTGAGTCTGTAGGGTTTTCAATAGGTGATCTAACCATTGTTGAGGGTATTGAAGTCCCTGCCATTATTGTATTGCTGTCTATTTCTGCCTTCATATATGTTGATATTTGCTTTATGTATTTAGGCGTTCCTATGTTGAGTGCATAAACATTTACAAATGTTAAATCCTCTTGATGAATTGACCCTTTTATCATTATATAATGACTTTGTCTCTTATTACAGTCTTTGAGTTAGTCTATTTTGTCTGATTAAGTATATCTATTTCACCTTTCTTATGGTTTTCACTATCAAGGAAAATCTTTTTTCCATCCCTTCACTTTTAGTCTGTGTATGTCCTTAAAGCTGTAGTGAGTCTTTTGTAGGCAGTATGTAGTTGGGTTTTGATTTTTATTCATTCAGCCACTGTGTACATTTCTATTGAAGAATTTATTCCATTTACATTTAAGTAATTATCAATAGGTATGGACTTAATACTGCTATTTTGTTCATTGTTTCATGGCTGTCTTGTAATTCCTTTGTTCCTTTCTCTTTTGCTCTCTCCCTTTGTAATAAGATGATTTTCTGTAGTAGTATGCTTGGATTATTTATTCTGTGTGTGTGTATCTACTATAGGTTTTTGCTTTGTGGTTACCCTGAAACTTAAATTATATTTATAACAATCTATTTTAGGCTGATTATAACTTAACTATGCACAAAAGCTCCTTATATTTATACTCCCTCCCATTTTATTTCTTGGATGTCATAATTTACATCATTTTACATTGTATAACAGCAAACAATTATCGTAGTTATAGTTATTTACAATACCTTTGTCTTTTAACCTTCATACTACAGTTATTAGTGATTTACCTACCATCAGTACAATGTTAGATTATTTTGGATTTAACTATATATTCACCATTACCAGTTAGTTTTATACTTTCATATGTTTTACTGTTACTGGGTATGACCCTTTAATTTCATCTTGAAGAACTCCCTTTAACATTTCTTTTAAGGCCAATCTAGTGGTGACGAACTCCTTTAGCTTTTGTTCATCTGGAAAACTATCTCTCCTTTAATTCTAAAGGATAACTTTGCTGGGTAGAGTATTCTTGGTTGGCAGGTTTTTCTTTTAGCACTTTGAATGTATTATGCCACTCTGGACTGCAAATGCTCATAGTCTTATTGGGATTCCCTTGTATTTACCATGTTTCCCCGAAAATAAGACCTAGACAAACAATCAGCCCTAATGCATCATTTGGAGCAAAAATTAACATATGACCCAGTCTTATTTTACTATAATATAAGACTCAGTCTTACTTTAAGACTGGGTATAATATAATATAATATAATATAATATAATATATAATATAATATATAATATAATATAATATAATATAATATAATATAATACCAGGTCTTATTTTAATTTTTGCAAAAGATCTAAATTTTGCAAAAAATCTAATGCAAAAGATGCATTAGAGCTGATTGTCCAGCTAGGTCTTATTTTCGGGGAAACACAGTAATAAGCTGCTTTTCTTTTATTACTTTAAAGATACTATCCTTGTCTTTAACTTTTGATAATTTAATTATTATATGTCTTGGTGTAGGTATCTTTGGAATAAGGTCTGAAGATTTAAGGGATAGCATGGTGACTACAGTTCAAAATACTCTATTGCATATTTAAAATTTGCTAAGAGTAGAATTTAAATATTCTCACCCAAAAGAAAAAAAAGTAAATATGTGAGGTGATGGATGTGCTAATTAAATCAATGGGGGAGTCCTTTCACAATGTACACATATACCAAATCATCACTTTATACACTTTAAATATGCCTCAGTAAACAATCCTTAAATAAGAAAACACTGCCAATTGTTATTGGATTATTTTGTCTACAACTTACTGTTCATACTAACTTACTGACAGCTGTAGATACAATAATCTTTATGCAGGCATCTCTGAACTCTGAAAATTATTTTAAGGGTTCCCCCAGGATTTAAAAAAAAAAATGAGAAAGGCTTGTCTAGAGAAAAGGAAATAAAATGTTGACATATACTGGATGAGACTGAAAGGTTAGGACTAGATCTGGAGCGGAGCTGCCATAGACTGAATGTTTCGTCCCCTCAAAACTCATATCTTGAAACCTAATCCCCAATGTGATGGTATTTAGAGATGGAGCCTTTGGAAGGTGACTAAGTCATGAGGGCAGAACCCTCATGAATGGGATTAGTGCCCTTATAAGAGATCCTAGAGTCCGCTTGCCCCTTCTGCCATGTGACACAGCAAAGATATAGCAAAAAGACATCCATCTAAGAACCAGGATGTGGGCTCTCACCAGAGACTGAATCTGCAGGTGCTCAATAATGGACTTCCAAGCCTTGAGTAATGTTGAATTCTGCTAAAAGAACAAGATTTGCCCTGAAGATCACATCCAGTGTGTTCTTATAAAAAACAAGGGACAACATTAGCAAGATTTGGCCTGAAGATGACATCCATTGTGACCTAACAAAAAGCATGGGACAACATAAGCAAGAGTAGATTTGTTGAAGTTTAGGTACCGAAGCCAAATCAAGCAAGGAGAAAAGTAAGTACAGGATGAGCAGGTGGGATGCAGCAAATTAAGAAAACCTTGAGAAGTTGGTTGTGAAGGAGAGTAGAGAGATAGGGTGGTTACTGGTAAGCCTGTTTTTAACATTGAAGGACATGTGGCCAGAGTACAAACGGTGGCCCATGTGCTATATGTCTAAATATTTAAAGTTATAAATGGAGACATTTTAAATAAAAGATCTATATTCCTACCTTAATCTTTATTATATATTTATAATATACAAAGGCCAGGTTAACGTTTGGAATTTTTGGACTTCTCAGATTTTTGCACTAAAATGTGGTAGCAAGGAGTGTGCCTGCTTCAAGTCTGTATCCTTGGCCAGTAATTTGTTTATCCTTCTCCTTTGGTCCCCTGAGGGACCTTCCACTCATGTATGAGGACACCCCAGTCTTGATGTCCAAGCTGTAGCCACAGCCCCTGCAGATACTCCCAATTGTCTACATCTCTGACCCAGGTGCAGTGTGGTCCATACTTGGGAGGATGGTCCTGAGAAGCAACTTGTTCAGGTCCTGGAAGTGGGCTTGAGGTCCCAGGTACTTGAAGTATGATTTACAAGGAGGGAATGTGAACTCTGGGTGGATACATCTGCTTGGCTCTGTGGATTCCTGGCTCTATAAAGAGCAATGTGGTCATCAGACCAAGGCCTTCGAAAGCATAGGATCTATGTCAGAGGTCCCACTTGCTTAGTTCTGAGGGTGATAGTGAAAGCTGGAAAGAGGGAATTTTTAAAACTCCAGGCACATTTTCCCCTCTTTTGGAAATGAATTGTTCTTCTTGGCAGGTAAGTAGAATGGTCTGTTTTTATTTTAGTTTTTCCTATTTAATATTATCTGGAGGAGGAAATCAATAGGCTGTAGTATGGTTTCAAATGAAATAGTCTGGTTACTGAATTCTTGTAAGACATTGATTTGTGAGTTATTTATTCAAGTTCACTGAATAAGCAATTTACAAATCATTTTTCATTGAACTTGATTCAGCACTCTGAAGTAAGTAAATAGTGAATCTCTATCAGGCTTTTTGTGCAATGTCAGTCTTGCCTAAATAGAGAACACTGAATTTATGTTATAAATCTAACTCTATTGTGCTATATTTGGATTCTATTTTGTTGTTGTTATTCCTGAGATTCACATAAAGGCTAGAACTACATTAGCAAAATAAAACGAAAAATAAAAGCCTGCAACATTATTTGCTGCAACAATATATTTCAAGTTTAAGATGTTTCGGCCTTAATTATCCACATGACCAGCTTAATTTTCTTCATTTTAATAGTGCAAAACTGTCCAAACATAGAGATTTTTCCTAGCCTTGTTCCTTTTAAATTTTGATAATAATATTAGATTAAAAACACTGTCTCTTATACTCTGCCTCTAAACTTAAAATTGGTAGATCTCCACAAGAAGGATTTTCAATATATTTTTCCAAGTCAATATAATTAATCCACTACATACAATATTTGATGTAATGTTACAAAATGTACAGATTTTGGAAATATCTCATTTATCATATTAAAAAAGACAATATTAATATTCTACTACCCTATTCCTTTCTCTACTTAGATTCGAAGAAGGAGAGAAACTGTATTAAAATTCTTATTGTTTAAGAAATCATTAGAGAACAAGATAATGAGAGGAAATTGTCTGGTAATTATCAAATAACTATTTTGATAATTAATAAACTGGAAGAATCAGAGATTAGAGATATGAAACAAAGACATGTTTAGTTATTTAAAATAACGAATTGACCTAAAGGTCAATCAATGAAAATTATTCCCAGAAACTCTCCTGTTACATGGATTTATACAACTATATTATATGGTATATAAATGCCTTATGAATTACTCTCACATTTCCTTCTGTTTCTTCCACGTTTGATGTAGAGTATAATAAGAGACCCCGAAGTACTATTTAGAACTCTCATGAGTTATTTGAAAATCAGGAAGATTTCAACAATTTTGATCACATTAATGATTGCTTTTCCTCATTAGGATAAACTCAGCTTTTGAAAAAATATTAATAATAAGGCAGTAGGCAGAGCCTCACTCATAACCTAATTACATACAAAGGAAGCAGAGATCTGCAGCCACATGTCAGGCTTTATTGATGCTTTTCCCAGGTTCATGGGTACAAATATGCCCATCTTCTTTTGAACATGAAATCAAAAAGCAGAAAGCAAATAAACAGAAGATGGCCAGATGACTTTGTCTTGATGCTGAGTAAAGGAGAAAATCTGTTTTTCTCTTGGAACATACCCTTAAAGTGACTCTTTTCCACAAAAGACACTTAAAATGCCCTCACTATAACTCTCCTTGCTGCAGAGCACCCATGTCTCATTCAGAATGCTCATCAGGCAGCAGGAACACAAAGACTCTTCAACTAAAGGGGTCCGAGTGGCAATGCCAGGCAGCCATTCTCACTAAGAATGCGCATAAAGCATTTGGGGGACAAGCTAAGTCTTCTGTGGAACTCTACCAGGAATGATTCATCACTTAAAGTTGTCTTTTGTGTGATTCTGGAAGTAAAGATTAAAAAAAAAAAAGTCATAATTGGCTTGAAACAAAAGTACAGACATCATGGCACAAGAAAAGTGTGAAATCCACTAAAGGGGATTCTCCCATGACCAGAATTTTTGTGAGCAGATTTGAGGTTATTACCTATTCCTAAGCAAAGAGGAAGTGAAAGATAGACATTGACAGCCAACCCAATAGCTTTTGCAAATAGTTGTATATAAATATGCATATGAGACTGAATAGAGTTCTTATTTGAACACTATCAAAAAATCCTTTTGTTGGTTTTGCAGAATATTAAGTTAAAAATGCTTCTAGGTACTACTATAGTTAGATAGCTGAACTGAAATATATCAGGTTGTTGAATTAGGCTTCTAGTGAGCACAGTGGGTGACCCAGGTAATCTGTACCCCATCTCAATGGAGCACATTAAATAATGTTTTTAAGAAAATGGATCAAAAGTAGAAAACTTTTGCAATAGTCCTTCATTTTTGTTCTAGAATGATTCACAATATATGAATAATGTAGTTAATAGAATCTCACTACACATGCTTGGATGAACTAGAAATATAACTTTATATTCTATAACAACTTAAATCCATTGCAAGCCTCCTAAGGGAGAAGAAATATATTCAGTGAATTTGAGGTTTCTATTCTTCCTTCTTAAGGTTGTATCAAAGAGCAAGAAGGTTTACATTTGGCCAATCCATGACAGATGGGAGAAAGGCACGGATTCTTGGATCCTTGAATCACTTGGACACAAGGTAAGTTCTAGCTTGTAATAAGCCTCAATTCAGTGAACCTGAGGTATGGGCTCTCTGCAAAACTTTCTATGGCTTGCAATTATCTCTAGGAAGCTCATAGTCATTTCTTGTTTGAGGTCTTATACTATCTCTGGGCTCTAACCAAGAGATGGACACAGATGATGCTCCCTCTAAGGCCCATTAGCACATTTGTGTGTCATTTCTTCTCCATCTCTTCCTTTCCCAGACTAAGGAAGTTGTTTTCAATATGCAAATTAGGTTTAGGTAACCTGATACTCTTCCCCTTATTTCTCCCAAATATTCAGTCTAATCTTTGAAAACTTTTCCTTCTCCTAAAGGCTTAGAATTTTGTAAACCACAGTTAGGATAATGCATGGGGTTTCTTTTCTCTTTGTACTGTCACTCCTATCACCAAAAGAATTAGAGTACCTTAGCTACTCCAAACAGGTATTGCCATCCAAGAGAAATAACCACAGGGGAGAAAAATAATATTGGTTAATAGCTTTTAAAAAGTGTTTGTTTGTTTGCTTTTGCAACAATACCTTTTATAATGAGATAACCAAAAAATGACTTTTTATTTTGAAATTCTAACACATACATCTTATAAAATACTGCCACACGTATACACTACAGCATGGGTTTTGGCTTTATATCACCAACTTTCATGGGCCATGAAAAGCAAGTGATGCATAAATGGTACCTGGAAGAATACTCTAGGCTGAAAAACTTGTTTTTTTAAGATCTTCAAAGAAAAAAAGATAAAAAAAAAAAAAAAAAAAAGAAACCCTTGCAAGTTAGGCTTCAACAATCTAAATATTATGATTTTCACTTTTTAAATATCACCTTGTTCTGAGCCCTTGCTTTTAATGATGAACAGAAATTTCTAATTATGTCCAGCGGCAGTCATGACATCAAACAGGAAGAGAAAGCCCTATGCCTAACACACACCCAGGAGAGACGTCCTGCAGAGGAAATGTCAAGAACAATGTTATGCCAGGGATTTCTCTAAACCCATCATTGCCAGGCACCTGTGCTCCAGGGCGTCCATCCAACCAACCAGAGAGCAGGCACCTTGCCATTTCAGCAGATGGGTATTAATGCTGAAGGCAAAGGAACCATGTACAGTATATATTTCAATTACGAGTGTGGAAACTTGGAGTCCCAGTTGGAATCATGTCCATTCCTTTCAGAGCCAGTAACAAACTACAGATTGTACCATCCAGAATGTGCTTTACACAGAATGAGCTTTCAGGAAAAATACACATTTACAAAGGGAAGAACATATTTTATATGACAAGTTGAGAGTCAAAGGAAACAAGCTGAATAGTCCTTAAAGAAGTGTCCTAGACTTTTTATTTCTACTGAAAAGCATTGAATAGGCACAGGAAAGGGAATGTTTCCACCACACAGATATATTATGGTAGAAATGACAGAATTTTGAAAGCCTGTGTATCCCTAAATGTCAGTGTGTATTTCCGTTTTTTGAAGTGTTCTAGTCAAACAAACCTCAAAGGTGAAGTGGCTTCTGGGACAGAATCAGCTTGCATTTTTTGTCTGCATATTCTAAGACACAGATGTCCAAGTCTGTCCTTCTGGGTCATACTGACTTCTACATTGTTAAATTTTAAAAGGATTTCAAGTAAAAATGTCTAGGTCTCATATTTATTACTAGTATTCTGGCCAATTATCATTTCAGTATATGATAACCTAGAACACTGTATCACTCTGCATTTAATTATTTACATAATATCATTAGCATTGTCAAAAATTCTTTAAATACTCCCTTAATACTTTATATATTATTCTGGCCAGTCAGCATTACAAAGCAGTGGTCACACCTGGGCAAATGGTTGCAATTATCCAAAGAAACATCATCTAGATTGTTTCATTGCTTCAGCATAAAAATACACAAATGCCTTCTAAAGGGTTGTAATCTGTTCTAACTAGTTGAGGTATAAAAAGAGAGATTGTTTTTCTTTACATTGACCAAAAACATACCCATTATTGCACTTGGGACATCATTAGTTCTTACGAAATCGTTTTATAACACTTGGCGTTAGTATATGGGAAGAATGTCAGCCTATCTCGGGACGTCATCTAGCCCATTAAATGTCTCTAAAGTCTTGTTCAAAGATTCAACTATTTATTTTATTGACCACAAACGCTGCTGATATCCTACTTCAGGGAAGCAGTCACAACTCAAGAGCCAAATGGGAATTAGGTATAGTGGTAAGGGTCCTGTGGAGCCATGCAATGTGTTACAGTTATGTACCGGTTACAATGGCACAGACTTAGGCCACTGCAGTTATTCCCAAACCTGATATAGTTCTGCTTCGTTTCTAACATGCTGTTGAGGCTTTCTTTTAATAATTGGCTCTGATAACACAGAGACTATAAAAAGTAACACCTGTAACACCCGAGGGAGATGTACAGGCAACCAGATTGCTGAACTAGTCACCAGAGAATGAGAATAACAGCAAGGAAAACAGTCACTGTACTTACTGTCTGTCCAATGAGAAGCAATGTGACAAATCTAATTCCTAACCTTCTCATCATTTCCAGTTCAGATTGGCTCCTGTTTCCCCTTTCTCTTAGAGTCTTAGAGTTAAGTTTGGAACTCCCACATTTCTTTCACCATCGTCCTGAAATAGGGGTCCCCACAGGCATATGCCCAGCATCAGGCTGGTCCAGATCTACATTCCCAGGAAAGAAACAGACTTCCTGGCCTGGGAATAGCCACCAACACTGGTTTTCAGTGGCGTCCAATCTCACCAGAGCCACTCCCTCCTAATTACAATAATTATATTGTACTACATATCATGAATACATTAACCACTTACTAACACTGCCTCATCTAACCCTCTCAAAAGTTTAAAGCAGACCCAGCCTTCAGATCTAACATTCTCTTTCACAACAATATTGTGTCATTCCACATATACTATCCTGAAATGAAATTCATAACTAATATAACCTACCTATACACATAATTAAAAAAATTAATAGAATGCTCTAGCTATACTATAAAAGAGAAATAAGAGATTTATATTAAAATAATGTTTATGTTCATTAATAGATTTCAGTTACTTTGTTTGAATGAGGAAATGCCACAGCAAAATGACTCCAGAAGACACAATGAGGTAGTCAGTGGTTTGCACCTATATGTGGTGTCACTGTAACTGCAACCTCCTCAAATACAGTCTGATAAGGCTGTTTTACTGAAGATCCAATATCATGTTTAGAGTTGCTACTGGCTGTGTGAGGGTTTTTTTCCCCAAAAGAGTGACCAACTTTCGATAAGCAAGCATAAACAAAACAAAATCTTCCCTCAATTTAAATGACAGTAATCCTGGAAAATTCAGTGTATTTCAAAACCATGCCAAAAAAAAATAAAATAAATAATAATAATAATAATAATAATCTTATGTTTCTATGCAAAACACAGTTCCTTAATAGGCTTAGATAATTATAAAGAGGATTTTCACCTACATGCATGCCTTGAAGACACTGAAAATTAGTTCAGGGCATGATAGAATCCTCCATGGTTGGACTGTCCCACACATTGCAGGGTGCCTCCCTGGTCTCTGCCCTCCAAGTGCTACCATCTTTTCAAATCCTGGGACCACAAAAACTTCCTCCAAGGGAAAGCACTACCCCCTCCCCATTTTGAGAATCACCATCCTAAAAAGTAAACATCATTAGTCCTATTTTACAAATGATAAAACCTGTTCTTGGAAATTTGCCTAAAGTCAAATAGCTAGTAAATGAGACCCAAAGCCAGGTCTATTTTTTTCTAAAGACTGGGCTCCTCTCATTACACTACACTGACTTCCTGGGCCAATTATTGCTCCATTTAGAACATATACAGATAATTTAATTAGGTAGGGCTGAAATGAGGACTAACCAGTGCCTAAACTCCAGACTCATGTTCTAGAAATTTCTATCTATGTGCAGCCTTACGTAAAATTCTATGGCTTCTTTAGCACTTCCACTATCTGTTCATTTATTTATCTAGTTTTCTAATTTCTATTTTGATTCTAAATTACTTTAAATTGATTGTAATTCTGTAAAAGTTGAATCAAAGAAAATAAAGAATCTGAGCTATGAAACCAACTATTTTAATTCAGTTGTATGTATTAAGAGTGTTCTTTACTACTCTAACATAATTCTGGGGCAGCCTTCAACAAGGATCCTTTGAACATGTAATCATCACCTTTCTCTTAAATCTACCCACCTTCAGGTTCTTCACTTTGGCCTTCCCCACTGCTGAATACTCACTTGCCAAATTTGTTCTCTCAATATAAGACTATAAAGCAGGGATTATCTCATCAATTAAAAGGACCTTTTCTTATATAATTTCTACATAATAATCATCAGTATTTCTAGCCTCCTATTGCTAGGAACACTAAAGTGGTGGTTCCTAAACTTTAGCGTGCCTCAGAATCATCAGGAAAGCTTGTTTAAATACATCTTGCTGGACCCCACCCCAGAGTTTCTGGTTCAGGAAGTCTGAGGTGGAGGCCAAATTCTTCTAACAAGTTCCCAGGCACTTCTGATCCTGTTGATCTGGGAACCACACTTTGAAAACCACTGAGAAAACTTCTCTCCACTAATACTGGATAGAGGAACTACTCTATAGAGTTTACTTAAGGACTGAAAAACTATATAAATATTTAGTTGGAACATACTGAACTAAATATTGAACAAATTGGTACTGAAACCTTCATTACAGTTACTTTAAAAATCCTTGAACTCCTGTTGTGAGGTGATTAAGAGGTGTGACTAAACTAAGTTTCCATACCAGCAACTTCAACACTTTAACTAGGAACCTTTTTACCCAAGAAAAGTCATGCTATAGTAAATGCAGCAAGACCTACAATTATACAACAATACAATATCAGTAATAATAACTAATATTTATTGAATATTTACTATAGGCAAGGTGATATACTAAGCACTTCCCTTGAATTGTCTCAATTAACATCAACCTTGTAAGATTCAGTTATAACATTCTTATTTTATAGTCAAGCAAATCAAGATGCAGAGAGGCTACATAACATGTCCAAGGGATCAGTGCCAGAGAACTTGTTTTGTTTGGCTCCAAAACATGAGTGCCTATCCACCCTGCTAAATGGGTCCCTCAACAGTTTCCCCAACTCTTCCTTCCTTCAGTAGGTGTTAACACTGACTAAAGCCCTTCAGCCATGAGATACAGGTGTTCATGAACATCACAAATACATCCCACATATGGAAAACTCCCTAGTGCCTCAGTGGTCCCATTGTGAAGTTGTTAATTACCGGATATGTGTGACTTTAGGATCCAAAAGATTGAAAGATCATGGATTCTTTAATTAGCCTCATGCTCTTTTATCATATGCAAATCTGACCTTTTAGGCATGACGGACCATGATAAAATATGTTAATGGATGGTTAGCATGTGTCACCTTTCTATGAACTGTAATAAATTCAGAACAATGTTAGCATACTTTATATTAATTTTTGCAATTATTCCACAAGCTTGGCTTTAACTTCTTTCTATAAGGGCTCTGAGTGACCATCATGTAAAACATGGTTTGAACATTGAAGTAACAGTCTGCTGATGTGGGAGGAGTCTTAATAAAACATGAAAATTACTGTGAAAACCTGGCTTTATCTAGTCTCCTCAGCCACATCATGACCTGAAGTGAGGAACTCTAAATAAAGAAAAAGAGCAGTTAGAATAAATCTTTCCTTCATAGTTGAAAAACAACAATAAAATAAAACGTCTTTTTAAATAAATGACTACAAAAGTTAATAAAATGTCAGTAGGATAAGTGATCAACTGTTGTGACATTAAGAATAAGAAGTAATACATATTCTAAAAGGTTAGCCCACAATTAGGGTGTCATTTTACTTCATTCACATTACAGACTATAAATATATCATCTATAAACAGTCTAGAAAACACACTGTGATAAGTAAAACCATCAATCCTTGTAGCAAAATATTATTCAAGCCAAAGCCCTCACCGTTTATAGGAAAAAATTTATAGTGTGACTTACTAAGATTTTTATGGCAATATTGATGCTTTGTTTTTGAATTAACAAACCACTCACAGCTTATCTCTAAATATCTAGGTTTCTAAATAACTGGGTCATATAATCTTTTGGAAAGTGATTTCCTATAATCATTTTTGAGGAATTCACCTTTAATTAACAGGAAAATGTTTGATGTACCTCTATGTCTTCCTTGTGAGAATAAATTTTTGCCTAAGGTATAGTTTAAAACAAAATTTTCTTAATTGGTTCATTATAGAGCAGTATGCTAACACATTGCAAGAAAGGCAAAAGAATGATTTGCAGTTAACAGTCTCCACACAGTATGACAATCACAAATACTTCCAAAATTGTAGGCTTGAGATTATTTTATCATATTAATAGAAACTCAACTAGCTTGTATTTATAAATATAATAGGTGAAAATTTTGAAATAGTATTTTCCACTTGTTTTTCTAATATTGGCATTGATTTTTCACTGTATCTGAACAAGGTGAAATGAAAATGGATAAAAACGGTATATACATTGCATAAAAACAAATGTTCTTTCCCTTTTCCATGTTTTACTGAGTTGACTTTAATGGAAGGATGAGCAGATACTCTCAATCCTAGTTCTTTAACATTTTTGATATCTGCTCAATTCTGGAAATGTTTGAATTGTGGCTGAGGACAGAAAGGGAGGTGGAAGAATGAGGGATGGAGACAGATTTGGGATCAGAGCTGAAGACAAAGGGATAGGAGGAGACAGGGAAGGAAGGTGGAGAAGAGTGTAAACAAATTGGGGCTAAAGTCAGAGAAAGGCAGAAAACTGTCTAATGGAATAGGCTGAAGATGAATTAGAAGTAGAGACATAAAAGGGAAATCATGACAAATTGTCTTCAGGATCTGGAGCATCCAATACCTTAATTTCTCTTTCCAAAATAATCCAGATCGCAGAGGTTCTATCACACCATGTATAAAGTTCATATTCTAGCTAGATATAAACATATGACAAATGAAAGTTTGTTACATCTTCTAATGATTAGCTAGAACAGAAAATACTGGAAAACAACAACAACAATAATAATAATAGCAATAAGAAGAAGACGACTTCCAGTAAACCAGAAAGTTATGTAGAGCATATTTACGTAACAACCTTTTTTATAACTACTTAAATACTTAGGAGAAGGGACTATTTAAAAGCTATGAAAGTGTGAATGTTCTTCCTTCAACTTTTAAGTAGTTATTATCCTCAAAATGTGATATTATCATTTTTAAGCGAGTCACTGATCACATCCAAAAGTATAGCCATCTTCCCTAAAGGGAGAGTCTCTGCAAAAATGTCAAGGCACCATGACATTCAGTAAATGATTTCTTCTCCAACCAGGTTAACCAAGTAATCAGACAAAAGGGAGAAAATCATACTCAGGAACTATAAATGTTGTGATTGATGCCTATGTAGATACTAAGATAAGTCTCAAAATATCAGAAGAGTTGATTTCATAAAGTCTGTCCTTAATGTGTTGTAATCGTATTTTAAATTGTATATGTTCCAATACATATCAATAACTCCTATCTGATAATAATGATCACAAAAAGCAAAAACATTTGTATATACATATGTTGTATTAGGATTTTTGTGAATTCAGAGAAGGGCCCAATGTGAACCCAGTTCTACTCTCACAACCTTAGGCAATAGGCACAACCTAAATATTTCTAAGATCTTGAAACACAACATAATACCTTTTTTTATAAATAAGAATTAATACTGATTTCTGAAGTGGTGTTTGTGGTAGTTAACTAACATTCTCTTCTATCTAATCTATTTTTATATTCATTAAACTCTCATAATAAATAATGACTATTGGACACAGATCCTAGCTTTGACCTGTTGGATTGCCCAAGGAAATCTTGGCATCTGCTTCCCAGTATGCTGAATCACTGAATAGAAATAGCCTGCAGCTGGTGTCAGACTGGTTCACAATAGCCCATATGCAAAAGGAAACCCGATCACAGTGTTTGACTGAGGTGCATTATTTATGGCCCTTGGTGACTTCGAGCCATGTTACACTGCATTACACAAGTATTGCCTCTGTGGTTCAGGACTGGAGGAGAAACAGATTTTATTAAATACAGCTCATATTCAGTAAGAAAAAAAGAAACAAATATATGCATCTTCCACAATAAGAGTACTTTAACATCTATCAAAAAAGCTATTAATAATTATTCCTTTAGTCTTGAAGCAGTTGATGCTATTTTTATGCAAAATTTTAGATCACAAATCACACTGGAATCAAAATTAGATATTTCTGGTCTTGGCCAGGTCTGAGTCATGTTGTAAAATCCCTAATAAAAATCATTTCCACTGTTGGCACAGGCTGTCTGTTACATTGCCAACCTGGATAAAGGCAGCTCTATACATGGGAGTGAGGGGTCAGCATGGTGTGCCTTCTGTGGAGCCAAAACTATTCCACGGTTCAAATCCTGTGTTCTTGTGCAACAAGCCCTAGAACCCCTCTGTCTCCATTAAGAAGAGTGTTTCTTAGAATACAAATGATAGTAGATCTACGTTTTCTTCCCATTTTAACACTTTTTAATCCTCAGTACCTCCAGACACATGTTTTCAGTCACAAAATCAGAAATATTTCCCCCCAGGAACGCCTACAACTATTTCCTACTACATGTATTGAGAGTACATGAGATGCCAGGCTTTTGCTAAAGTGTTCTGTACACATACTCTCCTAAAGATAACAATAATTCATATGGTTCTTGAATTTCTCTGATTTATTTTGCGTAGCATAAGAATCTCAAGATCATTGATATGTGGGATATAAAACTGAAAACAACAAAGGAACAAGACAAACAAATAAAGAAACAAAAATTCATAGACACAGACAACAGTTTAGTGGTTATCAGAGAGTAACGAGGAAGTGGTGGTAGAAGATGGTAAAAGAGATCAAATATGTGGTGATGAAAGGAGAACTGACTCTGGGTGGTGAACACACAATGTGATATATAGATGATGTATTACAGACTTGTAATTTTACTAACCATTGTCACCCCATAAACTTTAATTTTTAAAAAAGATAACAATAATTCAATGAGTAGTTAATCAGAAGCAGTTATTAGCATAGTATTCCCACCTCTCCTGTTGGTTACTTAGTTTGGTGTCTTCATGCTAGTGTGTACCTAGGTTATTACATTTTTCTACAAGCAGATTTTGTGTCTGTTAAGAACTAAAAGAACCCAGAAGGAGCCTAGAAGGGAAAAGTGAGAGAAAGGAGAGTAAAGACTATTAATAAACCATTTAAGTTTTGTAAGCCAAATACAATTTTTGCAAGCACAAATTTATTACAAGTGATTTAAACAAAAGAACAAAAATGTCTTATTCTCATTTTGTCCCCATATCACTCTTTCCATGCATCTATTACAAAATACAGCAAAATATACCATAATTCTAAGTTTTCATATCTTTCCCTCAATTAAGGCAGGGACCATCCCAATCAATTTTATATTCACAGTGGCCAGCTTAATGTACAGCATTTAGTAGATATACAAATACACTTTTCTTTTTAATGAATGATGACTGAATGAATGAACAGTCTTGAAGCACCTGTCAATGTTTTCACTATCCTCAAGGAGCTCACTATCCTTGGACTCCATTCTAGAAAATACCAACTTTCCAAGGAAATTCCTTAAAAACAACTAACATACAAGTACAAGCAAATGTACTTGGGTTGACCCTTTTTGCCAGCTCAGGATATAAATGATCACATCTGCTTTAATTGCTAAAATAATTGCTGGAAAACTCTCTCCTACAAGAAAGAATTTCCAAAAGTAGCAGCCCCTCTGGTATCTCTCCACTCTTCACCTTACCTGAACCCTTGTACAATATATTTGGAAGGCTTACTCAGAATGAAAGAACGAGTTCTTCTCTGAAAGAGAAGTGAGGTGATTACCTGAGGCTGTAACAAGTTCCCTAGAAAGCCAGATTGGGAATGGTTTGCCTTTGGGGCTATTAATAGATGATAAGTTGAAAACTTGTTCTACAAAAACAATTTGGAAACTTTACTGAGTTACAATTCACATATACTATAATTTACCCACTTAACGAGTGCAATTCAATGGCTTTTAGTATATTACAAAGTTGTTGTTCTTCAAATTTTAATGTTTTCCTATTTATTGCCTTCAGTAGTACCCTTGTTGGCCTGTGTATCTACCCAGGTCACAGTCATTCCTCTGAGAAGGAGAATAAAACTTTAGTGGTACCCAGGGTCAAGGATGCTCAAAGCTTAGGCAACTAGTTTATGATTCCATGCTTTAAGCTCATAAACTTGGCCACTGTTCCCAGAATACAACCCTTATCCTGATGCCAGTTTGCCATCTTCTAAGACTGGTTATTGATCTCAGGTTAACGGTCCAGATTTCCTGTGGTATACACTGAGACATGCAGATCTCCCTTCAAAGAAAAACAAGCTGTGCAACTGTGGGGAATATCATCAGCAGATGCCTCTAGCTTGTAGTGCTTTTAAGTGCCTCATTCAGCTGCACAGAGTAGCTTGACACAAGATCCCACTCCTCTTGGAACAACCCCTGTCCAGTCACTGAGTGAGTCAGGGGTATGAAATCCTAGCCATTTTGGTCTGACATGGGATACTCTGATTGGCAATACTCCTTCCAGAACTTCCTGCAGAGTGGGCTAAGACTTTGCTTCACAGTTTGGCTTTTTCCTCTTTCCAATACTACTTCTCCCTCTTTTTTACAGGTGTTAATCCCTCATAAACATCTCGCATCTCAGACTCCATCTTAGTGTCTCAGGAATGATGGCTGTTCTCGGGATACCAACAGCATAAAGTGGTGACTAGTTATTCAAACTTTCACTAGAGGTAAATTACGTGGGTGTCCCAGTAAAAAGGAGTTCACTGGCTAAAGCCTATCAGGTATTTGTGACATGGGGAAGAAATAGTAGCTCTAAAGACAACAGGGTTGGATGACTATTTCTAAGTGTTACTGATGCTCTACAGAAAGATATTACATAGAAAAGGGTGACAGCCAGTTAAAATCCAGGTATGAAAGCCGGTGAAACTCTTTGGTTACATACATACAAAGAAGTTCTAATTATCCATGGGGAGGGCAGAGAAAGTTGAATACCAAGCCCAGTACATAATAGTATGAATGATTTTATTTCAAAGAAGGTTAAACATAAAACCAAGGGAGGTCTATTATGTGTAGGTCAGAAAAATATGCCAGCTTGTTAGAAAAATCCCAAAGTTGCTGTAAGACCTAGCCAACTAAGAGGAGCCAGAGAAATAAGCATAGAAATGGATTCTGAGGGTATTTGATCAGCTGGACCAGAATATTAAATTGGATATGGAAGAGTCTATTGATTTTGGAGCTCTGTATTCAGATACTCCCTGGTAGATACCCCAGGAGATAGTGTGAGCTTTCTATTAGGGTAGCTCCTAAAAGCATTGGAAAAGTGATGGCTTATTTTGAGCTAAGTTGAAATGCCAAAATTATCATGGCTGACAGTGGAGAAAGGAAATAAGGGCTCAGGGAATTGAGCATCTGAGAATGAATATATCATGTGAGGTTGGAAGAACAACCTGATCATCATGTTTCACAGGAATGCCCAGAAGACACACTATTTACCAAGGCCACGGGGATGCAGTGGTGACACAGCCAACAGCTTCACCAAAATGTTTAGTGGGGACACTCCTCTTCAAGTAGGTTGACAAAACAAAACAAAACAGACAAAAAATTGTTACATAAATTGGCTTGTTGATAGCAAAGAGATGATATGATCCTAAAACCACAGAGCTAGGTAGCAACTCTTAATCTCCATAAGCTGGAGTTGTAATCATTATAATGACTTAGTATGTCAGAGGTGCTGCCAAGAGAACCTGGGCTACAAAGAATTATAGAGACAGTTAACAGAATACAATATCCCACGAGTCAGAGAGACATGTATCCAACAAGGGTACTTCCCAATTTGTAATAACAGAAGAAATCAAGCATGAATGACCAGAGGGCTGACGACAGTTATTCCAATGAAAAGTCACAATCCATTGTCCATTTTCAGATTTGAGCTATTTCCCAGACTCATAACACAATGACTGAAGAGATGGTTGAGTCCTTAGAACGGAGGAGTCTGCACACATCAAGCTTACACAGTAACGATTCCCCCATTCTCTCCTCAAAGGGATCCATGGCCATCTACTCAGAAAACCATACCTTGTAGAAAGGAGGACATCCAGACATTTTAAAGAAAGTTGTATGTAAGTTCAGAGTTGACACTGATATTTGGACACCTTAAATGTCAATGTCTCTCTGGAAGAGTTGGGGAATGGACCAGTTCAGGTCTCTGAAAAACAGATGCTAAATTGGGATTAGAAGTGAGAGAGGTTTATTGAAAGAAACTCCTGTGAAAGATAAAGGGAGAATAAATAGGAGTAGGCAAAGAGAGTCTTGAGTTTTGCTCCAGGACTATGTTAATTCTCTGGCCTTCTTTCATGTGTGTAAGATCATCTAGACATCATACAAAATACTACTTGACCCTTTATTTTGGAGACATTTTGTTGGTTGGGCCAGATGAGCAAGAGGTGGCCAGTATGTTGGAGGTATTGATAAGTGACATGCACTCCAGAAGGAAGGAAATACAATTTATTAAGATTTGGGGGGCTACTACAACCATAAATTTTTAGCAGTCTAATGGCCAGTTTGCCAAGACACCCCTTTCAAAGTAAAGAACAAATTATTGCACCTTGTGTGTCTTACCATAGATAAAGAAGCACCATGCTTGTGGGCCTCTTCCATCTCTGGAATCAGTGTGCTCCACATCCACATCCAGGATAATAAGATTATCAGCTTTAAGTGGATTGCAGAGCAGCAAAGAACTCTACTGCAGGTCTTGGCTGTACTGCAAGCAGCCATCACACTTGGACAATATGATCTGCCCCACCCTGTGGTATGGGATGTATCAGAGGTGGGAAGAGATGCCATATGGCAAGTCCCAGTGGGAAAACCATAAAGTGGGTCCCCTGAAGTTTTTGGAACAGTCTTACCATCTGCAGCATAGAATTGTATAGCTTTTGAAAAATAACTCCTGGTAGGCTACTGGACTATAGCAAAGATGGAATGCCTGACAATGACTCACCAAGTGAACATATGACCAGAACCATCCATCATGAGTCGACTCCCATAAGACCCACCAAATAATAAGGTACTGTGGATCTAGGAGCAATCCATCATAAGGTAAAAGTGGTATATCTGTGAATGAGCACGAGCAGGATTGAAATCAACCATAGTTATGCCATGCTCCTCCCTCAGCTCATTTTTATAGCCGTATGGGGAATCTTGTATCACCAGCTAAAGGAGGAGGAAAATCCTTCTAATGAACATATTTGGTGCAATGTCCCATCTTATTCATTTGGGATAAAACCAGTGAGGTTATAATATATTCAGACTTGTAAACAATGGTGAAAGGTCTGACCAACTCTTCAGGGATATGGAAAGAAAGATTCGAAGTTTTGGAATAAGGAGGCTGGATTAGACATGTAGAATACCTATGAGATAGACATTTGTGAATGGACATGAAGTGTGAAGATCTGTTATCATAACTTGATGCCCACTAAAGAAAGGATGCGATAATCCACCAAGTAGACCAAAAAAGCTCAGTCAGTTAATGCCAGTCATCCTTTGTCATCTGCCACCTCAGTGTTGGCTTGAGGAACAGATGAATAAAGAAGTCATAGTGGCAGAAAAGGAGATAATGTATGTGCCAACATCATGGACTCTCACTTATCAAGGCTAGTTTAGCTACTGAATTTCTAACCTGTTAATGACAAATATCAATGTGGAGCCCCTGACATAGCATCATTGTTCAAGGAGTCCATTCAGCCACATGAACCACTTCCATCCTGGAAGGACCATTAGTTTATATTCATAGGACTATGTATAACATATATTCCAGGCATGGGTTTGCTCTTTTTGCCCAAAGACCTCAGGCAGCACTCTGAGGAATTATTAAATGTCTGATGCGCCAGTATGGAATCAAACCTAACATTTCCTCAGACCAGGAGACGACTTTATAACGTAGGATGGGCCACTGTGGGCCATGACCATGACATTCACTGGTTAGTTCACAAACCACACTCTCCAGACATTGCTTGCCTACTAGAGCTTTGGAATGTCCAGCTGAATGAACAGCTGAAGCCCCAGATGAGAGGCAAAACTGTGTGGATGGGGTGCAGTCTTCCAGGATTCAATATTCACATAGAATCAAAGAACTTTATACAGCACTGTGTCTCTGATAGGAAAAATTCAGGGGCCCAAGAACCAAAAGGTAGAAGCAGGAGTTGCCCTATTTACCATCATAACCAAATATCCATGGGGAACTCTGATTAAAGATCCTGGCCTACAAAAGGTTGCCAATTTCACCAGGGGACACCATAAAAGTCCTATGAGCTCTGACTGCTGTCTGGAGATTTGGGGCAAGAAGAAAAGTCATCATCTTGGCAGGAACAACTGAATTGGATCATCAGGAAGAGGTAGGACTGCTGTTATACAATGAAGGATGGGAGAAATACATGTAGGACCCAGTGGAATTACTTGGAGACCTCGTGGTAATCCTCTGCCCTTGTAAGTATAAATAGATCAGCAATGCAGACATAGTGACTAAGAGATTGGACCCCTCAGGGATGAGAGTCTGGCAATACTACAAGGTAAGCCACCAAAGCCAGCAGAAATGGTGGCTGAGGGTGCAAGCAATCTAAAAGAAATGGTGCAGGGAAAAGAAAGTAGCCCTAAGATCAACTGCAGTAATAGGGATAGAGTTGACTCTTTTAACTTTCCCCTCAGGAAAAGAGGCTCATCAGAATCCTAGAAGAGGTAGTCCCCAAACATACAGAGAAGTGGACACAAGTGACAATAAAAGGGGGAACTATGACAGATATGGAGATGTGCTACCCAGATCCTTCTTCAGTAAAGGAAATGCTGGCTTCGGGGTTTGCCACAGCTGTACGAGTTATCCACTGCTGCTAACAAACTACCCACCAAATTTAGCAGCTTAAAACAAGAATTTTATCTCAAATGTCTATGGGTTATGAATCAGAATATGGCTTAGCTGGGTGCCTCTGGCTCAAGGTCACTCATGAGGTTGTTGCTCATTTGTTGACTGGGCTGCAGTCTCATCTGAGGGTTCTACTGTATGAGGGTTTGGAGGGTTCACTTCCATGCTGACTGACATAGTCCCTCAGTCCTTCTCCAAGTGAGACTCTCTGGAAAACTGTCTCACAACATAACAGCTGGCTTCCCCAGGGTGAGTGATCCAAGAAAAAGTGTGAGAGTATGCCTCATCCAAGGTCATACCCTTTCCAGGTCAGCCCACATCCAATGTCTGAATAAGGCACAGATAGAAAGGCCCAGACGTTTTACTCTGACAGGTAACACTCACCTCCAGGCTCCCTGCCAGGTTGTCCTGGATATTGTCAGGCCTGCATCACAGTTTAGCTTTTTTCCTCTGCTCAATCCTGCTTTCCCCTCTTTCCTCTCATGATAGTTGGTCTCTAATGAACACCTTATTCCCCAAACTCCACATCCCTTGATGGGGAAAGGTTTGGGGAGGTGGTGGTAGGTGCTTTAGTTCATTTCTTATCATTGCTGAGTGTTTTCCTCCCAAGAGACCCTATGTCCCCTCTATTGGTCCACTACTTCCTCCCTACGGACCAGACCTATAAGCCAATGGACCGGAAGGGCCAGTCTCATCTAAGCCTAAAACGGTCTTGTTATACTTTTCCCAAGTTAGCAGCTACCTTCTGGCCTTTTATATTTAAGATGGGTTTGGTTGTGGAGATGGTAGAGGAAGGAGTTGGGGAGAACTTCTCAGATACTTTTTTGTGAATTGTTAGGTCTACCCTACACTTAGTAATTTAACCTCAATAGAGATACAACTAACTTTTGAATGGCAAATTTCTTAAAATTTCATCAAATCTATCTAGTAAACAAATAATGATAATATGAGAGGTTTTCTCATAGAGGTGCATAGGGATTGAGAGGAGGCACATCAAATGAAGCAAATAACTTAGTTTTGTTTCTATTTTTGTTAATAATCTAGTGATTTAAAACATTTTAAATTTGGAAGGCACATACTACTTAGGTTCCACGTCAAGCTGTGATGAAATAAGAACTCTCCAATTCTTTTGAGTGTACATAAATGATCAAACATAATCCATACAATTTAGAAGCAGAGTTATAATGAAAATGCAAATTAATTCAAATGTCCATAATGAGATCACTCAGCCATATGGTCACTCATAAAATTTCTAATTATTAACATCAGTAGCCCAGTCAGAAGGCAAAATGGAAAAATTATGTTGTAGTTTGATTTCCTTAGAATATTTTTAAAATTTTCATTGAATTTCAAGAAATAGTTTCCATCTCTGAAATACTTTTTTACACCAAAGAGCACTGTAAACCTTGTAACTACAAAACTTGTAACTATAATAACAATAATAATTATTTCCCATGTTGTATAATGAATAAAAAGGTCAAAATACTACATTCATAATGTAGCATACAAAATAGATACATATCAACAGGGACTCCATAATGAATAAAATTAGTACCTATACTGTGTCAGGAACTGTTGTCGGCATTGGAGAGATACAGCAGTAACCCAAACTGACAAGAGTCCCTGCCTTCATGGAGTCTTGCAACCCAGGGAGACAGAAAGCAAAGCATGTTTTATTAGAATCATGGTGCTAAATCTGTCTAAAGTATTTACTGACTGCTTATTTTACTGCTTTTTTTTTAGCAAAGAAACATATTTCCGAAGGTTAGCACTTAACACAGGCCTATAGGTAATGTTTTATCGACAAAGCTGTTGATGATGTCCCAGTTTAGTATTAAATAAAAAGAAAATGTTCAAGAATTCATAAACATTTGACCTATTATTATGTTAAAGAGGATCCTTGGAGGAAAATCCTACTGAATAAATTATTTACCTTAGTCAATTGTACAGAAGTAAAAGTTAACTGTTGGCTTCTGGAAGACAGAAGGAGAAATAGTGCAGTGGTCTGACTGTGTTTACAAGGACACTGGCAAACTCTTTTACTAATACAACTAACAAAAGGTAGAGTTCTTGATTCAATGACTGTTCAAATACTTAGAGCAGTTTTACTTCACACTGTAATCATCATGTTTAAAGAGCCATCATTTTTTTCCACCCTTGATTCAAAAGAACCAATACTTTGTGTAACAATCTAGGACAACCTTAGTAAAGTAACCTAAGGACCCTTAAATATCCAGCCCTTTTCTCCAAACAGTGCTAATCTCTTAGTCTGGCATCCTTTACCTCCCCCTTCCTCTTACTCTATTTTATCCTTACATTGTATTTACAGTAATTTTATGTGTTAACTTGAGTGGGCCAGAGGATGCCCAGACAATCTGGTTAAGCATTTCTGGTGTGTCTGTGAGGTTTAGCATGTGAATTGGTGGGCTGAATAAAGTAGTAGACTGCCCTCCCCAATGATGGTGGGCACCATCTAACCCACTGAGTACCCAAGCAGAAATCAAAAGTGGAGGAAGTTGGATTCTCTCTCTCTCTCTGACTAACTTTTGACCTAAGACATCAGTCTTCTCCTGCTTTTAGACTGGGACTTACACTATCAGTGCTCCTGGTTCTCAGGTCTTCGGACTCAAACTGGAATTTACACACTGGTTTTCCTGGGTCTCCAGCTTGCAAATGGCATATCATGGGATTTCACATGAAATCCTTACAAAAAATCTCCTTTTACACACACACACATGCATGCACGCACACACTCTGTTTCTCTGATACACACACAGTTTCTCTGTAGAACCCTGATTAATACACTATTCAACACCATGCATCAAGAGTCGGTATTAAAGTGACATTTCTTATATTAAAGCTTTCCCTTTATTGCCAACTAAAAAGGAATCAATTCTCTGATCCAACTTCAGTATCTTCTATTTCTCTAATTTCTCATTTTGGCCTTGTCCATGGTACAACTGTCCATGGTAAAATTCTTACCTTAGCCATTGGAGTACTATCTTTATGCCCTCCAGTTTCCAAAACAGTGCTATGAATGTTTCTTACATTAGTTTCACATCCAATGGGCCTTTGTTTATAATTAGATCTGGCTAAAAATGAATGCCAGTTCTTCCATTACTTAGCATTATGGTTGTTGTTAGGGATAGGGGCATCTGTATTAAGTTAGCTCAGTGATTTTTTTCCTGAAGGACAGCCAAGGTAAAGAAAGCCAAATTATGAGCATTTTAAAATGGCAGGGAAAGAGAAGACTAAAGAGAGAACAAAATCATATAGTCATTGGACACCAACCAAGAAAATAGGGTCTCCACATAAGAGCAGAGAGCAAGATCTGGACTAAACTTAGAAACCTGGAAGCAAAAAATGGAAAGGAACTTATGTATAAGACCTAATATCAGGAATATCAAATAAAATTTAAAAATCAGCAAAGGAGAATGAAAAATATTAAAATTAAAATGATTCTAAAGTTTTAAGAAGATAATATAAACCTGCAAAAAAATAAAAAATAAAAAGGATACATTGTAAATGTCCATTAGGAGCAGTTCATTCACTGTCCATAACATCCATGCGTATAATAAACCAAATATACATTGGAAACATTTGTAATCAGTTGATTGCAAAATGGCACTGATATAGATGCTTTTCCTAAAATAGAAATATAATCCCAGTCATGGATAGGTTGAAGTCAAGGTCAAGAATATATCAGTATGGCATATTTTGGAAGTAGGCACAAAATTCCTGGAAATAGTTTACTGTTATCAATATAGGACAAACTAAAATGAACCTCTTCAAAAAAAGTTGAAGAAATGAGTTAGCACACAGGATCAAACTGTCAAATAGGATTCACGTGACTCAGATATTCTACTCAACATCAAACTTAACTAAATAATTACAAGAATACAAGGCACTGAAGATACTTGGATGAAGCAGAACCAAGTCTAGGATATAAATGGCGGCTCCCTAGGTCCTTTCTTCCCACATGGGACATGCACCTCTAGCCCAGGATAATAGATAAGGTCTGAAAGGAAGACTATTGGGTGGCTCACACAGTAGGGCATGTTTAAATTACAAAATGTCTCAATTTTATACGCAATAGAGTTTTGTGGCCTATGTGACATTCTCCAACGAGCTATGTCATTTATCCTGGGTTCCATTTATTTTAGGTAGTACTTATTCAGGGACATCCTGCTGAGGACATTTTAGAGATAAGTTATCTTCCTCCTAGCAAATAGCATTAGTCTATTTACCCAGAGGTCCATTCAACAAGATTAGGCTGAGTGATTTGCCTTTTTTGTTGTTGTTTTTCTTTTTTTCTTTTTTTTTTTAATTTTATTTTATTAAATTTATTGGGGTGACAATTGTTAGTAAAATTACATAGATTTCAGGTGTACAATTCTGTATTACATCATCTATAAATCCCATTGTGTGTTCATCACCCAGAGTCAGTTCTCCTCCCATCACCATATATTCGATCCCCCTTACCCTCATCTCCCACCCCCCACCCCCCACCCCCCTTACCCTCTGGCAACCACTAAACTATTATCTGTGTCTATAAGTTTCTGTTTCTCATTTGTTTGTCTTGTTCTTTTGTTGTTTTTGGTTTATATACCACATATCAGTGAAATCACATGGTTCTCTGCTTTGTCTGCCTGACTTATTTCGCTCAGCATTACTCTCTCAAGATCCATCCATGTTGTCACAAATGTTCCTATATCATCTTTTCTTACCGCCGAATAGTATTCCATTGTGTATATATACCACAACTTCTTTATCCATTCATCTATCGAAGGACATTTTGGTTGTTTCCATGTCTTGGCCACCGTAAACAAAGCTGCAATGAACATTGGAGCACACGTGTCTTTATCTCTAAATGTTTTCAGATTTTTTGGGTAGATACCCAGGAGAGGGATTGCTGGGTCATATGGCAATTCTATTCGTAATTTTTTGAGGAACCTCCACACTGCCTTCCATAACGGCTGCACCAGTCTGCATTCCCACCAACAGTGTCTGAGGGTTCCTTTTACTCCACAGCCTCTCCAACATTTGTTACTATTTGTCTTGTTGATGATCGCCATTCTGACTGGGGTGAGGTGATATCTCATTGTGGTTTTGATTTGCATTTCTCTGATGATTAGTGATGTTGAGCATTTTTTCATATGTCTATTTGCCATTTGTATGTCCTCTTTGGAGAAATGTCTCTTCAAGTCCTCTGCCCATTTTTCAATTGGGTTGTTTGTTTTTTTGTTGTTGAGTTGCATGAGTTCCTTGTATATTCTGGATACTATCCCCTTATCGGAGGCACTGTTCGCAAAAATCTTCTCCCATTCAGTTGGTGGCCTCTTTATTTTGTCAATGGTTTCTTTTGCTGTGCAGAAGCTTTTAAGTTTCATATAGTCCCATTCGTTTATTTTAGCTTTTACTTCCATTGCCTTTGGAGTCAAGTTCATAAAATGCTCTTTGAACCCAAGGTCCATAAGTTTAGTACCTATGTTTTCTTCTATGCAGTTTATTGTGTCAGGTCTTATGCTTAAGTCTTTGATCCATTTTGAATTAACTTTGGTACATGGTGACAAATAGCAGTCCAGTTTCATTCTTTTGCACGTGGCTATCCAGTTCTCCCAGCACCATTTATTGAAGAGGCTGCCTTTGCTCCATTGTATGTTTTTAGCTTCTTTGTCAAAAATTATCTGTCCATATTTATGTGGTTTTATTTCTGGGTTCTCAATTCTATTCCATTGGTCTATGTTTCTGTTTTTCTGCCAATACCATGCTGTTTTGATTATTGTAGCCCTGTAGTACAAACCAAAGTCAGGAAGTGTGATACCTCCATTATTGTTCTTTTTTCTTAAGATTGCTTTGGCTATTCGGGGTCTTTTGTGGTTCCAAACAAACCTGATGATTTTTTGTTCTATTTCTTTAAAATATGCCATTGGGATTTTGATGGGGATTGCATTGAATCTGTATATTGCTTTGGGTAATATGGCCATTTTAACTATGTTGATTCTTCCAATCCATGAGCACGGAATGTCTTTCCATTTCTTTGTGTCTTCTTCAATTTCTTCAATTTCTTTAAGGTGTAACATGAGGTTATTTATTTGGGTTTTCTTGTTTATAGTTTTCAGCATATAGGTCTTTCACATCCTTGGTTAAGTTTATTCCTAGGTTTTGTATTCTTTTTGCTGCAATTGCAAAAGGAATTGTTTTTTGTATTTCTTTTTCTGAGATTTCATTGTTAGTATATAGGAAGGCAATGGACTTTTGTGCGTTGATTTTGTAGCCAGCAACTTTACTGTATTCGTTGATTGTTTCTAATAGCTTTTTGGTGGAGTCTTTAGGGTTTTCTATATATAGCATCATGTCATCTGCAAAGAGTGATAATTTAACTTCTTCATTCCCAATTTGGATGCCTTTTATTTCTTTGTCTTGCCTGATTGCTCTGGCAAGGACTTCCAACACTATGTTGAAAAGCAGAGGTGATAGGGGACATCCCTGTCGTGTTCCTGAATGTAGAGCAAAGGGCTTCAGTTTTTCTCCATTAATTATGAGATTAGCAGAGGGCTTGTCATATATGGCCTTTATTATGTTAAGGTATTTTCCTTCTATACCCATTTTATTAAGTGTTTTAATCATAAATGGATGTTGTATCTTGTCAAATGCTTTTTCTGCATCAATTGATATAATCATATGATTTTTGTCCTTTATTTTGTTTATGTGATGTATCACATTGATGGATTTTCATATGTTGACCCATCCTTGTGCCCTGGGGATGAACCCCACTTGGTCGTGATGAATAATCTTTTTAATGCATTGTTGTATTCGATTTGCTAGAATTTTATTTAGGATTTTTGCATCGGTATTCATTAGAGATATTGGTCTGTAGTTTTCTTTTTTTGTGCTGTCCTTACCAGGTTTTGGTATCAGGGTAATGTTGGCCTCATAAAATGAGTTAGGGAGTACTGTCTCTTGAGTTTGTGCAGAATTGGTATTAGATCCTCTTTGAAGGTTTGGTAGAATTCACTAGTGAAGCCATCTGGTCCCGGACTTTTGCTTTTGGGAAGGTTTTGGATGACTGATTCAATTTCGTTACTGGTGATCGGTCTGTTTAGATTTTCCAGTTCTTCATGGTTCAGCCTTGGAAGGCTATATGCTTCTAAGAACTTGTCCATTTCTTCTAGGTTGTTGAATTTGGTGGCATATAGTCCTTCATAGTATTCTTGGATGATCCTTTGTATTTCTGTGGTGTCCGTGATAACTTCCCCTTTTACGTTTCTGATTTTGTTAATCAGTGTCTTCTCTCTTTTTATCTTAGTAAGTCTAGCCAAGGGTTTGTCAATTTTGTTAATCTTTTCAAAGAACCAGCTCTTTGTCACATTAATTTTTTCTATTGTCTTTTTGTTCTCTATTTCATTTAGTTCTGCTCTAATTTTTATTATTTCCTTTCTTCTGCTGACCTTGGGTTTTACTTGTTCTTCTTTTTCTAGTTCTTTAAGGTGTAACATGAGGTTATTTATTTGGGACTTTTCTTGTTTCTTGAGATAGGCCTGTAATGAGATAAATTTCCCTCTTAAAACTGCTTTCGCTGCATCCAAAAAATTTTGGTAGGATGTATTTTCATTGTCATTTGTTTCTATGTATCTTTTGATCTCTCCTCTAATTTCTTCTTTGACCCAGTCCTTCTTTAAAAGTATGTTGTTTAATCTCCATGTATTTGTGTTTTTTCCCGCTTTCTTTTTACAGTTGATATCCAATTTCAAAGCCTTGTGATCAGAGAATATGCATGGTATGATTTCAATCTTCTTAAATTTGTTGAGACTGATTTTATGTCCCAATATATGGTCTATCCTTGAGAATGTTCCGTGTACACTAGAAAAGAATGTATAGTCTGATGTTTTAGGATGAAGTGCTCTATAAATGTCAATTATGTCCATTTCATCTAATGTGTCATTTAGGGCTACTATTTCGTTATTTATTTTCTGTTTGGATGATCTATCCATAGCTGTCAATGATGTATTTAAGTCCCCTAGTATAATTGTGTTTTGGTCAATTTCTCCCTTTAGTTCTGTTAGTAGTTGCTTGGTGTATTTCGGTGCTCCCTGATTGGGGGCATAAATAATGATGACTGTTATGTCTTCTTGTTGTACAGTCCCCTTCACCATTATGAAATGTCCATCTTTATCTCTTGTTATCTTTTTCACCTTGAAGTCTGTTTCATCTGATATCATTATGGCTACACCTGATTTTCTCTGGGTACCATTTGCTTGGAGTGTCAATTTCTACCCTTTCACTTTGAGTCTATGCTTGTCCTTGTAGCTGAGATGTGTCTCTTGGAGACAGCATATGGTTGGGTTTAGTTTTTTGATCCAATCTGCTACTCTGTGCCTTTTTATTGGTGAGTTCAGTCCATTTACATTTAGGGTGATTATTGATATGTGAGGATTTCCTGTCATTCTGTCTTTAGTTTTCTGGTAAGGCTGTGTCTCCATTGTTTCTTTGCCTTTTTGTTGTTGTCTATTATTTCTGTGTGGTGGTATTCTATGATGTTTCCCTCTGTTTCTTCTTTTATTTCAGTATATATTTCAATTCTGGATTTATTTTGAGTGGTTACCCTTAAGTTTATGTAAAAGAAAGTTTGATATTTAGAGTATTCCATTTTCTTCAGCACGCTTACTTTCTCCATTCCCATATTCCGGTTCAGGCCTTTACTCTCCCCCTTTTTGAGTTGTGGTTGCCACAAATTGTCCCTGTTGATGGTGGTCGAATAGCCTCCTTTAGTATTTCTTGTAGTGCAGGTCATGTATTAGAAAATTCCCTCAGCTTCTGTATGTCTGGAAAGGTCTGTATTCCTCCTTCATATTTAAAGGATATCTTTGCTGGATATATTATTCTTGGCTCATGATTTCTCTCTTTCAATAGTTTGAATATTTGGTTCCACTCCCTCCTGGCTTTTAGAGTTTCTGCTGAAAAATCTGATGATAATCTAATGGGCTTTCCTTTGTAAGTTACCGTCTTCTTTTCCCTGGCTGCCTTGAGGATTCTTTCTTTGTCGTTGATTTTAGACAGCTTCGGTACAATGTGCCTTGGAGAGGCCTGTTGGGATTGAGGTAACTAGGTGTTCTATTTGTTTCTTGGATTCGAGGGTCCAGTTCTGTCCACAAATTTGGGAAGTTCTCATCGACAATTTGTTTGAATATATTCTCTGTTCCCTTCTCTCTTTCTTCTCCTTCTGGTATGCCCATTATTCTTATATTGCTCTTTCTGATGGAGTCAGAAAGTTCTTGTAGAGTTCTTTCATTTCTTTTAAGTCTCAAGTCTCTTTCTTCTTCTATCTGTGTCATTTCCAGGTTTCTATCTTCGATGTCACTGATTCTTTCCTCCATCTGGTCAACTCTACTACCTAAGCTGGTTATTTCATTCTTAATTTCTTCTATTGAGTTCTTAATCTCCAGAAATTCTCTTTGGTTCTTTTTTAAAATTTCAATCTCTTTCGTAAAATGCTCATGCTGTTCTTTGATTGAGTTTCTGAGTTCATTTAACTGTCTATCTGTGTTTTCTTGTATCTCGTTGAGTTTTTTCAGAACTGCAATCTTGAATTCTCTGTCACTTAAGTCACATATTTCTGTATCTTTAAGTGCCTTCTCTGGAGATTTTTCACTTTCTTTCTGAGCTATCTTGTTGCCTTGGTTATTCATGGCGATTACTGGTTTACTATTTCTCTTCCTAGACATCTACAGGAGTGACTTCTGCAACAGGTTGATAGGAAGAGGTCTTTCTTTTGTTTTCCAGTACTTGTTGGTAGAATGTCTTATTATTTCTCCAACTGCAATTTATTTTTCTTCTCCCACACGGTAGTGCTGTTTTCTCTGCACTATTCCTGCTTCTCACACAATGGGGGGATTCCCTGGGAGACGGGCTTCTCCTCTGTTAATAGTTCTTCTAGGTCACAGGGCGCAGTGTCCCGGTGGGTATGCGGAGAGCTTTTGATGTTCCAAAGCTCTTCCAGCTCCTGATTCAGAGCCCGTATGTTTCAGCAGTTCTGTTTACTCCTGCAGGGATCCGCCCAGATAGGTGGGGTCAGGGGTGGGGTAAGTTGTGAGAGGTGGCCCAGAGCAATGGCGGCAACCACCACCACAGCTGGTCCTGCTTCCACGGCTCCCTCCCCTTTGCCGGAACTAGTTGGGCTGTGACTTTGTGTCTGCGGCCCACAGTTCTCAAAACAGCAAATTTTCTGTTGTTTTGATCTGACACTGCTACTGTTTCGCTTCTAGCACCGGGCAGGTGGGGGCGGGGCGAGCTCTGGGAGGGGAGGGAGGGGGCGGCTAGTCTCAGTGCCTAAGGCTCCGTTCTCTGCTCGGCAGTGCGGGCTTAAACCACTGTTTTCAGCCTTTTTCCCTCAGTCTTTTCTCCGAGGTCTCTGCCGTGAGCGTTGGGTTCAGCCGTGTTATATGCTGTCCCCTCAGCCCCGTGGGCCACAAGCAGAGCCCTAGCAGTCCGAGTTCTTCCCTCACTCGCAGCTGCGGTGGTTCCGGAAAGCAGCGAGCTCGGTGCACTGAGCGAGGTCTGCGTCCTGCGCCCGCGCGGCTCCGTCTCCGCGCACTTCTCCCTTTCCTCCTCCCTCCACTCGTGCGAATCTCCCACCTGTAGGTGATTTCAGTCGGTAGTGGGCCTCTTCGTCTTGCCTGTCTGCTGTGCAGGGAGTCCTTTGTGGAGTTTTTGTTGTTCGATTCTTTGTAAATTCCAGGGGAGCTTTACAGAGGCTCACCTCACGCCGCCATTTTTCCGGAAGTCCGTCTGTTGTTGTTTTTTTTGTTTGTTTTTTATCCTTAGGGGACCTCCCTCTGATGAAGGGGGAGAATAGATCCCAGGCATTTTGGCCAGCTGATTCAACATCTTCCTTCCAGAAAGTTAAGACATTGCTTCTTATGACAATGTAGTGCTTTTTGTAAGAAACTGTAAGGTGATGTTAGGAAAGTAGGGAGAAAATAATTTTAAAAGACTTAAGGCAAACAAGTGTTTATAAAATTCCTGAGTCTACAATTTGAAGACGCAGAAGTAAGAATGGTATTTGGAGGAGGGGCAAAATGAATAATAACTCTATTAAGGATACTTTTAGTAGCGGGGATAGAAACACAGGCTAATGTGTTTAAAAGTGCAGAGTCTGGAACGTCCTCATGTGAGTGGTACCAACAATGATTCTCAAGCTGGCACTTTGCCATTGGATCGCATCCCTTCCTAAACAACTTATATAAGCTTAGAAAATATAAACCACATGTGATAGAATATTAAAATGAGACTCTTTCTGTTCCTGAAGCCGCACATGAAAATACAGGCTTTGTCCTTAAGTGACCTGTAACAGACCATCATGACCTACAACCCATTAGAGGATGTGAGCTATTGGGACCCAAGCAGCAAAAACTGTGAGGAGTGAACTGCCAAAAAAGAATCAAGGGCAATCGGAGAAGCTGCAGCCAGAGGGAAACACAGGACTTGCAGAGGGATATTCCTGGTGAAAGAATGTGAGGAAACCCTGAATGTGCTCCTCAGAAGGGAGCGGCTTTAAAATCTACCAGGATCACACAGCACTAGGCAGCTTAGAAAAGCACCGATCATGTCATAACTTTCTTGTCCTCCTGTGCTTTGCTCTCTCTCCTTTTACCTCCAAGTTTCTCCCATTAGCCACCTGAAGGAAAAGTAAAAACACTGTAAAAACAAGGAGAGAGGAAAGATTGGTTGTCCTATATTCAGATCCTGCCTTCTGTGAGTCTGAAAAATTTGTTTATTATCCGGACCAGACTTTTTAAATTACTGATTTGAGATTGTGTGTGTGTGTGTGTGTGTGTGTGTGTGAGAGATCTATTACCTAAGAGTAATCAGGAAAATTTGTATCCAGTTGTCCAGGTGGAGACAATAACCACTGATTAGATTTAAAGAGGCTGTGAGAAACAAAATAAAATTGCCTTTGCAATTATACCTTATGAAAACTGCCTATTCAATTTTTTGGTCACATTTATTCACTAACTTTAATATTAATATTCCTGTATAAAAAACATAATTAACATAGTTTATAGTACTCTAATTGTGAAAAATATTAAAGAAACCAAATTGACTCAAAATAAAAATGTATATGATTTAAACTATTGTTTCTATTTATTAAAATAATGAATCAATAATTGGCACGTAATCGAAGAGTGCATATTTGCTATTTTACAAATTGAGAAAATGAATATAGGCAAAAGAAAAAAATAATTGTATTCTACCTTGCAGATAATAACCACTATTAACACTTTGGATTATATCTTTTCAAGTGTTTCATAGATTGGATGAAAATGTATCAAATTTCCATTTCAATAAATATAAATCTTCTTTTTAATTATCAGGCTGTTATTATAGCCCATTGTAGTTAATCACCCGGTAATATCAGATATTCTTTACAATTTTACATTATTACAAACAACACCCTTTACACTCATTATGTATTTTTCTCCACTTTTCTACTCATTTTTAGGATGGATTCCTAGGAATACAACTGGAGGTTCAATATATCTGATCTTTATTTTTGCCAGATTGCTCCAGATAAACATTAGACTAATTTCCACTTCATCCTTTGCAATGTATGAAAGTAATTTTACTCTTTACCTCTCTGAGAGTTGAAAAACAGTCCCTTACTACTGTTTGCATTAGGTTCTTGGGTTGCCATTGCAAAGTGCCACAAATTGGTTGGCTTAAAATAACAGAAACGTATTGTCTCACAGTTCTGGAGACCAGAGGTCTATGTGCCAGCAGAGTTCTGCTCCCCCTGAAATTTGTAAGAGAGAATCTTCCCTTGCCTCTTCCTAGCTTCTGCTGAGGGTCTGCAACCTTAGCAGTTCCTTGGCTAGCAGCCACATCACACCAATCCCTGCCTCGGTTGTTACACGACATTCCCCGTGTCCAGATTGCCCTCTTCAGATAAGGACACCAGCCACATTGGATGAGAGCCCACCCTAACGAGCTCATCATAACTTGATTAGGTCTGCAAAACCCCTATTTCCAAAGGAGGCCACTTTCACAATTACTAGATGCTGGGGCTTCAACACATCATTCCGGGAAACAGTTTAGCCCATTTCATTGGTCTAATCTGTATTTCTTTGATTGTCAGTGAAGTTGAGACTGTTCAATATTTTATTTAAAACGGTTTCATGCCTGATCCTTTGTCTGTTTTCTAGTACAGACATGGATTTTGAAAAATTTATTGGGAAAGTCTTTTGCTGGGAAAGTCTTTTAATATATTAGACATATGAGGTTTGACAATGAAATTTGCGAAATTGTTGCTAACCTTTTTGATATCAGAGGGATTATTCATTATGAATTTGTACCAACTGGACAAACAGTTAACCAAGTTTACTATTTGGAAGAAAATCAGGTTTATTGACTCAGAGAGGGAGAAGGTACTCAGGAGGAACCACTGAATGCTGTTCTCCACAAGAAGGAGAGAAACATCCTTTGTAAGTTTCGGTCTCTGACAGAAATATGCCAAGGAGGCAGTAAGGGGCTCAGGGGCTCAGTTCGGGATTTGTTACTGCTTCTGAGGTGGGACTGAAGAAGCTGGGTTAATGTGGGGTTGTGTTCTGTCACCGTACAAGGAAGGCTTAGCAATTGTGTATCCCCAGGAACAGATGGGTGTAGCAAAGTGGTCTGGGACATCAAATCATTAGTAAGAAAATAGTAGTTACTCAAAGAGGGCATTATTTTGCATTTTACCTTTGCTGCATCACCTCAGAAGCAACAGTGTGGTTCCAGTCATCTTTAGAGCCAGTTTTATCTGTTTCTGCACTCAGCGTGACAAACGGCAGAACTGCTTTTTCCTTTTCTTGTCCAAGCCGATTTTCACTCTGTCCTAGAAGAGCTTTTACTCTTTCCTTATATTTAGTATATATTTAATATACATATTTATATATAATAAAAATACTCCATAATACTAACCCATTGGTTATACTTTAACCTACTAACCCGAAATGCATCATGAATCAGATATTCATATATACTTGACTATTTTTATTCTTTTTATTATTATTCTTTTTGATTATAGTGGCTCCAGACTTATGTGGTTTTGATGATTTTGCTTCATGTTGTTTTATTCTTTCTTATTTTAATGTCTTGATTGATTCTTTTCATGTTTTTAATCTTGAATTATAAATTTAATATTAATATTGCAAAATGTGCTGTCAGTTACGATTAACTTCAACTATGAATATAAGAAAATGTAAATAACTGATGTTTAAGTATTTTAGAAGGTTGGCAGTCTAGGACAGAAAGGGTGCTTCCTTGTGTGCAAGAACATGTTCCTGTTTTTATTACTCAGTGGTTCATAGCCTTGACTTTGTGGGCCTGGATAGCAGCAATCATGTGCCCAGTTGCAGGATGGGGAGAGAAATGAAAATTGAAGAAGGGATGAAGAGGAAGAAAGCTAAGAGACATATACTGTTTCATGAGAAAGGCTTTGGAAAGCTATCACAGGAAACTGCTGCTTACATCACATTGCCCGGAGATGTCACATCTATACCTACTTGCATGGCAGGCTGACAGACATGGCCTTTATTCTGGGCTACGATGAGATCAGCTAAAAATTCCATTGCCATGGAAGAAGAAGAGAGCAGATATACGGAGTGACTATCAGTCCCTATTGCCCAGTGTCTCTGCACCAATTCTTTTACAATATTTACTTTTTCCTTTCACTGTTATCAAAGTTACTCTATTTTACATTTCTTACAGAAGAATGTATCCACAATAATGCTCTAAGTTTTATTCAAAAAGCAACTGTCCCAAGAATTCCCTCCACAGCCCGAGTTTTGCTCCATAGCGACAACTACTATCAGATCTTTGAGTATTTCATTATTCAGAACAATTAGGTTTGTACTTGCATTTAAAAATGTGTCTGTTTACTATGGATGATAAGGATTTAGCTTTTTCATCACTTCTCTCCTTCACTCACATATTTCCCACCCATGTAGCACCCAATTTATTACAATTCTTGGTTAGAACAGTATTCCATTGTTAATGTAATTATGACTAAGTAAATGCTAAAAGCTGAACCATGCAGTATAAAATGATTTTATTTCCTTTCTTTTATAAGCTGTTCCAATAATTTTCCGCTTGTTGCTTAGTTTTCTAATTTGTTCCTGTATTATCTTCCATCAGCCATCCTCTGAATTTCTTCCTCTTAGATCTCTTTCTCCCTAGCTTCCAATCGTACTGATTTATCACTGGTACACATCTTTCACCCTTGTATTTCCCCCCTCACTATCATCATGAGGATTCTCTTTGCCTCTCTCTTATATGACACCCTCTGATTCCAGGTTCCTCTCTTTCTTGGTCCAATCCCTCTTGTTGACAGAGTAAGTATTCCAATAGTTAATAAGACAGTTGAACAAAGTTTTTCAAATTTTTCCTTTTTTGAAAGTATGATAGAAATGTATTCTCAATCTTAATTTCATGTTTGAAAATAATATATGTTGACATTGTTGATATCTAAAGGACAGAAATAAATTCTGGACTTGTTTTATGCTGTGAACCACTCATAAGTGTCAATTTGATGCAAATATCTTCAAGAATAAATGGAAGGTTTTGTTATCTCTAAAATCCTGAAATAGAGATTTTAAAATATCTTGACCTGAATCTGCTTTCTAAACTACATATATAAATACCTCCAGTCTTTTTTGTGTGATTGAGTCTGGCCTCTTTTTTGGTATTTTTACGTCTAAGGTAGAGAGGACCCCTATCTCTTTGGAGAGGTATCCTTCAGGTTCAGAAAAGCAGTTCCCTGCATTCAAGTGAAACCATCAGTAAAAGAAAAAAAAAAAAAATCTCAGAGAAAAGTCCACCACAGACAGGCTTTCTATTTGGGTTAACCACAAATTTGATATTTTGATCTGCAAAAGCAGAGCGAGTCCTGGTGTGAATTCCTACAAGGACAAGGGGCTGTATGTGCCTTTCCATGTTCTGAGTTTGCTTCGATTTCCATTTCTTACATCTCACAAAGCATGCTGCTTTATCTGGAAGAAGAGCTGAAGTTAAGCTGGTTCCACCTGTAATCTACCTAACAATATTTACTTAAAGTTTATGACACGTTATTAGTATGTTTTTGCTTGCCTCAGCAATTTGCTTCAACTCATTTTGTTTAACCCCACCAGCATATCCCTTTGATAGTTGTAGTGATTTATTGAAGAAAAAAAGCAGAAATTTGCTCTTGGACTTCCCTTTATCTCTTCAATATTTATTTACCTTCTAAGGAAAAGATAATAATGCCTGAGCAATAAATTAGAATTTTGTCATCTTGATTTGAAATTTTGGAGAGAAAACACAGCACTATTTTAGAAATCAGCATAATGGTGACAGTTTTTTTTTTGTTTGTTTGTTTGTTTTCGTATTCCACCAGAACAAGTTACTAGGATGCAGAATTCAGGACAAAAGTTTATGAAGTACCTGGTATTTTGAAGAGAGCAAAATTAGAGTGAAAGAAAGAAAGCCACTTCAGAATTAATTAGAAGACAGCCAAAATATCTCAGTTACCTTCAACTATTATCTCAGAGTTTCCTACCCCAGTCAATAAACTTTGGAAGCTAAATAGGAAGTTAGGAGAGAGGTGTGAGAGGGAGGGAATGGTAGGGGTTCTAAGACATCAGCTGCATTCAGAGGAAGAGCCTGCAGAGTCAAGGGGAGGAGATTCAAAAGAACCACTTGTAGAGGTTGGGGATGCCAGTAAGAAATGGAGATTATCATTTAATTCCCCAGTAGAATATATCTGCTGCAGTGAATTTGCTGATCTTCTATCTGCATTTATTTGAAGTAGAGAGGAAACAACTGGAAAGAGAGAGCAAGGCAGAGAAGAGTTCAACCATGGAACAACTTGCACTTTCATCACTTGGCATGGCAAGTTGTGGCTCACGTAGATACAGCAAAAGTTAGCCTGACTTGTGCACATCCTAGGAACCCTGTCCAAGATGATCGATCACCTAGAGAAATGACCTCAGTAACAAACAGCTCTGGTGGACCATTCTAAGGTATATATGAAAAAGGGGAAATGGAAAAATCTTAGCAGTGATGAGGATGTCTCCATAGGGCACCTGAAGAACTCGACTATGCTTTCAATGAAAGTGATAGCATCTGTGTGTCTGCCAACAAGAGAACATCGATGGAGGTTAAGGATCTCCAGAGGAGTAGCAATAGCCAAGAGAATAAGACAACTGAGAACCAGACACCTGTCCATTTCCGCCTTTCTTATTCCCTTCTCCCAGACTCCAACCCCAAAAGAGATCCTGATCCAGAAGTGAGACGGGGTGGGGGGAGGTGAATGAAAGAGTAGACTGTGCTTTCTCCCCACTTCTGGGTGAAGTCCAGATATTTCCGGCAAGAGGGGAAGGGATGATAATCAAATGAGATGTGAGGTAGATGCTTTAAATTGGCCTCAATTAAAAATAACTTTTCAATAATTGAAAATGATCAGAGTTATCAGCTCTGTCTGAGATAGCCTTAAGGACAATAATGAGGACGTCTACACAGCCCAGATGGGACATCAACTAGAGGAAAAGATTAAACAAGTTCATATCCTATTGGGCTTAGCCTATTAATAGGAATAGATATAGAAGAAAATAAGTATGAAATGAGATAACTTTATTAAAATTTCCTAAGAGAAAAGTATACAGACGAATTTAGTTTCTATTTGGATAATGGGAGGGGGAGAGGATGTCAAAGGATACTGAAGAATTTTAAGAATTTAAAATTGGCAATGAACAATTTTATGTCATATGATTTTTTAAAATCAGCTTTTGTTACATATAAAGTTAAAAAAAATACCTCAGAAACATTTTCGCACATTCTTCTCTTCAACGGATTAAACAACTCCATGTGCCAAACACTGGATAATTCACTGAGATAAAACAGGCCTGCTCCTGCTCTCCTGAAACCTATGTTCTTTTGTTTCTAGAAGCTCAGAAGAAAGTTTTTCAGGACAATTAGCAAAGGCACAGAAATCATAATGAGCTATGATCTTTCATATAAGGGGAAGAGATAGTATTGTTATATACCAGCACTTGTTATAGCACTTGTTATATACCAGCTGCTTTTATAATCATTCTATAATTAATCATCAGCATAAAGTAGTTATCCCTATGTGGGGAATGAACAAATTGAGCCTTGGAAACATGAAGTAACTTGCCCAAGCTCACCCAGCCACATTCATGCCAGAGCAGGAATAAGACAACAGCTTTATCTGGTACCAAACGCTGCAGTTTTTTCTACTATATCATGCAGCCTCTCTGAAATGGCCACGTAGACAAAAATCTAAATATGTAGAGGAGATATCTATAATTTGCAGGTTGGAGATCAGAGCAATATGGGGCCATCTTAATTGTGAATATTAAGCAAATTTCATATAATATGGGGTCAGTTCAGATTTTATCTTTAAGGTGTCATTTCTTTACTAAAGAACCATAATAACATGCGTGCATGTGTAAGGTGAACCAATCATATGCATAAAATCATTTTGGATCATTTAGAAGAAATGTATTATTTTAATAAAAACTTCCACTTATTATAGAATTCCCCCAATATAACCATTGTGACTCCATGATTTTCAAGTATTTACATAAACTAATTTCCTTTGTTGCATTATGACACTGCTTGGAAAGTTTACAACTGTTCTCCAAACATGAAAAAAAGAAAAAAGGAAAAAGCAACCATAATCTTCCCAGGGTAAATATTACTGTAACCCCCACATGGAATAAAATATACAATCCTCATATGTATATTGTCAGAGAACAAGTATTATGATGACAAAGCAACTAGAAAAGCAACATTCTGACCTCTGGTATATAGTGATGTACCCAATTACTAAATGATGTGAGGAAAATGCATACATACGCAATTATTCTTATCTACACACTTCCTGGCTTTTATACTTTTAATTAGGCTGTACTCATTTTTAAGCATTTATTTATTCAGCATGCACTTACGAAGAAACTACTCTCACTTTGGTTCTATGAGAGAGGAGAAATAAATACAGTAGAATCTCTATAGCTATGTAAAGCAGATGGAGGTCTGTACACACTTATTTATAATACAAAATATATTGTGAAAAGTGTCAGAAGAAGTAAATGTGGTGGTAAGAGAATTCAAAGTACTGACTACTTTCAGCCAAAAGAATCAAGGAAGGCTTTTTGAAAGAAGCAGAATTTGAGCTGAACTTAAAAATGGATTTTGAAGTTTATCAAATGCTATTAGTATTTTAATTGAGGTTAACATCATGTGTTTCTTCTTTTGATCAATTAATGTAACTTAATAAGTTCTGGGTAGTAAGTCATCCCTATATTTCTGTAAGGAAAAATGCATTTAAAAAAATATTATGTTGGATTCAATTTACCTGTATTTTATTTTATTTTGTACTTTTGCATATTTACTCCTATACATTCCAGGAGACTGGTGGGTAGTTTTCTTTCTGTGTACCATCTTTAGAAGTTTTATTATCAAGTTAACATAATAAATCATATAAGCTTTCCGTCCTTTTCCACATACTAGAAAAATTTACCAAAGGGATCTTCAATTCCTTGGAAAATATGAAAGGATTCCCAGGTAAAACTATACGCTTTGGATCCATTTTTTTTAAGGTACCTGAAAACTTAAGGTGTTTTCAGTTTCCTATGGACACGCCAATAACTCTGTTCATATTTGTTACTTCTTTCTAAGTTAATTGTAGTAATTCATATTTTCCAGATAATTATCCATTTCATTTCATTATGATTTTAGAATTTATTTTCATAGTACTTTACATAATTTCCTTTCCTCTTACTGTCTTTTAATAGCCTTCTTTTCTATTGCTATATCATTGTTCTTCCTCTAATTTAGTTTACTTTCTAATTGAATCTTTTTAAAATTTCTTGGTTTATTTACTCATTTTCACCAGGAGGGCTGATCCTCAAAATGAGTAAAACTGGAAGGCACAAAGACTGACAGAAAAGGATATACACATTGGCTGGAATAAAAACTTAGAGGTAGAAAAAAAGAAGGTAATGTTTTTACTGAATGAAATACTTTAATAGCAGTGAGCAGAGAAAGAAAAGACTGGGTCCTCCGTAAGATAAGAAATATTGTTTTCCTTGATAACATAATGATGCTTTTTAAAGTGCTGTTTTATTATCCCCACTTAAATGAATATTGTATCTTAATAGGCAAGCACACTTATTAAACTAAATGTCTTCAGATATAGGTGGTGTAGCGAATCCAGATAGAAGTACACTGAATAGATACCTAAGAGTGAAATTGGTGGGTCATAAGGCAGTTCCATTTCCAGTTTTTTGAGATGCCTCCATACTGATTTCCATAGTGGCTGCACCAATATGCAATCCTACTTCTAATTGAAAAAAATATATGTACCCCTATGTTTATTGCAGCACTATTCACAATAGCCAAGACTTCGAAACAACCAAAATGCCCATCGGTAGAGGACTGTATTAAGAAACTGATCCAGTGGTACATTTATACAATGGAGTATTACTCAGGTATAAAGAAGAATGAAATCTTACCATATGCAATGATATGGATGGACCTAGAGAACATTATGCTAAGTGAAATAAGTCAGACAGAGAAAGACAAATACCATATGATCTCACTTATATGTGGAATCTAAAGAACTGAATAAATGAGCAAAGTAATCACAAATAGTCTCAAAGATATAGAGGAAAAACTGATGGTTGCTAGATGGGGGTGGGAGGGTGAGGATAAGGGAGAAGGTGAGAGGATTAGAAAGCACAAATTGGTATTCACAGTATTGCCATGGGGATATGAAAGACAGTTTGGCAAATATAATCAATAGTGTTGTAAAGATTTTTGTAGGGTGTCAAATGGGCACATGTCTTATTAGGGAGACCACTTCATGGATGGTATAGATGCACTGTACATCTGAAGCTGACACTGAATATTTTTGTCAACTATAATTTAATAAATATATAGTCATGGGATATGGAGTACAGCGCAGGGAATAGAGTCAAGGAATTGTAAATGATATATACTATATCAGAGGGTCAATAGATTGGGAGAGGGGGGTTATCACTTTGTGAGAGGTGAGATGTCTATTACATTGTTTTGTATACCTGAAATTAATAAAAAAAAAGTGCACTGAAAATTGAGAAGTGTGTGTGTTAGCCACCGTACAAGGCTGGGGAAGCTGGTTTTAAGCAATTTGTTTAACTTCCTCTTGCTTATCCTTTATCAACAACAGATAACACTTGTCCCATCTTTATCCTCCAAGGGTATTTTAATAATAAGTGAGGAAATACATAAAATATTTACGAACCTTTATAAATGGGTGGTTAATAAGAAAACTGCAAAGTTTTTCTTTTAAAATATATTTAAAGACATATCCTTCCTGGCTAATATTTATAGATTTGATCTTCACAAGAATATTTATCACATACTTCAATTTTCGTGTTTTTTACCAAATTGACATTAATGTTATTAAAGAACTGGATTAGTCTGAAAAATCTCAAGGCAGCATTGTAGCTCCTCTCTTAGGTATAGGTAACTGGCAATGTTAAACATGAGACTGTCTCCATATTGAAATAAGTAGAGCCATTTCACAAGGAAGCCTCCGTTATTTATATTGTTGGCCCTCTCGTCTTCTATCAGCAAGCACAAGTACAATGAGATCCTGGAACAAATGAGCTTATTAAGATCATGGTTAGACATATCGTTTTTCAAATCACACTCTACAAGACAGATATGCTGGCAAAGCTGTAATAAATGTCAAGGCTCAAGGCATCCACCATTCTTTTCAGCAGCCTGATGGCTGGGCTAGAAAAGCTTTTCATAAATTTTAGTGCACACCTGTCAAGTGGCAGGTGTGATAGTCTGCTATCTGGATCCTGAGCTGTGATTTCTGGGCTGGCAGCACTGTCATCATTTTCAACACAATCATATGCTTTTCTCTGTGACCAATGAAATCTATATGATCACACTGAGATTCGGTGTGTCTTGGCAGATCTGCTGGTGGTACTCAACACATGGAGAATATTTTAGATTGGCTGCCATGAGGTGTTATTTCCCATTTGTTAAATATCGGGGGTTTCATGATTATAACAACAGAAATACATTCATTTGTATACAGGTTTTGTCCTTGTTGTGAATACAAAACCCATTCTACCTTCCCCGCACTCCTTTAACTTCTAACAATTAGTCCTGGCCTGAAACAACTGTAGTGCTAATTATGTCATACTTTCTTTAGGGGAAAAAGAGGAAGAAACACTTCTGTTCTCTTAATAAGCTAAATTTGTGAGTTAGAAATAAACTTTTAATCCAAATTAGGAGAAATCATATACATGCATACACACACATACACACAAAATTTCTGAATGGAAACTCATCAAAGTGAGATTTGGATGTAGGTGAGTCAAGTATCTTCCATTTTCTTCTCTGTACATTATGGTAATGATTGTGTTTTAGGATGATAATATATCCATATGTTCCTTGTATAAGAAGAAGTAAATTTTAAAACAGGAGAACATTCATATTGATATTAAGAAGAGAATAGGACCCCAAAAGACCATACTGAGATGAAAAGTGGAATATATTCATAGAATGCTTTTAAGATATTGTATTGCTATGTCCTCACAAACACTGGGTGGGATGATTGGATGAGATATTAGTATTCTCATTTACACAGGTAAAATCTGAAACAATGCAGTTCAGTGACATGCTTAAGTTTCCAGTTATGTTTCTATATTGGGACTAAAAACCTTGGTTTTCTGAACCTTGGTCAAACCTTCCATCCTTTCAAGCCCCGCCCGCTACTGCCTTATTAGTTTCTGGTCTTAAAATGACATCAACAACAAATATATTCTTACTATCTTTCTATTTGCTATAAAACATGCCATTCCTTCTATTTTTAAATATGTTAAATATATACACACGCTACATATATATTTAAAGTAATCAATAAAGTCACAATTTTATATTAATAAAATAGATAAATTACTTAGTAAAATTGTTCAAACATAAACAGAAATTTAGATTCTGAAACATGAATAGAAATTTCAAAACTAAGCTTTCCATTGAAGGAAAAATAACTGTAATTATGTTGAGCACAATAACTTTTTTTTTGGAAAGCTATGGCAAATGCAAGGCCTCTGATTTGTCTAATGAATGTCTGCCAGACATATTTTTTAAAAACTATCCGCTAAGTGGAAATATTAATTTCTACTGATGGCATAGTCTAGTCTACCAGAACTAATAGCAATTCACCATTTGGGCACAGGCACATTAAAAAAAAAAAAAATCTACTAACCAATTATTACTTGGGCAAAAGCTTAATAGGAGAATTTTAGGAAATGGTTTATCTTCCCACCTCCTTCTTTATACCCAAATCTCTGCTCTTTTATGGTAATAAAGTAGTTTATAAATATTTTACTTTCCTCAGCCCCTTTTGTAAATGGTAGGAAGGAGAGTATAAATATTGGAAAACAGCTCTTACCTCACATTTATTGTTTTGGAACTAAAACATTAACATATTCTAATCCATATGCAGAAGGACTATATTCACATACTAAAGATTCCTTGGTAATCTAGAAAATTCACCTGAAATCCTGGGCACTCAGGCTAGCGATTACCAGCTCTGTTCCTGGTACTCTTAGGAATTAGAATTGAGGTGGGATTGAGGGAAAATGCTTGAGTGGACTAAAAATCTCCAAACAATGTCAAGGAAGTCAGACACATCAACCAAACGATTTTAACTACCAGATAGTAGGGTCTCACGTGCCTGACAAAAGGACCACGCTGCCCTTTAGCTGTGTCATTGTTTGAATCTTCCCGCTCTGAGCTGTTCTCACAAGGCAAAGTGCAAGCACATATTTGACTACCTCTGTCTCTGAACTGGAAACACCAGCATTCATGCTCAGCCAATTCATCGGGCATGAGCAGTTTAACATTCACTCTAGTAGACATTGACCAAACCCATTATCTAGTGAAGAAAAAATATATAATGTTATGCTTTGTAATACTGGAAGTGTACCTGTAAAGGTGAGATGGTAAATACCATGTTTCCCCCAAAATAAGACCTACTCGGACAATCAGCTCTAATGCATCTTTTGGAGCAAAAATTAATATAAGACCCGGTATTATATTATATTATATTATATTATATTATATTATATTATATTATATTATATTATATTATATTATATTATATATTATATTATACCCAGTATTATATTATAATTATTATACCCGGTCTTGTATTATATTATTATATTATATTATATTATATTATATTATATTATATTATATTATAATTATATTATACCCGGTCTTATAGTAAAATAAGACTGGGTCTTACATTAATTTTTGCTCCAAAAGACACATTAGAGCTGATTGTTCGGCTAGGTCTTATTTTCGGAGAAATACAGTAACTGCCACAGAACACAGGTTGACAGTTACTGCTCCATTCCATTCGCAACTGAGCCCAGGGCTGCTGCTGGCACACTGACTCTTGGGCGTGGCCAAGCATTTCCCACAAGTGCCTGTTGAACTGGAACATCCATCCCCTCACTGGATGGAAGAGCTACAAAAGTCCTGTTTTCTGTTTCTGGAAGCTTAAAGTCAAGACCAATTCATCACATTGAACAAGTAATTGCCATTTTGATATTCATCTTTATTTCCAACATTTTTTCTGTCGTCCAATAATTGCTAAAATTTATTTAATATGTGTCAGACACATATTTTAAGAGTTTTATATTGATTAAATCATGTAATCCTCAAAACAATCCTAAAGAAAGGTACTAATATTATCCACATTATAAATGAGAAAATAAAGGCACAGGGAGGCCAAGGAATTTGTCTAAGAACAGTGTCATCTCACCCTTGAGTCTGGGGTCTGAACTTGCTATGTGACTCTATTTCATCTACTGATTTCTCTACCCACTGGTTCTTTGTCTGTCTGCATCTCCATCTGGACCATAGCACTCAAAATTTCTAGGCATCCTTTACAGCCTCATATATTAAAAAATAAACAACTTTAATTAAATGCTTTATCTTAAAATGAAAAGCTTTGAGGTTTTTATTTTATTGCATTTGAAAATCCAAAAAGGTAGCTAAAAGCGGGCGTTAATTATTATAGTCTTTTCCCCTAGAATGCTTAGGTGGTGTACTCCCCAAATCAAACACTTCATTGAAAAACGATGCATTTTATAGACCATCTAATATCCCAGAGTCCCAACAAAAAACTGAGATAAGGCACATCTGACCTTGAAATCCCTGCTGACTTTCTTAGCTCTTTGTAAGAAATGTTCTAGTTCTCTGGGCACATGCACCTTTCCTTTCAATAGCTATTGAAGTCATTTGACTAGGGACTGAGGAGGGCTGTGAATAAAACAGAAAGGACACTCATGCTAATTCTGTCCCCAGACACTGACATTCTATCTTGGATAAAGTAAAGCATCAAATGTATGTATGTTAATTTTAGAAAAGGTTTAATGGGAGCTCTGGCACTTAAATGAATCTAGAACTTGTTTGCAGCATAAAATGAATGTTTTAATTAATGTCAGGCACTTTCGTCTTCCCTTTTCCTCCCCTGGGGCGAGGAGCCTGGCTCTGCTCTAGGTACTGGAAGTACAGAGACAGTGCCTGTGGCAACGGCCCTGCTCTCTTAAGATTTCCATTGGTTTCTACAGCAATTTCAGCACCCTGAGACACATGGCTTCCAGGGGGGCATCTTTATGTCTGTATTATAGCTAGCCAACTTTCCAGGTTTGAATTTTAAGTTATATTAAGTGTTCCACTGTCCTCTCCAGCTGTCATCCCCATGGCCTGGGAAACAAATACCCACATCTTACCTAAACTGGTGATCAAAAATTGTAAGTAAATGAACAAAGCAATTGAGACTATTAATCCAAAGGAAATGCTCATTAAACGCTGACAGGGAAACCATTAATACTTGAATAGTTTCAGGGAATGTAATCAGACTCCTGATTAATTCAAAACCTTGTTCTGCTTGGCAGCCTATGCAATCCTGAACAAAATGTGGCTTTTCCCAATCAAGCTAAATTCCTATGAGGTAAGGATTTAAAGGAGACATAGGACTTATAAATAGCTTCTTTGCTGGAATGCTCCATAGTTTAGAAATTTAAGAGGATGATAAGCAGCTCTGCTGGTTTATGTTCTTGAATTAAAGACAGAGCTGACTGCCTTTAAAACAGTTTTCTGGTGGGGCGAGTGTTGCATTCATTTGGACATGAAACTCTAGCTTTTACTTAAAGAAGGTGAGGGCTGATTATTTTTCATTTGTAAAATAAAACTACAACTTTAGTTAGTGAATTGTAGGCATGCTAATATTCCCCGAGCTGCATTGCTAGAGGTTTGCCTCACACATTAAGCCATCTACTGGCTGCAGTTCTAATATCCTTCACTTAAAGTAAGCGACACTAACAATGTGAATACTGCTTTAAGGGCACCCCAAGGCCTTGATTCAATTGCTTTTTGACAGGGCTTCTGTGGAGAAATGATATAAAAACCTGAGATACCATCATTCCTTCACAGGCAGCTAGGTGAGCGATCTACGATTAAAACAAGACAAGAAGAGAAAATCGGCAACTACGTACTTGAGCCCAATCACAAAGTAAGCGCTAAGTGTCCAGCTTCATCACAAATACCATCATTGACTCTATGACAGAACTGTTCTAGGAGGTTATGTATTTTCTGAAAAGGATTTTTCACCAATATGCGAGATGGGAACTTTTGTTATTTTCATTTTTATAGATAAGGAAACTGAGTCTAAGAATGAGTTGTTCAAGTTCACTCAGCTAGTCATACACCCAATCAAAATGGAAACTCCGTTCTGTCAGATTCCAAAGCTAAAATCTAGCTCGGACCAAACTACTATTGACATTGAGGTGCTAACTCAGTGTAAGCTGTTTGTTTCTTGCGCAGTATGGAAAGAAAATCAATTTTCAGTCACTTTGGGGTTAAATAATATTCTCAAACCTTACTTGCTTATTATAACAGATTACAATAAGGTAAATGTGTATATATATACACACAGAAACACACACACACACACACACACATATATATATATAAAATATGTATACTGGTTTATTCTTTTTAAAAATAAGAATGGAGCCACTTTTATATTACATCTATAATTTTTCTTGTTTTTGTTTAATATCTCATGGGCATTCTTTCAAGTTAGTCATACTGATCCAACATATTTCTCATAATTGCATCCTACTTCATAGTACGAGGACAAACCATCTGTATCTAAGCATTCTTCTATTAGAGGGTATCCAGGGTGTTTCCCGATTTTGCTCTGACAAACAATGCTACTACAAACAATCTCTACATATGAATACATATACATATATAGAGTAACATACATGTCATATATGACATATGTTATATATGTTTTATATATACATATATATGCGTGCATATACATATATATGCATGTATATACATGTATACACACATATATATGTATATGTATATACACACATATAAATATATATGCACAAACATACATATATACGTATATGTCTATATGTGTGTATACATGTATATACATGCATATATGTATGTATGTATATGTGGAGAGAAAGAGAGAGAGAGAGAAACATACACAACACACTCTGGGAACTTACTGCCATTATAGATTCCAAAATTGCTGGCCAAATAGGTATAAACACATACAACTTTTTCTCAACTATTTAATTGCTTTTCACATCCACCAGCAATTCATGAGAGTATCTGTTTCTCCATCTCTTCTCTATATCCTACTCATTGCTGTGTTTAGCTTTTGACAATCTGATGGTGAAAAATGATCTCAATATTATTTTTATTTTATATTTCCTGACTAGTCAAGATGTACAGATATTAAAGTATAGTTACATTTACTTTCTACTAAATATTCATGATATTAGATGTGTTTTTCTTTTGGCGGTGTTATGAAGTTGTAGAAGCTCATAGTGTAATAGTGTCAAGGGCTATGAGATCCGAGGTTTTACCCCACTTGCAAGTCAACAGTTCCTCTGCTGTGGTTTTGTGGATTCTGCCAGAAGACACAAGATGCCTGAGCCAGAGACAAAGGGCATTATTTCTCACATCAGGAGGCATTGTGAGCATTAGCATATTTGCCTCAGTCCTCCTAGCCTCCAAGTCCCTGAGGGGTGTCCTGATGGGTCCAGAGGATGCCAGCATGTGCCGTGGGTTGTGCTAGAAGACAGAAACCCACCTGCCCTTTGCTCGGGAGGGAAAGGCTATCTGTACCTTTCAAGTCTATTCATATAACTCTTTGAAAAGGTAGTCCCAAACAAAGGGCAGTTAATGCCTCACTTATAACATGTACAAAAACAGAAAAGACCCACCAAGAACTGTCTCCCAGCTCTTAGGGAAATCAGCCTTTCATCAAATATACTGTATTCCGTATGTTTTCTCCCAGTCACCACTTATGTGTATATTGTATATATGTGTGCATGTGTATATTGTCCCTGTCTGTCATTCTTCCTGTGTTCTTTAGTCTGATATGAGTGCTATTCTCAAGTTAAATTTAGTATAATAACATGGAAATAATTTCCCTAATTTTGACTACAAATTATTGCTTTGCTTCTGATCAAAATGAAAACAGATATTACCTAATTGCTACTTTATGAAAATACATGTACATTATTTGTTTTTTTCATGCCCTAGGGAATAAAAGACATAGAAAGGGAAGCCCAAGAGGACGTTTGCCCAATCAAAATAAAGACAAGGTTCATAACTCTTTATACCTGCTGTAAATTCAGAGCATTAGCAACATTAGGACTATGCATAGAAGAAGGCATAGAGGCTGGCACAGATCTTCGTTTTGCAGGGTTTGAAGCTTCTATAACTTGGGAGGGGAGTGTGTGCTTGAAATGTAAGAACAAAATTACAAACATAGCATTACTCTGGCCTGTACAAATTGATATGGCCTATACAAATGTGAGGCCCTGAAATGTCAAGTAAGCGTCTTTAACTTCACAGTAAATCTGCTTTATCTGGTAAAGGGTGTGAAAGAGCAGGTTGAAGCCAATCAGGATATGAAATTTTTGCTTTTCTAAGGCCATACTGCTGCTTTATTAGCTCAGCTAAATATGCACCATTGGTCTCTCCTAGAAAATAGTCCATGGCCTCTGGCCATCCTGACCTTGGATTATGCTGAGCTGCAATTCAAGGTGAGCGATGTTTTGTTGAGTATATCCACTGGGGGCAAACATGATCCCATCAGGTCCAGCAGGGTTACCTCAGTGCTAGGGAACATGGTAAAATACTACAGCAATTCATTCTGTCAGGTGCCTTCCTGGAAGGGCAAAATCTGCGCCAAATGATTTTGAAAGGTAAAGAAGGCAAGAAAAGAGGTGTATAAAAAGTGTCAGAATACAAGGGGTGACATTTAGGAATGTGTATGATGAATCAGGACAAAGTATTTTCAGACAGTTTAGTCTCTATTTCATCTTTTTGTTGTTTATGTATGTCATATTTAAAACAACAACAACAACAACAAAACAGAAATTGGTAGAGCTGCCTCTTTTTCTTTAAGTTGCCCCAGTCACTTGGTTCATGTTTCACAGTTAGCTTTAAAACAATATTAATTGATGCCTAATATTTGTATGGTTTTCTATAAACCACTGTCACAAAGATTCTAACAACACTCCTTACCCTTACAGAGTTCATAGTCTTCTTATAGAAATAAAACCAGTACACAGATAACTCCAGTGCTCGATAGAATATGGTTAGTGGCATGAGAGAACAACAGATGGTTATTTGAGTTTATAGAAGAAATTATTTTTAGAGGGAGTAGCAGTTAAGATGACACCTGAATAAAATAAGGTTGTCTACAACACAGACAAAGAAAGTGTTCCAAGCAGAAGAAGGGGTGTGTGTGTGTGGGGGGGGGGGTGGTGAGGGGGAATAAAACATTGCAAGAAACAGGAATTGGTCCAGTTTTAGTTGGAAGAGATGGTAAAATTAAAGTGATTAACAAAAAATGGTGGTGGGACCACATTCCTGAGATCTCTGCACTCCTATCAAGTGTAAACCAATGAACGTACTTGGCAATAGGAAGCCGTTTTCTGCAAGGGAATAGAATCAACAGGGAAGTGATTTTGGAAAGTTAACCTGAAAGATGTAAAGAGACAGGAAAAGTAATGGTAGGCCAGATTAGAGGTTAGCAGAGTACATGAGGCACGGCAGTAGTTAGGAGGCAAAAAAGGCCTTCTGTAGATCTCCTTGCAGAGATTAAATCTCATAATGGGAATGGGAGGTGGAGAAAGAGAATGGCAGCCTCTGGGACTCGAACACCTCTGGGATCCTGAAGGGCAACTTGTTTCATTTCTGGTACATTATCATGGTGACCTATACATTCTTTCTCTGTTCCCTTTACCATTTTATGTACATTGCTGCCCTAATGCCCTTTTCCTCTACCTTTCTTCTCTGTCTTCACCTGTCAGGAACACTGACCACCTTTTTTGTTTTGTTTTGTTAGTGGCGCAGTAAAATAGAGCCCCGCTACCACTGAAGATACTGTGCGAGGTTACCAAAGTTGGCGGTGGGGAGGGAGCTCCATTATTCTTAAAGGGTATGTAACTTCCCTGAAATTTCAAGACAAGGAAGTACAAGTGACAAAAATATGCAAACAATAGTACCACCAACTACCTCCAAGAGTGCAAAAAAGAGCACCAAGAGACAGTTCCCCACGGAGGATAGTAAAAAACTATAGAAATGTGGAGAGTGAGGAAGTGGCTGATGTCAGTTGGTGATACTGTGCACAGCCTTCATAACCAAAGAGAGTCAAAGGGCTGCAGCAGAATTCCTATGTGGTCTGGGAAGGGAGAGGCCATTAAAGATGGAGGCACTGGTAGGGGGCATGGTTTACTAGGGAGTTTCACATCAACCAAGGATTTCCTCTTCTTGTGTTTCACCTCTTCACCTCTGTCTTGTTCTCATCACCACAGGCATACGCACATGCAAGTGATAGATTCAACAAGAGAGATGATCTAATGTTATAAAATATTGTACAGCATCATCTTATCCCTACAAAGTTCGTCTTTCCATGTATTTTCATACCTCTCAGTTCTGTAAGGTAGAAGAATCAGGCAATCTTGATTTTCCCCACACAATGTCAACAGATTCCTGACAGTTATAATTACAGACAGAATGTGAGCCATGGGTTCACAGCAATTGATTTCTGTGACAGAAAAGTGGATCACACTCTGCTTGCGAAGTAGATGTACTGGCATCATTTGGAAAAGACTTCACATTCCCACTAAAGCTGGCAAATTTGTTCAAAATTTCAATAAGTCCCTTGCCACATGTTACAGTGGGACTAACCGAAGATCCACCAATACTGGGATTTGAGTGCCATAAAAAACTATGGCAATTATAGTAATAACTGTGTAAGAGCTTCCATTTATATAAGGCTTTACAGTTTATGGATATTTTTATTTACTTTGCTTCACCAGATATCTAAAACAAGCCTGCAGAATATCACAAAATAAGTAAGGTATGAAGCATTTCTAGAATTCTGGTTCCTAGCCTAAAGTGGTTGTCGGACCTGAAGCACACAGTTTAGAAAAAGAATATAAACTCACAAATATATAATTTGGTACAAAATGAATGCATACTTAGAATGAAGAAAGAAATCATAATAAATTACAAAATTTAAAAGGTCAACAAATAGCACAAACATACAAATTCCAGGAAAATAATAAAAATTTTAAAAAATGCCTGACACACAATCTAAAGACTTTTTTTCTAAAAGTTTTGGATGCAGACTCTTACATTTTGTAATATAACCATAATTTTGTGATACTGTTTTCCATAGAGAAAGCATAATGACAAATTAGGCTCTTCCCTAGCATAGTTGATTGAAATGTTTATTATTGGTCATTGAGATACATAAAACATGATTCTTCACACTTAGTTTTACTCTGTAGTAATGCGTTAGGTTTGTGCTCTCAATCCAGGAAGTCTAATAATAAATTCCATTATCTCTAAAATATTATATGTACAGTACATTTGTAATTGTGTTTATTTATTATTGAGACTATTCCAAACAGGAGAGAACTTATCTTAGACTTGATGTCAATAAGAATTAAATCCTCTGCTTACAATTTTACACATCTGCTGTAAAGAATTTACCACCGACTACTTCTGGCTCTCTATACTTCCAACCTTATTTCTCATTAACTGCCCACATACGAGTATGCCTTGTGATGGATGTTATGGGACATGTTTACATTGAGGTATGACCTCTAGCCCTGCACCTATCTGATATGACACTGGTGAGTTGGCCCAGTGAGCAACTTCTAGAAGCAAGTCCTACACTGAGTCACAGATAGGACTGCATACCTTCAATATACCTCCTAACCTACAAACAACAAAAATATATGTCTATCCACACTAAATATTTCTCTGACTGTACTTCTCCTCACCTATATGCCCAAAATTTCTCTAGCCACACAAACACTGTACACAGGAGAGGAGGGTGTTAGGAGCCTCCCAGTGAAAGGAGATAGCCGTCTTAAGGGGGAGTGGTCAAAATATGTTTCTTCACAAGTATTATAAAACCATATGGCCGTATAAACACAGTGCTAAGACTATCTCTGGTCCTTGGAAAGGAACTGAGCAAAAGAGATCACTGAAGTTTAAGTTCAATGAGCCTCATGGTAAGTCTGCCTTGAATCAATGATATATGAAAACAAGTAACAGTTATTGACTTCATTCACCTTTTCCACGTGTATCACAGGAGAAGAATGGCAAGTGTAGACTAGTCAGGTTATAGTTCCTCATGCTTGATCAAAGATCAGAGCATGAGGTCAAGCAGATACAACAAAAGAAAGTTTAACTGGGAAAATAGTTAGAAGTCTAATGTAAACGTAGGGAGAATCAGAGGCAAGAGATGAGAATAAGGATCTGAACTCCGGATCATGGGGTGAAACTACAGAAGCAGGTATATCTAGAGATGCCTTCTCCACTGGACCCTGGCTTTTTTATAACACCTGGATTTTATAAAAACACACATCCAAAGATGTTCAGTATAAGAACCTGTCCACTCCAGAGTTAGAAAAGACGTGCTGGTGTTAGTTTAAGTTGTTAAATGATGACATAAACCTCTAATCACTCTGGTTTGGTTGACACTCTAGTGGTTTTATTAGGAATTCCTTTCAAATGAGTTACTCGATCAATGAGTAACCCAGCTGAGGAGATGCTGTATCATTAGTGCTTCCATGGGGATGCAGATAATGACACTGACATAAGTATTTCTAAACATTTTCTTTTACGGTTATCAAGCTTTTTGAGCTTAGGAATTTACAGTCACTGGGAAGGGAGGGAGTATCAGAGAGAATATTTCATTACCAGAAAATAAATCCCACCCCACCCCAAAAACGAAAACCAAAACCAAAACAAAACACCTCACATTTACAGAAAAAAAAATACTGTTGCACTCCTTTTTGTTCCATCAATAGTGAACGTTATTTAGAGGTCTAATGCTGAGCATGAGTATTGTAACTGATATTCCCCTTGAAATCTCTCTCTCCTCGGAAGACTACAAAATTCAGAGGGATCAGGTAGGAGTCAGACAGCAATCTGAGCTACACCTTCCAAAACAACTTTGCCTGAAGGGTGATCCTAGGTCCATCTATGCTGGAAATCCCAAGGGTGCCAATTTAAAATGCAGAATCACCAGCTCACAGAGACTTAAAGATCTGGAATCTCTGCATGTGATTCCACAAATATGTGTGGCTGTCAAGCACCCCAGGGGATTCTTATGACCTGAAAGTGACAGAAGCTCCTCCTATAAAGGAGTGGGGATGGATTTAAGACAGGGTCCTTATGTACCATCAAGATGCCTCAAGGAATTATCTCAAGTCACAAGCTAAGAGTCTCCGATAATCCTAAAGGGAGGATGCTTGCATATTTGAATTCTCCCTCTTCTCCTCCCTCAGCCATCATTCCTGAAGAGGAATGCCTTCCTTACTCATTACAACACCAATTCAACTTTGTTGCTTCCCAATTCTGCTTCCTTGCTTTTTCTTCCCTACTTATTTTGTCTGATGCAAATTCATTTTCGTATTTTCATCACCCTTCTGTTCATTCAAGACTCACAGGACTAAATGGGATCTCAAACCCAACCAATATTTTAATTCCCTCTGTGATAGTCCTAAAAAGTCACCATATGATTTTGGCTTGATTGACTCTATTGAAAGGGAACTATGGGGCTGCTTGTTCCATTTGTAGGACCTATTATCCGTTAGAACCCTCTTTCTTATCACAAAAAAAATATGTGTCTCTATAATTAGCACCATTGGTCATAGCTCTGCCTTCTGGAAATATACTTCTGGCAATTACATTCTTCTTCCACATGACGGTTTTGACTACATTCCAACTGATGAGTATTTCGCTTTGAATATTTTGTAATGTGTCCAGGATGAAGGTATTCTTTGAATGTAAAATGGGAATTAACAGTCTCAATTGCCATTCCTGTGATAATACCTTTATACCACAACCTCATTAGATAAAAACTCCAAAATTGTCCTCAGAAAAATAATCTGTTTCTAGAATAAATTAGCTGAAAGCCTGGGAAACTTGGTTTCATTTGTTCATGTGTTTGTTGCAATAGTGCTTATCTAAACCAGGGCAGTTTTCTCCCCAACCTCCCACGTGCCGCCCTGACTGCAGGGAACATTTAGCCATGTCTAGAGACACTGAGAGTTGTCACACTTGGGAGAGGGGTGCTACTGCAATTTAGTGGACAGATGCCAAGGATACAGCTAAAATCCTGCCATGTCTAGTACAGCGCCCCATGCTCACCCCTGCATCCCCACAACAAAAGATTATCCAGACCAAAATGTCAAATGTTGAGGTTAAGAAACCTTTCATCGAGACACCTTTAAGAAGTCAACACTGAAAAATGTATACAATGATTAATTGCTACTCACTCTTTAGTAGGATTCCTTTCCAAACAGCTGAAATTTTCACACTTCATGTCACCTTTCACCTGGAAAATTGTTAATACAATTTTACAAGTCAAAACCATCATTGACAATGTTATCAGTCACTTAGAAATTTATCTGAGAGGATAATGGTCACTATTTAGACATATTTATTTGAATTCTTTCTCTGTATATAGTCTCTAACTGGCCTTAGATAATCAATCTCCCTCTACTTCTAAAATAAAACAAATGGCAGTGCATGAGAGCCTGGCTTTGAGGTAAGATACTCAAAATCACCTTTCTATATATACTTGATCTTTAAAACAACTCCAACAAAATAGACAGTAGTGTAAATATGTTCAAAGTACATATTAACTAAAGGTGAAGCCAAAAGTAATTTGAAAACATTATTATTCATTTGCATTTTACAGTCATTCACTATAATGATATGAAAACAGAGAAGACATGATATCTGACTTTGACAAAAAGTCTGGTGAAGAAGACAAAAATATAAACCATTTACTCAGAGCTAATAACCTTCCTTCTGCCACTGAATCTTTCACCCACCGGCATCTCTAACCATGTATGCTTTGCATCCACATTGGCTCAATGGATTCACTGTCTGTGTTTCACAAGGGCCAACTTCTCTGACGTACTGGGTCCCATCTTTGCCGCCTCAAGGACTTTTCTCATGCAATTATCTCCTCTCCCTCCTCCCTTATCCAATCAAATGTTATCCCATTTGTTATCCCTTTATTATCATAAAAACATGCTATGATAGCTATCACAGCTAGTCCCCAGTCTCATCTCTACCTTTACCCCTTTCCACTCTTCCTCCACCGTCTTAGCTTAAACTCTCAGCATTATTTGACACAGCTCATCACTCCTTCTTCCTTTATTATTATTTTTTTAACTTGGTATTTGGTACACCATAGTCTCTTGATTTTTTTCTTACCCATATGGTTGCTACTTATTCTCCTTTGCTGAATCTTCTTCATTTCCCCATCTTGAAACACTATAACGTCCCTTACTCATAGGTTATCCCATCCATCCCAATGACCTTGAACACATTCTATATGCTGATGCATTCCAGATTTATATCTCCAGAATGAAGCTCTCCTCTGAATCTCCATAATTTGCACTAAGATATCTAATGGGCCTTTCTATCTTAGCAGATCCAAAACTGAGCCCTTGACTCTCTCTCCTACCCCTGGCCAAACATGTTCATCTTCTAGAGGTCCCTATCACAGCAATTATTGCCATAAAGCATCTCAGGTGAAAACCTAGCCTTCACCCTTGAGCTATCCCTATTTCTTATAGCTTTTCTTTCAATCCATCAAATGAATCCTTTAAAAAATTACATTCAGATAATATCCTGCTCCAAGCTATCTCCATCTCTCTCCCGGATTTATCACCTGGTGCCCGAAAAGTCTTCTGCTTCTGCTCTGGTAAACCGACAGAGTTCTCCCCACAGTAGCCACAACAAATATTTTTAAAGGGAAATTATGCCATACCATTCAACTCCTGGAAAGCTTGCAGTACTTTTCTAACACTCAGAATAAAATCCTAAGTCTTTACTGCAGCCTATTAAATCCTACTTTATTTGGCACTGGATGTCTTCTTATTCCCATTCCCTGCCATTTTTCTCTTGCTCCTGACACTTCGTTGGCCTCTTTGCAAGTCTCAAACACTCTCCCGCTTCGGAATCTTTATACTGCTTCCTGAAGTAGTACGACTTCCTATACTACTCCCAGGTAAGCTCTAGCACTTTCACAATTTCATAATTTGATTTTTTATTATTCTGTATACAAAGCACATCTACAATTTATTTTTGATGAAGAATATGAGATCAAAATACAAGCTTATTTTCTTAGAGTTAGTTATCCCCTTGTCCCAATATTAATTGTCTTAAAATCCATTAACCTCCATAGATTAGAAATTACATTTTTGTTATATACTAAATTCCTGTCTGTATTCAGGTCTTTGTACGTGTTTTGTCATCTGTCTCATGAGCAATATTTTAAATTCAGCACATACTTCATTACGAAAATTTTCAATAACTTAACACTTTTTAAGTTAAAAAGTCTATGAAGGGAAGCATTATCAGAATGGTAGAACAAGGATCTCCAAAGACCTGCTTTCCATAAAATCCATTAGGACAATAGAAAAAAATAAATAAAACTCAAAACCAACGCTTTCAAAAGTAATCAATGGTTTGCAACAATCCACAGAGCACTTATTCGAGAATATTGTATGAAACTTGGTCAAAACAAAACAAAACAAAACAGTTCTGTGGTATTTTAACTTGCCCTATTTCCATCCACTCTCTCACCTCTATAATATCGTTGAAAACCAGCAGCCTTGTGGTCTACTGTGAAAACCATCAGACTAGCAGGCACTTGGTAGGGCAAAATGGATTTGAAGCTCCCCAGGAAGTCCCTTCCCAGAGAACTATTGTTAGTTGATCTGTATGGAGGTTCCCTGAAAACTACCATTTGCAGGACTTGTATTTATTTGACCTGACTCAGAACTTAACACAGTGAGAACAGCCCTTCCTTTGGGGGAACATACCTAAAATAATCAGGGGCAACTGTTCAACACTGCAGCTGCCTGAGGCAGTGGTAATTGTTGGGACAAACAAGAGGTTGAGCAAAAAACATAAAAGAAAATGCTGAGAATGAGATGTTCCTATGGGGCTTTAAAAATCTCAGGTATATTCCTGGGAATCTAAAAGGCTATACACATGTGCAGGGCTGTACTCAGGAAAGACTGTACTAAGGGCTGTGTATGTGCTGAAGGAAGATTTCAAAAGTTCCCAAGCTTTCACCTATGGCTCTGCATAATTCAGAAGTGAAGGCTAAGGCATAGTGCAAACTGCACCAGCATTGAAGGTGTGCCCCAACCTACACACAAAGCCCCTTGGCAAAGACTGGGAAACTTATTGCTTCAATACATTTAAGGAAATCTCTATCCAATTATCAGCTGACCACTGAGCTAACTAAACAGAGACTCTAGTGGCTACACATGACAAAGAATAGAGACGAAGAAAAAAACAACAAACCCTTGGGGAGGGGGTGGAAGTGGTCCGATTTTAGAGTAACCATATATATTATTTAAGATACCTAATTTTCAATAAAAAATCATGAGACATGCAATGAAACAATAAACTATGTCCCATACACAGGAGAAGTTAATAGAAACTGCCTCTAAGGAAGCCTATATGTTAGATTTAATAGAAAAAGACATTACATCAGCTATACTAAATATGTTCAATGAAATAAAGGAAACTATGTCTAAAAAATAAAGGAAAATATGAGAAAGATTTATCACCAAATAGAAAATAATAGAGATTTTTTGTTTTCAAGAACAAATTAGAAGTATTGAAGTAAAAAGTAAATAAGATGAAAAAAAACGTAGCAGAAAGGTCCAGCAGAACATGTGAGCTTGCAGGAGAAAGAATCAGCAAACCTGAAGACAGGTCAACTGAAACTGTCTAGTCTGAAGTACAGAAAGAAAATAAATAAATAAATAAATAAATAAATAAATAAATAAATAAATAAATAAAAATGAACAGAGACTCAGAATTTCAGGACAACATATGCAAAATGATAGTCTCAAAGGAGAGGAGAGAGAGAAAATGGTAGAAAGACTATTGAAGAAATAATGGCTTAAAACTTTGCAAACTTGATAAAAAATATTAATTTACCTATCCAAGAAGCTCAATGAACACCAAGATAAACTCAAAGAGATCCATACCTAGACACATCATAGTTAAACCTGAAAACCAAGGACAAAGAGAAAATCCTGAATGCAGCAAGAGAGACATGACTATGTACCAGGGACCCTCAGTAAAATTTACAGATTCTATCTTATCTTAAACTATGGAGACCAGATGGCAGTAGGATGATATTTTCAAGGTGCTGAAACCAAGAATTCTATATCCAGCATAATTATCTTTCAAAAATGAAAATGTTAAGATGTTCATGGGTAAACAAAAACTGAGAGAATTCATTGCTCTCAGACCTGTCCCACAAGAAATAATATAGGGAGTCCTTTAGATTGAAATAAAAGGTCACTAGAAAGCAACTTGAATCCACAAGAAGTGAGAACATAGAAAAGGGTAAATATAAAGTACAGATAAAACAGAATAAGTGCCCTTTTTGTTTGCTACTTTTTCATTCTCTTACCTTATTTAATGACAATTGAATAAAGCAGTAATTATACAACTGTGCTGATGCTTGTAAAGCATAAAACATGTAATTCATAAAAGTTACAATAGTAGCACAGAGAAGGGAGAAGGAAACGTAGATATATTGGAGAGAAATTCCAGTATCCAATTGAAATTAAACAGTAATCATAATCCCGAGGACGATAAGTAAGAAAATAACCAAAAATATATGAAAAGAAACAAGGGAATTAAAATAATGTGTTAGAAAATATTCATTTAACACAAAAGAAGAGTGGCGAAATAGAGGAAGAAAAAAAGACATGTGGCATATAGAAATCAAAGAGCAGATTAGGAAAGTGGATAAGAAACAATTTCCAACTATATGCTGTTTAAGAGACACACATTAAAGGACAAAAATGGGTTGAAAGTACAAGAATGGAAAAAGACAAACCACACAAAAGTAATGAAGAGGGCTAACTTGGTGATAACACTATCAGACAAAATAGACTAAGACAAAAATTGTTACTACAGACAAAGATGGATGTCTTATAATAAGAGGGTCAATGTATTAGGAAAGCATAATTATAACCAAATATGCACCTCTCAACAAAACCTCAAAATACATAAAACAAAAATGGATGGGATTGAAAGGAGAAAGCGATAAATCAATAGTAATAGTTGGGGACTCCAATACTCCACTTTAAATTATAATAGAAGTAACAAGAAATAGAAGACTTTAACAGTACTATAAATCAATTAAACTTAACAAACATCTATGGAACACTCTGCCCAACAACCATATAATACAAATTCTTCTTAAGCACACATTGGCCTTTTTACAAGACAGACAATTAATTAGGCCACTAAAAATGCCTCAATAAAATGTAAGATTTTTAAAATTACTGAAAATATATTATCTGACCATAGTAGGATTATATTAGAAACGAATAAGCAATAGAAACTTAGGAAATTCACCAATAATTGGAAATAAAATAACACACTCCTAAATAATCAATGGGTCAAGAAGAAATCACAAGGAAAACTAAACACACACACACACACACACACACACACACACACACATATATTTAGGTATGAATAAAAACATAAACACAACATGTGAAGCTTACAGGATGCAGCAAAAGCACTGCTTAGTAGAAAATTTATAGCTGTAAATTCCTCTATTAAAAGAAAAAAAAGATGTAAATTGAAGTATATACATTGTGTGGTGCTCCTGTTTCTGTAGCTTCATAAGGATTTACACAATTGTATTCAACATTCTGCATAAATCTGCCTTCATTTTCATTTATTAACCCCTCTTCATTTGAGAGAGCAGCAGCAATTGCAGTTAAGTCTGTTAACTCTTGTACTGGCTACTGAATTAATCACAGACTCAGCTCAATTTCTTTATCATGACTGTGTGTGATCTTGCAATTCTTCAACAGTTTAGCAATGAAGTGCTAGCTTCACTGCTCAAAAATTTTTTAAAAACTGCAATTTTTAAAATGATCTATCTTTTAAAGCAAAATTAACATCTATGAGGCTGCATTTTGCTATTGTACATTTGTAATCACTCCTATGTGAAAGATTACTTTTTATTTACTGTACAATACTCACAAATAGCATTCTTATTAGTTTGTAACATTTAAATCAAGAATATTTGAAATATATCTATATCTATATCTACATCTACATCAGTATTTTTTCCATTGTATCTCATTCAGAAATATGTTGATATGGAGATTACACCATACCTGAGAAATTGTACATTATCCTTTCATCATATATATAACTTAAGTTTTCCAACCTCCTTTTTTATACATTAAAAATAGCACACTTTCAGTTATTCAAAAACTTCTTGAGTATGTACATTGAGGTCAGGTAAGGTCATAGCTGATGTAATAATCAGTTTTATTCCTGTATCAGTCACATTTGCTATATATACTGACATCATGAAAACACTGAGGAAATAATATTCAACTATTACGCCCTTGTAAAATTTTTATACTCTCATTCTTAACGTTTCTGATTTTTGTTTTTGTTTCACAAAAGAAAAAGAACAGTGATAAAGCAGTAAGAAGACCAAGACATTTATTATCAGTGCCTAGGGCCATGTGAACTTTGCTGACCAATAGATATACATGGCCAAATTAATTTACTAGAGTAGTAATTTTTCAAAGCCATTCTTGTCTATAGTTTTAGAATGAAAGTGCCAATACCATGAATAATAAGGGAGAACCATAAAGGAGAAAACAGGTGATTTTCAGTTGTGTTTGTGTTATTTAAAGGAGCAGTGTGGAGGCAAATTCCGTCAGCCAAGTTTATGAGTTGGATAGTCCTAACTTAAAAGCATCCATATTTGTATTTTGTATTATTCATAAACAATATTACCAATGACAAACTATTTCATCATTTAATAAAAATAGTACTTTCCCCCAGATCAACCACCAACTTTCTGTGATACATTGACTCTCAGTTGCAATAAAAATGACTGAATTGCATATATTTAAGAAGAGTAAGAAGAGGAAAATTTTAAATTAGTAACCTAAACTTACATCTCAAGAATCTAGATAACATAAAGCAAACTAAATCCAAAACAACTAGGGGGAAGAAAATAATACAAATTCGAACAGAAATAAATAAAATAGAAAGTAGAAGAACAGCAGAAAATCAACAAAATCAAAAGTCATTATTTGGAAAGATAAACAAAATTTACAAAATTTAATTAAACCCACAACCAAAACAGAGAGAAGGCTCAAATTACTGCAATTAGAAACGAATGAGGGCTTATTACTACTGACTTTACAGATTAAGGGACCATAATGGAATATGAACTATTGGATGACAACACATTAGATAACTTATGTGAAATGAAAAACTTCCTATTAAAGCATAACTACTGAAACAGATTCAAGAGAAAAGAGAAAATCTCAACAGACCTATAACAAGTAAAGAGATTATATACAACATCTAAGATATGATATATAAAATAAATAATTTATAAGCTGGATTTAATTGAAATTAAAAACCTCTGCTCTCCAAAAGATTGTATCAAGAAAATGAGAAAACAAGCCACAGACTGAGAAAAATATATGTAAAAGACATATTTGATAAAGGACTGTTATCCAAAGTATATAAAGAATCCTTTCAACTCAACTGTAAGAAACAATCCAATTTAAAAATAGACCGAAGACATTAACAAACACTTCACCAAAGATGATACACAGATGGAAAACAAGCATATGAAAAGATGTTTCACATTATATGCCATCAGGAAAAGGGAAATAAAAACAAACAAAAAACTGAAATACTACTACCTATGAGAATAGCCAAAATCCAGAAAACTGACAACACCAAATGCTGGCAAGGGTTTGCAGCAATAGGAACTCTCATTCATTGCTGGTGAAAAGGCAAAATGGTACAGCAACTTTGGACAACACATTGGTGGTTTCTTACTAAATTAAACATATCATTACTACAGGATCCAGCAATCATGTTCCTTGGTATTTATCCAATGGAGTGGAAACCTTAGGTCCACACAAAAACCTACACATTGAAGATTACAGCAGTTTAAGTCATAATTGTCCAAAGTTGGAAGCCACCAAAATGTCCTTCAGTGGGTGAATGGATAAACTGTAGTACATCCAGATGATGGAATATTATTAAGCACTAAAATGAAATGAGCTTTCAAGCCTTGAGAAGATACGGAGAAACCTTACATGAATATTACTAAATGGAAGAAGCCAGTCTTAAAAGGTTGTATACTGTATGATCCCAACTATATGACACTCTGGAAATGGCAAAATGATGGAGAAAATAAAAATATCAATGGTTATCAGGGATGAATATACAGAGCACAGAAGATTTTTAGGGCAGTGAAAATATTCTATATATTATAACTATAGATATATATCAATATGCATTTGTCCAAATCTATACAATGTATAATACCAAGAGTAAATGTTAAAGGAAATTAAGGAGTTTGAGTGATTTTGATGTGTCAATGTAGGTTTATCCAGGGGAACAAATTTACTACATTCACAATTGATATTGATAATAATGTTGGTTATGCATGTGTGGAGTCAGTGGTTCTATGGGAAATCTCTGTACTTTTCTCTCCATTACATTGCAAACCTAAAGCTTCTTTCTAAAAATAAAGTCTTAAAAAAAACAACAACTTACTAACTACAAAATTATACTAATCAAGTCAGTGTTGTACTGGCGTAAGGATAGACACACAGATCAAGGGGATGGAATTGAAAGTGCAGAAAGAAACCTGACATTTGTGGTCATTTTTTTTTTTTTAAAGGTGCCAAAATAATTCAATGGGTAATGAATAGTCTTCTCAACAAATGATGCTGGGACAAATAGATATCCATATGCAAACTAATAAAGTTGTACCCTTACCTCATAGCACATATAAAAATTAACTGTGTGTGATCTTGAATTTGGCAAATTTATTTATTGTTATTTTTAGATATGACTCTGGAAGATCAAGCAGCAATAGATAAACTGAAATTCATCAAAAGCAAAACTTATCCAGGGATGCAAGGATGGTTCAACATCTACTAATCGATCAACGTGGTGTACCACATTAACAAAATGAATAAAAATCATATGATCATCTTAATAAATAAAGAAAAAGCATGACAAAATTCAATATCCATTCATGATGAAGAAAAACAAACTCTTGACAAACTCATAGAAGGAACATGCCTCAACTTAATAAAGACCGTATACAAGCCACAGCTAACATCATAATCAATGATAAAAAGTTAAAGCTTTTCTCCTAAGATCAGAAGTAAGACAAGGATGCTCACTCTCGTCAGTTTTATTTAAAAAGTAGTGGAAGTCCCAGTCAAAGCAATTAGGCTAAATAAATAAATAAATACATACATACATACATAAAATAAAAAAGCATCTTAATTGGAAAGAAAGAAGCTAAACTGTCTCTATTTGCAGATGGAATTATTTTATATGTACAAATACCCTAAAGTCTCCACCAAAAAATTGTTGGAACTAATAAACAAATTCAGTAAAGTTGCAGGTTCAAAGTCAACATACAAAAGTCAGCTGCATTTACATATACTAATAATAAACTATCAGAATGAGAAATTAAGAAAGCAATCTCATCTATAATTGCATCAAAATGAATAAAATACCTAGAAATAAATCTAACCACAGAGGTTAAAAAATCGGTACACTGAAAACTATAACATTAATGAAAGAATCTGAAAATACAATAAATGGTAAGATAGTCTGTGCTCATGGATTGGAAAAATCAATGTTATTAAAATGTCCACATTACCCAAAACAAGCAGCAAATTGAATGCAATGCCTGTCAAAATCCCAATGGTGTTTTCACAGGAATAGAAAAAGCAATCCTAAAATCCGTATGTACATAGAACCCATATATTCAAAGCAATCTTGAAGAAGAAAAACAAAGCTGGAGGCATCAGACGCTCTGATTTCAAACTATATTACAATGCTATAGTAATCAAAACAGTATGGTATTGGCATAAAAACAGATACACAGATCAATGTAACAGAATAAACCCACACATATATATATGTAGTCAATTAGTTTATGAGAAAGGAGTCAAGAATATGCAATGGGGAAATTATAGTCTCTTCAATAGATGGTGTTAGGAAAACTGGACAGCCACATACAGAAGAATGAAACTGGATTGCTGTATTACATCATACACAAAAATCAACTCAAAATGAACCACAGAATTAAATGTAAATCCTAAAACCTTAAAATGCCTAGAAGAAAACAGAGGGGGTATGCTTGACATCAGTCTTGGTGATGATTTTTTTTGGACTTAATACTAAAAGCAAACACAACAAAGGCAAATATAAACAAGTGAGACCACATCAAACTAAAAAGCTTCTGCACAGCCAATAAAACCACCAACAAGAGGAAAAGGCAACCTACGGAATGGGAGAAAATATTTGTAAAACATATATCTGATAAGGGGTTATTAAACAAATATATAAAGAACTCATACAACTCAATAGAAAATAATCTGATTTAAAAACGGGCAAGAGAACTGAATAGACTTTTTTTCCAAAGAAGCCACACAAATGGCCAACATGTACATGTAAAGATGTTCAACATCACTAATCATCAGGGAAATACAAATCAAAACCACAATGAGAAATCCCCTCACACCTGTTAGAGTGGCTATTATCAAAATAGAAGACATGAGTTTTGACAAGGATATGGAGAAAAGGGAACCACTGTGCACCGATGGAGGGAATGTAAATTGGTCCAGCAACTATGGCAAACAGTATGGAGGTTTCTCAAAAAACTGAAAAAAATAGAACAACCACATGATCCAGCAATTCCACTTCTGGTTGTTTATCTGAAGATAAAGAATCCTGTATCTCGAAAAGATATCTGTACCTCCATGTTTACTGCAGCATTATTTACAACAGCCAAGACACAGAAAAAACCCTAAACGTCCATCAATGGATGAATAGATAATGGAAATGTGATATATAATATATAAATATTATTCAGCTATAAAAAAGAAGGAAATCCTGCCATTTGTTACAACATAGATGGACCTTGAGGGCATTATGCTAAGTGAAATAAGTCAGAGCGAAAGGCAAATATTGTATGATCTCCCTTAAATGTGGAATCTAAAACAAAAACAAACTAACAAAAATAACCTCATAGAGAGAGCAGACTTCTGGTTGCCAGAAGCAGGGGGTAGGGAGTGGATGAAATGGGTGAAGGGGGTAAAAAGGTCCAAATTTCTAGTTATAAGATAAATAAGTCCTGGATATGTAATATACAGCATGGTGATTATGGCTAATAGCACTCTATTATACATTTGAAAATTGTTGCGAGAGTACATCTTAAAAGTTCTCATTACAAGAAAAAAACAAATTGGTAACTATTTCAAATAAAAGAAGAAAAACACAGACATTACTGAGTGAGAAAATGTGAAACAGCGCTAATATTTATGTAACTATTCATTTAACGCTGGTGTTTAGAACTTTTCTAAAGTATATGGAAACTCTGAAATGAGAAATAATTGGAATTAACCACTAACAAAGGGTAACAGACAACAGAAGCAAGCAACTCTGTCTACTAAATAAAGCAGCTAAAACTATTAGAATCATCATAGTCCCTTTTAGACTCAGCAACATTAAGTAAGAGAAGAACTAATGTTTCCAAGGTGAAACCACCTTGGATTAGATCCTCCATGTTTACTTCATGGGATATTTTAGGTACCTTTGCAAACACATTAACTCCTTCCCTTAAACAGGAGATAGCATGATGTCAAAGAAATATTTTGTCTTCGAGCCCCACTTGGATTTGAATCCTCACATTGGCCCTGGGGCGAGCCATTTAATCTCTCATTGGCTCCGATTTTTCATCTGCAAAATGCATTTAGAATACATTATTGAGGGATATGTGAAAATTAAATGAGATATTGTGCGCATGTAGAAGGACCTGGCATAAAATAGGGATTAAATAAATTCACATTGAACAGATTTATTTTATTAAATTAAATAAGTGGTACCTGGTTTTGGCATTATTTCAAGCTGTTAGAATATATTTAAAAATTCCAGCTCTTGCACCAATTATTGCACTGAATCCCGGTGGCCTGAAAAAAGTGCATGCTTAATACAGAGATGTCCAAAGCATTTTACCTATTAGGAGAATGTAATTCAGTGACATATGAAAGCATTCCATAGTTCTTGCTGAGCATTAGTGGGTTTTATATCTGTACTTCGCAAAAACCTCAGGAAGAGTTTCTCACAGCTATCATGTTTGTAGGGCATGATCTCCTTCTCAAAAACAAAATGTCAACATCCCTGCACTAAGTTAAGGATTCTCAACAATAATTCTGTTCCCATTTAAAAGGAGCATAATGAGGTCAGTTTGAAGACCACAAGTTGCTCCAGGAATATTATTATAACTATTAAATTTTGTTTGATTGAAACTGCTTAATCATAAAATTTGAAGTTTCAAAAAGAAAGGTATACACAGAATTTACATATCTTAAATAGGCATTAAAAAAATATGTTGAAAACTTTAAGTAGATCAATTTAAAGCTGACCTATGGCCACTACAAATTTGAAGGTTTTTTTTTTTGTTTGTTTGTTTGTTTTTCATTACGTGACATAGTCCATATCAATCCTTCAGGTATACTGATATTTCAAGTAAAAATTAGCAGAAAGTAAACCTCTAACTTACTGAAATCTACTTTTGACATTGTATCAATATGACCAAGAAAATCAAAGCTACATGAATGGATGAGAAGATTTTAAAAACTTGGGGGTTATTGTTGTAAAGAAACAAGATCAATTAATAGATGCCAATGAAAAGAAATTGCTCAAAGCTTCTCATAGTTTAACTTACATTTTGTCCAGTCTTACAAATATATTACGATCCTCAACGTCAAGCCATTTCAATTTAACAAATGTTGTGGTGCTCACTATATATGTGCAAGGTACTGTGCTTGCTAGTTAATTTCTCCCCTCCCCCATTCTGAGTATTGTCAGATGTGTTTCTTTTAAAAATCCATTTTTGTTTTTCACTTGCCTCTCAGAGAGTATTAAAGAGAATGCATAATTGGTAATTTTTAAGTAAAAATTGTGTGCTTCAAAGGACATTTTCAAGTGAAAAAAAAAAACCCTACAGAATAGAAAAAAAAATAAATCATATGCTTGATAAGGGACTTGTATCCATAAAACATAAAGAACCCTTACAACACAACGATAAAAAGACCATCCAATTAAACAATAGGCAAAGGATTTGAATAGACAGTTCTACAATGAAGATATACAAATGGCCAACAAGCATATGAAAAAAATGCTCAGTATCACTAGTCACTTGAGAAATGCAAAAAAGAAAACACAATGAGACACAACTTCACACTCACTAGGATGGCTAACATACAAAAGACAGAGACTGTCCAGTGTTGGTAAGGATGTGGAAAAATCAGAACTTTCATACACTACTACAATTGTAAAAAGGTATGGCCAGTTTGGAAAACAGAAGCCATATACTGCATGATTCCACTTATATGAAATTTTCAGACTAGGCAAATCCACAGATATAGAAAATAGATTAATGTTTGCCAGAATCTGTGGGAAGAGGAATGTGTGACTGCTAATAGGTACAGCAGTTCATTTTTAGGGCAATAAAATGTTTTTAAATTAGATAGTAATGGTTGTACAACTCTGTGAATGTCACTGAGTTATATGCTTCAAAAGCATGAATTTAATGGTATATTCAATAAAGGCTATTATTATGAAAAACAGCCTATCCATCATCTTTAGTTTCAAATTTGCCCTACAAAAATATGGACAATTTCTCTCAAATCCACACATACACCCAAATCCACAATTTCTGGGTTTGTGAAAATATGCATACTTGACTTTTCCATAATTGATGAAAAAAACAAACAAACAAAAAAAACTTCTTGTTGTTATAAATTAGCAAGTCGCTTCTATGTAGATGTGTAGATCCCTGGACTGTCATAAACCTTATTTGACTCTTTCCGGTATTTATCCAACATAGTGTCAAGTATCATGCATATGGATCATTCCGGGAAAGGTTCACTGTACCTTCCTAATTAGGAAGACCTTAACAAGTTGTATTAATTTTTATCAGGGCATTGCCATTATATTAAAATTTTAAGTATTTAAAACTTGTCAGGCAAAAGCATTTCTTTATGTCACTTAACGTGCTGTAGTTAGAGAGCTATGAGAACTAAAAGAAGCTCAAATTAAAATATTTGCACTGTTATTCTTTTTTCCCAAATAACCCAGTCTGGACGATAATGTTATCACTTCTGTAGAGCAGTAAATTCATCAATTTATATAGGTCATTGTTATTTTTCTCTTCCACAAATTTCTTACCTATTTCACACAAGCCCTCTTTGGGAAACCACTGGTTCAAACCTCTGTGGGAAACCACTGAGAGCGACAGAAGTGTGTATTTTCTAACACCTCTTTCTGTCAATATTTTCCTTTAAATTATCCCTTGTTCTATTAAAGTTTGGCACTTAAGTCATTTTCTAGTCTATAGCTCTTTGTATCTTTTGCCTGAACCAAGAAATAAGAAGACTCTCTAAGGAAAATCAAATTGTGATTGGCCATTACAAAAGAATCTATTTCAGTCAGAAATACACTAGTTTGTTTCACTTGACAAACTAGAGCAAGACAAGTAGATTGTAAATAAATACTGTGATTGACATCGCACACACTGAAGACAACCAATTAAATTGTCAACTTCACATGAGCAAATAGTAAATAATTCATATTTAGGATCTTGTGATCCATATAATACAATTGGCATTGTATACCAGAATTATTTAAAAGCTATTTTAACATTAGCTCTAAAGAAATATTATCAACTTTATCTCAATTATTTATTTACACATCATAATGAATATTAACACTCCTAATTATTATGTGAGTGGGAAAATCATAGGCCTTATTATAATTTAGATCACGTTAGGAAAAATTGTATGTAAAAGAATAATGCACAGGAGAATTAGTATTAAAGTAAATGTATTTAGGATACTACCATTAGCTAAACTTTTATAAAAGAAAATTAAAATACCCAAATTATGACATTTTCAATCAATTAATTAAATCAAGTGCTTTAGGTACATCCCATACAAATTGTTCTTCACATATTAAATCAGTTGACTTATTAATTGGATATCCTGCTTTCCTCCATGACTTACATTACTAACCAATATTCTTACATTATTCTGATAGATAAGATTGAGTGTTTTTATGTACAAAGAGTAAAAGTCTCCATTTGACCTTTCGAGATGCTTGAAAGGCAAACAGAATTGATTGACTGTCACAAAAGTGATTTAAGTTGACATTACAATTTTAAGGTTGACCAGCTGTGTGCTAACATATTTTGGAAAGTATACCACAATATCTTTAATTTTGTTTTTGCCCCCATTCTAAGTGGCCTTTGGTTATTTAAAGGTAAGGGGTGACAAACTGATACTCTGGCTACAAAAAAATGCAACCGTGAACTTACTAGAAAAGTGAACACTTCAATAAACAAAAGTTCAAGTTTAAACCAAATGTCATAGGCTGATGCTGTAAAGGCAAATATTCTCTACAAAAGTGTTATTTTTGCCTTATATACATTTACACTTTACAATTTTATCTATGATTAAAAATTGGGATATTTCACACAAAAATTTGAATATCTGGCTTCCTTGGGGAAAAAAGAAAATCACAATCTGGCAACCGCATGCCCATTTTTCACACATAGCAAGAAATCAGTAGAAATGAGTAAAACATGCTTTTTTAGATGGGGGCATGCCCGAAGCACTGTTTTCAGTCTGTTGTGTTTAGGATTCATTGTGCTTTTAACTTCTTAGCTTTGCTGATGTATATTACTACCCCTCTAGGACCTAAGTTTATGATTTTATTACCGACCCCTCTAGGATCTAAGATTATGATAAAGCCAAAATAGATTTAAATACTTCTATTGAAATAACAACCAACAAACAAAATTTAGTTTAAAAAAGTTTAAATTGTCCCATAGAATATCTTAGATACTTTTATTTTGATAGACAGGTAATGACTGATATTTAGAAGTATTGGTGCACATATGTGGTCAAGTCTAGCTTTCAAAGCAGTATTGAAAGGAAGACTTAAAACCTGAGGCACATGGTCCTCTTTACTTGCTCTTCTCCCCTCATGTTCTTTAGAATCTACCACGATGGATGATGAAGACCAAACACATGTGAAAAAGAATGGGATTAGAGGAGAAAGACAAGAATGTCGTCCTTTCTAATCAGTCATATAAAATACGTACCCAAAACCCAAAATTGCCTTATTTCAAGATCTAACCTGGAAAATAATCTACATAACACGCATGTATTAAAGATATATATTGATGAGATAACATGCCAGAAGTTTAATAAAAATTTCCCCAGAACTAAGCTGATTCTTTCCAAAAAGGCATACACTCCCTTTACTAATCTGTTATTCAGAATATCAAATGGTGTAAGCTAAGTATTATTAAATGCCTTGAAAAAAGATATACACTTGGACGAAGCATAGGTCCTCTCTAGCACAGGATTTCGCATTATGGAAATGATAATCACTGATGTATCCAAAGATTTACATACATGGAAGTTCTTCAAAGCCTTATTTGTAACAGCAAAAAGGAGGCAGTGATACCACAATATATTCATCAATGGAGTGTTGGTTAATTTGGTACATTGGAAATATAAACTGTAGGAAATCAGTTAATGGCACAAGACAATATTCATAATATCGAATGAAGTAAGCAGGTCCAAAGTAGTATGTGTATCAAGATCTCAATTTCATGGTAGATGTGAGCAAAATAAAAATGAAAGGATGTGCATCAAAATATTAACAGAAATGGGATTTTAGGTATAATGGATGAAATAGTGTCCCCTCAAAAATTCATGTCCCTGGAACCACAGAATGCAACCTTATTTAGAAATAGGAACTTTGTACATGTAATTAGTCAAGATGAGGTCATACTGGATTAAGGTGGGTTCTAAACACAATGATTAATATCCTTATAAGAAGAGATAACACAGACACATAGAGAAGAAGGCTGTGTTACGATAGAAGCAGAGACTGAAGTGTTGCAGCTACAAACCAAGGAATGCCAAGGTTTGCTAAAATCTACCAGAAGCTAGAAGAAGCAAGGAAGGATTCTTGCCTAGAGTCTTCAGAGGAAGCACAACCCTGCTGACACCTTGATTTTGGACTGCTAGTCTCCAGAACTGGGATAGAATAAGTTTTTGTTGTTTTAAGTCACCACGTTTGAGGTCATTTATTATGGCAGCCCTAGGAAACTAAAACAGTAGCTAACCTCTATTTTCCTCTTTATGTGTATGGTTTTCGCCCTGTTTTATAAAATAAATATATTTATAGTGAGAAAAATGTTATTAAAACATGTTATATATTGTGGACTAATAATTAAATACTTAACAACTTAATTATACTATTCTTAGAAATAAAAAGTTATAATCCATGTATTTTAGAGAAAATAATAAAAATCTATGTTCAAACATACTCTAAAATACTAATGAGCACCTGAAGTGCCAATACTTTTATTATTTATCTTCTACATTTATGAGATTTGGGGATAAGCAAGGAAAATCTCTCTCCTCTAAGAATGATCAAACATCACTAAGATTTATTAATCAAATCAAAGTAAAATGAGCAGCTTGGTAAAAGCAATAAAGAACTCTGAAATAGCAATCATATTTGGTTCATATAATATTGATTTGGTTTTAGTAAATAGAGATATTTCTCAAGTGGGCATTGAGAGAATTAAATATGGAACAAATAACACAGAATATACTTGGACACAAGACAGAAACAAACTAAAAAATAAGAGCTTGGAATTGGAATATTTAGAATTCATGTAGTACATCATCCAACAATTCAAGAATTCTTCAAACAACATTCCTGACAGGTGATAATTTATTCAACAGAATGAAATTTTCTAAGTACCCATTACTTGCCAAGGATCTATGACTATATCATCCAGTGACCATCTCTAAAGTTAGAAGCTTACTTCTTCAGAGAGCAGCCTATTCTATTCTTCCAGAATTCTAGTTCTTAGGAAATTCTTACACTTAGATAAAATCTCTCTAGACTAAGTTATTTATATTCTCCTTCCATACTTTTCCTTCTTTCTTTCATTCATCCTTCATAACCAACTTGTATCATACCTTGAAGTCATAATTTTAAAGAATTTTAGAAAGGAAACCAAAAGATTACTAATTCCTCACCAATGACAAAATTCCCTGTACAGCATGCTTTACCCCCTCTGTTATCCTCTCTGTTTTTGAGCACATCTATTTGAAAAAGAGCAAGTCCTCTCATCAGTGAGCAGGGAAATTTATTTTAGGCGTGTTTTATGTGGAGATGAACTTTGCCCTTCTGTGAATTTCACCAATCGGTTCTATTCCTTCCTTCCAAAGCACAGTAAACTCTTCCACGCCAAGTTTAACCAGGCCTCTGAAAATCACCATCAGCTCTCCCTTAGATCTCTACGTCATTAGGCAAAACACTCCTTGATACCTTTCCTGGTTTTGAAACCCTTTATTATTCACCTTCCTGGTCAGATTTTTATGAGATCTCAATATATGTGTCCATTTACACATGTATTGGTGCCTGGAACTCAACATATTACAGATGTGATTATGGCCAATCAAAGTAGCAGCATTAATCTGGCCGCTGTAGGGAAAAAAACAAAAAAAAAACAACAAAAAAACCCAAAAACCGTATTAACCACAGTTGGAGTTAATTGGTTAGCTAAATCCTAGAGTATTTTTCACTAGGATCTCTTTTAATTCTTGGAATTGTTCCCCTTTCTATAAACAGGTAGGTTTTGCTGTTGTTGTTTTTAATCTCAATTAAAATACAGAACTTTCTATTCATGCCTATTGAATGTCACTGCCTTTTTTGCTAGCTTTTCCACATCTCTCTGAACACTACTTCTCCTATACAAATAGCATCCTTTAGAGACTTGCACCATTTATTTAATAAGATCTTCTGTGGCTTCTCTTAAGCAGAGGGCTTTAACTAAGTTCTAGAGTTCCATGGATGTTCTTCAAGTATTAGTCACGATGATGATGAAGATGATGATGATAGCAACTAATATTAAATATCTCTTTCTACCAAACTGTTGTTCTAAGTGCTTTATATACATTATAACATCTAATACCAATAAAAATCCCATGAGATAATAACCATTGATATTCTTGCTTTATAGACAAAAACACTGTTAATAAGTGACAGAGCCAGAGCTGTTTATGAGTTGATGTGGCTAAATCAATTGTTTACAGGCTATGTCCATTCTGACTGGTCCATGGCCAGCATTACCACTTGTTAAATATTATTAAAATTACTCTTGCATCGAGTCAGGATTTGAACCCCCCTTGCCTGATTCCAGGTTCTGTCTTCTTAACCAGATTCCATTCTGGCTCCCCAGGATGATAAAGACAAGGCCAAATAATTCAGTATGCCAAGTTTGTTTCAACCAGAGATGCTCTGCTTTTATCTCATTAGGTACTTTCTATGTAAGTATTTGATGTGAAATTAAATTATTAAAAATATTTCCTACCAAACGTTTTAAAAGCACTAAAGTATAAATGAAAATATATCATATAACTAAACTTAAAGCATACAGATTCTCCCATGCCACCATATACTAATATTAAATATATTAGTTAAAATGTCCCTTAAAAGTGTGTGCAATATTGTGTGTACATATATGGGTATAAGTGAGAGATAACATTTTACCCCCTGCGAGAAGATGCACAGTTCATTAGATTCTTAAATGAGTTACAGATATGCAAAACGTCAACATTGCACAGATCACCTCTGATCAATTGTATACCTACATTTGTCCAATTTTTTTACAAGGACATGAAGCAAAAGGAAAAATTCCTTATTAAAATCAGATGAATTGGGATTATAATTCTCAAACTCAGGAATATGATCTTGAACAAATTTATGTTGCCTCTGAGCCTCAGTTTTATATCTGTGAAACAGGTGAAAATAGTACCTATCTCAGATTACTGGAGGAGCAAAATAAAATAAAATTATATATATATATATATATATATATATATATATATATATATATATATACACACACACACACACACACACACATATATACATATACATATATATGTATATATACATATTTATGTATTTGGAAAAATACATATGTAAATACAAATATATATGTATATATATATTTATGTATTTGGAACAAACTCTGGTGCACAGTCAGTACTGGATATGCATCACTAGTGTTATAAGGAATGTGGTATGTCAGAATTGTCAAAGCTAAAGTATGAACAAGATACATCTTCCTGGATGAATTCTACTCAAATTTTGGGAAATATTATTTATACATTAAAACAAATATTTCATTGAATAGAAAAAATCATCTGCATGAATATTTAAGGCAGAATGGGGAACTTAGAAATTCATTTATGAGGCAGAACACTCCTGTTGGAATACCTCAGTAGAAACATTTGAGAAGTACCAGTGTGGGAATTCTCCTACTGAACCGTTTAATAAGACTCTCAAAAAAGGGAATAACTTTTTTAGCCTAACAAATAAACTAAGAAGAAAGAATGATAAATTTTACTATAAACTTTTTGTGGCATATGCTGTCAGAAGACAGATCTCCATAGGTTTCTCACATGTCTTGCAAGTTTAGGCACTGAAAGCTTCTCTGAATTACCTTTTCAAGTATGTTTACTTAGCCACAGCCTTGGGAAACAGAGATAGCATACGCTTGTTTGCTGTCCAGCATAGTAATGTTCCCTTATTGCGGAAAAGTGGCGAGCACTGAGAGATTCAAGCGGCACGCAGAGATCAGGGAGAACATGGCTTTATTACGCTGGCAGGCTCAGCAGGATTGTTCCCAAACACTGAGCACTTACTGGGGTCGGGCACTTTGTTTTATAGGGTTAGGCCTCCAGGTTGGGGGGGACATCTGGCTGGGGTGCCGGGGTGGTCTGTCCCTATCAGCTGTGATTGCTCAACATTGTTTTGACAGGGAGGCCTCTAACTATGGTGGCCGGAGACAGCTCCGATAAGGGAGGAGGAGGAGGGGGATGGAGCTGGAGATCCTAGCGGGGCCCGCAGGAAAAAACTGTCCCGACACCCTCAGGGCAAATTTTCTTCTAGGCTATTATAAAATGTTGGGATTTTCAAAGCTTGGGGTTACCATCCTGTAATGTACCCACTACATGTACAAATATCACCTGGTCCTTGCCCTGAAGCCCTGTGGGAATTGGGGCCTAGAAAATAAGATTAAAAAGAAGCTGACATTGCGGCTACTGCTATTACTGTAATAACTGTCCATTTTCTCTGGTCCAGACGTCTCATATCTTCTTCCGGAATCCATGAAAATTGTAGCAAGCTAAATTACTAGCTTACAAGTAGGGTAAAACTTTAGACTAATCAAAGTATTGATATATATATTAATAAGTTTGAAAGGTAAATGATAAACAAGAAAAAGTATTTAACTCTATAAAAGACAATGGTTAATAGCCTAATTTTTTAAAGAGCTTTTGAAAAGGAATTAAAAAAAAAAAAAAAAGATAATCATCTAAACAAATTGGTCATTGGCAGGTGATCCCTGGCAGACCTCAAAAGTGGCACCTTTTCCCCAAGCACCAAGGAGCAGCCCAGCAGGCTTCCAAAGCTGTGTGCCCCCAAACAGGGTCAAGGGGACAGCTCCCACACACCAAAGTACCCACAACAGTAGAGGCCGAGCCTCACAGACACCCACACTAGAGGCCTGCCTTAAACACAAGCACACCGGCAGCAGTTACAACCAGGCCTTGCCAGTGGCCAGCTCTGCACAACCGTGTGCCCATAACAGTCACAGCCCAACACAGGAGTGCACGCACAGCCTGGACGGGGGAAAATCCTGGAGCAGCTGGCCCTGATGATGAAGGATTGTGCTACTGGGCCCCGCATGACACCTTGTACATAAGGGCACTCTTTCAGTACCATAGATGCAGAAGATCTAATTAGCACATAGAACACAGAGTCTTAGGCCAAATGAGCTGACAGAGGAATATGCTCTAAATTAAAGAACAAAACAGAACCCTAGAAAAAGCACCCTATGAAATAGAGGTAAACAGTCTACTAGATAGACCGTTCAAAGTAAGGGTCATAAGGATGCTTACTGAGCTCAGGAAAAGTATGGATGAACACAGTGAGACCTTCAACAAAGAGACAGAAAAAATATGTATTTTTAAATCATAAGTAAAGAATACAATAAATGAAAAATACAAAGTAGGAATCATCAATAGATTAGATGATGCAGAAAAACATATCAGCAACATGAGAAACAAGATATTGGAAATCACCCAATCAGAAAAGCAAAAAGAAAAAGGAATACAAAAAAATGAGAGTTCAAGGGACCTGTGGGACAATAATAACAACCTCATTACAGGGATCCCAAATGGAGAAGAAAGAAAGGGGAAGAAAACCTCTTCAGAGAAATTGGTTGGTAACTTCCCTAACATGGCAAAGGAAACATACATCCAAGTCCAGGAATCACAACGAGTCCCAGACAAGATGAACCCAAAGAGACCCGCACCAAGACATATCACAATTAAAATACAAAAGTTAAAAACAAAGAGAAAATCTTAAAAGCAGAAAAACAACTAGGTACATACAAGAAAAATCCCCATAAGAAAATCAGATGATTTTTCAGCAGAAACTTTGCAGGCCAGAGGGCATAGCATGACAGATTAAAAATGATGAAAAAGCAAATGAAACCATCACCAAAATGAAAAGGCAACACACTGAATGGGAGAGAAAGATATTTGCAAATGACATATCTGATAAGGGGTTAATATCCAAAATATATGAAGAACTTATACAAATCAAGATCAAAAAACAAACTATCCAATTAAAAAATGGGACGAGGACCTGAATAGGTATTTCTTCAAAGAGGACATACAGATGGCCAACAGACACAGGAAAACATGCTCAACATCTCTAATCATCTGGGAAATACAAATCAAAACTAAAATGAGATATCACCTCACACTAGTCAAAATGGCTATTATAAAAAAGATGACAAATAAGAAGTGTTGTCAAGGATGTGGAGAAAAGGGAACCCTCTTGCACTATTGGCAGGATTGCAAATTGGTGCAGCCACTGTGGAAAACAGTACTGAGATTTCAAAAAACTTAAAAAGAGAACTACCATATGACTCAGTAATACAACTTCTGGGTATCTATCCAAAGAAAATAAAAACACTAATTTACAGAGATATATACATCCTTATGTTCACTGCAGTGTTATTTACAATAGCCAAGATATGGAGGCAACCTAAGTGCCCATCAATAAATGAATGGATAAAGGAGATACACACACACACACACACACACACAGAAATACTACTCCGGTATAAAAAAAAAAAAAAGAAATATTGCCATTTACAACAACATGGGTGGTTCTAGAGGGTATTATACTAAGTGAAGTAAGTCAGAAAAAGGACAAATACCAAACAATTTCACTTATATTTAGAATCTAAACAAAACAAAACAAATAAACAAAACAGAAACACACCGATAGACGCAGAGAACAAAACTGATAGTAGTCAGAGGGGCAGGACATGAGGAAAGGGCCAAAAAAGGTGAAGGAGGAAAGAGGTACAAACTTTCAGTTATAAAATAAGTCAAAGGGATATAGTAATATACAGCATAGGGAATACAGTCAATAATAGAATAAAAATATTGTACAGTATCAGATGGTTACTAGATTTATGGCAATCTCTTCAAGTATATAAATGTTAAATAACTATGTGGTACACCTGAAATTAATATAATATTGTCTATTAAATATATTTTAATAAAAAGAATAAAGTGGAATGAAAAGAAACCAAAATTTTAAATGGGCTAAATGTATAAATATATAATTACCCCAAATATAAATATAAATGTAAAATATGAAAAATATATAAACCTTTCAATAATCAAAGAAAAATATATTCATCCTCCAAAAAATTTAAACTGGGAAAACATAATAAATAATGATACCACTGAATTTAATATAGGTGTTTGGAAAATGTCTCCATCATTACCAGCTGGTGGGAGTATAAATTGTCAAACATTTTTTGGAGGAAAATTTGTAATATATCACAGTTCCTGAAAGCATGCATACTCTTTGATATGATCATCCAATTTTAGAAATATATCCAACAAAAATAATTAAACAAGATATTTCATCATTTTCATCATTCTATACAATTGGAAACAGCACAGATTTCCAATGATAAATTAATTTTTGTTTTTGATTATGATATAGGAACACAGACGATTATAGTATACTACTAAAATAACTTAAATATACATTTACTAGTATGAAAGGATAGGGCATTAATGATGCATTTTGAAGTGGAAAAGAAGCATTACAGGAAAATTGTTATAGTAGAATCCCAATTTGATAGAGAAATATTTGTATTTATATGTATAATTCCTCATAAGGAAGTTGAAAGCCTATAATCAAAACTGTTAACAGTAACTTTCTCTACAACATAGAACTCCAAGTTATTTTAATTAGATGTTTTTCTGTCTCGTGTTTTTGTGACTCTTATTTACAAAGTTTTAAATTATAAAATAAAAAAAAAAGAAAGGAAGTCACCTCGTCAAGATTCTGTTTTGTCTATCTTGGTCCTTTGAGATCTCTGTCTTTTTAGTATATGGTCAAAATTCACGCTAACAAGGATTCCGTAGTGCTCTGTACATAGTGGTTCGTTTCACTAGGCTGCCCAATCTGCATTTCACCTTCTCCCACATTTTTAAACATACACAGATCTCTCTTATTTTCTGCTCCTTGGAGACGCAGAGCGCAAACCTACACACTCTGCTGCGTAAGACCCTTCAAGTATTTAAAACCTTGCCTATTTCCCTTACCCGCTTCCATCTTCTCTTCTCCGGTTTACACATATGGCTTTCTCAGTCAGTCTTTCTAAGCCATTCCTTACATGGCTTAGTTCCTAGGCCCCTCTCCACTGACATCACCTATTCTCACATTTCCTGGCGCTCAGTGGTCAGTGACTTTTTACAATTTCAGCAAAACCTTCCTCCATACCCAGTTTGCCAAAGAGACTAAAAAGACCACAATTTCCATTATTTCCACTTTAATTTCTATTAATGCACCTCGTTTCGCATCTTTTTAACAGTCATATCACTCTACTGACATACTGAACTTTTCACTTACTAAAACTTTGTCTTCATAAAAGTACTACCAAATTAGGTATCTACCATCTGGCATTTCCTAACTGATTTTGTATTTCAATATTTGTATTTGTGCATTCATATTTAAGTAAATTTAGGACTTCACATTTCTCCCTTTTACATTTCATTTTACTAACTTTGGTCCTTATCCTGATCAGCAAATAATTATACATCTTCTAAGCTTGATAAATCGAGATGAATTTTGTGTGCCTGTATCGGTTTTTGTGCATTTCTTATGCACATATACTTTTACAAAATGTAGTTCAGTAGTGTGTTTTCCCTCACAGAGCTCAGAGAGTAAGTTGTCATCTTGAGAGGACATCACTTAGGAGTGAAGGGCACCACTAGAAATTTAAAAGGAAGGAACAGGTCTTTTTAACACGAGCCTCAAGCCTTTGAGGGTTCACAAACTCAGAGGCAGGTAATATAAATGAGTGAAGCAGGTTCATGCTGGAGAGTACTCGACCATCCAGAGGGGAAGCCAATTCTGATTGCTGCCATAGCAGAATGTGACAAATGTTCTGATTTGTCACAAGAATCCAGAAAGCTGGGTTTTTTAAGGGAAATCATCTGATTTTCAAATTACTTCAACTACAAAAAGTTTAATGAACTCTGTCTTCCAAATTAATCATATCCACAGGCTAAGTATACCCTGTGGATGACCAATCTGTGATTCTTGAGTGGTTAGAAACTAAGAGAGAAGGCAAGAGTCTTAGCACCCAACTCCCAACTACTGATTGCTTGCCAGTATTGACAGTTTCATGGTTTTGCATTTATTGAAAACTCACCAAGAATTCTGAATACTTTACTGAGCACTGATTCAAAATCACTTATTGATCTGCTTCTATACTCTATAATGTTACCAATGGAAAAATAATCATTATCAGCTTATTAGTATCTACCCAGAATCTAGAAAAATTTCAACAAAGTCAAATTCAGAGTTTCAAGTATGAGTCCCTCTAACTGCCTTAGATCAGGATTTATCGGAAAATAGTTACTCAGTATCTCATAAACACTGTAAGGAAAATTAAACTCACAATATGAATCTTTTATAATCTGGAGCTATTCCAGTGCCTTAGGATTTTTAACAAGACTTCCAGGGAACCTCATCTTTGTTAAATATAACTAGTTATACAACACTTGACACAATGTCAAAATTCCATGAACAAAAAACATTCCCTCCTTTGACCTATAGCAACTGTACAATTTTATTCCATGCTTGATAGCTGATTCTCACAAGACCTCTGACATACCAAATACAATCCATGACAGCTGATTTCAGCTAACGGCAGTTACTGCAGACAAATAATTCTTTTTGACTATGTGTCTGAAAAAAGCAAGAAGAAATGATATACTTGATCTTATCATGTATAAAGATAGCCTTCCATTAAACATAAATCTGAAATTACTAGGAAAACTTTCATTTTGTAAATTTACAGATGACTTAGAAAATGCAGAATATTACTGTGGTACCAGGTTCCCTTTGATCAGCTTCCTCCACAGAAAGGTCAGCACTGAGTAAGCAACTGAATATGTTGGCTCAAATGATAATAAATAGGCAATAGGAATCAATTATATGGGTAAGAGGGTGTGTGTGTGTGTGTGTGCACATTATAAACTTCTCTGTAAGTACGTAACCCAGCTGTGACACTAATTAGACATATTACCTTAGCAAGTACTATAACAATGGTGCCCATACTCTTATTCAACATAGTACTGAATGTCACAGCTAGAGCAATCGAGCAAGATAAAGAAATAAACCCAGACTGGAAAGGAAGAAGTACAGTTCTTTGCAGATGATATTATCTTATACATAGAAAAATCCTAAAGATCCAACCAAAAAACTGTTGGAACTAATCCATAAATTCAGTATAGTTGCATGATATAAAATCAACATACAGAAATCAGTTATGTTTCTATACAACAACAATGAAATATCCAAAAAAGAAATTAAAAAAAAATAATCCTATTCACAATAGCATGAAGAACAATAAAATACTTAGGAATAAATTTATCCAAGGAAGGGAAAGATCTGTACAATGAAAACAAGACTTCGATGAAAAAAAAAAATGAATACACAAACAAATGGAACAGTAGCTTATGTTGGAAGGACTTCCATTCTTCACATATAAAAAGGAATTACAGTTGACCATTAAACAACATGAGTTTGAACTGCTCAGGTCCACAGATCTTTTTTATACACAGATTTATATATATATATATATATATATATATATATATATATATATATATACAGATTTTTTCCAATAAATACAGTAAATGTATTTTCTCTTATGATTTTCTCAGTAACATTTTATTTTCTCTAGCTTATTTTGTTGTACAAATACAGTATATAATACATATAACAAAATATGTGTTACTCAACTATGTTATTGGTAAAGCTTTCAGTAAACAATGGGCTATTCATAGTTAAGTTTTGGGGGAGTCAAAATTTATAAACAGATTTAGATTTTTCAACCTTACAGGGGCTTGGCATCCCTAGCCACCATGTTGTTCAAGGGTCACCTATAGATTCAAAAAGAATCTGTACAATGAAAACAAGACTTCGATGAAAAAAAAAAATGAATACACAAACAAATGGAACAGTAGCTTATGTTGGAAGGACTTCCATTCTTCACATATAAAAAGGAATTACAGTTGACCATTAAACAACATGAGTTTGAACTGCTCAGGTCCACAGATCTTTTTTATACACAGATTTATATATATATATATATATATATATATATATATATATATATATATATATATATACAGATTTTTTCCAATAAATACAGTAAATGTATTTTCTCTTATGATTTTCTCAGTAACATTTTATTTTCTCTAGCTTATTTTGTTGTACAAATACAGTATATAATACATATAACAAAATATGTGTTACTCAACTATGTTATTGGTAAAGCTTTCAGTAAACAATGGGCTATTCATAGTTAAGTTTTGGGGGAGTCAAAATTTATAAACAGATTTAGATTTTTCAACCTTACAGGGGCTTGGCATCCCTAGCCACCATGTTGTTCAAGGGTCACCTATAGATTCAAAGACGGCAAAATATTCCTCCTCTAATGTTCTGAGTTTCATTCAAAAACAAATTGCCTTGAGGTATTATTTAAATATCTCATTTGTATATTTCACCAACAAAACTGTAACCTTCATGATGATATTGTCTTACATATATATTGTTTCCTTTATCACATCTGAAAGCACCTTGTTCTTTTCACTCAAATTATGGCAGACTGATTAATACTTTCTCTCCTCCTCTGGAGCACACAACTAGATTATATTTTCTGTCCTACCTTGAAGTTATATATGATCATGTGACTGGATTCTGAAAAGAATGTGGACAGAAGTGAGGTACGCATTTTTAAGACAGGCCCATAAAAACCTCACACACAACCTTCCACTGTTTCCCCTATATTCCAGCTAAACAGGGAAAACTTGAGGGTCTGGAGGAGAACTGAGCCACAAGACGGAAGAAACGTGTCCCTGAGTTGTTGCCCATGGAAGGCTACCCTGATTGCTACCCAAGAAGGAGCAACCATGTTGAGCTGTAGAGTGAATAAAAAATAAACTCTTTACCATATAACCCTCTGAAATGCTGAGTTTTTAAAAATATGAGCATTTAGGTGCCTATATGTACCATTTATCTCAATTGTAAGAATGTGTGTTTTTTACTTATCTCCCTAAATAGTCTAGAAGCTCCTTAGAGGCTGGAACTATGCTTGGTGTTGCGTACCAGCTCGTTTCCTGGCCGTGTATGGGATGTAGCAGGTTCTCAGTAAATCCTGTTGAATGTATGAACACAGGAAACCATGCACAACAGGTACAAGTTAATAAATGCTTATTGAACTGAAGTACAGAGGCTGAGAAAGACATCCAAAAGTAAATTTTAAAAACTACATTTTATTTCTTATTTTGTCTTTCCTCTTCTGATCCAAAACATTTCAAAATAGTCGGAAGCATATCTTGGTGGTTTTATAAGTGTTTAAATCAATTCAACCCTATCATGGCTACTACCAAAGGTCCTTTGATATTTTGTTCTCACGCTTGTCTATGTAATTTTTGCTTCCTATACTGAATGTGATTACATTGCTATATGACATATACTAGCAGTTAACAAATATTGCTCCTGTATTAGCACCATTCGACTGCTATGCTGGTTTTGTTTAATTTGTCCTGATTGTACAATAACTTTCTTCTAGCCAGACAGTTCAGATGCCTCCCTAATACAACCTGCATCGTTATATGAGCCCCTGTATAGATCAGATAATATCAACAACCCTAGCGCAAAATGTGGAAAAGCAATTCCACTTTGTCTTCGCTGATTGCAAAGCCAAATCAACGCCAAAAGGCATCTTTACAAGTTATTGCACTTACTGTCAGTCAGTGCCAAAATAGACAATCTTATCAGCGTTAGGAGAAGCAGTACAGTGCTTAAAGTATATGTGCTGCCAAGACAACAGGGTGTATTGCATCTGTTGCCTCGGATACACATCTACAACATCCAACAAATAAGCTATACAGTTTAGTGTTTGAGAAAAGCCAGGGACATGCCTATCAAGCAAAAAGTTGAAGAGGAACAGCCTTAGAAAACAAGCACAATCCAAGTAGTCACAAAAAGAATAGAGGTGAAGGCACTAGCTAAATATCAGATCCATACGTCAGATTTTCATAGGGGGAAGTCCATAAGGATCTCCACAGCACTTGTTCAGCAGGACTTCATGAAGTGAAGAAACAGTTTGACCAAAGATAATAATTTTCCATTGACCTGTAAAGGTCATGTAACTATACATATTAACAATTTTCACCTTTTGCCAAGATTAATTTCTCTACGAAATCCTATTTTGTGTATGATAGGGTCCTCTTTCCACAGATTCTTAGATCTTCGTCTCATCAAGCAGTGAAGTTTGTTTACCCTCCCCTTCGCTCAACGCTGGCCTATGGCTATTCTGACCAATGGTGTACAGTGGAAGTGATGTTATCCCAGCCTCAGACCTAACCTTTAAAAAGACTGGCAACTGCCACTTTGTTCTCTTGGAGACCAAAGCCTCCATGCAGAAAGTTTGACAAGCCCGCTGGAGAGACAGCATGAAGAAGTCCCACCACTACATGGAGAAAGAGAGGCATCCAGGTGAGCTCAGCATTCCAGCTGTCACCATCAAAACACCAGGCTTGTGAGTGAAACCATCTTGTTTCCTTCCCACTGGTCAAGATAGCAGCTGGATAGTACCAAGGAACACAAGATGACACCATATAAAGCAGAAGAACTATCCAGCCACACGATTGTTAGATATAAAGGTACTAAGTTTGAGGGATTTTTTTTTAAATATAGAAATACAATAGATAATTGAAATACATGAACACGAAACACAAAAATTTGCTGGTGTGGCTTTACATGAGTTTAGCATCTATATGTTAATGATCAAACAAAATGATCTCATGAGAAGAATGAGGGAAAAATCTTGGTAGATAGCTACCTGTTGCAGGGGTAGGTCACCTCAGAACTGGCCTACCAGCATTATATAGTTCCTCTAACACATTGCTCAGTCACCATTCCTTAGCTTCTGCTGCTGACTGGCCTAAGGGATTTTCTTCCAAAAGCCATAAAATTAAATTAGAATTCACTGCTTAAGCGTAATGACTTCCCACTGTTTATGTGGGTTATCATTTACAACCAACTGGCATTTAATCAAACCACTACTTTTATTTCAGGACCAGAGGCCAAACATGGTGGTTTTTCTCTACCTCCCTGTTGAGTCAAGAAGCTTCAGCCAAGCTGTGAAGGGATATCAAATTGTTTATGAAAAATCAGCATGCAGTATTGTTTCAAACATATTTATGATTTCACACCAACTTAGGAAGAATTTTGTTCATTGTATTGATTGGCACATATTTTACATTTACATATATAATAATATTAAAACCTCCTGGAGAAAAAAATAAGAATGAAAGGAACATATGCACATTGTGATACAAATTTACCTATGAGGCCTCCAAATTCTGACCCTGCCCTGAACTGGAAGTATACAGAATATGCATATTATAGCCAAGCCCAAGTGAACAGTATATTCTCTCACTTGAAGTTTCCCATATCTGCAAACTTACTTCTGCTGTTCCCTCAGCCTAGAATTCCCTCCCTCACTCCCTCCTTCTTTCGGCCCCTTGAAATCAAGATTCAGCCAAATACCATGTCTTTAATGGCTACGAACGGGTTGTCTGCTCTAAATACCTCCCTCTAATTCTGAGAAATAGTGCTCTTTCCATGAAGACCTGGCTTGCCCTACCCACCCTGACACCAAATATCCATGTGGATACAGGAAAACAAACAAACAAACACATTTCCTGTTTTACACTAACCAGGGTCAGTTTCTATCGTCATTTGCAACTACATTATTCCGGACTTCTTCCTTTTGAAGCTTTTCCTGTCTCATTAAACTACAAATTTTTCACCTCTGAATACTTATAGTGTTTATTCCAGTATCAAAATTATTATTTCAAATAAACTTGTAATAAATTAGCTTGAGGCAGGTATGTGATTTGTGTACTCTTCCTAAGATGAAGTGGAGTGTCTTCCTTGTACATACGTAGTAGGTATTTATTTAGCAAATGGTGTTAAATGATGTAACAATAAACAGAACTGCAGAGAACCTTCTCTTCCCTTTGGTCAACTGTATGACAGTGAAAATGCAAATTTGGTAATATACTACTTGGTTCCTATGAAAATCACGTATGGAATTCCTCTCCTGCCAGAGTCCCTTGATAGTACTAAAGCTGGGGGGAAAGGGAAATTTCTGCCTTTTGGATAAATGTTTAGTTAATATTAGGTTTGTAGTATTTGTGTAATTTGAGCCACAGCATAACAAATTTCATCTAATAAGCTATATTATGACAAGGCCTATTTATCAATTTATTTAAAGTAATTCATTGGCTTCAAAATTCCCTAAGGTCTCATAAAGCAAAACTTTTGAAAATATATACATCTTTATGGTGTTTCAGGTAAATCACTAATTTAACAAAACAGGCACAATAAATAGGGTATTTATATATGGGCAATCTCCGTTCAGAGAAGCATACATTTTATTTTGTATGTGCTGGTAGCCGTCATGGTTGTGCCACAGCTGTTAGAAATTACAGGTTTTCAGGAGCAAGCATCAGCCATCACGGTAATTATTATTATTTTATCAAACACAATCGCAGGGAGTATTGTAGGCTGACAAAAGACTTCTAGGTCTTTGTTTATTCACTGCACCATATATTCTGTCCTCCGTGCTGGCTGAGTTAAAGTTCTCTTACTCCTGATTTAAAACCTATTATTAGAGAAAGTAAAGGTTCCATCTTTAACACAAAGTAATACTGGTGCTTCGCTGGAGAGAACACTAGTCTGGGAACGTAAATAAAAGAAAGCACAACCTGAGAAGCCTTACTCAGAGGGCTTTTGACAACATTCCCAAATAGGAACTGGAGATGACCATACAATGTCAAGGAATAAGAAGTAAGGCAACGGGCAATTGCCAGGCTAAAAGAATTTACAACCTCAGAAACAAGATGAGCAGCTCAAGGAGGTCAAGTTTTCTATCTAAGCAAAGATTATTGTCGTGAAAACTCTCTCATGGAAAAAAGGGACCTTTTCCCTCCTCAGACTCCTCAGTGAGCATGCAGAAAAAGAGGTGGCAAAAGCAGAGAGCTTAATTATCTACTGCCTCAGAGAAATGAGCCAGAGGGAAAAAACGTTTGCTGCAGAAAAGAGCTGGGTGGGGGGCCAAGGATCAGTTAGCTGGAGGCTGGACATTGGAGTGGAGCATTTCTAACAGTCTAGGGTTGCGGCCACTATCACCAGCAAACATTTTAAACTATGTATTACACATTAATATTACATATACTTTTAGTGTCTGATCATACCAAAGGCAGGGGAGGGGGATGATGGAGGTTACACTTCATTGGGCACTACTCAGGGGAAAAAAAAAAAGAAGAGATGTTTTACCACTGCTTATTGGGTAAAACAAAAAAACAAAAACAAACAAAAGAGTTCTAAAGCCTTTTGCCAAGAAACTTAAAATACTTTTATTAATGATGTGAAGTCTCTCAGGAGCTGATGCTACAGGATAAGAATGACATCATCCCTAAAAGGTTGTAGGATAGCCTAATTTTATAACATGAAGTTGGATGCCATGATTTGGCTCGTAAAATCCAAAGCTCACGAACAACAAGACAAGTTATAGACTTGATGTGATGTTTTGAAAGGTGAATTACCTTTTCCACATCCTTTTCCATATAAATTAGGTGTTTGTTTTTTTTCTAGTAGAACTCAGCGTTTTAGTATTAAAGTTAATGAATGTTTTAAAAATGAGATTTTGTGTACTTAACCGAGAACTGGAGAATAAACAATCCATTCATATGCTGAAATGCCATAGTACATTTGCCAAAGCTTAAATATCATTAGCTTCATTAAAATTTAATATACATCATTACATTTCAAGCTTATATTTGCTATTATTGTTTGTTCCTTTTAAGAGCTTCCCACTTATAATACTGTCACACTCAAAAGAGAAAGTTCTACTTGAGGTTCGGTTGCTACATGAATTTAAAGCTGGGCTTACTTAGAAATCACATACTTACCCTGAAGTTGAAAAAGATGGTTCTTTGGAAAATCACAGTTTAACTCCATTAGTCCTAAGCAAACAGAAAAAGAAAAGAAAAGAAAAGAGAGTCCAATTTGGGTCACTGGTCTGTCTTTTCAGTGCCAAACTGAAGCGCTATTCGATAAGGTCATACTTGAACATTTAACCCAGTCAAATTTTCTCCTTTTATTTTCACAGTCCAGTAGCCTCACCATGAATTTCCCCTGCAAATTAACCCACTGACATTTCTTCAAATGAGCCTGTTCTAAAATGAGCAATTACTTTTCTTTGTTTTTTTAATTTAAAAATCTCTTAAAAGGCTTTGAAAAGTAAAATTCACATATCACAAAAGTAGACATCAACAGCATTGTGTTGGTTTCAGAAAACATATTTTAGTAAATAGGGAATGCACCAAAATTTCTAAAAAGTATCTACAAAGAAAGGAATGGGGGGACACTGATGCTTTTAAAAGTAAAAACTGAAGTATAAAAATGATTCAAAGAAAAAAATAGTATAAGCTCTAAAGACACTGTTGTCAGCAATGAGGAGTTAAGCTGTACATTACTCAATTTCTATAAATAAAGATGCAGCAAATATCCAAAGTGCCTCAAGATATGAAATGGTTATTGTTGGCTGTTTGATGAGATTCAAACTCTGTGAAGAGGAATTGAAAAAGCAATTTGTTATAGCTAAGTAAACCTGAAATACCGTGTTTCCCCGAAAATAAGACCTACCTGGACAATCAGCTCTAGTGTGTCTTTTGGAGCAAAAATTAATATAAGACCCAGTCTTATTTTACTATCATATTATATCATATCATATCATATCATATCATATCATATCATATCATATCATACTGGGGCTCATATTAATTTTTGCTTCAAAAGACTCATTAATGCTGATTGTCCGGCTAGGTCTTATTTTCAAAAAACAGGGTAAGAACTCAAATTTGTCATCGAGCACTAGGAACAAAAATCAGATTCTTTTCCTTTTTCTGCAGTCAGAGGATAAGCACTGTGCATCATTTTTTCAAGCCTCCCTATACATAGTTAACACACACAGATATCCTTGCACAAAAGGTGACAAGCCCACATCATGGCTACCTTAGTGTCACCTAGTCATAACTCTATGTAGAAACCACAGTTGAAAACACCACCATGTAAGAGAGACAAGGATAGAAATACCATGCAGGCAACATAAGAAGGTATCACTAAAATTATGGGTTTTATTTTTTCCCCAATATTATTTCTTTGAAGAAAAGTGTTTGAGAAAAGTGATTTTATTTGGGGGGCAGTCGGGAAAATTTGAACTACACTGAATATTAATTGACATTATGGATTAATATTAATTTCCTTAGGTATGATAAAATACTATAATTATGTACAAGAATGTCCTTATGCTTAGGAAATATATGCTGAAGCAATCAGGGATAAGTCCTAAGAAAAAAATAGGAAGGAAAAAAGAAAAAAATAATAAAACAAATGTGGCAAAATATTAACTTTTCTGAAGATTTGACCATTCTCAAAATAAAAATGTCATGAAATATTTTATAAATAGAAAAATATAATAAACTTTGTAGATTTGAATTCTTATGATGACATTTCTAATTATAAGTTATCTTATTATTTTTTTAAAGAGTATATGAGGTAACAGCATAAAGCATAATTTCTGGCATTGATCTTTCAAATGCTCACTTTAGCTTTCAATGTGATATGTACCTTTCAATCTACCACTTTAGACTTTTGGTAGTATGAGCGATGAGAGCTGACTAGGAACAGCTCTGAACTCTTGGAGTGGAATTGCAAAACTAATTTGTTATATCAAGGTAAATCTAAGATTGTCAGAGAGGGACAGAGGTGCTGAAGAGCTGAGAGGCTCAGGGGAGGAGTGTTACATTCTGGGTGAAGGACCAGTAATTGAACTCTAAGTAAAACTCTGAATGAGTAATGGTATACGTACGTATGTCTTTCATTGGACAGGATCGGGTACAAAGCAGCCAAGTCAGAAGGAAAAGCACTAGCTCTTTAAAATATTTTGTTGTTGCTTTTCTTTAGCCACATCATATATGTATTGCTCATTTATAAATACTAATTTCATATGCACATGAAAATCAGTGTCTCAAAATTTAAGCTTTATCTTCACCAAACTTTAGGAACACTAGCTTAAAATATGAGCAAAAAAACCTATAAATGCTCTAAGAGTAGATTTTAAAATGACAGGTATGCTCTACATTGCACATCTAGAGTAGATATGTGAATGGAGTGTATATTTCTTTGTATTCATTCATCTTTTCATTCTACAAAATTTCAGTTTTAGACACATTTTATGCACATTGCTATACTTCTCTCTTCTCCTCCTAGAATATTATTTATACAGGCCTCTACCATCTTACATTTCCTTTGTAGATAGGACCCTCTGTTGATAATATACACTTAGCTCCTCCTCTCATCTTAACTTTGTGTGTGTGTGTGTAAGGATATATGGAATTTCAAGGAACCTCTGGCCTGTAAGATGTTGGAATTGCCCAGGATCACCTAAGAAATTCTCCAGGGCTAATGAGCAAGTGTGAAATGTTACAAGATACCAAAAGCTTATAGAAAGATAAGGTTATTCTATGAGTTCTCCTAGGACAAACATATGAACTGGGGAACTGGAGAGAGAGGTCTCAATTTCAGGCTTATTCCTTACGTTAGTTTTTTGTTGTTGTTGTTGTTGTTGTTGTTGTTGTTTTTCTGTATGCCCACAAGGAAAGGAAGGTTTTTATGATAATAATTGCCAGGGGTTACTGATTGGAGAAGAGACTATGAAAGATATCACAATGTGGGAAGTCAGCATGACTTATGAAACCTTGTAAAACTGTCTTGTTTCGAAGGGCTTAAATGCAACGCTGCTTGCGTCCATGATGCAGTGATATCCCAAGGTTAACAATTTTCTAAGATTTTTCAGACCACATAGATCTCTATATTCTCTACATTATTCCAGAATCCCAAGGAAGCCTTATTTGCTGAAGACAGAGGGGAGTCAGGTAACAGCAGTGCATTTGACTTCAGAGGGAAAGGTAAATACCTGACCATCCCCAGAAAAGTATCCCTCATGCGGTGAGGCTTAAGAGTCCCCACAACATGGTGGCTGGTGTCTAAGCATGAGTATCCCGAAGGAGCCCGGTAGAAGCTGTATTACAGTTTATGACCCAGTTTCAGAAGTCACACAGTAACTTCCACTGTAGTCACAAGCTTCCCTAGATTCAAGGAGGAAATAGAAATGCTATTTCTTAGTAGGGGGAGTATTTAAGTAACTTTGTAAGAAAAGTATGTATGACAGGAGATATTGTGGCCATGTTGAGAAAAATGCAACCTGCCACACCCTCACAACAGGATTTTCAGAGGTAGAACGGTGAACGGTGTGCCAGATTATCTGTTTTCCACTTGACATCATCCCTGCTCTACCTATAGTCTTTTCTGCATTGCAGAAAAAAAGCTTGAAACTACAGTTGTCAGAATCCCTTTCCCCATAACTTCTGACTTAGATTCTCCCATGAGATGTACCTGCAGGAGGCTTGGAAAGAAAAGAAATAGGAGGGATTATTTAGCAGCAGCTGTGGGCCCCAGCTGAGATCATCAGAGGCAACTTTCCTGGGCTTTTGAAAGTTTTCCTGAGAAACAGCCACTGCGGCACCTGGGATCAGTAGTGGGGGCCCTTGACCAATGGGGAATGGTCATTATTATTCTTTCTGATGAAATTTATAATCATGATATTAATTTTTCTTTAAAAAAATGAGGTCTTGAATAGGCTGTACTTAAATGTGTATATTAATTTGGGGATGACTTAAGTATTTGAAATATTGAGGCTTTTCATCAAGGAATGTTTTCTTTTGTGCTTTCTCAACAAAGTTCTGCAATCATCTTTACATAAATCTTGGCCATTTTGTTAAGTTTAGTCTTAAATAGTGTGGTAATTGTTGATGCTGTTGTGAATGGCTTGATTTTTCCCATTATATTTTTGATTGGCTACTATTTTTGCATGTAAATTGTTAGAGATTAAACTCAGCAAGAAGAAAAAGGGAAATCCAGAGATCTCTGTCAGTTTGTTTCCCAATGTTCCCCCACACCTACATGTGCACACACCCCTCACAACAGAAACTACAATATACCTTATTCCTCAGCCTTGGAGAATTGTGTCTTCCAAAAATATATTAAACAAAAAATAAATACCAAAAGAAAAGTAATGTGATTATTTTTTGAGAACAGAGGTAATGTTAGTGTTACTAGTAAACAGTATGATTAATCATGTAAAAGAAAGTCCAAGAAAAGGTTAAGTACTGAACAAAACATTAGTAGCATTTTCACACCTGACCTTAGTTCATCTCAAAACCATTTCCTTAATTTATCTATCAAACATTATCAAAAGCCCTCTACTAACTCATCCTGCCACCACAACTTAACCTTTTGCTATACAATGAACATCTCTTGGAATTGACTCCTAATTCTAGAAGCTTTTTACTTTTTAAATATCACTGGCTTTTTAATAAATGAATCTCATGTTTGCCATAGACTTATGCCCTCACCAGTGAAGCTTTTAACAATGCAGATGACAAAACCCCACAACAAGGTCTCTGGGGTTGTTATATCTTTAATGATAATCGAAATATATAGTCAGAGTTGAAAACCCCCTGCTCTCAATCCTCAGAGAAATTATAACTGCACCCTCAATCACAATAATATTCATGATTTGTTAAAAATAATAGTCAACATTGATTACTTGCTAAGATCCAGGCACTGTATTAAGTACTTAACATATTTTGTTATAACTATATAAAAAAATTCCCAACCAATTAAATATATTATTATATGATTCCATTGATGGCATTTTCCCCAGAAATTTGGTGGGAAAGCATCTGTTCCCAAAACTATAAAACCATTCTATAAGGAATATTCTTGATCTTTACTTAGATTCTGAAATGGAAAACAGGACTTCTTTTCTAACTATTAAATATCATCTACTGGACATTTGGATGAATTGACGAAATTGATCCCCCGAGTCATTAATAAAAGACTATTTCCCAAATACCTCTAAAATTAAAGGACTCCAATACCTGTGACTCTCCCTAAAGAAACAGAATTTCCCAAAATGTTATTCTGGGGAGCATTATAATTGTGATATTTTAATAGGTGAAAACAGGACTTCTTTGTTAAAGAAATTTGGGAAATGAGAAGTTAAATGACATTAAATAGGATTCCCTACTACAGAATTTCTCATAGCCTCTAATATGACCAAGTGTTTCATTAGTTTCTTATAGAGATATATGCATTTCTGAATGTATTTAAACATGTAACTCTTATTGAAGAAGACTCACCAAAGACCAGAGTTTTGAGAGACATAAAATTGAAAATATTGCAATAAGAAATAAAAATGACAATGATAAAGTGATTTATCCCTGGGCAGTGATTTAACTTTGCAAAGTCTTAATTATCAGTGAAAAGTAAAGTTCAAAGCTCCAACGTTGCTATTTTCACTTGGTTTCTTCCCACAAAAATACAGCCTAAGACAAGGATCTTCATGTAAATAGTTCATTCTGGGAACTGTTCCTAGGGAATGAAAGTGGGAAGACTTGAATGAAGAAAAGAGGGGCACCAACCCGAACACGGTATTCAACTGGTAAAAGCCATGAACAATTGGGGTTTAACTGGTAGTCCCAGGGGTTCTGCCTTTGCTTCAATTAATGGACTGTGACAGTGAGAACTCGGTTATGTCTGGAAGGTGATGAAGAATAAGAATATTCCATTGCAATGGTTGACATCAGCCTTCTGTTTGCCAGCTCTTGATTATTATTATTATTGGGGTACACAAGTCAAGCAACAACAAAGTCAGGTGTCCCTCTATTTCATCCCTAGGAACACAATGCTCTATGAGTCGCTGACACAGATTCCTGCAAGTCAAGACATCCACTGACTTTGCTGCCTATATTATTACCTGGTAATAATCAGGTAAAATCTTCCATTTGATTCTCTAGTATTTTAGAATCCTATCTATCCAACTACTAATGGCAACATCTCTTACTGTCAAACCAGCATTGACATTAGGGGGTGACAACACCCAGTGAGCTTTTCAAAAATACAGGTACTTACCAGCATCTTTATTTCTTCATGCTTCGATGAAGGATGTTTCCTCCTGGCCTTTCTGAGAAATCTAGTCAGTGAGTGGGTACTCTTTTCTCAGATAGTAAACCCAATCAGTTTCCCTCCCCAAGATTTCAGATCCCTTTCTTAATACTTTGCCAAGCAGTTCTAGCATCTCTAACTAATTAACTACATGTCAATGTGCCCAAGCTTCAAGGAGCTATGCTAGCAGCACATTAGGGAAAACTCCAAGTGTTCTTGCCAGGAAATTAAACCATGAGTCACAGAAGAGTGATGCCAACACATTCCTCCCTACCCAGCCTTACATTATTCCCTTTCTGGTCTGATTCCCTCACGATCCTCTCGCACATGTGTTCCCCCAACTCCAGCTGGTACACATCAAACCAGACCTGGGTTGTGCTACTATCTGATCCAAATTAATGATCTTGAGTCAATGAAGGAGCTTGGGGGCAAGGTGGGATATTGAAAGAGGTATCATTTGTGAGGCAGCCACCCCAGCTGCGGTATTTTAGGTCTTCAGGCAAAGGAAGGCAGCTCCCTTCTAGGAAGGTGAAAGAAGCTGCTGTTCCTAATCTGCAGGGCTTGGGAAAATATGGATATTGACAGGTTGTATTTACGTGCAGAGAGGTGCTTCAGTAAAGCCGTAGCAAAAAGATAGGCTGAGAAGTTGTAAGGTGGAGTATAATAAGTATCTGACAAACCAATGAAGCATTAAAGGTAGGTTTGGGTTGTGAGGTAAGCTTCCAGTCCATTACTAAGAATTTAATGAAAGAGAGCAGCCCACAGTAACTACCACAGAAAGCAACTACCTATTCCTGTCTATGAATCTAGTAAGTGGCAATAAACACAATCAAGGGTGAAGAACAGGCAAGCCCTACTCGTGAACTGGCCGCTTACTAAAGTGAAAAGGCAAAGCAAATATTAGGTTGGTGCAAAGGTAATTGCGGTTTAAAAGGTTAAAAATAATTGCAAAAACCGCAATAACATTTGCACCAACCTAATAGCAGAAAATGCAAAAAAAGTAGTCCTTGTTCAAAACAGTAATAGACTTTTCTATTTAGGATTCATTAAATCATCAGAGAGAAAAATCTGAATTAATAAGGAATTAGAAAAAGCATCATTATAGAGCAGTTCTTCTAGTACACTTGACATTAAAAGATTAAGAAACCACACAAAAAAATATGCATTTAGGGGCCTTGAAATAGCTCTGATTTGCTCAACAATTTCCAATTCAGATTAAAACAGAGAAAGAAAAAAAAAATAGGCCTTTTTAGAAAAATAGATTTACAGCCTGCACATCTAAATTTCAACTAATGGATCCCTAATTAAAAAGGTCCACTTGTAGAAATAGTGTTTTCCAATTATTTAAAAAAATAATAGTAATCAAAAGAAAAGGAAAGAGGTTTATTCCAGTAGCATGGCATAGTACCCTAGGGCCCATCTGATTCAAGTTTTAATCATCCCTCTGATTAAAAATAAAAATTCTGGACAATACACAAAAACTAACAACTAATTACCTGGCTGAAAATTCTACAGATAAACAGAAGCAGAGTGGAAAACTCAGAAAACCATTATGTTATTTTTTTTTTCTCCCCCCACCTCTCTGAGGAGAGGTTCCCATTGCAGAACAACATGCCGTTTGGGCTTTAAAATCCCTGATAGAAAACTCATCTATTTAGCCAGAAGAATTAGGAAAATAGCCCCTGCTGGGCTGATAGTTTGGGGGAAAGGGATGAGAAGGAGAGAAAGCTCCAGAAAGAGACTACCTATTCCTGTCTATGAATTCACGCAAGGCTCAGCCCAACCCCTCAATAATGCATTCATAAGACGGACCCAACCGAAATGGCAAAGACATAGAGAACCTAACTGGAATTTGAATAACTGCCCACAGAAGACACAAACAGATCTTATAGAGTGAATCTAGCCAGGCTAATTGCCTGCCAATATAAAATCAATACAATCATGCTCTACATAATGACATTTCAGTCAATGACAGACACATATATGATAGTAATCCCGTAAGATTGGAATAGAACTGAAAAATCCCTATCACCTAGTGACTTCATAGCCCATGACTTCAAAGGATTTGGCAAGGTGACGAGATCTCAAAAACAAGGCAGGGGTTTTACAATGACAGACAACTTTAACCTGGATATGAATAAGAGTGACACTGAAGAAATCCTAAGGTTGTTCATAGGAATTTACTACTACGTTGTTGGAACTGGATCAGGAACACATGGCTAAAGAAGAGGCCAGAGAAAAGGAAACTGCAGGAGAAGAAGAGAACTCCTGAGAAAATTCACAGTGAACGGGTTAGCAGAAGCTTCTGCAGACCTCACCAAGCTCCTTAAAAACTGAAGTCGTGGACCCCAACAATGAAAGTTTCATTAATAGAGAGGACTGTTCATGGTCATTGTCTGCTTACAAGCAAATCTATGATGAATGAAAGAAACAAACCAAGCAAACCACCATGACCATGTTTCTGAAAAGAGAGACCCCTCAAGGAGAGCCTCAGGCAGGTCCTTCAGGGGGTATTCCAGAAGAAGGCACGGTTATCATAGGAGATGACAGCTCCATGTATGTTATTGCCCCTGAAGACCTTCCAGCGGGACAAGATATGGAGGTGGATGGCAGTGACACTGATTACCCTGACCCTACGTAGGCCTAGACTAATGTATCTGTTTGTGTCTAAGACTTTAACAAAAAAGTTTAAAATTAAAAAAATATATTTTAAATACTAAAATTCTTATAGAATAAGGATAAAGAAATAAAACATTTTTGTGCCGCTGTACAATGTGTTTGTGTTTTAAGCTAAGTGTTATTACAAAACAGTCAAAAAGTTTTTAAAAATGTAAAGTTTATAAAGCAAAACGGTAACCATAAACTAAGGTTAATTTATTATTGAAGAAAGAAAATATTTTTTTAATTTAATGTAGCCTGAGTTACAGTGTGCAGAAAGTCTACAGTAGTGTACAGTCATGTCCTGGGCCTTCCCGTTCACTCCCCACTCACTCACTGACTCACCCAGGCAACTTCCAGTCCTGCAAGCTCCATTCATGGTAAGTGCTCTATATAGGTGGACCATTTTTTATGTTTTATGCCATATTTTTACTGTATCATTTCTATGTTTAGATATAGTTAAATGCACAAATACTTACAATTGTGTTAAAATTATCTATATTATTCAGTACAAAAACATGCTGCATAGGTTTGTGGCATAGGAGCAACAGGCTGTACCACACAGCCTAGGTGTGTAGTGGGCTGTACCATCTAGACTTGTGTAAGTATACTCTGTGATGTTTACACAATGGCGAAAGCACCCAATGATGTATTTCTCAGGACACACCTCCATCCTTAAGCAACACATGATTTTAACATTTTCTAGAGAACCAGATCAGGACTCAAAGTCTGTACAGTATAACATTCGCAATATCTATGATGCAATCCAAAATCACAAAAAGAAGAAGAAAGTGTCAAGGAAAATCTCAAAAGAAAAGGTAATCAAGAGATAACAACCCCGAAATGGCCCAGATGTTATAATTATTAGTCAAATCTTTCAAGTAGCTGAACTCCATGAGATAAAAAATACTTGAAATGAATGAAAAAAAGAGGCATTCACAGCAGTGTAAAACACATTATAAAGAGAACACATAAAGTTTCAGTCCAAGATGGTGATAGGAAGCTCCTGAAATCACCTCTTACCATGGAAACACCAAAATCAACAGCTATACATGGGACAATTTCCCCTTAAAGAAATCCTGAAACTGGCTGAGAGATTCCTACACATCAGGCAAATGAAAAAAATACCCACATCAATATGGGTAGGAAAGGCTGAGACACATTCTCACCATAAACCCAACCCCCAGCACAGTGACATACAATCAGGTGGGCGCATAACTCCCAGATTCTCCCAGAGGAGCAAAGGATTTGGTCCCAACATCTAGGGTCCCAACTTTTATTATTTCATTATTTTATTTTTTTTTTTTTATTGGGGAACAGTGTGTTTCTCCAGGGCCCATCAGCTCCAAGTCGTTATCGTTAAATCTAGTTATGGAGGGTGCAGCTCAGCTCCAAGTCCAGTCGCCGTTTTCAAGCTTTAGTTGCAGGGGGCACAGCTCACCATCCCATGTGGGAATCGACCTAGCAACCTTGTTGTTGAGAGCTCGTACCCCTATAGTCTTAACTTTTAAGACTTCCACCTTAGCGACAGTTCCCCTAAACACCTAAGTCTAAAAGCCAAAGGAGCTTGTGTCCATGAGACCCATAAGACTATAGCAAACAAAGAAATGGTTCTTAATAGGTTCATGAAGACTCACTATGCTATTCTTCCAGGGTTCAGCATGAAGGTAGAAACAGAAATACCCATCCCTCAGTCTTTCTCTGACAGGAACTTTATTTGCATACTTCAAAAGTTGCTGCCTAAGAATCACACTTCTTATTTAGCATCCATGTAGGGGCTGACTGCTGTCCTCTATGGTGACCAAGGGGGCCAGCAGTGCCGCCTCCACAGTCTCCCTGGGGCCCACTCCCAGTCCCTGGTGTCTGCCTGGAAGGAGCTTGTGCACACATGTGATGTACCAATCGTTATAGCAACTTCCCAGGGGATCCAACCCTTTATCACCAGGCTCTGGTGGCCAGCAGATCTCGTGCTCACTGCTCCCACAGGATTGCAGCAAACAAAGAAACAGTTCTTAACTGGCTATTTATTCAGGGCAAAGAGCAAAGGGAACAAACAGAAACACCCATCTTCCAGTATTCCCTTGAAAGAGGTATATTTTCATATTTCAAAAGCTGCTGCCTGAGGATCTGGCTTCCCACCAGCCTGCATCTAAGTGCTGAGGGATATCCTCCCCTTTGGGACACTGACAAGTCTTGGCACATCGTCAACTATGGGGAGCCAATAAAACAAAGAAGGAAGCTGGGACAGTCAAAAGGTTTGGGAGACAACTGAGAGCTCAGACTGAGCTGAATAATAAGTTTCATCTCTTACACATGACCACTCCATCAAAACTGGGAGAGTTGGCTGTTTTATATAATACCAGAAAACAACAAAAAGAGTCAAGGAGACTATAAAAACAAAGGAATATGCTCCAAGCAAAAGAAAAAAAAAATAAATCGATAAATAAATAAATAAATAAATAAATAAATAAATAAATAAATAAATAAATGCAACACCAGAAACAGACCTTAGTGATATGGAGATAAGTAATTTATCTGATAAAGAGTTCAAAATAATGGTCATAAACATGTTCACCAAGGTCAGCATGCATGAACAAAGTGAGAATTTCAACAGAGTTAGAAAATATAAGAAAGTACCCAACAGAAATCACAGAGCTGCAGAATACAATAACTGAACTGAAAAATTCAGTAGAGGGTTTCAACAGCAGACTAGAGAAAGTAGAAGAAAAGACCAGCAAACTTGAATACAGGATAATGGAATTCATCCCATCAGAGGAGCAAAAAAAATAAATAAATAAATAAATAAATAAATAATAATAATAATAATAATAATAAAAAGGTGAAGATAGCTTAAGGGACACACTTTTGGTAAAAAGTGGGCCAGTATTTGCATTATAGGAATCCCAGGAAAAGAAGAAGAGAGAGAAAGGGACAGGAATCTATTCAATGAAGTACTGGCTAAAAAATCCCCTAACTGGGGAAGGAAACAGATATCCAGATCCAGGAAGCCCAGAGAAATAAAAAATTTAAAAAAATTATTAAAAAAAATATAAACTCAAAGAGATCCACACAAAAACACATTATAATTAAATTGTCAAAAGGAGAAAAATCTTAAAAACAGCACGAGAAAAATAACTTATTATATAAAAGGGAACTCCTAATAAAACCATCAGTAGATTTTTCAACAGAAAATTTAAAGGACAGAAGGGAGTCTCATGCTATCTTTAAAGTATTGAAAGAAAAAAGAGATACATGCACTCCCACGTTCATCGCAGTATTATTCACAATAGCCAAGACATGAAACAAACTAAGCGCCCATCAATGGATGAATGGATAAAGAAGATGAGGAATATTATTCAGCCATGGGAAAGAAGGAAATTGAACCATTTTCCACAACATGGATGGACCTTGAAGATATTATGCAAAGTGAAATGAGCCAGACAGAGGAAGATACTAATGCATGGTATCACTTACAAGTGGGATCTGAAAAAAAAAAAAAAGTCAAACTTTAACTCAGAAACAGAGAATAGAAAGGTGGTTATCAGGGGCTGGGGGTTGGGTGAAATAGGAAGAGGCCAGTAAAAGAAAACAAACTTTCAGCTATAAGATGCATAAGATCTGAGGAGCTAATATAAAACATAGTAACTATAGTTGAGAACACTGTCTCAAATAACTGAAATATGCTAAAAGTGTAGAATTCAACCCCCTAAAATATAAATATGTAAGTTGATGCATGTGTTAATCAACTCAGTGGGGGAATCCTTTCACAATGTATATGAATATCAAATCACTATAGTGCACATATACTTTAAATATTTTGCACTTTTATATGTCAATTATACATCAATAAAGCTGAAATTTTAAAAAATGGAAATTTTAAAAATGAAAAATACAATTGTTGATTTTTTAAAGCTTCTAGAGTAAACAAAACAAATTTAGAATACAAGAATTTTAGAATACAACAAATTGGAGGATTTTACTCTATCTGATTTTAAGATTCATAAAGCTACCGTAATCAAGAAAGTTTGACATTTTTGAAAATCGATTTCATAGATTTGTTCCATAGATCATTGGAATAAAATAGAGAGTCAAGAAATGGACCCCGTACATGGATGGTCAATTGATTTTTGTCAAAGGAACTAAGGCAATTCAGTGGAGATAGGAAAGTCTTTTGAAAAAATAATACTGAATAAACCGGATCCCCAAATGGGGGAAAAAAGGAGACCCACTTCACACAACTCACAAAATTTAACTCTAAATCGATGCAAGACCTAAACGTAAATCTAAAACTATAAAACTTTTCAGGGAGAGAGAGAGAGAGAGAGAGAGAGAGAGAGAGAGAGAGAGAGAGAGAGAGAGAGAGAGAGAGAGAGAGAGAGAGAGAGAGAGAGAAAGGAATGTTGCTTTTTAAGTACACAAAGATTTGTAGAATACTAAAATCATATAATAAAGTTGATAAATTGGACTTCATCAAAATTAAAACATTTTAGTCTTCATAACATACTACTGCTAAGTAGCATTGTCATACAGACTGGGTGGAATATAAACCTATCTCAAAGCCTGTTTAATTCCATTTATATGACATTCTTTAAACACCAATCCACAGTAATGGAAAACATATCAGCAGTTGTCCAGAGTTATGAGTTCTCGGGGGAATTAGCTGTAAAGTTATAGCATAAGAGAGTTTTTAGGATGATAGATTAATTTTTCCCCTGAATACAGTAATTTTCATAATTCCATATACATGTTAAGATTCAGAGAACTCTACACACAAAAACATCAAATTTACTGTGTAATTTTAAAAATTAAAAAACAATAAACAAAAACCAACTATCCCCTAGAGTGGTTGCCCAAATAAATTTCCTACCACATTCCTAGTAACTGTGTATGAGAGTGTCTCTTCTTCCCATGTACTGGTCAACACTAGAAACAGAAAAACTGTATTATTTTCCAAACTAAGAATTAAAAATGAAATCTTAATGTTTTGATTTGTATCTCTTTAATTAAAACAATATATTTTCATATGTTAAATGGCAATTTAATGTGCTGCTTTGTCTTGTTTTCTTTAGAGGAAGGGTGTGTGTGTGTGTGTGTGTGTGTGTGTGTGTGTGTGTGTGTGTGTTGAGGTAGGGTGGGAATTGTTTTGTTAAATTCCAGTTTATATCCCTTGCTTATTTTTTCTACCTCTTTAAAATATTTTTTGTACAACCTCCTGTAAAATAAAGAAATGAAAAAAAGTTGAGTAATTTAATTTGGCAGGATTGTAGAAACCATTAATGAGAGTAACTGGAGCTGAAATTAGAAACATTCTGGTTTGTTTGTTTTTTTCAAAGGTCATAAATGGCCTTGGATGTCTGCTAAACAATTCAGATATTTAGAAATCTAGAGCCGAGTTGTCAATGACCTGTATTCTAAAGCTATGACATCAGAACTATTAGCGTGACTACTGAGCTCAATCTGGGGACCGAAATAAATTTGACAGATATTTATTAAGTCTAAAAAGTCGAAGAACTATGTCTAGGGTAACATATGGGCTTACCATTATTTTTAAAGGCTATGGATCGGCAACATAAGTGGTAAAAACTGTACTTCAATTAATAGCATAGCCTTGATTAAATTTCTGTCCCTGACTACCAAGAAATGTTTCTTTATTTGGAACTGTCACTATACCATATATTCCAAGAGGGAAAGGACTTAGTGCTATTAATCCCTATAGTAATGTGAACATCAGTTACACCCTTAACCAGATTAGAACTCACTTTTCATATTCTATCATCCTCTGTAGTTTGTCCAAATGCTTATGTAGCATAGTACCTGGAAATATATATCTAAAGCTTCGGCAGTTTTTGCATTGTTTTGTTTGGTTGATTTTTGTTTTTCTTTTGTTCTCTGGGTTTTGATGGGAGGACGGGGATTGAGGAAAAAAGAGAACAATATCTACTCCCTATTTTATCAGTCAGTATTTCAACCTCCACTTTTTGTTGCTCTCCTCAAAGAGAACTGGCTTGTTTTAAACTATTCTTTAAATCTAAATGGGATTTTAGAATGCCAAGGGATGTTGAATTAGCTTATTTATTGATCTAGCATAGTCATTCTTCCTTATTATTTTGACTTTCGTATAAGCAGGTTTGGACCAGGCAAAAGAAGGTAGGAGGCAGTCGCCCATACCCACTTCAGAACGAACACTGTCTGTGTTGCCAACTGTGATTGCTAAGTGAATGGGACATTAATCAAAATCAAATTCTAAATAAAAATCAAATTAATTAATTGCTGACAACCAATACAGTCATATTGAACGACAGAACTAACAAAATAAAATAATCTATTTTTTTCCAACTAAAAGAACAAATCATCAAAACAAGTTTTCTTCTTAAAAATTCCGTATAATTATATGATTAAATACACTCTCCCTGTACCCCATGTAAATTAGAAAACTGAATGTTTGGGGAATACTTTCAACTCAAATTTTCACTCAGGGAAGTAAGTTACTTGTAGTTTGTATAAACAACATTTAGGCATAATGTTTATTTCCAAGTCGTAAAGTAATGATATAAAATGCTTTGGAGCTGAATTCTGCAACCCTCTATGTTTGCCATTTTATAGTATAGTACTTTTCCCTCCTGTAAACATTTTTAATGAAGAATTTAAATGCATGCAACCATATGTCTCCTTTCCAGGCAACAACTACTGAGAGGAAACAAAGTCCCTGATGTTCAGTTAGCTTACGTGTTAAGTAAAATAATATCCTAAGGAAGACACACACTACAGCATTTGATGTATAACGTAGTCTTTACCATATTTCGTGTAAACATAAACCCTAGATTATTTCCACAACTGTGTTATTCAAAAAAGAATAATTACATATTTTAACTAGAAAATTGACTTCAGAGATCAGATCCATGCCCAGGCACTAAGCTCACGGGATGACTCACAGAGGAAGCTGCATCAAGCACTAAACCTTGGAGAGAAGGGCCTAGGAGAACACCTCTCCGCCACAGGTATGCTCCTCCCTCCAGGTGAGAGGTACAAAGAGATCTTGCATATCGTGGTCCCTTTGCTTTCCTCACAGTTTCTGTCACAAAGCAGGACTGCTATTGAAACTTAATCACAGCCATTTTCTGTTATAAAGATCTAGGCAGCCACAAAACACCTCCAGTTTGGACCTTCTTATTTTACAGATGGTCCAAATATCAAGAGCAAGTGGCAGAAAATCATCCATTGGGGTCAAGAATATTAGAGCAGCATGTTGCCTTGTGTTGACAATTTTCAGTTAAGCAGTTATGGTTCCTTTTTAAAGGCCATTGAACTTCTTTACATGTTAATGTTTTTCTAAGTGGCGTAGATATAATTTGATGGTACATATTAGGGTCAAATTTTATCTCCATTATTTAAGAGTCCAAAGTTGTAGCTCAGATGTGTCTAATTTAAAAAGCTCAAAAATTATCTTCTTTTCTATCTGTTGGATGCAGAATCTCATAATATTCATTTATTATCAGAATGTTAATTCTTCATCCCTTGACATTATACTTCTCGTGGTCTAGTGGAAATCTGGCATACCTTTGATTTGATAACGTTTTTCAAATATTATGTTTATATTATTATTGAAATTTATTATTTGTGCAACGTTATCGATCTGCCCTGAACTTGTCTCTGTAGTCCTCCAATTACTGTCTCATTATAGAATTGGCTAATGCTCTGATTTTCAAGTCAGATTCCTGCTGTCATATTCATATTCATTGTATCTCAAGTAATCCCTTTTTAAGCACAGAAATATTGAACTGCCTCCATCAAACTCTGTACTCAAATTTGCCTTTGACATTTTACACTTAGGCATTGAACAGCATAAATCCTTTTAAACTGAGATTGGTAACAATCTTTCTGACTGCTGAGTATCTGGAAGATTGATTAAAAAGAGGCTTATAAACAGAACAAGACAAGATCAGTGGAGTTTGCCAGTAATTCAAATAGACCATTAGGCTATTTGGAGAAATCAATACTGTAACTTACATTGATATAGGGGTTTAAAAAAGCTCACCATTAATGAACAAATGGTAAATTAAATACTAGTGGATATAGAACAACAACACCAAAATTCGATAAGTAATAGAAATCTTCCCAAGTAAACTGGGTAGTATCATTATCGCCAAATTTTTTTCTTTCACAATAAATGCTATAATTTATATGATGCACTGTAATAATGACAGAATGATGACATCTTTTTTTATTTCCTAGCAGCATCACTACCTCCCTATTTGTTTTCAGCTTTGAGCAATGGTAAATTTTATTTGTATTATCTAAGAATATACTAATAATTAATAATCAATCAGCCAACAAGAATTTTATTGCACACATTCCTTTCATTTAGATTTAAAAAATGAGGGAGGAATAAAAAGTAAGTATACATTTTAGAAGTACTTACAATGTATAAGAAAATAAAAACAAAACAGAAATATTCATACAGCAAGAACTATGTGAAGCACTATGCAGCTAGCACTGAATGGCATGGATCAGGCTACGGGAATGTAGGATCAGTGAGTGAACAATCTACGGGAATGGAAAGTAGCACTGTAGGCTTGATGGAGAAGGAGAGAATTAAGTTGAGACCTGAAAATGGAAAGATCCTGAAGCAATGAGAATAACCCCAGAGTGATGGAAAGGGAGGTAGAAGGACATTTAGCAGAGAGACTTTGTATCAACAGTTACTATGTTCAGTTGTCATTTTAACTACATGAATTAAAAACATTGTTATTTTAAAAGATAATGTGGAACAAGGAAGTCTATTAAGGCAAAAATTAATTTCATGGTTTCAGTTCTATCTGTTACTCCAAATAATGATTCCACTGGAATCTGCTGGTGTAATTTAAACTTCTTTAGTCAAGCCCATGAGAATTTAGAATAAGAAAAGGATACTTATCTACTAGTTTCAGTGCCTATGGCTGAGATTATAGATATGAATACAATGAGTTTAATCATGAGATATTAGTATTTTCCTATGCTATCCTTTATTTATAAAGAATGTGAAATTGCCTAGGTGGACATTATATGGATTCAATTCATCAAATAGTTATTGAATATATTAAGTACATTTCTGCTCTTAGTAAGTGTCACTATAATGAGAAATGCTAATAAAGCGCTGAGATAGTTTTCCTCCCTAAGGTCCAAGATTAGAGATATAAGCTATTCAGTAGCTGAGAATTGAGTTGTAAGTGAATGTAGGACTCAAATAACCAAGGGAAAGAATTCCAGGCAACAGAAAAGGAGCAAAGTAACAAGATGGAAATTAGTAGATGGTATTAGAAAAAAAACAGAGGGGAGGATGCTCAGGAGAGTGAGAGTTTCTGGGGTTGATGGTTAGAGAACACAGTGTAAACAAGGTGAAAGGAGATTTGGGGAGTTTTGGAAAACAAATCCATTAAGAAGTACTATATAATGTAAACACAGATTTTGATTCAAGATTTGAACTCTGGTATTGGTATTGACATTGAAGGGCAGTGAAAAGGTGAGTAAAATGTATCTTTCCTTCCATAGCTTAATCTAGAAATGATGAAGGACTTGAGAAGATACAATTCCCTGTAACCTCGGGGAGTTTGTTAAGTATCAACAAAAGGGTGCTACAAAGAGTACCTAGGCATTCTAAGTCTTCTGGCTGTGAAAAATGACAATTTTAATGAAAATGGAGAGACGATTTGAAAGATGATTCTGAAATCTCTGATCTCAGTTATCTAGTTTGCTAAAATAATCCTTTCCTCCAAAATCCAAATCAGCCACATCTCACATCAAACCCTGTACAACAGGAAGTCTGTTTTCTCCCCAAAGCCATCCTCATCAGCTACCCTGCTGCAGGTCAATGTTCTGGGTCACCTCCAGGCCCCTCAGCTCTGGCCATTCAGTAGTTGCTTCCCAATGAAGCTACTGCTCACTTTAGTTAACCCCAGTCCCAATGCCTGCACGCAGACCACTTGCTTTCGTCTCCCAAGCAAATGTAGATTAGCAATAAGATATAGTAATGAAACAAAGTGGAAACGTTTTCATATTTAAAACTAAATATGAGGTATCGCTGACACAAAACTCACTGCCCCAAGTATCTCTTTATTATGCCCATAGAAATTTCATAAAAACCCTCTCTTTTGTTTATTCTAGCCTGCCATCCCAGTCTTTGAGACTGCACTCTCCACAGACCAACTTGAATCTCCCCTATTTCTGTGCTTTTTATCAAGGTCTATCATGTCAGCCAGTCTCTAAGCCTTGCAAAAAAACCCAAAAAATATCAAAAATAAGTTAATATTATAATATCTGCTGACTATGAAAATACATATTTTATGTAACTGAATAAATTGTGTAATACTCCATATGACAACATCTTCTGGAGTCACTGATATTTACATTCCCAAAGCCATGGTAGGACTAAAAATGTATCCATACGACTAAAAGCCTCACCAAAAATTCTTCCTTAAAGACTAGCTTTCACTCTAAAATTCAGATACTGCTGTGGTTTTAGCAATGTAATTCTTCCTTATTTCACAAATAGAAATGGTAGGAGCAGTACTGTAAGAAATTCACTGACTGAGACTTCAGTTGGGCTCTCAGCATTCCTCATCTGTTATTTTCTGGTTCTTGGTCAGTCTCTCTCCATTTTCTTCTCCCCTCTTCATCGCCCCACCCAGTTTCTCAAAGTTGCTTTTGCCTCTTTTGCAAGGGGTGAATACTCCCGCATTACCCATTCTAATTCCCTCACAATCTTGATTCCATCCTGCCTATAACTTTGTAAGTTCTAACAATGATTCCTTCTCCCTCCTCCTCTTCCTCCCGGCTTCCCCTCCCCCTCCTCCTTTCTCCCTCTCCCCCTCTCCCTCTCCCTATTACTGGATACTGTACTATCTACTTGGTTTCATGCAGTCTATCAACATTATCAAGTTTCTCCAACCTTAGCATTTATCCTGAGACCCTGTATCCTCTTTTGTTCCTATCCAGACTTTCTTTTTGTTTACTGTCAAACTTTCTGAAAGTTTGTTTTCTGTGTCATTTCACCCTCCCTCTTGAATGATAATTGTTTTCTATAGAATTATAAATTGGAATTTGTTTTATCCCAAATCTTTGAATATATTATTGCATTCTGATTTCTGTTGTTGTTATAGAGAAAAATACTATCAGCCTAATTTTCTTTCTGTTATAGGTGATGCCACTTTGTCTCCAAATTCTTATAAAACATTCTCTTTTCTATTGTTCTAAATTTCTATTATATTTAGGTAAAGATTTTATCTATTATGTTTGGCATTCATTGGGCTTCTTGAATTTGATTCATGTTTTCAGTAATCCTAGCAATTCTTAGCCGTTATTCTTTTAAATGGTATCTCTAAATGGTTACCATTCTTTTAAATGGTAACTTTCACTCTGGTCTCATCTTTTAGACCTCCAAACAGATATATGTTAGACCTTCCATTTATATTCTATATGGCTCTTAACCTCCTTTCATATTTTCCTTCCCTTTATCTCTATTTGCTGCATTTTGAGTAATTTTCACATCCATCTACTTTTCTCGTATCTTCTTTAACTCTGTGTAATCTGATGTTTAACCCATCTCCTGAATAATTTTTAAATTAATAACTTTATTTTCCATTTCTAGACTTTCTATATTTATTCTTCTTTTTTCCATAGTATTGTGTTCTTTCATCATGTTTTAATTATTAGTAATACAAATTACGGTCTAACCTCAATAGTTGCGTTATGTGAAGGTTTTAATGGTTTACTTCTGTTGTCCTATCTTTTGATTTCCATTCCTGATGGCTTGTTTCCACATGTATTTTGTAAATACAGATCTTCAGCATAAGTTAGATGAAACTTTATTAATGGTATTCTGTAAGTCTTGGGTTGAACTTATGTCATCCAAAAGGATTTTATGTTTGATTCTGCACAAGTCAAGAGGTTTAACCAGGTTGTCACTACCTTTTTTTGTTTTCTTTTATATTAGTGATAAGGCTTGCGGTTCTTCCCCCATGTGGGTAGTACAAATTAGAATTCCACACTGGTATACAGACAAGTCTGTGGTTATAAAGTCTTATGAAAAAAAAATGTTTATCCACAAATGTTCAAATAAAGGCACAATTCCCTATGATAGTGGGTAAACTTTTTCTAGTAGGCCCTTTTACTGAGTGTTAGTCCTTCATGGGTTCAGCTTTCTATGGGAGATCTCCGTTTCAGATACCACATTGTTGGGCCCAAGACCTGATCACCTGCCCTTACATGGCATTAAATGCCAAGCCCCTTGGTGAACAAGATTAACAAATCTCATAGACCCTGCTGTACCGTCTTACTACTCAAATTTTCACTTACCTTCTTGTTCTTAGCCCTGTGGACTATCCTTACATTTTTAAGTGACCAATTATGCTTTTTAAATAATAATATATTTTTTTAAGTATAAACCTCCCAAATGGTATGATATGAGTTTCTAATTTATCTAATCTGCCATATTACTGGAAATAGACATCTAGTTTACATTTTCCCAGCTTCCTTTTATTCTTTCCTACACACTGCAATCAGACTTCTCCTTCTACTTTACCAAACTATTCTTATCCAGTTGCCAAATCCAATGAACACTTGCTTTTGCTTGACTTCTATCACGTTTAAGCAATCCCTCCTTTCAGAAGTGTTCTTTCCTATTATATTTCACTACTCTTTCTTTGGTATTCCACAAGATTTTGCCTTGGCTTTCCTCCTGCTTTTGTCCTCAAATAGAGTACGAATTCCAACTTATGTATCAATGTGCTCCACTGCAATGAGCCTCAGAGTCATATCTCCATCTGCCTACGGTGTATTTCCACCGGAATGTCCCATAAAACCTTGATGTCAAGATATTCAAAACTAAAGTACTTCCTCTTCTCTTTACCTCTTCTCCAACTTGGTTGGTGGCACTTAATCCACTTAGTTTCACAAGAAAACTATTATAACATTCATCCTAGACTCTGACCTGTATTTCATTCATCATATCTAGTTTAACATACAATCTTATCTATTTGGCTTTCTATTCAAACTTCATAATTCCTCCATAGATTGTTGCAACAGGCTCGTTAAGAATAACTAAATCAATAGTTTCTTTCCATGCAGTCTCACTCCTTCCCTCCATTTTTCATGCTGTTATCAGAGTGTTGTTGTTGTTTTTTTCTAAAATATAAATGAAATCACAACACTTCCTTACTTGTCTGTCAAAGCCTTCCCTTTGTCTACAAAATAAATTCCAAACTCCCTCAGATGTTCCATAACAGTCATCAAGATTTGGTCCCTGCTTACTTCCCTAGCTTAATCTCCTGCTCTTTCCTCTTCCTTGGCCTCAAACATGATGTTCTATTAACTACTTCCAGTTAGGGGGTAGTGGGAAAAGTGGACCACTAAAGTAGGCACGCCCATTTCAAAGAAGCCAGGCTACTAGGCCCCAGCAAACCACTGCTATGAAGACACTGAATCCAGTATTGCCAAATCTAATTTTTAAAACAAGCCTCACATCAGATTATTGTATGAAATATCCCAATTTTAAAACATTGCATCTAATTAAAAAAAAGTTATACTCTGGAAACCAAACTACATATATATATGTATACATATATATATATATATACATACATATATATGTATATATACATACATATATATGTATATATGTATACATATATATGTAGTTTGATATATATATATATATATATATATACAGACACACACACACACACACACATTATGAAACACACTCCGGACTGAGAGTTTTTGTGTTCTGAACTAACATCTGCTCAGATGTAAAGGCAAATTCTGATGTCTAATGAAGGGTCTGACATACGTGGCTCAAAATAAAGGATTTTTGCATGTGTACAGACTAAGACACAATGTTAAAAATACCACTGTTTAAAAAGTACTTGAAAAAGTCATTTGAAATAACTGAGTACTTTAAAATTAAGAAAGGTAATACGTTAATTCATTATAGTCACTCAAAGTATGTTAAAAAAATGTCCTAAGTTATATTCCTTTTGCCCCCCCAACAGACATATTTCATACAATTGTCAGAAAATTGAGGTTGGCCTGTTACATTTTCCCCACTTATTTAGCCCCTTCTGCCTCCACTCCTGAATTCCACATCTTGAATAAACAGAAAATTAAATCAATAAAATCCATTGCATTATAACAGACCCCTACAAATTATCTGTGACTCCATGAATGTGTACACATGGCAAGCTTCAAGGTTGTTAAATAGGCATGCAAAATATTTACATAAATGGTCTCGTGATTTGGTTATAAATTACATGAATTATTCAAAATAAAGGTGCTGTGTAAATGTGAAATAATAATGATGATGGAATATCCATTATTAACCATATAAAAAGAAAATGAAATATTTTGTGTGTACTTAGCGCATAAGCAAATTCTCTTACTAGAAACAATTAAACAGCAAATAAAATATGCTTATGTGCTGGAATGGACAGCTGGATTTATGCCACTCTTGCAATATCTCCATCTTAAGCCATATGGTTCTTGCTCATTAATGCAATTTTTAAAGAAAGTCTCACTTGAGAATAAATCTGAAATATGATAAATAAACGCAAACTTATAATATTGTTGTCCCTTGTTTGCACCTTAAGTGTTTTTATTGAATTTATATCAGCAGTGGGTTTATCCCCAGCAACACCTCCATATACAACATGACAAGTACACATCCTCGGGAACTTAGCGTATGTAGTGATTACGTTTCTCTCCACTAACAAAGGGTGATTTAGAACAACAAGGCTAACCTTAGCTGATGAAGACAGCAATAGCACAACAGTGTTTTTAGATATTCCAGGGATGACATTTAACTTAGTTCAAATAGCCATACTGTTTCCATCCAAACAGTAATTAAATCAAAATTTAAAAAACAAAAAACAAAAAACAAAAAAAACCTTGCCTGTTATCCAAGAAACTCCTTGAATTTAAGGTTTACAGATTTTTGTTTTCAATTCTGGGACAATAAAGTTTAAAATGAAGACTGCTCTATATGATTTGTTCAAAATAAACCAGCTCTTCTCTTTAAAAAGATTTAGTGAGAGGAGACTATTCTTAAGAAACCTTTCAGAAATCACATGTAAGGAGAGGGATATCTCTGTGAAAACCGCTGTGACAAATTCTACAGATAGAGCACTTTCTCACTTCTAATGGCTCCATATTTAAAGAAACATGTATCTTTTCTGCCTAGTGTACTTGAAGAGGTACATTTTAATAAATAGAAGGTAATATTAATGGTAATTAAGTTACCATTAAATAAAAATGATAAGCTGAAACAAAAAATGTGTTTGACTATACTGACTATTATAAAGAGAAATTTCTATGTTTAAGTTCACCCTAAAATATATGGGTTGCATAATTTTGACTTTAGACAAATGACAAAACCAGATTTTAAGGGCCAGCAATTACCATTCTCCTTTCTTGTCAAATACCATAAAACTGTCAAAAAGAAAATACCTTCAACAACATAGGAAAGAAATCTAAAATATTCTACATTCTGGAAGTCATTTTAACATTATTTAAGAAAGGATGTACCAATTCAGCCTAGTGGTTTCCAGACTTTGTCTTGGGCAGTACATTTAGCCCAAAGCTCAGAAGTGGGAATCAATCAGAATTGGCCTCAACTTCCTGATTAACAGTCACGACACGTAACAAACACAAAGGTCAACTTTGGGTGGCGCTGCCTTCTAAAAATCCACCGCATGGATGAAAAGGTAAAATTGCTAAATGTATAATCTTTTACCCAAATCCTTGGGAAGCATTATTAGTTAGGGGTAAACAGTCTTTAGTCCCCAATAGGCTGCAACATCAAATGAAGCTGGAGTCATAGAGGAAGGTAAATTAAGGCAGCATTTTAAGGTGTTGTTCTTCCCAACTCCCAAGATTTAGAAGTAATTTCCCTGGATAACCTCCCTCAGATTGACAATCAGCGCAGGCGTGGAACACACCCACTGACCTCAGCCTTCCTCTCTAACTAGGAATTCGTCTTTCACCAAATGGCTGTCAGCAACTCCCCAGTGGGCATGGACTCCGAATGGCTGAAAAAGCACTTTAGAGCAGCTTCCCATGAGACCATTCTCTAAAACCCAGTGAAATGATTATGAGAAAAAAACAGTAACAACTAGTGGGGAGAGAGGGACTGCCAATCATTTCAATAGTGTGACTCCCTTGAGAAAATTCTGTACTTAAAAAAAAAAAATTCCTTAACATTTTTGTTGTTGTAATGTTTTCCTTTTTAGAAGTGCAAGCTATATCTATATTTGATTTCTTTTTTCCCTCTTCATTTGTTTATATGAGGTCTTTTAAAATGTGTCACAATGAGGGTATAGCATTGAGCAAGTACCATAGCCTGTGTGCCAGCCTTTCTCAAACTGCAGAGGGTGAACAGATGCTAAGGGCTCTGGGAAGTGCTCAAGGATACATTTTAGTTTGGGGTGGGAAAAGCTGTGGGGAATTGAGTCAACACAGGTTACGCAGTAGTACTAGAAACTAGACTCTGATGCAGTCAGCACTCTATTCACAGATCAACAAGAAATGTCACGTCAGCAAAGCAATACCATGTATCTCATATTTTTGTTTAAATTTTATTATGTTCATAGTTTTTTATATGTTGAATCAGTACATTTAATTTTACGTTTGTATAAGAGCTGTTAACATTCGGGTTTCATCTATTTTATGTTTGAACATTTTTAACTAACATTATGTTAAAACCAAGTTAAGTCAATATAGAGAGTTCTGTAAGAATTCGGAGGGAGAGTTTCAAATGGAGTACAATTTATAAGAAGCTTTAAAACTCAGCCATATCAAATAACAGTATTACCATTTATAACTGTAAAAATCAACTCAGACCCTAAGGGACTAAATCAAAGTAATTCATTAAGAATATAATCCTGCATTTATGCATGGATCTCAACTAAGAAAAACATCAGAAAATCTGTAAGGATTTCCAACTATACAACTCTCCATTACTTCTAAACTATTTGAATTCATGCAGCTGAAGTCCCAGGTAATAATCTTGTGTTTCCTCTCTAGATCATAAAAACAGCCTACAAGTTTTGCCGTACCCAAAACTGGTCATAACAATGAGGCAAGTATTTCATTTCACCTTCCTTTTAGTGCATCAATTGGAATTGTGATTCTGCTAAACACAGCTTTCAGTCTCACATGCCAACCCAAATCCAGGAATTGTGTTTAGCCTCCCAGAAAACAGCACAAAATAGTCTATTCTTACTAGTCATAAAATTGACCCAGTTTGTACTTCTAAACGCTTTCTTCTCTACACCTTATTTTGCTTGGTACTAGCTGCTTTTCTTCCTATAGATAGAAATACGCCCCGCTATCTGCCAAATCAGTAAACAAGTCATAGTCTCCATCATTCTACAGCATGTTAAACAACAACACTTGTTAGATAAAATGTATCCTCTTGGGCCAGTGTTTTCCAAAGAACAAGAAGACAGAAAAAAATTATCTTTGCTTCATTTATGTTTCCTCTTAACGAACTTAGCCTTGCAGAAAGGAACTTGTAGCCTAGTTCATAGAGCCGGTGGAGCCAGGTAAGTCTCCTCTAAGTAAACACTGCACAGGGCTTTGATAATGTATTAAACCCAGGAGAGATGTCTAGGGAGATTTTAGGATTCAGACTCAGTTTCTAGCTGGCAAGTAAAAATGTCAGGCAAGAGTGGGCTATGCGACATAGTAAGATACATAGATTCAACTTATGAAACTGACCGTTTGGGTTACCTTACTGGTAAAATGTCATTGTGGCAGGGAAGGGGGAGCTAGAGCCTGAAGCTGTAGTTACTTTGGCTGAAACAATTTTTAAAACAATTGATATTTAAAAATCTTTACACAGGACACTCAACCTTTATCACTCCCTACTGTCTACAGCAGGCCAGATTTTCCTGCTTATATTTCCTACCCAAGACTTGAAGGCATTACGTTGCTGTGTAATCCCTGGATAGTCTTTAAAAATTCTCTCTGTCACAGTTTATGGGTCCTGCCAATATCTGAAATACCTTCTATGCCTAACAATCCTCTTTGCTATTTCAGAATGGTATAATATTCATCATGCATTAAGTCCTTAGAGGATTTTATGGGCAAGGTCAGCTGTAAGAGCCGATTATTGCTCATTATTATTAAGACTCCTTTGTTCCACACAATCCCTTCATACAGTAGGGAAGCACCTCTCAAGGGATGAGTTTATCTCTGTGTACTTTTGCAATAAAAGCAGTATTCATATGCGGGTTTTGCCTTCTTTTAATTCCTTTCTGGTCAAAGAAAGCATATTTTTCTGGTTAATGCTCTTAAATTATTACTTTAATTTCTGTCCCTTATGAGGTGTTATCTTTACCTGTTACCTCTGAACTTACAGTGACTCTGCTCCACAGAGACACGTAACCTCCTGGCTTCCATTTTTCCTAAATTTGGTTCTCACTAGTCTAGAAGACAAAAATAATAATTTTAAAAATTATATAATCATAATCAATGTTGTTTTAATCACCCTTAAAATGACTATATTCTATTATCAAGCACCCATTCTCCCTTATGAAAATCATATCTGTCATCATTTAATGTATATGTTTTCTTTCTGGGCAAGCAGCTGACATTGTACATGAAAGATCTAGAGAAAGCCTCTCAGGAAAAGACACCAGAGCCATGAATGAGGATTGATTTCATGATGGTAGAACCAGCATTAAAACTGTCTGGATTCCCCCCTTCTGCGTAGAATGCAGAAAGCTGGAAAAAGAGTTGTTCAATCCTTAACAATGACAAAAAGGTAAAAACTACAAAATCATAACTTTAGTTGAACAATCAAGAGTTGATAGGCAAGGCAACCAAGTCAGCTTAATTCCAGACAGTTAAGTGTCTCCAAAGAGAAACAGAACATGTGAACTTCTTCACTTGTGACAGACCCTGGGAGTTAAGAGTGATCACCATACAAGTGGGTGAGAGGAAATCAGCTACAGTTTTTACTAATTGGTACACTGTATGGATTAATGTGCCTGGAAGAACTGAGGACTCCAGACATTGTTGCTTTCCTGTTTTACTTACTAGCAGTCTTTTTCTGTTTTTGTCCAACCCCCCCCCCCCCCCCCCCCCCCCCCCCCCCCGTGAACCTCCATGGGGTGCTGCTAATGAGAAAAAAGGAAGCAAAGCACTTCAGAGAGAGAACCACTATGCATAACAGACCTGGAGGTGGTTAGCAGATGCCTGGCCCCTTCTCTGACTTAAGCAGAAGCCTTGAAGCAGCCAAGGAAAGGGGGAAAAGAACCCACTGTTTTTAAGGAACAGAAAAGGACCCACTGTGGCTGAAGAAAGGCTAAGTGCCACATGATCATCCAGTGTGTAAGTTTCATACCACCGCTGTAAAAAATTACCACACCATGAGTGGAAGTGGATTAACACACTTTGTTATCTTATACCTCTGAAAGCCAGGAGTCAAAAGTGTGTCCACAGTGTTGCATTGATTCTGGAGGTTTTAAGAAGAATCTGTTTTCTTGACTTTTCCAGTTTCTAGATGCTGCCTACATTGCTTGACTCATGGCCCTTTCCTCCACTTCAATGCACATCACTCTAAATTTTAAACTCTGCTTCCATCCATATTTCTTCTCTTGGACTCTACTGCCTTCCTTTTTTAAATATTCTTGTGATTACACTGCACCCACTCAGATAATCCAGGATAATCTATTCATCTCAAGATCCTAAATTTAATCATATAAAAAGTCCCATTTATCATTATAGGGTGATATTTTCAGAGGTTTAAGATTAGGATGTAGAAATCTTTGGGGGAAGTGTCATTATTCAGCATACAAATAGCCAGAATTTGGGTCCACCATCTTTTGGGAACAAATTGAAAGAAAGGTCATTATAAAGTGAAGAAATCTCTGAGCAAAACATAAGGAAATGCCTTTATCTTGCAGGAAAGACGTTAAACTGCAAAGGATGGTGGGTAGATCTAGAATGAAAATGAGACCTGGACAGGAGCTCACATGTATGTTCTAGATTGGCATCACCAAAGGAAAAGAAAAAAGAATCAACATTTATCGTGTTGCCTACCACATGCCACACCCAATAAATATTCCCTAAAGATTATACCATCCCACTTAATTCTCACAACCAATATGTAAAATGCACATAGTCCCAATTTTACAAGTGACGGAAGCTGAGCTCTTTCAACACAAGTAAATGAAGTATTGAAACAGCATCTGTATGTAGTTCAGATTCCATAGTTTATGTTACATTATTTTTTTTAATTCAAAAAATATCAAAAAGAGAATTTTAAGAGAAAATTAGTCAAACTGGAATACTAGACTAGGAAGCACACTGGGGAAATATGTCATTTTAAAGAAGGGTTGAAAGAATTGGGGATAATAAAATTCAAAAAGAGAAGACTTAGAGAAGATAAAATAATGCTGTCATATGGAAGAGTACTGAACCTGGTATCTAAAACCTAAAAAGAGAAAGTCATACAAACAGTATGGAGTTGAGGTGTTTGAACTGTATTAAATTGCATTGTGTCTTTCAATATTTGATAGATGATTGAATAAAGAAGATGTGGTATAAATACACAGTGGAATACTACTCTGCCATAAAAAAAGATGAAATAGTGCCATTTGTAACAACATGGATGGATCTTGAGATTATTATGCTAAGCGAAGTAAGTCAGACAGAAAACGTCAAGCACCATATGATTTCATTGATATGTGGGATATAAAACTGAAAGCAACAAAGGGACAAGATCAGATAAAGAAACAAAAACTCATAGACACAGACAATAGTTTAGTGGTTACCAGAGGGTAAGGGGATAGTGGGGTACAGGGGATCAAATATATGGTGATAGAAGGAGAACTGACTCTGGGTGGCAAACGCACAATGTGATATATAGGTGATGTATTACAGAATTGTACACTTGAAACCTATATAACTTTACTTACCATTGTCACCCCAATAAACTTTAATTTAAAAAAAATCCCAAAGAAAGAAAAAGCTACATGAAAATGTTTTGCAGGTATAACTGTAAACTGTTCATCTATTCAAGAGGAAAGAGTATAATTATAAAAATCACATAGTGAACCTGAGGTAGTTCTTTTTCATGAACGGAGTAAGAGCATGTATCTGTAGTTCTCCGCATAGGCATTGGCACACGTAGGTTATGCTCCCGTTCTCTTAACTATCCATGAGGGAGGTGTTATCATTTATTTCACAGCTCAGCAAACTAAGTTTCAGAGAGCTATGCTCCCCACTTCCTCACTATACTCTAGTCATCTCGACCTTCTCTCACACCTCAGAAAGACCAAGCTCACACCTTCCTCCAGGTTTTGTGCTTGCTGTATCCTCTGCTTAAAAGTCTTTTCCCTGACCTTGCTTTAGCTCCCTTCCTCTTTTCACTCAGATCTCAGTTCCCAGTTACCTCCTCAGAGAATCTTTCTCTGATTGCTCTTATCTGACAGTACCAACATGTCTGTTTAGTGACTAGCTATTTTTTTTACACTTACCAGAGTTTGTTATTAATTTATTTTTAAAAATTATATGGACACACTATTATGTATACTTTATGAGAGCTGAAACATTGCCTGAAATGGTTCACTACTATATTCTTTGTTCCAAGAACAATGCTTAGCAGAGACTCGATTCTCAATGTTCTTTTAGTTAATAAATAAAGTACACCTGCCATTTTGATTAAAAGAAGCAAAAACAAAAACAACAAAAAAGGAACTCTTTTCACAGAAAGCTTATTTTAATTCTAGTGTACCTCAGATTTACTAATACTTTAGGAAAACTAATACTTTAAAAATATTCCTCTTATAAATATTCTTGATTAAATATGGACTTCTTCCATAGTACCCAGAAATAGCTTATTTAGAGACTATTAACTAAGGTTAGGGTTGTTTCTACAATGCCAACTGCAAAACAGCTCTAAGAAACTTTGCAACTGTCATTTACAAGTAACCCAGGCAGTGTAAGACGCTACTGTCCAGTTTCTACCATGCAGATTGAGTAACATAATCAACTGGACCCAAAGACATGGTGAAAGGATCTTCATATTTTCCAAAGCCTCATATGTAGAAGAAGCTTAAAATGTTTTCCCACAGACAGGAGATCTAGACATATTCCTTTTTCCCCAATGAAAATAATTCAGATCTGTGCTCCAAATAATTAGGGAAATCAGTCAGTAGGTCAGAACTAGAAGACATTTAGGCCTCATTTACTATAACCTCCTCCTTTTGTGAATGTATCAGAGAGTCATGCACCATGCTGAGGGCTACACAGTGGTAGGAGGTAGAGACGAGAGTTCTCAAACCCATCTGCCCTAACTCCTCAGTTTAACTCCCTCTCTACTAGGTCACACAATCCGGCTCTGCATTTCTAGGATTCTTTATGCCCTGTCCAACTTTACCTCATCTTATTTCTCTCTTATTTTTTTTTTGGAAGAAATTCCAAATGTGCATTCACTTGTTCAATTCACCTTATGATCCATATCCAGTTCTGTTCAATTCTACTGCTTGATCATTGCCTAAACCACTGATTATCTTAAATTATCCCCTTACCAATCCATAGAACTATTAATCATATATGTTTGGCTTAAAGCTCAAAACAACTTATATCGCATTATTTGTGTGAGTCTATTTTTCAAAGTGAGCTTAGGTGCTGGCAGTGTTTTAAGTCCTTTCCTAGAAAACACTTAAATGGCCAAGCCATAACCTTGGAAAACATATGCTTAAATGCTGATGGGGCATTTTGACTTACAGGTGCAGTTGAAATAAATGCTTTTATGAAATGCATCCCATACATCCTTGTAATGGACTTCATGCATCTCAAGAGCTTCATTCACCATTTCCATAATCATCATGCTGCTAGTATCAAAGGAAATTAGTGTGTGCCCACTTTGCTATCTTTCCTTCATGATTACTATATAGTAGTTATCATAAAATAATGATTGAATTGGCCGAATAAGACCACAGCTAAATGGTTTTCACAGAGAAACTTTTAATAATTTTATAGGAACTAAAATTAGTTATTTATATAAAACTAAAGAAATTGTGAGGAATAAAATTGGTTTATTGCTTTTTCCTCATAAAAAGTCACTTGGTTAAGAGGGATTCATTGTGAGTGTGATATCTGAAGGTATCATAATCAAGATGAATTTAACTGACATAGCTTGACTGACGTTGTATAAAAACTATTGTAAGACTGTCATCAACCTATTAGAACCACTGAACTTCTAAAAAAAAGAAATGCTTTGTGAACAGGTATATAATTTTATTGACATAGCCCCAATGCTGAAACATAAATTTTGAGTTAAGGTATATTCTTAACTTAAAAGTACTAACTTGGTAATTCAAAGTCATACTAATAGAATAAGCTAATAATCATGAAAGTTCAACTAATATATATAAATAGCTATTTTTCTACAAGCAGCACCTATCATTAATTCTGCTTTCTTAAATAAATCTTCAACCCTGAAGCCAGACCAACATGAATTCAAATTCCAGCTATACTATTTATTAGCTGTGATCTAGGACGACTCACTTAACGTGTGTGAGTCTCAGATATTTCACAAGTTATTGAAACTGTTGTGAAGATAAAACACCCTTAACATTAACAGTGCTTAACAAGTGATTATAAAGGTTAGCCTACAGTATTAATAAAATATTGATTTTTATTAATTAAGTCACATTATATTAGAATTATTATGATGGCATGCGCAAAGTATCATTTAAAAACCATTTTTTGGAGATTTGTCTGTTCAAAATATACAATAATTTGGGTCATCTTTGTGTACAATATAAATGATGACTATATTGGAGAGATGCAGAAATGTCCTATAAATAGATATTTTAGATTAAGTTGTTCTAAATGGCATAACTTACTACCAACTACTAAATTCAACAAAAGGTATTCCCCCTTTCTCGACTCCCCTAAAAACAACATTATTATAATGATGGCTAAATACAAGAATGTGTATAAAAAAATTATTCATATCAAACTTTCTTGTACATAAACTTAAGGGTAACCACTCAAAATAAATCCAGAATTGAAATATATACTGAAATAAAAGAAGAAACAGAGGGAAACATCATAGAATACCACCACACAGAAATAATAGACAACAACAAAAAGGCAAAGAAACAATGGAGACACAACCTTACCAGAAAACTAAGGATAGAATGACAGGAAATCCTCACATATCAATAATCACCCTAAATGTAAATGGACTGAACTCACCAATAAAAAGGCACAGAGTAGCAGATTGGATCAAAAAACTAAACCCAACCATATGCTGTCTCCAAGAGACACATCTCAGCTACAAGGACAAGCATAGACTCAAAGTGAAAGGGTGGAAATTGACACTCCAAGCAAATGGTACCCAGAGAAAATCAGGTGTAGCCATAATGATATCAGATGAAACAGACTTCAAGGTGAAAAAGATAACAAGAGACAAAGATGGACATTTCATAATGGTGAAGGGGACTGTACAACAAGAAGACATAACAGTCATCAATATTTATGCCCCCAATCAGGGAGCACCGAAATACACCAAGCAACTACTAACAGAACTAAAGGAAGAAATTGACCAAAACACAATTATACTAGGGGACTTAAATACATCATTGACAGCTATGGCTAGATCATCCAAACAGAAAATAAATAACGAAATAGTAGCCCTAAATGACACATTAGATGAAATGGACATAATTGACATTTATAGAGCACTTCATCCTAAAACATCAGACTATACATTCTTTTCTAGTGTACATGGAACATTCTCAAGGATAGACCATATATTGGGACATAAAATCAGTCTCAACAAATTTAAGAAGATTGAAATCATACCATGCATATTCTCTGATCACAAGGCTTTGAAATTGGATATCAACTGTAAAAAGAAAGCAGGAAAAAACACAAATACATGGAGACTAAACAACATACTTTTAAAGAAGGACTGGGTCAAAGAAGAAATTAGAGGAGAGATCAAAAGATACATAGAAACGAATGACAATGAAAATACATCCTACCAAAATTTTTGGGATGCAGCGAAAGCAGTTTTAAGAGGGAAATTTATCTCATTACAGGCCTATCTCAAGAAACAAGAAAACTCCCAAATAAATAACCTCATGTTACACCTTAAAGAACTAGAAAAAGAAGAACAAGTAAAACCCAAGGTCAGCAGAAGAAAGGAAATAACAAAAATTAGAGCAGAACTAAATGAAATAGAGAACAAAAAGACAATAGAAAAAATTAATGTGACAAAGAGCTGGTTCTTTGAAAAGATTAACAAAATTGACAAACCCTTGGCTAGACTTACTAAGATAAAAAGAGAGAAGACACTAATTAACAAAATCAGAAACGTAAAAGGGGAAGTTATCACGGACACCACAGAAATACAAAGGATCATCCAAGAATACTATGAAGGACTATATGCCACCAAATTCAACAACCTAGAAGAAATGGACAAGTTCTTAGAAACATATAGCCTTCCAAGGCTGAACCATGAAGAACTGGAAAATCTAAACAGACCGATCACCAGTAACGAAATTGAATCAGTCATCCAAAACCTTCCCAAAAGCAAAAGTCCGGGACCAGATGGCTTCACTAGTGAATTCTACCAAACCTTCAAAGAGGATCTAATACCAATTCTGCACAAACTCTTCCAAAAAATTGAAGAAGAGACAGTACTCCCTAACTCATTTTATGAGGCCAACATTACCCTGATACCAAAACCTGGTAAGGACAGCACAAAAAAAGAAAACTACAGACCAATATCTCTGATGAATACCGATGCAAAAATCCTAAATAAAATTCTAGCAAATCGAATACAACAATGCATTAGAAAGATTATTCATCACGACCAAGTGGGGTTCATCCCCGGAGCACAAGGATGGTTCAACATACGCAAATCCATCAATGTGATACATCACATAAACAAAATAAAGGACAAAAATCATATGATTATATCAATTGATGCAGAAAAAGCATTTGACAAGATACAACATCCATTTATGATTAAAACACTTAATAAAATGGGTATAGAAGGAAAATACCTTAACATAATAAAGGCCATATATGACAAACCCTCTGCTAATCTCATAATTAATGGAGAAAAACTGAAGCCCTTTGCTCTACGTTCAGGAACACGACAGGGATGTCCCCTATCACCTCTGCTTTTCAACATCGTGTTGGAAGTCCTTGCCAGAGCAATCAGGCAAGAGAAAGAAATAAAAGGCATCCAAATTGGGAATGAAGAAGTTAAATTATCACTCTTTGCAGATGACATGATGCTATATATAGAAAACCCTAAAGACTCCACCAAAAAGCTATTAGAAACAATCAACGAATACAGTAAAGTTGCCGGCTACAAAATCAACGCACAAAAGTCCATTGCCTTCCTATATACTAACAATGAAATCTCAGAAAAAGAAATACAAAAAACAATTCCTTTTGCAATTGCAGCAAAAAGAATAAAATACCTAGGAATAAACTTAACCAAGGATGTGAAAGACCTATATGCTGAAAACTATAAGACATTTTTGAAAGAAATTGAAGAAGACACAAAGAAATGGAAAGACATTCCGTGCTCATGGATTGGAAGAATCAACATAGTTAAAATGGCCATATTACCCAAAGCAATATACAGATTCAATGCAATCCCCATCAAAATCCCAATGGCATATTTTAAAGAAATAGAACAAAAAATCATCAGATTTGTTTGGAACCACAAAAGACCCCGAATAGCCAAAGCAATCTTAAGGAAAAAGAACAATAATGGAGGTATCACACTTCCTGACTTTGGCTTGTACTACAGGGCTACAATAATCAAAACAGCATGGTATTGGCAGAAAAACAGAAACATAGACCAATGGAATAGAATTGAGAACCCAGAAATAAAACCACATAAATATGGACAGATAATTTTTGACAAAGAAGCTAAAAACATACAATGGAGCAAAGACAGCCTCTTCAATAAATGGTGCTGGGAGAACTGGATAGCCACGTGCAAAAGAATGAAACTGGACTGCTATTTGTCACCATGTACCAAAGTTAATTCAAAATGGATCAAAGATTTAAGCATAAGACCTGACACAATAAACTGCATAGAAGAAAACATAGGTACTAAACTTATGGACCTTGGGTTCAAAGAGCATTTTATGAACTTGACTCCAAAGGCAATGGAAGTAAAAGCTAAAATAAACGAATGGGACTATATGAAACTTAAAAGCTTCTGCACAGCAAAAGAAACCATTGACAAAATAAAGAGGCCACCAACTGAATGGGAGAAGATTTTTGCAAACAGTGCCTCCGATAAGGGGCTAGTACCCAGAATATACAAGGAACTCATGCAACTCAACAACAAAAAAATAAACAACCCAATTGAAAAATGGGCAGAGGACTTGAAGAGACATTTCTCCAAAGAGGACATACAAATGGCAAATAGACATATGAAAAAATGCTCAACATCACTAATCATCAGAGAAATGCAAATCAAAACCACAATGAGATATCACCTCACCCCAGTCAGAATGGCTATCATCAACAAGACAAATAATAACAAATGTTGGAGAGGCTGTGGAGAAAAAGGAGCCCTCATACACTGTTGGTGGGAATGCAGACTGGTGCAGCCGTTATGGAAGGCAGTGTGGAGGTTCCTCAAAGAATTACGAATAGAATTGCCATATGACCCAGCAATCCCTCTCCTGGGTATCTACCCAAAAAATCTGAAAACATTTAGAGATAAAGACACATGTGCTCCAATGTTCATTGCAGCTTTGTTTACGGTGGCCAAGACATGGAAACAACCAAAATGTCCTTCGATAGATGAATGGATAAAGAAGTTGTGGTATATATACACAATGGAATACTATTCGGCAGTAAGAAAAGATGATATAGGAACATTTGTGACAACATGGATGGATCTTGAGAGAGTAATGCTGAGCAAAACAAGTCAGACAGAAAAAGCAGAGAACCATGTGATTTCACTGATATGTGGTATATAAACCAAAAACAACAAAAGAACAAGACAAACAAATGAGAAACAGAAACTCATAGACACAGACAATAGTTTAGTGGTTGCCAGAGGGTAACGGGGGCGGGGGGTGGGGGGGTGGGAGATGAGGGTAAGGGGGATCGAATATATGGTGATGGAAGGAGAACTGACTCTGGGTGATGAACACACAATGGGATATATAGATGATGTAATACAGAATTGTACACCTGAAATCTATGTAATTTTACTAACAATTGTCACCCCAATAAATTTAATAAATAAATAAATAAAAGAAAAAAAAAATTATTCACAAAATCCCAAACTGGAAACAATCCAAATAACCATGAACAAGGAAAATGGTTAAACGAGTCATAACATATTCATATACTAGACTAGCACACAACAATAAAAAATGAATGAATTACTGATACACACAATGACATAGGTGGATCTCAAAACCATTATGGGTGAAAGATGCTCAGCACAAAAAGGTACATAGAATATAATTCCAATCATTTGAAGTTTAAACACAACAAAAACAATCTTTGGTGATAGAAGTTAAAATAGTGCTACTTCTGCAGGGTAGTACTACTTCTGCTACTTAACTGGGAAGGGGTGTGATAAAACCTTCTAGGGTAGTATAAATGTTCTACATATTGATCTGGGTGGTGCTTTCCTATGTTGATATATAGGTAAAATAATCAAACTGTACATTACGATTTGTGTACTTCATAATATATAAATTGTATCTCAAAGAGTAAGTAAATATACAAACATAATGACTGAGACCTGACAACTGGACCACCTATGCAAAGTATTTTGCCTCTTAGATTTACACTGACTAGAACTTCCACTTCTGACTGAGTTGGAGTAATAAAGACTGGATTTACCCTCCTACCCTAAACAACTAAAAATCCAGACAAAATATAGGCATCATTTAATACAACACAGCGATTACCAAAAGTTTACAAACAAAATAAACAAGCTCGATAACTGTTCAGACTGCAGTGTATAGTGCGTTTTTACGCTGCACCACAGGGAAGGTAACCCAGGTGAAGTGTATTAGGCTTTCTGAGTCAAGGAGATGAAGTTGAAAGTCTGGGAACATCAAGACAGGTACTTTGATGAACATAGTGACAAAAAGGAGGCCACACTCCACAGAGTGAGAATTCCAGAGATTTGTGAAGTATTTTCTTGGATCTTTAGCTGAGTAGTAATCAGTGCATGCACGTGAGAGAACTATTCAAGGCTGGGATAAGAATTATCTAAAAGTATTCAAAGAAACAATAATCACATTAAATGTAAATAATCTAAAGACACAAAATAGGGGGAGGAGGTCCAATATGGTGGCATGTGAAGACACTGAACTCACCTCCTCCCACAGAGAAACAAAATCTAACTTACAAACAGAACAATTTCCCCTGAGGAAGAACTGAGGGCTGAGCGAACAGCTTCTGCACAACAAACAAAAGAGGGACCACACAGAATAGATAGGAGACATCGAGACACGTTCATGGAAAATCTACCCCCAATAAAATGACCTGCATTAGGGAGTGATATCACTGAGGAAAATCTACCCCCAATAAAATGCCCTGAGGCACAGCAAACGAACAAACAAACAACAACAAAAACAAAAACAAAAAACCACAGTGATTTAAAGGACACCCAGATTATACAGAAATGAAATGCATTCACTAGTTCTAGATCATCTGCCAAACAGAAGGATAACTGCTGGAACTTTCTCCAGGACCATAGGTGCCACAGAGTGCCATTTTTTTGTGTTACCCTTCCACCTTGATCATGTGAGTGGGGGCATGGTCTAGGTGTTCTAGCTGCCCATCAAGGCCATTCTAGTGAGGCACAAGCTACTAAACAACCAATGGCTAAAAGAAGAAATAAAAAATGAAATTAAAAAATACCTCTAGACAAATGAAAGTGCAAGGACAATGTTCCCAAATCTGTGTGGCGCAGCAAAAGCAGTCTAAGAAAGAAGTTTATAGCAATATGGGCCTAATTCAAGAAACAAGAAAAACCTCAAATTGACGATCTAATCTTAACCTAAAGGAACTAAGAAAAAAAGAATAAACAGAGCCCAAAATGAATAGAAGACTGGAAATAAAAATGATCAGAGAGGGAATAAATGAAATACAAACTTGAAAAGAAAAGATTAATGAAACTAAGAGATAGTTCTTTGAAAAGAGAATCAAAATTTATAATATTTTAGCTAAACTTACTGAGGAAAAAAGAGAGATGGCCCAACTAAATAAATTCAGAAATGAAAAACAAGTTATGGCTGACACCATAGAAATGCAAAAAATCATTAGAGAATAACACAAGCAATTATATGCTAGCAAATTGGACAAACTGGAAGAAATAAATTAATTAATTCCTGGAAACATACAAGCTTCCAAGATTGAATCAGGAAGAAACAGAAAATCTAAACAGACTAATTCACAGTCAAAAATTGAATCAGTAATGAAAAAATTCCCAACAAACAAAAGTCTAGAACTAGACAGATACATAGGTGAATTCTACCAAACATTTAAAGAATAATACCTATCCTTCTCAACTAACTTAAAATTTGAAGAGGAGGGAAAATTTCCAAACTCATTCTATGAGGTCAATTATCCTGGTATCAAAACCAGATAAAGGTACTACAAAAAAAAAAAAAAAAAAAAAAAAAAGAAAGAAAGACAAAGAAAATTACAGGCCAATATCCCTAATGAACATAGATACAAAAATCCTCCACAAAATATTAGCAAACCAAATTCAACAATGTATTAAAAGGATCATACACCATGATCAAGTGGGAATTATTCCAGGGATGTAAGGATGGATTGATATATATAAATCAATCAACATGATACACCACATCAACAAAAATTAACATCATTGATCATCAACACAGAAAATGCATTTGACAAAATTCAGCATCCATTTATGATAAAAACCCTCAATAATGTGGGTATAGAGGAAACATACTTCAACATAATGAAGGCTATATATGACAAAACCATTGGTAACATCATACTTGATGGTGAAAAGCTGAAAGCTTGTTTTCAGGAACAAGAAAAGAAGGTCTTCTCTCACCACTTGAGTTCAGCATAGTATGGGGAACTCTTAACTACAAGAAAGACAGAAAAAAAAAATAGAAAGGCATCTGAATTGGAAGTAAAACTACCACTTTTGCAGATGACATGACAATATACATAGAAATCACAAAGGTTTCCATTATATATATATATACACACACATATATATATATATATATGTACACACACATATATATATACATGTATATATATGTGTGTATATATGTGTGTGTATATATATGTGTGTGTATACATATATATATACACACATATATATATTAGAACTAATAAATGAATCAATAAAGTTGCTAAACACAAAATTAACAATAAGAAATCTGGTGAGTTTTTAAACAATAATAACAAACTATCAGAAAAAGAAGTTAAGAAAATTATGCCATTTTCTGGGCCGAGGACATGGAGACATTTTTCTAAAGAGGACATACAGAGGCAAACAGACATATGAAAAAATGCTCAACCTCACTAATCATTAGAGAAATGCAAATAAAAACCACAATGAGTAACCACCTCACCCCAGTCAAAATGGCTATCATCAATAAATCAACAAACAACTGCTGGCAAGAATGTGGAGAAAAAGGAACCCTTGTGCACGGTTGGTGGGATTGCAGACTGGTGCAGCCACTATGGAAATCAGTATGGAGGCATCTCAAAAAACTGGAAATGGAACTACCTTATGACCCAGCAATTCTACACTTTGGTATCTATCCAGAGAAATCCAAAACACTAATTTGAAAAAAATGTATGCACCCCTATGTTTATTGCAGCACTATTCACAATAGCCAAGACATGGAAACAACTGAAATGCCCATCGGTAGATGACTGGATTAAGAAACTGTGGTAAGCTTATACAATGGAGTATTATTCAGTCATAAAGAAGAATGAAATCTTACCATTTGTAATGATATGGATGGACCTAGAGAACATTATGCTAAGTGAAATAAATCAGATGGCGAAAAACAAATACTATATGATCTCACTTATATGTGGAATCTGAAGAATAGAATAAATGAACAAACTAATCAGAAACAGTCTCAGAGATATAGAGGAAAAACTGAGGGTTGCTAGATGGGAGGGGGTGGAGATGGGGAGAAGCTGAGGGGATTGGAAAGCACAATCGGTAACCACAAAATTGCCACGGAAATACGAAAGACAGTTAAGGGAATATAATCAATAATGTAAAGATTTTGTAGGGTATTTGATGAAAACTTGTCTTATTAGGAAGACCATTTCATGGATACTGTAGGTGCCTGAACACTGCAGTGTACTCTGAAGCTGAATAATAATGAATTTCAGCTATAATTTAATATATTAATGTGTGTATATATATATATATATATATATATATATATATATATATATATATATATATTTTTTTTTTTTTTTTTCATGTTTCGCCGAAAATAAGACCTAGTTGGACAATCAGCTCTAATGTGTCTTTTGGAGCAAAAATTAATATAAGACCTGGTCTTATTTTACTGTAATATAAGACTGGGTCTCATATAATGGAATGGAATGGAATGGAATGGAATGGAATATAATATATTATAATATAATATAAAACTGGGTCTTATATTAATTTTTGCTCCAAAGATGCATTAGAGCTGATTGTCTGGTTAGGTCTTATTTTTGGGGAAACATGGTATATTCATAGGATGTGGAGTACAGCATAAGGAATAGAGTCAGTGGAACTGTAATAGCTATGTATCATGTCAGAGGGGTAGTAGATTGGGGGAGGGGATTATCACTTTGTGAGGGGTATGTCTAAGTATTACATTGTTTTGTACACCTGAAACTAATAATTTTAAAAAAGAGAAAACTATCCCATTTTCAATTGTATCAAAAAATAAAATAAAATGTCTGGGGATAAATATAAGCAAGGAGAAGATCTATACTCTGGAAACCAAGAGACATTGATGAAAAAAAAATTGAAGAGGATACAAGTAAATGAAAGGATATACAATGATCATGGATTGGAAGGTCTTCTCATGATAATAAAAAGGTCAATACCTCAGGAAGATATAACAATTTTATATATCTATATCTATATCTATATATACACAAAGCAATTATATATAGAGATCTATATATATAAATTATATATTTATATCAAAAAGAGCTTCAAAATATGTAAAACAAAACTTACAGAAATAAAGGAAAAATAGATAAGTACACAATCATAGTGGGAATCTTTAACACATGCATTTCAGTAATTGATACACCAACTAGAGAAATAAAATCAGTAAGGTAGAGAATCTCTGAATAACACTATCAATCACTTTAATGGACATTTATGGAACTTAATAATTGCACAATAAACACTGGTTTTCAAATACACATGGAATAGGTATCAAGATAGACCACAGCAGGGCTATAAAATAACCCACAATAGATTTTAGGAGAGAGTAAAACCTTACAAACATATTCTCTGATAACAACAAATTAAAATGGTAGAAGCACCAAATATATGGAAATTAAATAAATCACTTCTTTGAGACCATGGATCAAAGAAACAATAAAGAAAATGAGAAAATATTGTGGAACTGGATGATATTTAAAGCATCACATACCAAATTTTGTGGGATGCAGCTGAAGTAGTGCATAGACAGATATCTAAAGCATTGGTTGATTATATTAGAAAAAAAGAAAGGTCTCGAATCCAATATCTAAGTTTTCACTTAACCAAATTAGAAAAGGAATGGCAAGTTATACTCAAAATAGGAGAAAAGCAGAAAATAAAAACATGGGCAGAAATAAGTGAAATACAAAACAGAAAGACAAGAGAGAAAATTAGTAACATCCAAAACTCATCCTTTGAGATCAATGAATTTAATCAACTTCTAGCCAGACTGACGAGAGAGAGAGAGAGAGAGAGAGAGAGAGAGAGAGAGAGAGAGAGAGAGAGAGAGAGAGAGAGAGAGAGAGAACATAAATTACCAATATTAGGAATGAAAAAGGAAACATTATATATACCCTACAGATATTGAAAGGATAATGTGGGAATATTATGAACAACTGCATGTCAATAAACTATAAAATGTAAATGAAATGGACAAATTTCTTGAAAGATAAAAATTACCAACGCTTACTGAATTAAAAATAGATGATATGATATAGCCCTATGTCTAGTAGAGAATTGATCCTCCACTTAATAAACATTCCCTTTCAGCTGTTTGGCCTTTTCAGCTTCTCTCAAGGGAGGCAGATTCTGCCAGTAAGGCAGAAAAGAGCAGAATAGACCAGTAAAGACCAGTGTGTGCCATATCTCGCCCACAACAAAGTCAACATCAAATCTCCATGAAGTCTTTCTTCCTCCTCTCAGAGGCCCCACTTATCTGTATTGTGATGTATGTATGCATTTAGGAAAACCAAAGAGAAAGAAGCAAATGACTGCTCTATTCTCAAGCCCAAATGGAATATTATAATCTACTTTTTCTATTTATATTAGGGTTCTCTATTTTATCTCTGCTCAACTTGCTTGGTATTTTGGTAGTGTTGGCTGGCCCTTCTGACTATATCTTCTACAATTATCTTCCATGTAATGGTTAGTACTGCCATCTCTGAAGTGAGACTGTCAATTTCAAATCACGGCCTTAACCTTTAGTTGTATGACTTTGAGTAAGTTACTTAAACACTTCTTTATTTGACACTTCTCACATATAAAATAAGTATGATAATATTATTGATATCATAGAGTTGTGAATATTAAATGACTTAATACATATGAAGACTTTTGAATAGTAAGCACTCAATACACATTAGCTATCAGTATTATTATTATTACTGTTACTCTTGTTGTTCCTTATCTATGGGCAAACCTCCTTGTTGATTTTGTAAGACCAAGGGTAAGGTTATTGTTAATACAACTTAAATAATTTTTGGCTACTTGGCTAACTAACAAACTACCTGTATTCCTATGGTTCTTTTTAATTTTCAAAGTCATTTTGCATCTATTAAGTATCACTATAATAAAACACTTTTTGTTTCAGCTGCTGGTAAGGAGTCTCTAACGTATCAGGGAGTAATGTTCTAACCAGCGGCGGAGAATATTTCTTAGCTGAAGAGTGTATTTTATGACTTCTGTACGGTTTTCTCTGAAAATCAACAAGGTGACTACATTACAACATGTATTAATGTGTTTATGCTTTGGCACTCCTGTTAGACTTTTATTTAATTTCCAACAGGGATAATGATTGGAAGAAGGTTTTACATAAACAGATAATGTGAGTGGCAAAAGAAACTGGCATGTATTCTAATAGAATGCAGATGTCCTGAATACTGGCAAAAGGCTGCCTCTGACATAATCATAAAATGTTAGTCTATCGCTCCTCAGCCTTTTTTGCCTATGTTCAGGTGTAAAACGTTAGAGTCCAGAGATATCATGAATTACAAAATTTTGGCATTGGAGCATACCTATGAGGTTGTTTTGGCCTGTTCCTTGTTTTAAAAAAATAAAAAATGAGAGAAAGAGAAGTTCAGTAACTTATTCAAAATCAGATGTCAAAAGAAGTTCTAGGCCTCTTGATTCACAGTCCAACTTTCTTACCACTATGCCAGTTTTCCTCTCTTGTTGATTTTTCTGCCCTGAATGGTAGTTCCTAAGCTTGCAGCTGAATTTACTTTTCCATGGCTCAGACTTTCATTCAGAAGTGTTTCCATTAATAATGAAAATGTTGATTGAGGCTTATTCCAAATATTACTGTTTAAATTATTTTTCATTTACCTAACTAATCTCCTTTCCTCTCAAAAGTCAGAACTACAAGCTACTTGTAAAATTTATAGTAGACTGTCTCCAAGATATATTAGTGCATGACTAAGGCATCAATAAATAACCAAAGAAGTATGTGAGATTTCTATCAACAATTTTCTCCTTAAGGAGAACTGGAAATTTTATTTCTCAAAGAGCTTGAGTTTCATTGCTCTGGTTGCAACTGAGTGGCCAGGATGAGTTACTTAAACCACTTAAACTCTATAAATGCTTTTCATACGGTCAACACTGAAGTGAGTCATTCAGTCTGGAAAACCTTTGCTAGAGATTTCAGGAAGCTGCATCTCTTTACAGTGTCAAATTATTAGAGACTGTAAAGTTCTCAAGAGTGTGCAGAATATCAGAAAATAAATCTGATAAACTTAAATAACAGAAAAACAGTGAACCAATGTTACATTCAGTGATCTCACCGAAAAATTATGTATTCATATATAAAGCACAGTATTGTTTAAGGCCTAAAATTAATGTCCAATATTATGTGCTGCCTTGACATCTGGCAAAACTGGGAGGGCCGCACATGGCCTACGTGCAGGTCCCCTTCCCACTCTGCTCCCAGGATTGTTTAGCTCCCCTAGCCAAACGACCCTCCATATCAAACAGACCAGGTGCAGTTCTTGCTCATCCCTGAGGGGCAGCTGCAGTTCCCAGGCAGCCTGCAGCATCACTCAGACAAGCTAATCACACCCTCCTGTGGAAACCAGGGAGCACCCACCGTATTGTTACTAGGAAACCTGCCTACCACTGCTCCCGCTTGTTCACTCTGTTCCCATGTGTGCTGTCCTCCTACCCCAGGCTGTGAGTACATGTGATTAATAAATTGCTGTCGAGCTCATATGTCCAGTGTCTGGTGTCATGTGTTCAGACCTCTGCATAAGTCTAGGGCGGGAAGCCCTCCACCAACAGGGTGAAAAGGGGGCAACTGAAACACACACAGAAATGATTCTGCTTTGTGGCAAGTTGGACTCATTAGCTGAAATAGGAGACTCCAGTGTCTGGTCCCGTTCTACATTGTCGGCATGAAGTTCAAATACCTCGGCCCATGTACCCCCCCTTTAAGGTGTATAACCCCTAAAATTATAAAACAAACATTTTATAATTATCATCCTTGCTCCTGTGGGTGGCCAGCTGTTTTCCATTTCAAACAACAGAATGAACCAAGGAAATGAATCAAATGCTGAATGAGATTACATAAAAGAAAGTAACAGGTGTTAAACATTCTACTGGATTTGCTTCATTATCACCTAAAAAACGATAGATTATCATTTAGAATTTCTTGCAAGAAAATTAGCAAATGATTTCATATGGATTTTTAATACTATGATTATACCAGAATAACACATAATTTTTACAAAACACTTATAGGAGAAGTACAGGTTTACATGATATTCTTAAAACAGATTTATATCCCTTGCCTCCTGAAGACTCATTGAAATGATAGTAAAAATATAAATATAGTATAAACTGACAACAGTGAAAAGACTGAGAAATGGGGCATGAGAACAGAAGTGATTTTAATGAATTTCTAAAGTTAATGCTTTTATAGTGAGAACCAAGGCAGAGCAGAAATTAGTCTGGAAAATAAGTGATGGTCTAGAAAATGACCCAGAAAAGGTGGGGATTCAGATTCAGAACATACAAGAATGAGAGAGAGAGAGAGAGAGAGAGAGAGAGAGAGAGAGAGAAGACGAGAGGGAACGTGAGCAGAAAAGAGAAAGGGGACAAAAGCTGGAGGACTTATTTATGGATTTGGGAACAGGGTAATATAAGCCACATCCACTCTCAATATAGAGGGCATGCTGTAACCGGCAACCAAGCAAAAGAACCGCATCTTGGATATGGTTATGTGTATGTGTTTTAAATTAATTATTTCTGGGATGTGGCAAACACCTCCAATCTCAATGCTCAAAATTTCTTTTCATCTCAAAGATGTTTTGCCACTTTTTGGAATACTGTACCTTCCAGTGGAGATCAGTCACTCCTAGGTGCTAACATCTTGAAATACCATCTCTAAATATTGACCATTTTCCACAGTGTGACTTCCACCCTCCAAGCCAAAATACTCAGAAAGGGGAATTGATCTTCTGGCAGGTATGGTAGTAGAGATGTGTTATTCTCGGGGCTTATAGTACGGTAGCGAATGTTTTGCCTTCAGATTTAAGTAGTGGTGTCAGCACCGCTTGAACTATAGAAGATTTGTTTGTGCTTAAGCATCATTCTTAGCAGTCTAAGCTTCAAAATCCAGTCCTTAGCCCTGAGTGGCAAAGGTGCCAAGTACTTAGGGCAGCCATGTTTTTGCTAGAGAAGCCCCCAAGTTTTCCTTGGGCATTATGTCTAGCCCCATAGCTTCACAGACTAGCTCTCCAGCCATATTGCAGAGATTCCTATGAATACATTTTAATACATTCATTTACTTTTTCAACTAGTCAGAGTATGTTCTATTGTTTGCAGGAAAAATTCTGACCAGCATGTGTTTCCATTTGTGTTCCATTTTCTCCTAATGGAAATTTACCATGGTGTATATGGTCTTCCAGATAATTCACATATTTTATCAATACAATCACAATTTTATTTCTCTCTACTTTTGTACCATGTTAAGATTTTGTATTTTTTCAAGTCTTCCAGAAAATAAACTTTGTTGTCACTTTTATTTTTTGATTCCTTTGTTGGTATTTAACATTCTGAAATCACGTTTTGTTTTTTCCCATCAGTCCTTTACGATCAGTCTCTCCAATCATAGTTCCTTAGAAGTGCATAGTACACCTAAATTAAAATGTATTAATCAGTTTCTCCCATTAGTTCTGTGTCCTGTAGAGGCATCCGGCCTTGCTGTTTGGTTTACTTTCCTGCTACAAATTCATATATTCCCTTATATGGAGTACAATTTTTCTTTGCCTAGTAATGACAGTGGATGTGGGATCCTTCAGGATCAGGGCCCATCACCTGTTACATTCTCTCTGAGAGACAGTAGAAAATGAAATGCAAGTTTTTCTCCAATGGGCTAGCAGTGAAAGCATCGGCGAGCTATGCCCTCACCACTGAAGTTTATTGTAGTGCAGAAGTCACTCTAACTTTCAGTACACGTGGCAAGGAAGCCTAACACCATCATTACACTGAAGTGCTGCAATGTCCTTGGGGACAGGTAGTATTAGGTACCATTTACATGACGCAGTAAGAACATAGGAGCAGTACCCTCAACTCGGTGGAATCTTCTACCCAAGTCATCAGGCTCTCCCAAACTGTCATCATTTAGAACTTTAGGTCTGAGACATTTCCAGTGAGAATCAAAACTAGCACAATTTACTTTTCCTATAATATATTAAGATTGAGCACATTTTCTTATCCTTGGAAAATTCAGAACACACCATTTCTTCAGTACTAATAATGTGGTTTTTTCAGTGATTTCTAAATTCTTTTACATGTTATACAGCGTTCATAGCTACAAAGTCAATTGATCATGGATGTCATTTTACTTGGTCAAATAGATTATTTAATTGCTTGATTAAAACATTGACTACATTTTTATCCTCAACAAGAAAGAAATAACAGATTGAAAAGTGGTCACCTATTGTAAAATATAATTTGCAACGTTTCATTCCCTCAAAACTGAATTCACTAACATACATTTTTGGAGAATATTAACCTTAACCAGGATGAAGCTTAGGTCTGACAAAAAGACAGACCTGCTTGGTCATTTCTGTGAAATGTACATTGTCTTTATATTAATACATTTTATATCCACCTTCTGGTGAGCTTGGAGACTAAATACAAAATACAGTTATGTGTTTAGGCATCTCAGATTAAAATGATGTCTATCCATCTATTGGTTAGATAATTAAGGGTAAATACTAAGTGATTCTAGCAATTGAGTTAGAGAAACTAACCTGTGGAAAATTTATTTTTTTTTAATTAGAAATCCAAATAATGTCTAAAGAACAAATGGTCAAAGAGTATCAAGAGAAATTCTAAATATTTTGAACTCAATGAAAATGAAAACGCAACTCATCAAAATTTATGGGATGCAGTAAAAGCAGGACATAGAGGGAAATGTATAGAATTAAATGCATATTTTACAAAAGACAAATGACCTGAAATCAATAATCTAAGATTAAACAATCAAGATTGTTTGTCAATCTAATGTGACAAAACAATCACCTTAGGAAAAGAAACAATTTAAGCCTAACAAACAAAAAAAAACCATAAATAATAAAATTAGAAAAGAAATCAGTGAAAATTAAAGAGGAAAATAATAGAGAAAATCTCATTCTTTAAAAAGATCAATAAAACTGATAAACCAGAAGTTAAGTTAACCATGAATAAAAGAGAGAAGACAAAGGTTCTAATATCTAATATCAAAAATAAAGTAGGAATGATCATTACTGACCACATAGACACTGAAATAATAATAAAGGAATTCTGTGAATAATATAAGGAGACAAATTTGATAATTTAGATTAAAAGGACCATTTCCATAAAAGGTAAACACTGCCAAAACTCATACCAAGAAAAACAGATACTCTGAATATGTACAAGTGGTGCCAAAAAAATGTATATAAGGTCTGACAATTAAGTTTGTGAACTTTGTTGCAACGATGTTGTTAACCTTTTTTGATATCAGAAGGATTATTCATTATGAATTTGTACCAATTGGAAAAACAGTTAACCAAGTTTACTATCTGGAAGTGCTGAAAAGGCTGCATGTAAAAATTAGAGGACCTGAACTTTTCACCAACAATTTATGGCTCTTGCATCATGACAATGTACCAGCTCACAAGGCACTGTCTGTGAGGAAGCTTTTAGCCAGTAAACAAATGACTGCATGGGGACACCCTTCCTACTCACCTGATCTGGCCCCCAATGACTTCTTTACCTGAAGATAAAGGAAATATTGAAAGGAAGACATTTGGATGACATTCAAGACATCAAGGATAATATGATGACAGCTCTGATGGCCATTCCAGAAAGAGTTCCAAAATTGCTTTGGAGGGTGTACTAGGTGCTAGCATAGGTTCCCAGGGGGAGTACATTGAAGGTGACCATAGTGATATTCAGCAATGAGGTATGTAGCACTTTTTCTAGGATGAGTTCGCTAACTTCATTGTCAGACCTTGTATATATTGCTGAAAACCCACAGATCTCACAGCATAAACGGAGAACCTTACCATATGAAAATTTTTAAAATAGTCATTTAGACATTTGGGGTCTCTTAGGATGGAATGCCGAATGTGACAAAACAATCTAATTGTATGATAAATGTATGAAATTAGCTCACAAAGAGGGTAACTGTGGAAATCGGTAGTCTATAAGACTAAAGGGAAAGAAAATTACATAGGCACTATACTCTAGTTGGCAAAGTTGTTTCCCAGTGGGAGTACAGGTTAAGAAGACTGATATCACTATATATGAAGACTAGAACCGAACAATTAAGTAAAGAGATGGTTTATGGTGGGAGTCAGGTTTCTTACTATTAGTGTGGGAGGTTATAGATAAGCAAAAGGAGGCTAGAATGATCCATGTGGTAATGGATTATTAGGTGGAGATATCAATATGAATTCATACTTAGCTTAATATAGATACAGATGGTTTCATACAGAAATATTTATAGATATACACAGGCTGGTATACATGCATATATTTCTTTTCTCTATCAGATGAGAGAGCCTAGTAGCAAATACATTTCAGTAGCAGCAACAAGCATATCTAGTGCGTAGATCTTGGTTTCTCAGACCGCTCTTCACTAAAATGAACCAAGAAGAAATGGCTGATTCTAGGATGGGGACAGAAAACATACAAGTAGAGGCTAGACCTTTTTGTAGTGCCAAACAATAGAGAAGTGCTAACAAAAATCTACAATAATGACACTATGTCAAAAGGACACGGCAGTCAACCAAAAGAACCCTCAATGGTCAAAGCTGAAACAATTCAAGCAATAAAATAAATAAAGTAGCATTGGTTATAACCCTGAGTAGAAAATAAATATCCATGAGTCTATACTAATATAAATAAATTAATGGGGGAGAATAGACAAATCTCCCATACAGAAGAATTTCAAATAATTTATGTAGATAACTCCACCTTCCAGCAGATGGAGCATAATTCCCCACTCCTAACATAGGCTGTGCATTGAGACTTCCTTCCATCCAGTATGAAAAGAGGAGGTGGTAAAGAGTAACCAACCGTACAGTAGAAAGTCCGAACAAACACTACCTGAGTCAGGTGATCAAGGTCCACACCAACAGTGGTAACATGATGACAGTATATATCTTTGATGTGATGTGATGAAAATGGCACTTCATCTTTGTGGTCTTCCTCCCAAAACCCATAACCCCAGTCAATCACTGCCTGAGTAGAACATCAGGCAATTTGCAATTGAGAGACATTCTGCAAAATATCTGACAAGTACTCCTAAAAACTTTCACAGTCATCAAAAACAAGGAAATTCTGAGAAGCTGTCATCTCCAAATAGGAGTATAAGGAAACAGAATGAGTAAAAGTAAATATGATGTGTTGAGTGGATACTGGAACAACAAAAAGACCATTATGTAAAAACTAAGGAAAAGCAAATAAACTGCAAACTTTAGTTAATAATACTGTATTAATATTGCCCCATTAATTATAATTAATGTACCATAATGATGCAAAATGTTAATAATAGGGGAAATTGAATAAGGGCTAAATAGGCGCTCTCTGTACCACCTTCACAAGTTATCTATAAATCTAAAATTGTTCTAAAAATGAAGTATTAGGTGGGTGCAAAGGTAATTGCAGTTTAAAAGGTTAAAAATAATTGCCTGCAATTACTTTTGCACCAACCTAATATATTAAAAGATAAAAATAAAAAGACAAATTTGTATATGCATTACCAGGTGTCGGCATGGTTTTTTCCTGTGGGCATGACTAGGAGCTTTAACCCCCCCCGCCGCCACCCCCCTCCCCCCCCCGCCACCCACCACCCCTGATACTAATCGGAGCTGTCTCCACAGGGCCCCGCTAGGAGCTCCATCCCCCTCCTCCTCCAATACCTTATTATCCGAGCTGTCTCTGGCAGGCACCATAGTTAGAGGCCCCCCTGTCAAAACAATGTTGAGCGATCACAGCTGCTAGGGACGGACCTCCCCAGCACCCAGCCAGATTCCCCGCCAACCCAGAGGCCTAACCCTATAAAACAAAGCGCCTGACCCCAGTTAGTGCTCAGTCTTTGGGAATAATCCCGCTAAGCCCACTGGCATAATAAAGCTGTGTTCTCCCTGATCTCTGCGTGCCGCTTGAGTCTCTCGGTCAGCGTCATTTTTCCGCAACACAGGTACATACAGAGTAGCTTAAAAGGACATCTAAAATCATAAAAATACTTTATATTAGCAAAACAGAGAAAAAACATACAAATGCAGCTTTTTCCTTTAGCTAAAAGACCATCCTATTGTTTTTATAACACCTATAGAGTTTAGAAGATTAGAAATGACTGTCAAGTCTTCATAAGGTATTTTTTCCTATATAGAATTTAACAAAGTTTCATCCATTATGAAGTAAGTAAGTTGATTAACCAAAATGCTAATTTGAGGTAACTATTGCTAGTCTACAGATGGATCCTAATTGTTCTTGGAATTAGATTATTGTTCATTTCGTAAATGTATGTTATTAACTCTGAAAGTCAGTCTCCAGGCAAACTAAGAGTGAAACTGTCCTCATGCCAACTTCATCTCTGAATATCTTGGATTAATTTTCAATTAACGGGGTCTCTGAGGTGAATAAACATAAGATTGTTTTTGTTAATTTTGGCCTTATGTAGACATTGTTTAATGTATTCACTGAGTAAAACAGACACTCAAGGAATAGCGGGGAGAGGGACCAAGTCACAGGAAGAGTAAAGAATTATTTAATAACTGTATATCAGTTAGTGTTCAATTGCAGACAACAGACGCTATTGTGGCTATAGTAAACCAAAGGAATTTAACACCGAGAATAAGATGCTTACAAAATTGCTGAAAGGTGTAGAGGAAGTGCTCTGGGCTGGACTGCCAAGAACTAGTACCAGATATCACTGCATAATTGGCTCAAAGGAAACTGCTACCTGGGTTACAGTTAGGAAGCTGGGAATCTGCTTCAAGTGTCAGGAAGCTGACTCAGGTCATGCACCAAGAAAATGTGTAATGCCTCGGGGCTCTCCCTTTCCTCACTTCACTCTGCATTCAAGCCTCCCATGAGTGCATTTGATTAATTGAACTTAAATTACATCTGGAGCTTCTGCTCCAAAGGAAGTCTGAGAAATGTACTTTTAAGCTTTCCAGTGTCTGCCATACAGAAAACACATTAACAAAGGTGGAAAAAATGTTTAGTCAGTTGATGTAGCTTAGCCACCATGTGTGACATTAGATTGTAATGTGAGTAATGCCTTCAAGGGGCTATTATTTCCTGGCCTCTTACTGGAGGCGTATTTTCCCTTTGGAGTTTAACAATGATCTATTCATATAGAACCTGTGGCTAATATATCACCCAGAAATCCAAATGAACAGAAAGTATAGCGCCCCTCGAATTGTTACAGCATCATAGATCATTCACATTTGTTCTTCTAGAACATCTTCAGACTGTTATGTCTGTATCCAATATTCCTTTTCAAAACTTTTCCTAAATTTCATATAATCTCTCTTTGAACTCCTCAAAATGTGAATACACTCTTTTCTCCACTCTGTTCTTCTTCTTCTCTCTCTCTTTCATTATTCAGCTTTAATCAATATGAGAAAGGCCCCTGTGAATACACAGATACCTATTAATTATCAAGATGACTTTGGCTAAGCTCACAACTTTAGTATTTGTCTTTCCAAATAAAAACATTCGCCCCGCTGGAGGAAAATATAAACTGGCTATTTACCCCATTACCAAACATGCCCATAGGCTAACCTCCTCGTGTGCTCTCACTTCCCAGCATAGACTTCCTCGACGCCAACGTAATTTGGTGTTCTATGGAGAAGACCAAATTATTAAACTCCTATTCCATTAAATGATAAGCTGAAGTTATCCTAGAAAAATACAAAACAGATATAAAAGTTAGTCTGACTACACTTTGTACAGAGTGGTATATTGTGATTGAGTTGGGGGGGAAAACTCTATAAAAATATACAAACAGGAATTATTAGAGAAAAATCAATAGGAAGGATTGGTTGCTGAGATGGACTGAGAAGATGATTGTTGTAGTCAGAAGAATTATTGTTGAATGAGGTATGAATGAGCTCTTCAACAGCAACAACAAAAAATGTCCTATGGAATTCTGTCAGCGATGTGTCACTCCACTCTGGTCACACATCTGTATAAAGACAGATGAAATGTAAGAAACTGCCAAAGGTTTCTGAACTTCTACAGAACATTTCAAGGGGCCTCTCAATTACAGACGGCACAAATGAAAAGGCACAATTTTGAAACAAATCTCCCTCTTACTATTTTTTTCATTCATTCTTTAAATTTTTTATAATGCATTCTATAATAGAAACTGTTATAACAAAATGTTCTTTAAACTGACTGGAAATAACAATAAAGAAGAGATCTGAACGCAATAAAAAAAATAAAATAAAAAACTAAACTAAACTAAAATAAAATAACCTTGTCCTCCCAGTCTATGAAATTCCTCAGATAAATTTTTGAAATGAAGTATTCATCATTCAGAAAGAGTGCCAAGAAAGTGTTTAAGAGAACCCTAAATTTAACATTCTTACACTTGAATTGCTACTATATCAAGAAAAGAATGTTCCACATTGAATTTACTATCACACATCAAGTTATTCATGAAACATCTATTCTCCTATAAAGTATACTTTGTTTTATCTTTACTTTTGTACACTGTACTTGAAGATAGGAGTTCTCTGTGCATACCTTCAGGGAAAAGAATGAAGAAGCAAAAATTTGCACCCTTAAATTTTCACTAAAAGCCAATTTTACAATAAATTTTTATGAACCAAGACAGGATAATAGATTTTTATAAAAGAAAGTTATTTTTTAAATCAGAAGTAAGCTATTCGTTATTTTCCCTTATATATGAACTTTAAAAAAATTATTTCATAGTAAGATTAAAGCAATATTTCTTTTGCTTTGCCTCTAAGTAGTGAAGGACCTATATTTAACATACATGTATACTTTTACAGCAGGCATCCAAACAGGTGAATGATAATATTACCTCATACTTCATTTACCTATCAAACACTTGTATGATTTATTGTGTTAGCAAACTAAAACCCTATCTTACTTTTTCCCATATTTTCATTATCAATTAACTGAAAATAATTTTAAAATAGGTAAATAGCAGAAGTTTGCCAAATAAAATTATTTTGACCACACACGGGACCAAAAAAACAGCATCTATTAAGTGTCTATTATTAATACAAATTTGGCAAGATGACTGAAGCACTTGCATTCATTATTTTAATCTTCTCAACAGCTTCCTGCAGTAGGTATGAATAACCACCTTTAAAGAGACAGAAAAACAGAAACCAAAGAATTTAAGTAGTACTGCACAGAAAGTTACACTATTGATAAGTGATGAAATTGTTATTCCAACCCAATTCTGTTATTCTCCAAAGACATGCTCCTTCTACAGCCTTATACATTTGCTGCTATGAGGTTTACTGTTATAAACATTGAATAGATTCTTTTCTCATGCTCAGGCCCAGAAAATAGGTATCTTGACTACAAAGCTGTCCTGTAAGATGTCTCTGACCAGCTCTTCAAATAGACCTTACCATTGTCTTATTTTTTCTTGGCCCAAGATTTGTAATGATGATGTGTCTTCATAGGAGAAAGTAGCACATCTCACAATAAGAAGATTGTTTTGACAAAAGGGCATTTCTTTTGGAAGCCACCTGTTTCAGAAGTTTTTCATGCTATAATTTGAATTATTAAGTTTGGTTACTAAAATAGCACAAAAGGGACACTGATACCTGTAAAAGAATAATATCCCAAAGTTTCCCCCAAATTAATTCCACATCCACTGTTTCAATGTGCATATAATTTTGATAAAATCTTTTCTTAAAACTAAACCAGCATAATGGGAAATTCTGCTTAAGGTAGTTATAAAGGACAAAGTTTCATCGGAAAGGCTGCCTTCATGTTCTGTTCACATCTGTCCTCACTGGGCTTTGTAAAGCAAAGACATGAAAGGAAGATGAGGCTGAAGGAGGCTGCGGATTAATGAGGAATCAAACTATTGTCTTTCTCTGGGGAGAAACGCTCAGTTGATGCCAAAAATAAATGATATGTTGTAAAGATTCTGTAGGGTATCTGATGGACACTTGTCTCGTTAGGGAGACCACCTCAGGGAAGACGTAGATGCCTGATCACTGCACTGTACACCTGAAGCTGAAGCTGAACAATAATGAATGTCAACTACAAGTTTATATATATACATATTTACAAGAAGTGGAGTACAGCATTAGGAATAGAGACAGTGGAAATGTAATGGCTGTGTTCAATGTCAGAGGGAGTGTGAGGGATATAAATGATAAATGTCTAACTATTACATTGTTTTGTGCATCTGAAACTAATAAAATAAACAAAAATTTAAAAAATAAAATAAATAAATAAATAAATGATATGGACCCAGATTTTGGTTTAATTTAGCCTGGGTGACCCCTTTCAACATCATAGAAGAAAGAGCAATTGCCTATCCCCAAAGATGTTCTTAATTATGCTTAAAGGCTTACTCTGCAGAATTTTTTTTTTAAACTGGACATTGTGCAACAATGAAATGGTCATCAGATAAATGTACCCCAAGCAACCCAACATCATCTTCTCTATCCCAGTAGAATCCATCATATCACAGTGCATTATGTGACATGTTGTTATAACCTGAGCTAGAAAGGTTCCTGCAAACTGTCAATTATGTTGCAAGAATCAGAGATAATTCTGAGTGTTTACTGATGCTCATCCTATATTTCCCGACAAGGGCATTGTACGATTATTCTTTAGTAATATTCTGATTTCTCCTATTAAGAATTATTCAACATTGAAGAGAAGAAATGATAGGTTTAAAAAAAAAAGTTAAATGAGTTGGTGTCATGCAGGGGAACCTGCGGGGTCTCTGGTCCCGCTCCCCACATAAGAACATAGGATATGGTGAGGCCAAAAAGGAACACCCACGGAGCCATAGGTAGGGGAGTCATACCACTATAATCGCACTGGAGGCTGGATTCACACGACGTGCGACCTGCTGTCCGCTTTTCTGCCGACTGACTGACTCCCCTTGCTAGCTGCAATCTGCCATGCTAACTGCAATCCGCGCTTGCTTAGCTGAGCCACCATCTTCTTGCTAGCCCCCATTTTCTGCTAGCGTAGCCACAGCAATTATATTAGTGGCCCATGGCTCACTGGTTACAGCTGACGGCCAACTAGCCACAGTTGATGGCCATTTAATACCTGAGTGAACACCTTTCCACGTGAGGCCAAGAGCCTGGAAACTGCACTCCTGGCTCTGTCCCCACAGTTAGTCTGTGAGAGGATCTATAAACACATCACATTCAACTGGGGCAAGTATGACAATGGCTTCTAACATTAGGTCATAGCCTGAAGTGTATTCCAAACTTGATATAACTTTTCCTTAGATAATGGCTACTGATTCTCTTGGCAGGGCTGGTTTATCCAGCTAAATTCTCTCTGCCTAAAGAACAAGGACATGTATGTTACTTAAAAGCCTCAAAGGCTTTTGAAACCCACCAGATGAAAATCTAAAGGGTCAGATATGATAATCCTTCAGTTTTTCCCCCTAATCCTGCATCTCATTTCAGTGAACACGGGAATAATGGCATATACTCATTAGGCTTAAAGTTAAGAAAGCTGATGTCCTAGAAGAAGAAAAATGTTCAAATTCTTTCTCAGCTGTTGGTACATAGATATAGAAATATTTGGATTTTGAGGGAAATAAATAATATGTTTCAAAGATTTCTAAGAAATGTTATTAAAGTAAGTTTAAAACAAAAATGTATGTGGATATTAAACATTTTTTTACACTAAAGGCAAGTAAGCAATTCTTATCAGAATTTTTAAAATTACATTAAAGCAAGTAACCGAGGAGTTGTAATATAATTAGCTAATACTGTAGATTTAATATTCAAAACAATAAAGTTAATTATTCCTTAATTTTTTTCTGTGTAACAGGTTCCTCCAGGAGGTGATAATGACTAGTTATCTGTGCTCAATATACACAGCCAAACTTTCACAGAAATTTTCATAAAAATACTGAAAGGTATATAAAGTCATAGATAGAGACCTATAACGATGCTATAAAATTTTTTTTAAAACCCTGGGTAAAATTCCCTTTATGAAACTGCACAGTTGAACTGACTGAGAAAGGATCAATGTCCAGATCCATGCTGTGCAGTGTAGTATGGCTGCCAGTCATGTGGCCACTGGGCACTTGAAATGTAGCTCTTTCAAATGGAAGCATTCTGGAAGTATAACATATACATCGGATGTCAAAGACTTGAATGTATGTAAAGTATCCATGAATAATTTTTCTAATGGTAACATGTTTAAATAAAAATATTTTAAAATACTAGGCTGAATATGACATTAAAATTGATTTAATTTGTTTTCATTTTTAAAATATGGTTACTAGAAAATTGGAAATTACATTATGTGGCTGGCATATTTTTAAGGATGTTGGTCTAGACCTTTGAACCAGCTACATGGCTAGAGAGAAATTAAATAAGAGCAAGTTTCCACTCTCTTCCAGGGAGCCCTAATATCAAAAACATAGGGCCAGACCACTGACCTCCCCCTTAGGTAAGATATAGTCTCTGGAGAACAGAATTGGTTCCTCCTTCAAGACCTCCATTATCTATCAATAACTTTTTCCTACATTCATTAATGAAGCAACATCTCCCAGCAATGTGACACGGCCAAGAGTAAAGAGCATAGGCTATCTATAAAACAGTGCCACCTGGGATCTCATGGTAACAGGTAAGGACAGAGACAGGAAAAGCTGTGGGAACACGCAGTGTTCATGATGGACAAAAATTTTCTTCTAGCACATATTCAGAACTAAAGTCACCTTTTCATATTAAAGAGAATATGAATATGTCAAAGGAGTAGTAAATAAAAATATTTATAAGACAAAAATTTCACTAGGGACTGTCCAGATCAACTTCTGTTCCAATATGTATTCTCAGAAAGAGAATCTGACAGCACAGAGATATATAGCAAAGAGGATAAAAGCAAATGAACACATCTTGTCCAATAGCATGTTGGGCTTGGCTAGGTTTTTGTTTTGTTTTGTTTTTCCAATTCAAGAAGCCTATGGAAAGATTTCATAAAATGAAACAAGGAAACTAATCTACTTAAGATTTAGAGGAAAAGCATGCCTGTGAACATAGAAGAAAATGTGACTCTGTCTGTTTTCGTAGACGCTATGAAGCAAGATAAACTGACATGGCAAGAAAGAACATTAGCTAAAACAAAAAATAGAGTTGATAGATATAAGAACATAATTCAGAGAAACTGAAAATAAAGTTAAAATATATGTTGAAAGCAAAGGAGTGCAAAATCAATACTAAGGTAGATAGAAGCAAAATGTAGACTACAGAGGGTGCCAAAGAAATGTAGACACATTTTAAGAAAGGGAAAAACTGTATTAATATATACGGATAACAAAAGATGAATACAAGTCACATTTGACTTCTGCAATTACAAGAGGTGCTCAAAGTGGTTACCATCAGTGTCCAGACACCTGATTACAGTAAACTACTGCTTGAGCAATGTTGACCAAAGTGTCCAATTGTATACATTTTTTTGGCACCCCCAGTATTAACTCTTTAATGCTGGTCAACAAACTAACTATATCCGAAGCAAATGGACTGCTTTTCAAATATACAAACATGAGACACTAACTTTGTACAGTCTGATTCAGCTGATGTAACAGGGCCTGAAAATGTGTTATAAAGAGTTCTCTAGGTTATTCTAAAATACATGTGGGAAAGACTAATGTGGTGAACCAGAGTTGCTAAATGCCAAAGGAAAAGAAAGGATAAAGAAGGGAAATGATAAATAGAGAAAGCAGAGAATGAAGATAGAAATGAGCAATTACAAGCTTTTTGGGGGGAGAAAGAAATAAGAAAATAGGAATAGTTTCAGAACCTTTAAAAAAATAAAAAGATAGATAGATATCTGCAGACTAAAATGGATTATAGAATTCTGTGGAAAATAAGTGGAAAGAGAAACACACTCATGGACATAACTTGATGAGATTCTTGATTGTAAAGGGTAAGAAACAGATCTTACACACACACTCACACACACACAGAGTGACCTGGCGATAATTTCAAAGGATAAAAAAAAATCATGACTTTTCCAACTGCTTATCTGAAACTGATATCCAGCAGGAAATGAAATAATGATTCACAAAATTTTAGAAAAATAAGCTTTAACCTAAGAATTATATAATTAGCTAACCCCATTTTATGTATGTGCAAAGGAAACAACAATATTATAGGTATGCAAAAGTGCAAAAAAAGGATCAAATAAACCTTTTACCCCATAAATAGATACTTCATAATTTAGCAAAACACATTGCTCTTAAGAAAAATATCTCCAAAACTGGTAAGTCAGAACTATAATAAAATTGTATTAGCAATACCAGATATCAGGGCCTGTGACAAATCTATGATTAAAACCGCGTGTTAGTGTAACAAGAAAAGATAGATATGACCTAAGAACAGAACAGAAAGCAGAAGCAAACTGAAGACAATATACAGAAAGAAAAATATTCATGTATGCATTCAAAGAATATTTGAAAAAATAAATATTTTCTAGATACTTCTATGTGTAGAGAAAAAAAATAGAAAGATAATTCAACAAACAACAAAACCGGTTTCCTCTGGAGATTTTATTTTATTCCATATTATTTTGCCAAGGAAATTTTCCAAGGAAAAACTTGTGTCACATATAATCAGAAAAGAATAAAAAATGTTAAAAACAAAATTAGAATTCTTAAAAGTATTTTCCTGATACTGTAATTACAGATGTGCAAAATATTATTTGGTTTGTAATACAAGAGTCACTGTGTGTCCTCCAAACTTTCTTCAAAACGTAATGAACAGAAAAGGAATAGAATGTCCTGGAGAGATTACAGCTTGATCACTTTCCACTTTCCTTCTATTTCCAACCAACCCCACATCAATTACAACTCAGGAGCCAAGCAGATGATAGTGGTGATAGGTAGGTAACATTCCAATTGAGTGACACACTGAAGACCTTTCAAGGTTGGAGAGCCTAAACTGATGATTTAAAAAATGCAGCTGGAGTCTTGGGAAAAATTCATTGACCCTTGGGGAGAAAGCTTAGACTGGCCTCAACAGTGTCCCTAAATTCCCTCATCCTTAAACAACAGAGGAAGATGTAGGCAAGGGAAGGTGTCCCTTATATCTATGAAGCTAAAGGAGTCCAGAAAGCAGAGGATCTTGCCCAGGTTCTTGTTTAGCTGCAGGGGGTACCCAACAATGAGTACCATCAGGCAAAAAGATGCAAAGAAACTGACGGCATGAAGATACTGCGAAGCCACTGAATCCACCAAACATAAAATCAACCCAACTTCCAAACTTCCTGTTAAGATGAAATAATTTTAATCATATCATCCCTATATTTTCAGAAAGCCTAAATCCATTTATGTTAGTTGCCATAAAAAGCCTCTTAATTAATATAATAGAAGAAGATAAAGAGGAGACAAAATTGTGATGGGCACTAAATTTAAAAATGTGTATTGTTAAAACTAAATAAGCAATGTTAGATTGTATGGGAATGCATAATACATGTGAAAAATAAATAAAGTGGTTTTGTTTTGTTTTGTTTTGTTTTTTGTTTGTTGTTTTTTTAAAAATAGAAGAGAAACTGCAATGGAAATCCTAATATTCATCTTGTATTAAAATTTCTGAACTAGGATTTAGGGCTTGATGGGGCAAAACCAGAAGTAAAAGTTTTAAAAGATTTCATCTGGGAAGTGAAAGCGGACATTAAGAAAAGTGAGTCATGAAAAGTATAGTCAAGTTTGAACTTTATGGAGAAAGAAAGAAGCAGAATATGATATTTGGGAAGTAATTGGTAGGTTATTTTAATATATGGATACATATATATATATATATATATGTATGTATTTGATTATAAGGGATGAAAAAAGAAGGAGATAAGTATTAATGGAACTGGCAATCAAAGTAAAACTCCTAAATTTACATGGATAAAAAGGGAATAATGACTTGATCAACCTAACACTTACAAGGAAAAGAAAGATGAAAAAATAAAATTAAATTAAAAAAGTAGAACTTCTACGTAAATGTGGATGCAGAAAATTCTAAACATAATATTAGCAAATAATAGGTAACACTTTATCAAAAGAAGTAGAGAATGCATTGTTCATTCAATATCAGATAATGTATCAAAATAATTCATTATAGCAAAAAATGTAAAACAGAAAAATCATATTATATTAATAGATGCTGAGCAGACATTTGACAATATTCAGCAGACAATCCAAATAAAACTCTGAGTAGGAATAGAAACAATTTATTTAAATATAAATAAATCTACTCATCAAAGTTCAATAGCAAATATCACATTAAGAGATAAAAACACTAAAATGATTTTATTTACAGTTTGGAACTCAGCAGAGATGTTCACTGCTCTCATTAATTTTCAATGTTATTTGGAGGTTCTGGCAAATTCAATTTTAAAAATGAAATAACATAAATATTTTAAAAGATAAAACTGTCATTTGCTGATAATGTACTTATATACTTGGAATACCAAAGAGATTCTAATTTAAAAATTACTGAATTTTATAAAAGAGATTTGTGACATGGATAAGAGATATTAAAAAAATCAATAGCTTTATGTTAGTATATGAATCTGCAACAAGAAACAAACAGAAAAAGTAAAACAATAACAATCATCATAAAATAAGCAGAAATAATTCTCCAATGGGCCCACAAAAAGGCACATGAAGAACCTTATAAAATTTAATTGACACCACACTTCTTTAAGAATAATTAAAATCACCAAAAATACCTAACAATATCATATCCTGACCAAGATGCAGAGCAACTGGAACTGACATACTGCTGGTAGGGATGCAAAATAGTCTAAGTACTTTGGAAAAACAGTTTGCTAGTAGTGTCTTATAAAGTTAAACATAATTTATCATCCAACCCAGCAATCCCACTCTTAGTTATTTACACAAGAGAAATGAAAACATATGTCCCCACTAAAAACCTGTATGTAAAATACATAAAGCAGCTTTATCATAATGACCACAAAATGTCTATCACCTGGTAAACAGAAAAACAAACTGTGACAATTCAATGGAATACTCATTCCATGATTAAAATACAAACTACTAATACATACAACAACATATATACATTTCAAACGTATTATGCTAATCGAAAGAAAGTCGACACAAAAGGCTACATTCTACAGGCCTTTATTTATATGATATCTGGAAAAGGCAAAACTAATCGAAAGAGGAGAGATCAGTAGCTGCCAGAGGCTGGGGGTCAGGGAAGACGATTAACTGAAAAGGGCACGAGGAAATCTGTGGAGGTGGTGGAAATGTCCTATGTCTTGATTACGGTGGTGGATATGACTGTATACTTTGTCAGAGTTCATCAAACAGAACACCTCAAATATATGAATTTTACCTCCACAAACCTAACTTAAAAAAAAATTCAGTGAAGGATTTAAAAGTATGACTAACTGGGATATCATACAATGTTCTCTGATGATGACTTAAAATCATAATGTATTAATGTTCTCAAAATTATCATGCAAATTAATGCAATTCCTCGTAGAGTCCCAAAAGGATGGTTCTAGAATCAGATAAAATGATCTTGAACTTTATATGGACAAATTAATGTTCAAGAATAGCCAAGAAAACAAGAATAAAATATAAGTTAGGAGATTTACACTAGACATCAAAATATACTATAAAACTACTATAATCAAATTAATGTAGTATCAGTATAGTAATAAACAGACTGGAGTACAATAAAGGATATAGAAATGAATTCTAGTATAAAAGTTTATTTAATATATACTAATGATGTTTAAAAAGAATAAAGAGTTTAATAACTGATAAACATGAACCATTTATCTAACTAGGAGAAAACAATGTTGAACCCCTATCTCATATCATAAACAATAAATTACAGGGGAATAGAAGACCTTAATATTAAAAAAAATTAAAACCATTTAAAGAACTTAAAAAGAAATCTCAACCAAGACAGAAAAACCCTGAAGCCATAAACAAGAAAGGAGACATATTTGGAATAAAAAATATAAATGATGTATGTAGGAAAATATACTAAAAATGTTTTAATGTATATTATGTGCATGAATGTAATATACCAAGAGTACTTTAAAATTGCCAATAAAAACAAGTCAATGGAAAAATGAGTGAAGGCTATAAGCGGTTCACTAATGTGCAAATCTAAATGGCCCAATTTTTAAAAAAAGCTTAAACTTAATATAAGTTTAGAAAATATAAATTAATATAACAATGAAATGTCACTATATTATTCAGACTGTTAAAAATTTAAAAGAATGACAGATATTGTTTAAATGTGAGGAAAGTATGACCATACATTACTGGGGGAAATGTAAATTATTGCCGTCTTTTTGGAAAACAATAAGATAATATCTTCTATTTTTTTCTTAGCAGTTTTGCTTCTAGGAATATATTCCATAAAAATAAAATCACCAGCATAGAATGTCCCTTGTGCTTTTTCATAATAGCGAAAAACTAGAAATAAAATTAATACTCATCCATAAAGAGAAATGGCAGATTAATATGCCCCATAATAATTCTGTGAAATATTACACAGAAATAAAAATTGAATGAATCCGTTTTGTACCAGTTGATGTGATAATATTTCCACAAGACACTATTAAGTGAGGAAAAAAGATGCAGAAAAGTATTTGATGGATGGATGGATGGATGGATGGATGGATGGATGGATAAAACTTCTTATATATGGGCATAAGGGAAAATATAAAAAGATAAAGAAAAGGTTATTCGGTACTCAATAGGATTGGGAAGAGACGGGAAAGTAGGCAGATGACAGAGAAAAAAGGAGGGAGAGACCACTTAAAAAAAAACTGTACTGACTTTAATAATTGACACATAAGAGATTATCTCTTATGTACAATGACACATATAAAATACGTGTGATTCTATGGATGTATGAATTAATAGAGAGATGTGAAAAAACAAAATTAGATCTATTTCTACTGACATGGGATCATACATTGTCAAATAAGATAAATTTATGTAAAAAAAGCAAGTTCTTGTGTGAATGTTTTTTGTTTGTTTGTTTTTGTATATATTTGAATGAGCAAAGAGGAAGGTAATAGAATGAAAATAAAAGGCCGCTAATTTTGAATCCAGAGGCTTGAGAATGGGTGACATGGGGTTGCATACAATATGTAGGGTGTACTACAGGTTTGTGATAATCAAATCTTTCTCTATACATCTTTGCAGTATTTAATAGTTACAAAAAGTTTGTATTACTATGGTAATTTAAATAACATCAAATAAAGGGAAAATATATTGCGATGAAGAAAGAAAATAAAATTACTGTTTAAGGTTAATGCTTTCAAAGTGGTTGGGGAAGCAAGACAGATCCAGGGAAATGATTTATTGTGAGCCCCTGGGGGAAAGTTTCATTTTTATGAACATACATTTAAATCCAAAGCAAACATATTAAGCATTTACTTTGGACTAGCATGTCTGAAAGTGTGGATTTCAGACTACCTTCTTTAGGATCACTGGGGGAACATATAAAAAAGAAATATTCCCAAACTCCATCCCAGAATTTCTGAATTATAGCCTCCAGGGATGAGATTCAGTAATCTGTATTTTTTTTAAACAAGTCCTGTCTCCTCCCTGAGATAACTCTTATGCAAAAAATCAGCGGAGAGACAGAGCTTTAGACAAGTGTTTCCAAGAGTTCACAGATCCTATGAATCACCCATTTAAGAAAACATGATCCAGCAAGTTTGGGAAACCCAACCTCTGGCAGTTTCAGCAGAACCTCCTATCAGATAATGGACACAGCCAAGAAATAGGACCACTGCTTTAGTGCAATGGATATAATTTTACAACAATATTAATAGTGTTTATGCAACAGAAAAGGGAAAGTGAGATCACAGGTTGTTTTGGTGAGATATTTATGCTAATATTTTCTCACACTTAGAGTCTCTCTTTCCACACAGGCCACCTTATCATAACTATTATCTTCTTCCTAGCACACAGCTGATTCCCTCACCCATCATTTTTGGGCTTTTTGTCGTTCAGAGACCATCAAATGGCAAAGACAGAAATTCAGTTCCTTCAGCAAAAACTCCTGAAGGGGACCCCTCAGCTTTTGTGAGCAACAACAGCAACAGAGTCCCCAGCTACGATAGAAGCTGTTTGAGCAGAATGCGTATCAGTGAGGACTTACATATTTTTCCTTGTTAAGTTCAGAGCCAGCAGCTCAGTTACCAACCTCCAACAGGTAGACAATAGATGGCACATCCAGTCTAAGTTCCATCTCAAACTGTGTGGATTCTGGAGAAGTCACTTCACTGTGCCTCAGAGTCCTTGTCATTACAAGAAGAGAATGGACGTGAGGCACTGTATAGATGTATTTAACATCCTTCTGTAAATTTTATGATTTTCAGTGGAAGTTTTGCAGCAAATGTAATGCTATGTGTACATTTAGAGGACTTCAATAATGCAGAGAATAACAGATCTTAAATTGGCAAATACTCGGGTATTCTATGGCCTTTCCACTATATGTAGGGGGAGTTGCCTTTTTGCAATACTTTCAGATTCTGGGTTCTCTTAAAACCCATATATTGTCAAGTTTTGTTTTTTTAGACCTAATGAATGTGGCCAGCTTGGAGATGCATGTATAACAAGAAGAATAATGTTTTAGCTGGCATTAGAATTCTTCTCAGAAAGAGAGAAAACATTTGTTAAGAAAACGCAGCAATGACCTTGTTTGGATTGGAAGGTGAGAAATAAAGAGACCTGAGCAGAGTAAAACTGTTCTGCTTTACACAAGACTATGAACTGTTTGCTTAACAAAAAGGGGAAGGAAGAGAAAAGAAAAGAAAGGAAGGGAAAAGGAGAGAGAAAAATAAAGGAGAAAAAGTAGAGGTGAAGCAAGAAGAAAGGCTGCGCCCTGTGTGCGGGTTTCTGAAGAAGAACCCCCAATGTTTGCATTAAAACCTACAAAATTCACAAAATGCTTGCTGCTAGATTAAAAAACAAATAAACAGAGAAGGCTTAGAGCTTTGCACGTAAATGACAAGGAGAGGAAATGAGGCATCATTCTCTACCGAGAACTGGCAGAAATTATGAAAAGCATTCTGGCCATGCATTTGGGGCTTAAACCAAATTTGCAGGAGTTCTCAAGAGAAGCTCACAAAACATCTAACCAACTGTTGTGTATTCTTAAGGATCAAGTATTAGTACATTAAGAATCTGAGAATTTACACGTGGATCCAGAACAAATGATAGCATGTATGGGTCAAATGAAGGCTTTCGTATCAATAATGAAATGTGACTATCTGGGGAGTAACATCACTAGACCTTAAAAATATGAACAACATTGTTTTTTTCTGATATATGCATACAAACTAGCTCAAGTAGCTAGCAATATTCTAAGTCTGTAACCAATGGAAAGTGCTTTTGTCATGTAGAGAACATCAACTGGCAGAACTATTTGTATTATTTAGACAAACACTAAGTGGGAGTAAGTAATATAAAAGCTATTTCATAGTTGACTTTCAACATTTTCATATTTATTTGTTCACCAGGTATTTATTGAGCACCTGCTATACACATCAGAATAATATAGAAGAATTCATTTTTGAAGACGCTCAATAACTAAGGAGACAGAATTTTAGACATAGAAAGCTATAAAGAAAAGAGTAAGGAAATACTTTTTAATTGGCTAGAAGAGAATTTCAGAAGCTGAAGTTTCCTTTGTTATATGTTAGGAACTACATCAATACCTAATAAGTCACTCAGATAAGAAAAGCTATAATAATTCACTTTGAATTTAGTAATCAGTGAAGCCTTCACATAATGGAGAAGTTAGCTGTGGTTAGCGTTCCAGTATGAACACTGATGTGGAGGCTAAATGGTAGGTTACTGGGCTGAAACAGGGTTTTTGGGGAGGAACTCTGGGGCATTTTGTGGAAGAGGAAAGGAGTAAGCACCAGGGACATGATCTATCCCTCTCTAATTATAAGACTTGGAGCAAGTTGCTTAACAACTTTGAAATGTCTGTTTTCAGATTATAAAGTGGAAATTAATAATACCTACCCTGCCTTCCTCACAGCTGTGCTATAAAAATCAAATTAGTTCATGTACATAGAAGTAATACAAACTCTTTAAAGTTTCGTACAAGTTTTCTTTTTGTTACTATCAGAGACAGACCTACGTTATTAAGATAGATAACCTTGGGTTCAAAAGGAAGGGTTTTATTGGTGTTCATCTTAGCCATCCTGAAACTTAACACTAGTGTTTTCTCTAACACCTCTTCCCTCAACTTCACAGTTTAACTTTGCCCCTGGAGTTTAGGTGTTTGATATTTTGGTAAGATATCAATCATTTCCACCACCTGCTACCCGACCATGATCCTGCCTCCAGACTTAGGAAGACAAACTGTTGTCCACTTGTGCTCCGTTGACACTGATTTGGCCCATGCTAGGGCATCAGACCTGCATAGCTCAATCACATCTGATGTGAAAATTAAGATAAACAAACCTGGAGTGTAACATACATCCTCAACACTAGACCATGTGTCTGGATTTATTCTGAGAGTAAATGGAGCCAAAAGGTTTTTAAGCACATATTGGGACACTTGCAAATTTACATATACAAAGCACATAGACAATGTTTACATATATTATCTCATGACTATTCAGAAACACTCTTAATAAGTATTAATTAATTTATGGCATGCCTTATTCCAGCAATGAATTAAGGTAGTTTTCAAAAATGCATACAACATAATAAATTCAGGTTTTAAAAAAAGTAAGAGAAAATCAGATGGAATGTAAAATAAAAGTAGAAAAGATATGACAAATCTAAGAGTAAGTGAGGTTAATATATAAAACCATAGTTCAAAGTTACTTATCTTTGTTAAAGATAAGCCAAAAAATGTACCTGTACGTATTTTATAGCATCCTACAGAAAGAAGAAAATGCAATCTGTTTCCCAAAATGTAGTTATAATTTTTTTAAACACTTTCAAATTTATTCGATAAATATTTATTTCATATCTACTATGTAAAAGGTAAAAGTGCAATGACCTACCAGCACAGTGGTGATCAAGATGGACAAAATTTCTGCCTCTTGCAGTTTGTATACTTGTGGGGGAGATATATAATACACAAACAAATACAGATGGTGCCAAAAAAAGTATACATATTTTAAGAAAGGAAAACTGTATTAAAATTGTAATACTCAATACATATCAATAACAAAAGATGAATACAAGTCACGTTTGACTTCTGCAATTACAAGAGGTGCTCAAAGTGGTTACCATCAGCGTCCAGGCACTTCTGATTATGGCGAACTACTGCTTGAACAACATGGACCAAAGTGTCCACTTGTATACATTTTTTTGGCACCCCCAGTATATACCATAACATCAGGTAATACTAAATGATGGGGAAAAAATAAAAGTATGGCTTAGAGGGTGACTAACAGAGGAGGTGTACTTATTTTGGATCCAGTAGCGAATAAAGGCATCTTTGAGGTGGTCACATTCAAGCAGAGACATGATTACAGTTGATTTCATTCTGAGTTTGACAAGAAGCCACTGAAGATTTTAAGTAAGAAATGATATGATCTAATTTATATACTAAAAGAATTCCTTTATATGGAGAATGGACTGTGGGCACACAAGAGACAAAGCAAGGAGATGAGCTAGGACGTTATTCCGATAAGAGAATATGACGGCTTAGACAAGACTGACACCAGTGAAGGTGATGAATAATTGAATTTGAAATATATTGCAAAGGGGGCTTGCCCATGGATTGGAAGTGGGAAGTGAAGAACAGAGCAGCACGTAGGAAGACTCCTAAGTTTTTATCTTAAGCAAATGAGTGGTAGGTCTATTTATTGAGAAGATGATGTCTGAGAAAGAAGCAGGTTAGGAAGCATAATCAAGACATTAAATTTGATATACCTACCAGATATCTCAATGAAGGTGCCTGAGAAGAACACATACGAAGAAGGGGGAAAAAATGGGGAATGAGGAGAGTAACGTGTAATGATTGTTTATATAGGATTTAAATATTAAGTTACATTTTAGATAGGACTAGATAAAATTCCTAGGGAGAGAATACAGAGAAGAGACCATGCCTAAGTGCTGAGTCCTAGAGGCATTTCAGCATTCAGAAATCAAGATGCTATTTTCTCTTTGACACTATTCCCTCTAAGGTGATCAGTCATTCCAGTTTGCTCAGGAACCAGGGCTTTCCCAGGGTGTAGGACTCTGCATGCTAAAACCAGGAGTCTCAGGAAAACCTGAGTGAGTTGGTCACCCTAGACCCTCAGTCCATCCATTTTCCACTCTGTCTTCCCTGCTGTATGCCCAAGAAGGCTGGCCTCTACAGACTGCCATCGCACCGGGCTCCCTCCCCTCTGTCTTTATAGGGTTCAGCAAATGGGAGACATCAGCAGACTAGAAGGTGGGAAGTAAGAAAAGTAGGAGTATTTATTTCTGTCCCTCACCACCTCCCTGCAAAAATGGCACCTGTGCAGCTGCCCTGTTTGATGGCTCTAAGGTCTTGCTCCAATTGCAGCTCTCCCTCCCCTTGCACACTCACACCTAAGGGAGGTAACAGCTTCCTGATCTACTAATTCCCAGGTGCTTCACAGGCCTTTACTGCTCCCACCAACCTGCACACACTCCTCTAAATAGCGCCTAAATTAGCCTCCCTGGTTAAACCCGTTAAGGTCAAGCAATACACGGCTTGGGAGGAGCAGGAGTGTCTCCCACAGGGTGGGCCTGTGAGCTAGAAGGAGGCTCAGGAACCAAGAGGCCAGGAAAGCTATGAATCGTCACTGTCCGTGATTTTCCATTTGGAACTACCTTCTCCTAAAAGGTATTTTAGAAACTTGTGGGGGTGTTTTTGCTCTCATAATAATTGGGAGGGTGCTACTGGCATGTAGTGGACAGGAACTAGGGGTGCTAGAAGTCCTCCTATATTCTGGATGATCCCAGAATATCAATTATTTTGGCAGGTTCCAATTATCAAAGAATTGCCTCATGTCTTGGTCGATTTTGAAATGCCTGGTTGCACATTTATGTAACTGGGGGAAAAACAATTTAATCTGAGCTTAGACCCCACTTTAACATAAAGTATGTTTGTACATTTTTAATGTACATTTTAAATTTTCAATAAATGTAAACACCATGTAAATCAAAGGAAGGTTGTGTGGATTTATTTGGAAATTTACCAAATATATCATTTCAGAAAAACTGTTATTCTCCATTTTAACACAGCAATTTCAATCTGTAATTCTTTATTTATTGCAAGCAGATTATTATTTGTTTATTTCTTCTAGTATAGTTGTACTTGAGCAGCCATATTACGTTTGGGTAATTATATTGACTTTTCAACATTGTATACATTGGTAGATATTATCTATGAATTTCATTTCAAAATAGTAAAGGGAGTATAGCAATCTATGTTATAATATATAAAACAGTTGTTATGGAGAGGTATGGGTCTGATACAGAAGAGAATAACTGATAAACATGGACACTGCCATCGATGAGAATGATGACAATTTACTGGTAAAGTGAGCTAAATGCTAAAATCTTCAATAAGTGAGAAGGAATGACTAGGACAGGAGATCTGAAAATCTGCTGCACTTTCAATCATCTGGGGAGCTTCTGTAGGTCCTAACCCCCAGGCTAGCCACATCAGAACTTCTGAGGGTGGGACCTAGGCGTCAGTGTTTTTAAAAACTCCTCAATGTAGCCAAGTGTGCAAACCAATGAACCAAAAATCAAGAGAAAATTACAAGGAGGAACTGAAGGTGATGAAGTCTGATGAAATGCCATTGTAAAAAAAATCAGTGGTTTTTCAGTAGAGTGGTTGGGGAAGGGAACACATTTAAGTCATATTAGATGTACAGAGACTATGCTGATAGAAAGAGTTCTAGGAATGACCTAGGAGAGACAGGTAGAACACATGATGGGATCTGTCCTGATATCTTTAAAGGAAGATGGGCAACCCATCTAATTACAGACCCTGCAGCAGACACTGTCAGTGCTCTGCTTAGAGCAGGGGTGTCCAAACTGCGGCCTGCGGGCCAACTGCGGCTCACAATCCATTGTTAATTGTCCCACAGCAAATTCCAAAAATATATTTAGTTTACTTAAATAAACCAGGTGAGGCAATACGTACTTTACCTCGAGTGAGTGGCCCGGCTGTTTGTGTATTTTACCGGATATGGCCCTTGGTGAAAACCGTTGAAAAAAGTTTGGACATTCCTGGCTTAGAGCCTCTGGGATTCCTTTTACCAATGCTGGTGCCCTGCCCCAGCTTCTTTGTGTATTTGCTTACAGCAGCTGGCATTTGCAGCTCTCTTCAGAGGACTGGTCCTGAGCTAGTGGGATCACCTGGCAGAGCTGGAAATGCCTGGGAGCTTACATTCCCACTAGGGCAGTCTTAGCCAATCAGTGACTGGTGCAGACACATGAATACCTGGCTCCCTTGCCTTCTCAGCAAAAACTCTAGGGTTTATTGGTTTATTTATTTATTTGTTTGTTTGTTTGTTTATTTGTTTATTTATTTGCTATAGGTTTTTTAAAATTAATTTTTATTCAATTTATTGGGGTGACATTGGTTAATAAAATTATATAGATTTCAAGTGTACATTTCTAATACATCATCTCTATATTGCATTGTGTGTTTGCCACCCAGAGTATGTTCTCCTTCCATCACTATATACTTTGGAGAGGCTGTGGAGAAAAAGGAACCCTCATACACTGCTGGTGGGAATGTAAATTGGTACAGCCACTATGGAAAACAGTCTGGAGGTTCCTCAAAAAATTAAGAATAGAACTACCATACTACCCAGTAATCTATCCCTTTTCCAGGTATCTACCCCAAAAATCTGAAAACATTTATCCATAAAGATATATGTACCCCTACGTTCATTGCAGTTTTACTCACAGTAGCCAAGACATGGACATAACCAAAGTGTCCTAGGGCTTAATTTTTATTCTAGAGTTTTTCTGTGGGATCAAGCTGAAATGATCCTTCCTACTTTGCCTAAAATTGTTACTCTACTTGGCTTCTTTCCCTTCCTTGTACTGCTTCTCTCACTTGTTTACCAGTTTCTCCTTGAAAACACTTTAATAATTCACTTGCTCTTGACTTGTCTTGGGATCAGCTTCTTTCTTACGGTGGACAGGTAGTAGCATGTGTTAGCAGGAGCAGGAGGTATCTTGGGAGACTTCCAAAGCACCCGCTGAGGAGACAACAGCACTGAGCAAATGGGGGACAGTGCAAGTAGAATTATTGAAATGCCTAATTTTGACAGATCTCAGAGTAAGTTTTTCCATGGGTCCTTGGAAAGAGGACAAAATTCTCAACATCTTCCAGGAACTCTAACACCAATTTTCAGAAATAGTTTCCTACATCGTTATTCTTCACTCACTATGACCCAAGTGTTGTCATTTAGAAACAAGCAACTATGTAGGTTGAAAAAAACAGTGTGGTAATATGCATACCCACCTGATCTGTAGTCTGGTTTCATCTAGAGATAGATTTTTAGAGTATCTAGAAAAACAGAGGGACCAACTCTACCAGGTAACCCACCTCAGACATTGTTTAAAGTAGTTAATCTTTCAAAAAATATTGAGCATCAGTGAGTTCAAGGGTTGTTGTTTTTTCTGATTAGCATTCATAACTAAATCTAAGTTGCTGGTTAAGTGAAGAACAACATATTTCAAGTGCCAGTCAGGTGGTGCTATGATTGTCAGATATACAAACTATGATTTGGGGCAAGATTCTCATTTTTTTTCCACTTCTCTCAGTCTTTTGGTGAGGCATTTGTATAATTTAAGAAGTGATTTCCCCAATAAGTGTAATATCACCTGACACCATACATAGTTTGTTTTTACATTGTTGACTATATTCCCCATACTGTATTTTACATACTCATGACTATTTTGTGACTACCAATTTTTATTTCCTAACCCCTTCACCTTTCTCACTCATTCCCTAACCCCCCAATCTAGCAACCATCAGTTTGCTCTCTGTATCTATGAATCTATTTGTTTTGTTTGTTCATTTGTTCTTTAGATTCCACAAATAAGTGAGATCATATGGTATTTGTCTTTCTCAGTGTGATTTATTTGATTTAGCATAATACCCTTAGATCCATCCAAGTTGCTGCAAATGGTAAGATTTCATTCTTTTTAGTGGCAAAGTAATACTCCATTGTATAAATGAACCACAATTTCTTTATCCATTCATCTATCGATGGGCATTTCAGGTGTTTCCATATCTTGGCTATTGTGACTAGCTCTGCAGTAAACATAGGGATGCATATATTAATTTTCTAAAATTTAAAATGGGGTTGATAATACTTACCTAAATAGTAAGTGCTCCAGCTCAAGAAATGTTTGTTTTCATCCCACCCATATCCTTTACCTCTAGACCACCTTTAAATGATACACTTTTCAAACAATGGACATGCATTGCTTTAATCCCAGTGGTGTAATCTTTTTAATCACTGAGTTATTTCCTTTTTAATCATACTAGAGAAGTGAACAGATAATTTCCCTCTAGGATTTTTCTGTTGTGCATCTTCAAGTGATACTTAACATTTAGACAGCTATTGTACTATAAATCTAGAGTATATGTGAATTTAGAGCCCCAATTCACCTTAGCTTATTAAATCTGTGCCTTAACAGCTTTTGCAGAGCAGAAATATCAACATGACTGAGTTGTATGCCTTCCCCGTGAGCATATTTGTCTTCCTTTATTGTTGTTTGAGTTAGTCTTTTTAATTTTTTTAAAGACAACAGTATGTTTGCATTTGGCCTAGCTCAGTTATAGTAAATTCTTGCTCTATCCCATGACAGGGTTCCTTAGACTGCCTTGTAACTGTCCTGTATCCTGTCAAACTTGCAATTTAAATATTTGGATTTTTCTTCTTACTTTCTTATGGCTTACGTTCGTTCCTTCTAGTTTTTGGTGGTGACTGCATCCTGACCGTCAAAGGCTCTAATTTGCATGCTCCTAGTAACCAGTTTATAGTTAGCTGCTGTAATACTCCATAACGGTGCCTGGAGTCTTTAAAATAGTTCCCTGTAGCAAATCATATCTATAAACATTTTACAAGAAAGGTAAGTCAACATGTTTAAACAGGCTGCCTCCGAAAGGACCTGCACAATTTATGGAGTAGACTAGAAATACTGCTACCCGAAGCATTTTCTCATCCCACTAAAACTATTGCTTGACTTCAGTGTACAGTGACTGACTTTGTTCAGGGAAGAGATACAGTAGGAGGAAGTACATTTTCAGGTATTTTTCTGAAATCTATAATCTATTTATTTTTCCATCTTTATGTGAGTATAAGTAGCTCCAGACCACATCACTTGAAATTCACCTTCCGCTTCCCTTGATACGGAGCAAATGACATTAGTAAGTTACCTATGTGCCTCAAATTCCTCAACTGTAAAATAAGGATGATAATAGCCATCTCTTTCCTAAGGATGATGTGAGGATTAAATGAGTTTATATATAAAATGTGCTTAGAATAACCCTGGCCCTCAGGACACACTCAGCAAATGTTAGTTATAATTTTTATTCCTTTTATCACCTGTTCAGTGCTTTCCTCATCTCCTCCACTCCTTACTTAGCAAGTTAATGAGGCAAAGGAAGATAGAGGACCAAAACCAAGGAAAGATCAGTCCTCTTCTTGGGTTCACTCATCTTGGGTTGACTATTACTTTTGGACCTATTGTTTCAATCCAATGTTTAACCACATGTAACTGTTCATTTCCCTCCTGTCCCCTGCTCCCCCATGGACTTCCCATAGATCTCCTGAGCCCTCATTTCAGTGAACAAAACCACAATGAAACATGCTAATTTTACTTTCAATTTATTATGACTGAAACAGGGAACAAGCATCAAATTAAGAGGAATCAGAGCTGGAAAAAAAAAAAAAAGCACAGTGTGGACATACAAGGATAATAATAAGTGAAAAACCAATTCCTAGTACCGGGCCTTCATCAAGTTTTCAGTGTTCACTTACCTATATCCCTCCTTTAGTTACAACCATTGGAAAGATGAGAGATTTAATAGAAAGCCAAATAGATGTTCTGGCTCCATGGATTGAGATTATGTTCCAGTCATTAAGGGAGTAGCACACAATTCCCAGCTACAACTGATGTAGATTGAAAAAAACAAAAAGAAAATTCCCTAGAACTAACCTATTCAATAAATACATGTGTAAATACCCACTATGTGCACTGAGGTATGAAGTGATAAACAAAATACTGTAATTTTCCTTCAAGCAGTTCATGAGCTAATAGCAGAAATAAACTATACAAACAACTGTAAGTCAGAAAATATTAAGTCCTATAGGTAACACATAAATTAAAATCTTTCAGCAAAATCTGAAAAGTGTAGTCAGTTCCTACAAATTCATTTCTTTCTGCATCAGAATCCACAAAAATAGCTACTTCACATCCAAATAAAAGTTGACTAAGTGCCTGATCTAAACAAGGTCCTGTTCAGATTCTATGTTAGATGGTTAACAGGGAACCTATGATCTTGTCTGGGATGTAAGACATACAGACATATGATCATATAAAAGGCTTACTGTTAAAAGGAACATGGGAACACCAAGAAGAAAGTATTTCTAATCAGATCCTGACAGGTGACATGGGTGGAGACAGCTACCTCCCTAGTCCACGCCCACTCTCAGGTCTCAAGTGGTCTACTGCGATCACTTTGCAGTGGTATTATTGCTTCTTCTCTTTCCCCAGGCAGCTTCCCCTTCCTTACACTGTGGCCAGAATGATTTTAAAACGTAAAAATCAGATCATGATTCTTCCTTGTCTATGGCCCTTTAAATTTCTCCCATTGGCCATGGAGTCAAACCTAGACCCATTTCCATGGCCAGTGGAGCTGGGGAGGCCCTGGGTCCTGCCTACTTCTGTATGCTCAGCTCACACCTCTCACCCACTCTGCTGTATTCACGCTGGCTCCTTGCTGGTCCTTGGCCTTCTCAAGCATATTCTCTTGTCAGCTTCTTTTTACTTATAGTTCCCTCTTCCTAGACTCTCTTCTCCACACTTGATCGTAGATTGTACCTGTATTCTAGTCTTGTCTTGTGAGAACACTTCCTCTCCCCCAACTTGGTAGTAAGTAGCTGCCAGTGTTTCTTCCTGGCAGCTACTCTCTCAGTCATCGGCCTGATACTCTGCTAACTATTCAGGTGCGTTGGGACTGAGCTTTCCCTTTACAATCCTTAGAACAGATTTCAAAGCAGGGCTTCTTAAGCCTCTTATTGGGGGCAAAGCAGCCCCATGTACCATTGCTAGGGCAGTGAATTAGGTAATGACTTGGTCAAAGTATGGTGAAAGTGTTGGGTATGAAACCTGTACTCCATTTGCAATGTTTTCACTCATTACCTGCGTGACCTCAATCAAGTTACCTAGCCTCTGTGTCTTTGTATCTCATAGGTCCAAACTTCTTTATTCCTCCATTTCTTCATCCCGCACATACTTATTGAGGGCTTACTTCATGCATGGTACTGGACTAGCCCCAAGGGCTAAATTGTGCTTAAGACACCCACAATTTAGGCTTTTAGGAGCTTAAATTTGAGCCCAGGAGACAAATATTAAGTAGTTTTATCCCACTTGCTGGTAGAATAACAATCGCCCTCCCAGCTTCTTGACTGGGTGAGTCCTCTGGATAGGGGAGAAGATAAATACTCGGAATTTTCTAAGTCCTATACAAAGACCAGTAGAAAGAATTTAAGCTGGCATAAGGTACAGGGAAAACTATCATTTCAAAACTCCCCATAGTTAGTTATCTTGCTTGTTTTTGTTTTTCCTAGAGAGTAGATGGCTTTGTTGTTTGAAAAGGCACAGTAATAGGTCCTGCTTTTGATGTACAACTTATGTACTGACTCATAAGCTGCTGAGCATGCTCTAAAAGCAGGAGAGTAAACAAGGGAAAAGTATCATTTGTCTGTAAGACCTGTCATCTCCATTGAGAAGAGGCTACACTGCACAGAGTAAGTTAGATTTAGGGAAAAGTTTGTATGCCTTAATATGGATTTAAGCTACGTGTATGAGAATTATTGTTTTCCCTTGAAGGGGTGTGTAAGTTTGTGTACGTGTGTGTGTGTGTGTGTGTGTGTGTGTGTGTGTGTGTGTGTGTAAAGTGTTCTGACAGTTCCTACCAATAGATTTAAAAAAGAGAAAAGTGGAAAGTCTGCCAAGGTTAGCTACCTTGAAACAAAAACCCTCTCTAGGTGGTCTTACAGAATACCTCCATGGTTTTATTTCAGACTTAACTTAGATTTTAAGAAACATTCCACTGTGGTATGCCTTCCCTAAACCTTGTAGTTAAGAACAGCAAGAATTATAATGAAGATCAGCACTTCTGAGCAAGGCATTGAACAAACAAATCAAAATTTACCCCAGGATAGTCTGAAAAGATCTTACTCTCTAAGGTATAGAGAGCAGACCTCAAGACTGGGAAAAGGGGTTAGGAATTAAGGTTGCCCATAAGAAGAATCTATATGAAATGTTTTCCCCTTAAACTTTTGGAATAGTGATATTTCAAATACAGTTTCAAGATGTTTTTCTCTTGTACTATAATTTCCTCTGCTAATCCCTAGCTCTTCAGTAAAGTGAGCTATACATAGACAGCCTTTTGTTAGTGGGATTGTGGGTAATTAGGCTAAATTCAGTAGAGAGAAAGGTGGCCTTTTTTACATCACCTCCTGCTGAGCTAGCAACATATACTGGAGACAATGGTCCCAGAGTTTCACAGAGGGAGGCAAAGCAAATAATATTGAAGCATTGCTGAGAATAGGAGACAGGAGCCCTTAATGTCATGAAATCAATGCCAAGAGAGTGGATTCCAAATGGCCGGGAGCCCAACACTCCTTTTTTCCCAAATATACCAGAGGAAGGAGATTTTCAAAGGGATGAAGCTGACATTTAGAATACAAACAAAATTAAAATTGTGATGGGTTTTCTCAGGGAAAGCCCAAGATAATAAGGGAGCAAAGAATGGAGAAACTACCTTAATTCTTAAGGGTCTGAAAAGTGAGTAGGATTTATCACGTTGAAGGGAAACACACCAAGAAGAGCACCATTCGTGAGGAAAAGAGCAGGGTGAAAGCTGAGGGGTGTTCAAAAAACTGAAAGAAGGCCCAAGTGGTCAGACCAGGCACCCCAAGACAACATGAGGCTGCTGGAGCTGTTGGGGGTCAGACCCTATGAGGACCTGTAGGGCAGTTTTAAATGCTGAACTTTATCCTAAGGCAAGAAGGTTGAACATTTCCTCGATGTCCCTAAGTCTAAGTGTCACCAATAATGGAAAGCAGTGAATTAGTGTTATAGTTTGTAACAGAAGGAAAGCATAATCCCTTGAGTAACCAGAAAGCTTACTGGAGTGTGTAAGCTCTGAGAATGATCATGAATGATTGGCAGAATTCACAGTCCAAGAGATTGGAACAGGGTTTCTAGACGAGAGAGAGAGAGAGAGAGAGAGAGAGAGAGAGAGAGAGAGAGAGAGAGAGAGAGAGAGAGAGACACTCATAGTCCAGAAGATGAGAATGATCTTTGTTTTCATGACAAGAAGAAGCTAAGTCTATTTGTAAGGAGCAACACCTATTCTACCCCCACCCACAACAGAAAGAATTATTTCTACTTGCAAAATATCTCAATTGTAATTATTTCCTTTTCAATGGCATGTGTTATTAGATATTTTAAGACAAAATGAGATTTGATTTTCTTTGACAACCGCACTGCTGGACAATTTCTGTCTTTATCATCCAACCACTGAAATTCCTTCAATATTACAGGTTTAATCATGAATGTAAAATAAATTGTTTTCAAGGAACTAGGGTTACATATTTCCCTTCCTTACTGTGTCTATGCCATATGAGTATACATGCCATTAAGGAACAAACCATAATTCCTGATTTCTTGCCCATTCCTCCTACATGGCCTCAGGAGGACCCAAGTTCTCCATCTTTCTGTTCAACCACACACTGTACATCAGATATGTGGTAGCAAGATGGTGGTAACAACTCCACATCAGCATCTATTCCATGAGCAGAAGACTTTTCTTTTAATAAGTTTCTTTTTAGTGGGAAGTAAAAGTCTCCCCAAAACTCTCCAATGGCAGTCTTTCCCTCATTGGCCATATCTAGGTGACATGTACAAGTATAAATAAAGCAATCACTAGGTAAAATATGATTAAAATGGGTTTTGAACCAATTGTAATTTATCTCCCAAGGCATTATGAATTGCACTTTTCCTGAGTGGAGGGAAGATAAAGGGGAGACAAGATAGGGTAGGAAAGGGGGTAGAGAACGAATAATTCTGAAATTGGAGGTCCTGTTTAAAGAGGCGAAAGCATCTTGTAGGAAAACCAATAGCAGGGTGCTCTCTGTCTCTAGTCCTGAGGGGAAAGGAGAGAATGGTTACCAACACCCAGAAGGAGGAGGCACTGGTGATAGCTCCTCTCCCCCGGTTGAGGTTTTCCCTTGGCCAATCTCCCCTGGAAGCCATTTCATTTCCTGTAGCAGGGTCAGGGTAATTGGGGGACAGCTGATTTGCAGGTGCAAATCTAGCACGATCAATAGAACCATTGACTAAATCCATTCTCGCTGTCATTGCAAATAAGAAAAAAATATACTATATTTGCATTTTCAAGCAACAAAAGAAGTAACTCTTAATTGAATAACATGAAGAGTTGTTCTCTTTCCCTTCCTTTTCCTCTTACTTTACCTCTCAAAGTATATCTACATTGACTGTTTCCTTTAGTTAGTAACAGATTTTTTTCTTTTTGTCTGATCAGTTAGCAACATGTTAGCAACCACTGAAAATGGTTATGTCCACAGGCTCACAAAGAGGAACTTGTTCAACCATTGTACATGTTGGACAGGAAACTTTCATGGAGTGGTCACGGGAGATGAGGCAGGTGAGGAACAATTTGACTCAATTGTTTCAGAGAGTTAACATTTTCAAATGGTTTTAAAGCCCTTTAAAACAACAACAACAACAAAAACAAACAAACAAAAACCATAATAATTCTAACCTACACAGAATAATGTTATCTTATTTTTGTCTTCCTGGCTTTCTTTCCAAAATTCTTTACAGGATTCTTTAGTATTCATCAGATTAGTTCAGATTCTTGTAACCTCGTATTCCTGCAAAACCAGGAGGATGTAAAAGACAGAAAGCTATACAGAAACCACAGGAAGAACAAGTATAACTTGAAGGCATTAACCCTCAGATTTTCAGTTCCCTACTTTAATCTATCTCCATCCAGTTCTTCCTTCTGCCCATTTCTGCTCTGATAGTATAACAATAAACTCCAAACAAATAACATGCCACCTCCCTCAGAGGCCTATCAATTACTGTACTTGGCTTTAAAGCACCTCACTTTGTCTTGCTCCTGGCTGAATTACTAGCGCACATTCCATGCTGCTAATATTAAGGTACATGTACCATGCTTAATCAATTGACTCCATGTTTTAAAACATGATGGTTTCAGGTGAAAGATCCAGAGAATGAATAAAACAGTTATGCAGGCCCCATTATATGGTACTAATTGATTTTCAGTACCTCTTCTAAGCCAAAGAAATTTAAAATGGGTTAATTTGGGATAGCTGCTAGCAACATTTAATCTTTTCATGCCTGAAATTCATACTTTATCTATGACCAAAATTAAGAAAACTCTCTGAAATACTTGATATCAAATAGAATGGAAAAGAGAAGCTGGACTTTGTTTTACGTCGCTAATTTTCTAATAGTTATGTGAATCCTTTTGCTAATAGAAAGACAAGTAGTCCACAAATGTAAGATGCACAAGAACAGACACTTTTATGTGTTTGTTCACTAATATATTCTCAGTGCTGAAAACAGTTCCGGCCCATCGTGGATGTTCAATTAATACATGGTGAATAATGAATGAGTAGGTAAAGCCCCAAAGTAAGACCATCAAACAAGTATCAAACGTACAGTTTACTTATTCTAGTTGCTAAATACTAAAATAGTATAAATAATAATAATACCATTACCATTTTTATTATTTACTCTTTGCCAGACCAAATTGAGTGTTATATTCATAATAACTTATTGAATACTTACAAAGGATTAGAGTCCACCATCAAACAGGTAGTAAAATTCAATTCTTTAAATCAAAAAGCTGAGACTTACAGAGGCTACTAGTTTGTGAACCCAGGATGCACCTTTGTATCTGTGCCGAAAACCAATCTCTTAAGCTCAAAGCTATACCTACAGCTTGAATCACCAAAGTGTAACATCTCAAATCTGAAACTCAAGATTTAGTTCTTTCATCAGAAACCTCTCTTGACTTAGGCTCAGGCAGTTTTAGATGTGAATGTGTACGAGGCCACTTTCCTCTGAGAGACTACACAAAGTATTTCATTTCCTTGGGTCAGGGTTTTTTGTTTGTTTGTTTGTTTTTCTCTCTAGAATGAGTTTAATTATCCTGTTTCATGAAGATTTTATTAGAATTAGATAGAACATTCTCGTGAAACTTGTCAAGTATATAATCAATGCTTATTTTTGTGATTTTACCCACAAAAGCACAATGAAGTAGATTAATTAAATTATATTGTGAAACAAAAATGTGTAGAAATGTGATCTAAGTAATTACAACACCAAAAACACTTACTGTCATGTGATTATTTTTTTTCCTTTTGTTGGGTGGAAGTGGAAACAATATTTTACTCCCAGGATCCCAGGGTAAACTCTCCTTTTCACTTTGGTAATACAGAGAACAATTTCTATTAAATCTTCAAGACCCATTTTCAGGGAATATTAGCCACTATTCATGACTAATCAAGGAGACATGACAGGTCAGACTGACATTAACATAAAATCATTCTTGTTCCATATATTTATAGCTTGATTTTCAGAGCCCAAGAAGAGGAGAGAAAACTAGAGTACTCTGCCTGCTAATTACTTTTTACTAACTCCTAATTACTGATTTTGTTTATTAAAATTGCCATTTCTTCATAAGATCACAGACATTTTCCTTTAATGCTTAATTTTTCCAAATTACAGGTGAACACAAGATACCCTCTGGGACCTATCCTCCCTGCTCTACTTGCACTGAAGGGTATTTTTAATTACTTAAGCTTTTTAGTTTTGTTTTTTTTTTGAGACATATTACATACAAGAGCAGAATCCTCTTCAAATGAATACAATGTCTAAGGCAATGTTTGTATGAATTCCTCATTTCCTTGAGGCATTCCACCCAAAGGAGGGCAAGCCATAACGGGCAAGAAAAAAATAAAGAACAAGTAGATCAAGAGGAAAGAAAATTAAATTAGCATACTCCCTCATGATGTTGATTTGAGAAATTATTAGGTTCTTACAAATCTCTGGCAGACAGCAGACAAAAAAAACAACAACAAAAAAAAAAACCTGATGTCTTGATATGATAGAAAATAAAGTACTAATGGGGAGAAGATGATAAGAACTGCCAGGTGGCAAATTTTAAAAAGTGTTTGGGTATGAACCAAACAGGTGTAGAGCAGCAGTTCAAGTGAGACAGAGGAGGATGCTCTGGATTTGACTGAGAAGCCTACAGGATGGTTCTAGAGAGTAAGTCAGGCTAACACACTGTTTCTCTACTTAGACTGGTCATGATGGTCACCTGGGGACCATCCCAATGGCTAGGCTGCCACTCTGGCCATTGAAACTAGACTCTCTGAGAGTGGGATCCGGGCATCCACAAGTTTTTAAGCTCTTGGTGATTCCCTAGAGCAGCCAAAGCTGTGAGCTACTGGGCTAAGCAGAGAGATTCAGTACATGATTCCTCCCGCCTCTGTGAATTACACAGACATTTTAGTAGGCAAAGTCATTAGTTTCCAAAGAGACAGTAATAGACTGAACCCATTTTCCTGTATGAATTCACTGACTGAGTTTCCTGACAACTCCTGTCCCTTGTCAGAAGATCTGGTGACAATGCTCTGTGCAAAGAACTGAACTGCAGCTCTGATTGAGTCTCCTGAGTGGCCGACTAATAAACAAAGGGGGCTGTTGGATCTCTGCACTTCCCTTCAGCTGGTGAAAATCCAGATCTCTGGTGCAACTGTAGGTACAGCTTGTCTGTGTTCTTTCCAGCTGCCCAAGGAAACACTTGCCACCCTCAAGCAGCTGTCCCCAGGCATAAATGAATTAACCTCTGCCAGGGATCGCCAACAGTTGCTGAAATCAGCTGCTGGTGGGAGGTGAAGGGGAGGGGAGGGTCATGTGGGGCACTTCTGTAGCCACTGTCAGTTCCTTGGGGAACCCCACGATCATTCCCCAGTGTTAATGTGGGTGGATGGAACACAGAAGGGTGGAAGCTTGTGAAAAAATTACAAATAAATATCTATAAATAAAGTTACTAATTAAGGAAGACACACTTGACAAGAAGTTATAAATGACTTTCCATTTACTTGGAAACTTAAATCTCTGACATTTAAAAAAAACTGTCTTGAAATACTATATTCCAAATTCACAGGGCTAGCTTATTGTTATCTCATCACTGTTCCTTTTTTAAAAAAATCTGGGAATGAACAAATTTTCTTCTTTGGGCTTGTCAGATTTTATAAACATGAGTTAAACCTTTTTTTAAAAAAGCTACTTTAAATGAATGAATTTTTTCTTCATTTCAAACAGCCACAGTTCACATATTTTTAAAATGCGTTTTTCATGAATTGGAATATATAGGTGTTAACAAAGTCTTGAGCTTAAGACATATATTTCAATTTCTCTGGCACCTGATGAATGTTGCTAAGCAGTGGGAATAAGTGAACTTCACAATCTAGAAGGCACCAACATCCTCTGCCTACTTTAATACTTATTTTTTACCTGTTACCCTCCTCCATAATGTTCTTTCTTTACTCTCTTGATCTCAGATTTTTATGCCTTTAAGGTCTTATGGCCTGAGTTTATCACATTTCTAGCTTATTATCTTTTTAGTTCAAGATACGGTAGGTTAGCCGACAGACCTGTAGTTAACAGTATAAACAAAGAATAGTTTTGAAGAACTCCCATAATGTACTTCAGGTATTTTTACTGTTCAAAGTCTATAGATTTAAAATGACACTGATTGAATATTTTCTGTCTTAAAGCCTCAGATGAATCAGTAAGTTTGCAAATATAGTATTTCAACTCTACCACCGATGTCTTTTTGAGATAATTTTTTCCCCTCAAGGTAAAACGTAGTTTTAGTACACTTTTTATAAAATTGCCCAAGAGAGACTATATTCATACAAATACACCTTTGGAGTAGAGAAAGATAGATTTAGAAGAATTTAGAGAATTAAAGAAAGTTCAAAGAACCATTAGGTAGATAGCCAACAGGTGGCAATTGGAGCAAAGATGGAACGAGAGGAATAAGGAATATATTAGTTAGAACAATTTCCATTACAAATTGTGGAACTCGACTCAAATGGTCTAAACAAAATAAGTATTAACACTTAAAATGTTGCCATTTTCATTTGAATCTATGTTTTCAAAAGATCCTTAGGAATCTGTTTCTCTTCCTTTTTCATCTCCATTTTCCTTTGCAGGCCTTCTTTCCTGGTCAGTATCTCTTACGTGATGATAACATTTACAGGAAGATCCACACTTACATAGTACTATCTAAGCAATCACAGAGGAAAGAGAGCACCTCTTTCAAATATGTCTAGTCCAGGGGCTGAATTTCACTGAACCGAATTAGATGAAATGCCCTTCTCTGAGCTGAACTGTGGCCAAGGATTATACCAATGCACCTGGGTCACTTGCTGACTCCTGGATCTGGAGAAGGGGAGAGTTATTCCTACCTCAATCACATGGACTAAAAGGGGAGAAAGGTTTGTAACCCAAAAGAAAATACATGTGAGTGCGAGTGCGCGCGCACACACGCGCGCACACACACACACACACACACACACACACACACACACACTTTATATCATTTAGCACCCCATGCGGTATCCTCAAAATAGGATGATTCAAGAAAGACTGGATAAAGGACTATTCACTAACAAAGATGTGGTCAGGGTATAGAAAACACACACACACACACACACACACACACACACACACACACAACAGAGAGAATAGGAACAAGAAGAGACAACAGTTACCAGAATCTGGAAGAAGAGAATCTTTTAGGAATGGTCACTTTGAGAGAAACAATGGCCTTTTGTCAAGGGACAGAGCCAGCACAAGGCAACTTGGCAGGGAAGAAGCCAAGGGAACAAACACCCAGCCTCTCCTGCCTCCTTCTGATCTCTGTCAGGGATCTCCATTGGCTATACCCAACAGGAAGCCAGACGGCAAGAGAGCTCCCAAGGTATGGTAAAAGCAGAGAGAGGGAATCTGCCAGAGCAAACACAAGATGTCTAGCACATATAATCACTACTAAAAGATATAGTTCATGATAGTGTTGAGTTGTAAATGCATGACAAAATAAATCCTATTACAAGAAATGGCATGGAAGTAAAGATATCTGTACAACTTAAAGGAAATCAGTTCTCAACTCTGTATAAACTCTAGTTCCCCAGATTTATTTCTCTCTACTTTTTTTCATAGCCAAGTTTCTTGAAAGAATAGTTAACATATGCTGCTTCTACTTTCTCATAGTGCATTCGCTCCGCAATTGCAATTTGGCTTTTGCCCCCATACTCGATTGTAGTGATTTTCCAAATGCAGTCCCAAGACCAGCAGCATCAATATTACTTGGGATCTTGTTATGGATGCAAATTCAACTGGCCTCATCCAAGACCTGCTGAATTGAAAATGCTGAGAAGTTAGGGCTCAGCAATCTGTTTTAGCAAAACTTCTGGGGGATTCTGAAGCCCACTGAAGCCTGAGAATGTTTCCATACAGAAACAGCTATTTCTGAGATTACCACTGAACTTCACCATGCTGGAGTCCATCAACACTTGTCTGTCTTCATCTTTCTTGACCTTGACCTTTTAGTGTGGGATTTGACATTGTGATCTTTTCTGCAGGGAGAATCATCCTCTGTCTTCCCATATTCCTGTCTCAGTTCATAAAGCAGAAATATCCATCCTCTTAGAAGTAGTAGGAGGAAAACCACTGTCTATGTCTTCACTCATCATACCCCAAACCTCCCTAATACTGGTGAGTACTTGACTGATAATAAGTAGAGTTAATAAAGTAAAAATAATACGTCTTGTGGGAACTGCCCCTTATTTTTTTAAATTGCTTGCTTGCAAGCTTTGTTTTATGTTCTTCCTTTCTCATGCATCTTTCATGCACAAAACTCAGCAGGACACTGTGGGAAGGAGAAACCTGTAGTTTTCCAGCCATCGTGACTGCTAATGGGAAGGGTAGTATCATTCAAGGAGGGACCCATTTTGGCCCCAAGTCTAAGCCAAATTTTCCCTAGCTTTAGGAATAATGCTGATATCTTTATCAGAATCTTATGTATATTTTTCAATGCAGAATTCATGAAACAGAGGAGCAGTGTGGTTACTTATTATCCTAAATCCCCAACACAAGATGCATTGACTGGAAAACTGTGAGAATAGGCTTAGGACTTAACAGTTTTAGATAAAAATATGACATAGCATGAACACTCTAATGTGGTTAAAGTGAACATCTTTAATAAGTGGTGGCTTCCCAGTTCATTGAACTTTGAAGTCAGCAGAAGCTTATATTGTAGCAGAGTCTTCATGAGAGTGGCCAGTGTTAACAGACTTGGGCTGTGTAGCTAGACTTCACTACATGTGAACTAGTGGCCAGAGGGAGCTATAAGCAGGAATTCTATTGGTGGGCTCGAGCTGAGAAGCTCAGTTAAGTTTAAGCAGGAAAGAAATTCATCCCAGCAGTCATGATGGTCATTTCAGAACCTTCAAATGGAACAAATAAAATCTGGTCATAAGTGCACATCCAGCACTTCTTTCCTGAGGTCAGGAAAGATGCCCTTCAGGAATTTAAACTGGATATGTACTATCACTTGGTCCCACACAGAGTGAGTAAGCCCTTTGTCAGAACCAGGAAAGGCTACTCAGAATGAGCAGACTTTCATACATATACTATTGGGAAGTGACTCAGCCTGAAATATGGGGCACAGGGCTGGCATAAGCACGTCCTAATTGTAGAAGTTGAAATTTTTGGAGTCTTGAACATTCGTAGAAGAAATCTAGGATTGCTGTTCCCAGCTCTATCCTGTTTCTTAGCTGCTGCTAAATGATGAGAGAGAGAGAGAGAGAGAGAGAGAGCGCGCGCAAGGAAGAAAGAAAAACAAATCTAGTCCTGCTAAAATAAAAGTATAAGTGATAGAGATGGCGCCATTGAGATCACAAAGATTAACCAAAATCAAGGGAACTAAAAATGCAAAAAAGGAAAGTTTATTTTGAAGAAGTGTGTAACACAGGTTATTTGTTTTCAATGAAATTCTGCTCTTGAAGCTATGAAAACTATGGGCTTGCAGAACTGGAAACTATTGATAGCCAAGTGACTGTTACCATGGAGAAGTTAAAACCAAAAATATTTCTACATTTCTTATCTATCCTCCAGATACCATTAAGTGCATGATTGTTGGCTGACACCGGCAGTGAGAGTCTGGATGGTATTATATTCTAGACCAGGGGTGTCCAAACTTTTTTCAACATTTTTTACCAAGGGCCGTATGCGGGAAAATACACAAACAGCCGGGCCACTCACTCGAGGTGAAGTACGTATTTTCTCACCTGGTTTATTTAAATGAACTAAATATATTTTTGGAATTTGCTGTGGACCAATTAAAAATGGATTGCGGGCCGCAGTTTGGACACCCCTGTTCTAGACCCTGGTTATATTACTTTGCTAGGATTGCGGCAGTGGGCCTACGGAGTTTTGTGCTTTCTCAATCATGTGAGTGAGCAACTAGTATTGCGATGATCTAGTGTATCTTATTGGTTCTCGAGCTCCTTTACAGGAACCAGTAGAAAACACTATAGGTAACAGCTCCTGAAAGAATCCTCACTGGCATAAAACCCCAACTGAATTGAAAATCAGCAAAATGAAACATAATGGTGAGCTAAATTTTGGATTTCATACTTTGGGAATTTAATTTAGAAGCAAATTAATTCTGGGCATTAATTTCTCCTCAGCAATTTAATAATTAGAGAATGTTCTGATTGTGCAAATTTGGGTCATGTTTTTACTGCTGGCATTGTGTTATCTGGAGCATTTTCATATTGTAATTTGGCTGAATATATAACTCCTGATGAATTATATAATTGAATACAATTTGAAATGGGGAATAGAATAGGTGGTACATTTATAAATCAGCATAGTTGCTAGATTATTGAAAGTATTCAAATCATTCTGTTGCAAAATCTGAATTACCCACTGTGGTACAAAGAGGGTAACAAGGAGTAATGGACGGTGTCAGGGAATGACTCCACAAAGAACAGTCTCATCTTACAAACTACAGTTTTCTCCTACTCCCTGAGTTTCTCATGGGCTTAACTGTCAAGTCAAAGTGTCAAGAGATAGAAAGCTGTGGAATATAAGAGAATCATTCTCTGATACTGATTATATTCCAGCTTCAACTCCTAACATGGGAACTAATGCCTTCTCCAATCTCCTCATTCACTGCTCCCAATGGTGAGAAGAAGTGGTGAGATATGGATGAAAGCAAACATGGGTGACAGTCACCCTTTTTTAGGGAAAGTTAAGGTGATATAAGTTTTTTTGTGAACACTTTCCTTTATAAAACTATCTTCCTTTGGCAACTGAGACTTTTGAAACATTTCTCCCATCTCCTTGTCCACTCATTCTCAGTATTTTTCATCAGTTCCACTCCTTTCACACATCCCGTCAGTGGGTTCTCCAGGGCACCATCTTAGGTGCTTTCAGAGTAATCTTTTAAAAATGTAGAGCTAGCACTCTTTGGGTTAAAATCTTTCAATGGATTCTTTCAGCTTTCAGAGTAAAATCTAAACTCTTTAGCTCAGTCTATGAAAGTCTTCATGATCTAGTTCCTGATGACCTCTTATAAATAAAATGAGTAGCGACATGATCACATTTGCAGATCTGAAATACCATTTTGATAGCAGTGTAGATTAAATAATCCAGTAAATATTTGTGAATGAATGAAATATTGAGGATATGAGACCCTGACTGAAAGATGTGTTGGAGAAAGTGAAGAGGGAAGGGGGAAGAGGGACTCAGAGAAAATAAGTTGGTAAATCTACAGCCAGGGTAAGTAATTAACTAGAGATGGGATATTTAGTTGGTGGCGTCATCCTTCAAGAAAGACACTCCAGCTATTTTCCTTCACAGTCCCACACTGGCAGGTGGACATATCTGGCTTCACACAGTCTCTGAAAAGCACCAATTTATCCACCTACGCCAGTGCTTCAGAAGTACTGGTTTGTGATTTTTCACTGATCTCCAAACTGCCCTTTTACAGTCTTATTTCTCCATTGCGTACAATTGTGTAAATTCTTATCCAATAATAAATAGCATGTTCCATATCTACTCATAACAGTCCTGCTTCCCTGGCTGACACTCACTGCTGCAATTCATGGTCACAAGAGTGGTTACAGAGGAACAGAAGTTTAAGAACGAGAACAAAACGTCAGTGCTCTGACTAAATAGTAATAAAGGCATTAATGACCCTGTTATCGGTGGTAAAGGGAGCTCTGGTATTCCACAACATGCAGTGGCAAAAAGTCACTTACATTGTCACCTTTAGTCAGAGGCCTATACGGGGCAAGGCGTTGGGTGATGAAATATTTGCTCTTATAGAAAACTGTAATACAAATGAAAGTATCATGAATTGTTTGGTTGTTCTAAGTACACTAGAAAACCTGGAGGGAAAATGATGGGCTTATGCTGTTAAAGTCCCATTTCAAGAATCGGTAAGGAAACAAAAAGTTTCTCTGTCTGCTCCCAAAAGATACCCTTATTTCCTTAGTTGTAGGTCAAGATTTCTGGAAACAAACCCAAAGTCTAATCTTCTGATTGGCTGAATTACAACCCCAATGGAATTTCTCACCTCACAGGAGAGACTTGACAGAGTGGGACCCTAAAAGTATGATGGGCAGATTCCGATGACATATAGACCTTGACTCCTGAGATTGCGCTGATCTGCCTTTGCCAGTAAAAAGCAGTCCTTCTTACCTTGTTCAAGTATGGAGATGGCCTGTTACCTTGCAGGGATCTATCTGATCAAGACCGATTTCCAATAACTCTTCTTGCTTCTAGACCTACAACCAGACCGAAGTCCTGGCAAGCGCCAAGAGGTCAGGTTCAAAATAAGTACCAAACCCACCAAAAGATTTGCAAGTTTTTTGTCATGTTTTACCAACAGAAACCTGAGTAAATACATATAACAATAGCTCATAAGAGTGTCAGGTTGTAGTACAAGAAAAATTATGTTTGATTTAGCTGAATTTGTTGATATGGCAAGGGTCAACTGGAGCGCTTAACTTCTATTGTAATAGGCAAAAGAGCCGAAGCAGTAATTAAAATGGTTTGAACAACAGGGATCCCTTGCAGTTGACAATTACTAATGGTGTACCTAAGATGAGAAAAGTCCTGAAGTCTTACTGATTTGTATAAGCAGAAATTATCTTGGAATGAAGAATGAATATCTGACTAGAATCATTAAAATAAAAAGTCATAACTCCTTAACCAATTCCAAGACTTGAGCCAGTTCACAAACAGAGAACCATTTGAACGAAAGGCAGGCTGAGTCCCTCGAGGAAGGACCCTGATACAGTGCCAATAATATATTATAAATATTTTTCTTATTGCTTCCTAAGGGACATGCAGCATCTTACAGAGGAGAAAATAACCAGACCTTGGGGGAATTTGGGGTACTTGCTCTGAACTGAGATAATTTCTGGAAAACCAAAACACCACTGTGGACCCCAGCCAGCCACAATGCAGGGCTATGGAAGTCAGGCAATTTAGGAAGTTTTTGACTCAGTTCTTTCTCATGGTAATCACGGTGTGCCCTTAAATCAGTCCACAGCTCTCTTCCCAATTCTGGAACACATTATTGTTAAAAACATGATAAACTACTGGCAGAATCTCCACATTGGTTCCCTTTATTATTTTCTTCTCTCCTGTTCCCTTAGTATCTAACATAATATATGTTAATAGTGATTAACCTAATATGTCAATATTTAAGTCAGAAGATCTCAAAGACAGAATGTGACTCAGATAGAAAAGGAATGAACATCACCCAAAGATGGATGAAATGGCTATGGGACTTTGTGTTCTCTTTTGGGAGAGAATATGATGTTAGGATGTGTCCAGTAGCATGTAGATACAACATTTTAGGTAAAATCATGATTTAACTGTTAGATGCAAATTTGGTTAAAAGCAGTACAAATGAATGGCACACTAACAAGAGATGGTTTGTAGTTGTCTTGCATTTTATCAAGTTGGCTAATCTGGAACTCTGTTTCCCAGAATCCTCTTCCCCTGTATGGTTCTGAGTCAGAGATGATCCAAAGAGAAATCAGTGTGATTTGGAAAGCAGAAGTGAAGCTGAAGCTATTATTCTTTAAATGTCATCCTAGTGAAAGGCAGTGAGAAACACAATGATCTTCCCAAAGATGTTAGCTTGTCTTTAATCTTCTTGATGTTGAGAGACAGATGCAGACATAGCAGTGGAGTCCGCTTGTTCTCATCTCCCCTACTCTGTATTCATTATTTCCAAACTGCTAACTCCACGAGTAGACAGGAACCCCTAATTATCAGCAGGCATACAAACAGTATCCTCCCACAGATGATTCCACCAGTTCTCCTTTATAGTTCTATTCTAGCAGCTGCACATGTGCTGCTTCACAGATTCTGTCAAGCTAATGTGTCCACCCAGGCCAGGAATCACAGGGGCTGGTTCGTGCCTCTGTCCTCCTGCTTCTCCCACAATTGCACGGTCTCGTTCCTATCATAAATCCCTACTGCACAGTACACAGACTGTTCTGCGGCCTTTAAGGAAGCCTGACTGGAACAGGAGCTTCTCACATCTGCAGCCACAAAGCGACAGTCCACGGGACAGTTTCCAAATGGTACTTACCTGCAAGGAAGCTGGGAAAGACTGGAGAACTTTGACAACTGAGTAATAGTAATGTCACCCATTTCTTTTTTATTTTTAAATGTTAATTTCTTATTTTAAAGAAAGAGAAAATAATAGCTATATACTAATTATTTTTAAAACTACCAAGGAATATAAAAATTATATCTTATAAAATTCAAGACGTTCCCTTCATCGCGCACCCAATGACCCCCTTAAAAGGAGCCCTTTCTTTTGTGTACAGAGGATAGGAAAAATGGTTTAGGTTGAAGCTACATTATACTCCTCTACAGAGTTCATTTATACTCTACTCCTATCACTCCTCAGAGGAGAACACAAACTGAAAAGTGAGTAACAGACCACAAAATGCCTTTTGAAGGAACAGGTCCAGCATCCTTGCTAAAACAACAACAAAAGAACAAAAGTAAAGATTAGGACTAGATGGTGAAGAAACAGAACAAAGAGCATCCTGTTAAGAAGTTAAACAGATGGAGAAGATAGAACAGCAACCTAAAACAGCAATAAAGTCCTTAGGAGATTTTCCTGATGTGGGGGAAGATCTGAAAACGTTTAAGAACACAAGAATGATGTTGGTGAAATCAAACCAACACAGGAACATAATAACCAAGATTTCAATGGTTTATACATAAAAGATAAAAAAATGGAAGAAAGATCATAAGGAGAGATGGTACCTTAAAAATGAGAGACTCCCACTGCCCCTGCCAATAGAGAAAAGGATAAGAGCAGAAGCAGAGATGCCAAAAAGTTCCAATAGAGAAAGGAATACAACTCCTCTCTTTTTGTCTCTCTCTTTCTTTCCCCACCCCAACACACACACACACACACACACACACACACACACACACACACACTGAAAGGTTTCTTTCAATAATCATGATAATTAAATCATTAACACAAAATCAAATTTTCAAAAGGAACATCTTACTTATTTAAAAGCTTGTCCTGGCTGAATCTAAAGTAAGCTTAGAAGTATGAGGCAGATGAAGATGCCCCCCACCCCCTGCCACCACCACTATACCCTGCCTCACAAACACAAAGAGAGACACACAGAGAGAAATGAAGAGAGGGCGAGAGGGGGAGAGAGAGGGAGAGAGAAAGGGAGGGAGAGAGAGAGAATCTGAATAGTTTGCATTGAACAGAAAGTGGCCTGTATAAAGGAATTTGGGGAATGGTGAAAAAAAGGGCATAAATAGCACAGTATCTTAACACATTAGTTGGGAAATTATCTAAACCCATCATTACTTTAATTTGATTGAATTAATTACAGCCATCAAGCTGTGACTTCAAAAAAGGGAAAAAAAGCATAATTAAGAAAAACATTAAAATATAACCTCATCATCAGTGGTCACTCTAGAATCTTGTAACTAAACAGTCTATTGGCAGGCTTTGAAGAAAGCAATGAAACTTGGCTTATATCTGAAGCTGTGTTACCAAACAAATTGAAGCATAACTGTTGCAAGAAATACGATGCGATACAGTACATTAATTTAACTCTTGGTCCTTAAAACCTCCATAAGAACAATCACACTATCACACACTATAACCTGGTGGTAATAGTAGTAGTAGTAGTAATAGCTGGCATTACTAAGAGTTTACCTTGTATTAGACACTTTGCTAAGTGCTGTACTTAGCTCATTTAATTCTCATTAACCCTAGAAGAGCAGCGCTATTATCATCTCCATTTCACAGATAAAAAAAATTGGAGTTGAGATACAAAAGCTTTACTCAAGGTCACAGGATAAGAAAGGAAACTCAGTACTTAAAGCCACAGCTCTCTGACATGCAAGTCTATGCTCTCTATCACTAATGCACGCCCCCTTCTTCCATTCACAGACTTCCGGAAATGTTCATCCAACTATAAGCACTTTTCAAACCCCAGCAAAAATTTCTATAGATTTTGTTAATTTTTCATAAATACAAATCTGTTATGAACCTCTACATATTATTTTGGTTATTTTCTTGGCCTAACTATCTTTTAAGAAGACAGTCTCTGTAAAATCTGAGTTTCATTTAAATTCAACCCAAGTTGAAAAGGGTTTGCCACTCTCCTGAGTACTACCAAATTCTGGGGTGGAATTGTTGACCTAGTTCTAAGTAAGGGATAAATGCACATAGCTTAAATGTAATCTTTGGAAAAGGAGTTGAGTTATTGTTCATATCTCATTTGTATAGAATGTTGCCCTTTCTAATAATCCATTTTTTATTATAAATGTTTAAAGAATAAAAATAATGGTGCTTATACTTTAACAACAATAATCCATGCTACTTAGACCATGGTTTTTGTATCTTATAACCCAAATACCCCACTTAGGGTCAGTCTTAGGGAATATAACAATATTTTATACCGTGTAAGGTAAAATATCACATACTCAAGTCCATATACCTTTAATCTGGCAGGTAAAATGTGTAGGTAGAAAACAGCTGTCTCTATTTACACTAAATCTGATACAGAAAAGGGGAAATCTCATTGATTATTTAACTATGTGATGTTAAGCAGACTGTTAGTACTGACTATTGTATTGATGGCATATAGGCATTGATTTTTGTTCATATAATAAAGTGTCTGGAACACTAAAAAAAATCTACTAATTAGAAACATCAAAATTATAACTTGTGACACAAGCTTCAGAATCAGAAAATGCCTCTAAGCTTCTTATTGTCTTACAGTATTTATAAAAAAATATATATTTAGAGGAATATTATAAAATTTAGAAATTATTACAAAATATGATATAAAACTCCAAAAGCTAAATACTAAATGGTAAAGAAAACAGTCAGAGTTGTAGTTGTAGTAATCGTAATTTGGTATAAATTAGTGAAAAACAATGACATCCAATGTAATTAAATAAGAATCATAGGTTAAATAAAAGAAATAGATAAGTCAAGAAAAACATTAGGTAAGAATGTTAAAACTTGTTTTAGTAAACGTATATTTAAAAACAAGGAATAGAAATCCTCCCAATCTAGCTTAATGAAAACGGGGCCTAATATAAAGGTGAACATGCAAATTTCATGGGCATTCAAAGAGAGGAAATGAAGACCACAAGGATCTCAGAAATGGATGTAGAAGGCAAGAGTAAAGGCACGTCTCCCTGTCTCTCAGAGATCACCATGTCTCTGCTTTCCCTCTCACCAGCTCCCTAGGGTTGCACACAACTCAACATGGCCACAACATCCCAGCTCTCACCTCAGATTGTTATTTCACGGAAAGTTGTCCAAACTTATCAAAGGGGACATGTTCCAAGGACCCCAGTAGATGCCTGAAACTGTGGATAGTACCAAACCTTATATATATATACTATTGCTTTTCCTATAGATACATACCTATGATAAAGTTTAATTTATAAGTTAGGCACACTAAGAGATTTAACAACAACAACTAATAATAAATAGAACAATTACAACAATATACTGTAATAAAAATGTGAATGTGGTTTCTCCCTCTCTCTCTCTCAGAATATCTTATTGTACTCTATTCACTCTTCTTGTGATGATGTGAGATGATGCAATGCCCACGTGATGAGATGAAGTGAGGTGAAATGATGTCGGCATTGTGACATGTTGTTAGGTTACCAGTGACCTTCTACAGATACCTCAGAAAGCAGATCAAAATTAGCGCAAATTTCTTTTTCCTTCTTCACAATTTCATGGACCGATTTGTTCTTACCTGCATATTTTAGCAACCTCAGTATACTTTTCTTTTCTTTCCCTATTAAGTCAAGAAATTTCACCTTTTCACTTAAATGAAGCGCTTCTCCTTTGGCATATAGGAATTGCTAGCATCCTACACTTGTGTTTTGCAACCATTACTAAGTAAAATAAGGGTTATTTAAACACCAGCACTGTGATACTGTGACAGACAGTTGATTTGATATCTAAGATGGCTGCATTTCCCCGAAAATAAGACCTAGCCGGACCATCAGCTCTAATGCGTCTTTTGGAGCAAAAATTAATAGAAGACCCAGTCTTATTTTAATAAGACCCAATCTTATTTTACTATAATATAAGACCCAGTCTTATAATAATTTTTGCTCCAAAAGACGCATTAGAATTAGAGCTGATGGTCCAGGTAGGTCTTATTTTCGGGGAAACAGTGTAAGTGACTAACTGGTGGGAAGCACATATAGTGTGGACGTGCTGAGGCAGGGATGATTCACATCCCAGCTAGGGCCGGATGGAGCAGGCAAGACATTGCATGAGATTTCATCACACTACTCAGAACAGTATGCAATTTCAAACGTATCAATTGTTTATTTCTGGAATTTTCTATTTAATATTTTCAGACCTCACTTGACCACAGGTAACTGAAACCATGGAAAGCGAAACTACAGACAAGAGGTAGACTACTGTACTCACTATTATCGGTGAGCTCAATTCCCAGCTGTCTTATTGGCGGGTTGTTAGCCCCTGGGTCAGGCGCTCATCCCAAGGCACCTCGGCTGTGCCATGGGCCCACCTGAAAGACAATTTTAAAGAAGGGAAACTTTGGTTGGAAAAAACATACCAAAGAGTACACCTACCTCCACCTACAAAAAGGATAAAAGAAACAAATAATAAAATGCAGTCATCAGCCTATACATTTAAAATTCAAATAAGCAAAAGAAAAAAAATTATGATGGTAAATGGCGCCTGCCCAAATAAAATAAATAACAGGGACTCCTAAAATAATTTACTTGGTCAATTTTTATCCCATTTTTAATGCAAGTAACATAATTTTGTTTTTAGCTTTCTGTAAGTTAAAAAAATAAATGTTTAACAATGCTTTTGATTTTTTTTTAACTCAACAAAGGCTGTTTGAACACTGTAACTAAACTTCTAAACTTCACAGCTTCAACCTGCACATTTTCAAATGGACAGGTCTCTGGATAACATGTAAAATCATGACCACAGAATTCAGTCCGCTGTTTTCAAAAGTACTAAAATGGTATACGAAAAGGATTTGTATTATATTCAAGGAAGGAAGGAAGGAAGGAAGGAAGAAGGGAGGGAGGGAGGGAGGGAGGGAGGGAGGGAGGGAGGGAGGGAGGGAGGGAGGGAGGAAGGAAGATTAGAGTTTAATGCAATTTATTTTAAATTGAGTTTTTTTGGATGAATTCATAAAAATCTCTGTTATTAATTAAAAATCAAACTTTTCTAATATCTTGTAAATATGCCTTCTAGGTATATTTCTAAGAGTCAGCTATGAAACTTTGTATATATGACACATAAAGTAAGTCACAGAGCTATATGAAAATGTCATAAGCACTGTTTTTCATTCATTATAGAAACATTTCTTAATTCATCTATTTTTTTGCTTAGAATCTATAAAGTATTTCCCGTGGAATTCTTAGCAGCATGCTTTCCACAAAGGAGGCATTTTAAATTCACTGACTGATTTTAATTTGTGGTGATCTATCTTTCTTTTATCTACAATTCCATAAGTTTTATTAAGTGTCCACTTCATGAGAAGCACCACACTTAGTGAGGCAATTAGGTTTTAAACCAGCTTTTAATCAGTGATTAAACTTCCATTTTACTCTCTTTTCCAACAATTCCCTAACAGATGAATAAATACATACACGAATGAGTAAGTCCTTAGATAATTGAGGATTGATTACATTTCCTAATAATTTACCTACTTTAATTGGTTCTCCTTTGCGTCTAAATTCTCTTCCTTGCAGGATTCCTCCCTTAGCACTCTTTCTCTGTGCACGTTGAAATGACAAGTTAATGTCAAGGAAAAAAAAAACTAACACTTTTATACATAATCACTAGAGTTATCTTGAATTGATCTTCTTTCTTTAAATGTGATTAATTGTAGAAATTTGGATTTTTTTATTTGTAAATTTTTTATTTGTAAATTTGTGAAGCTAAATTTACTGCTATTTTAGCTAAGAAACGTTTCTGTGGATGAAAACACTACCAATTAATATTTGCCAGTAGTGCAGGGTGTTTGGTGGTTTATAAATCGTGTACATCATCGCTCTGTGTACCCTATGAAAAGTTCTGCAAATTTTATCATTTATCTGGAATTTATATCCCAGCTTTCTTCCAAGTAGCAATTAGTATAGGCCTCCACTTCCGTTTTCCCTCTTGCAGTATTTTAAAAATATTGCTTATTTAGCATTAACCATATTTTACATACTTTTTCACAATTACTCTAAAAATGAAGCCAAATTACAGCAGATTAATAAAACAGTGCTGCCTACAATTTCAGATCTTGACAGGCAGGGCAAATCTATGAGGACTGGTAATTTAAAGACAGAGTACGTATATGTATCCAGAACAGGAAAGCTATGGGCTGAAATTCTAGAGTAACTTGAGTCCGAGAGAGTTAGGAAGAGATGACAAAGCAGTTATTAAGGACAAATCAGAAACTAAGTGTCCTAGCTCAGGTGTGAGTATGTAACAAATCCAAAACCAAAATAAAAAGGAGAGATCAGATGTCAGTTATTCGGCAATGGTTGACAACAATTCTTCAAAACTAAGGTAGATAGCAGAATCAGAGGCAGATATGAAGGGAGAATGGGATAGATCTTCAGGGCCAAATAAGAAAACAGTAAAATAGGAAGTACTACATCCAAAAGTCAAAGGCCTAGAGGATAACAAGGAGCAGGAAGTGAAAAGAATACTCTATAGCAGCTGTGTCCAAAAGAATTTTCTGCAATGAAGAGTTCTACCCTGTACCATCCTAATAGTGGCCTATCCACGTGTGCCTTTGGAGCACTTGAAATGTGCTCAAAAGATTTAATGCACAGAGGGTAAGGGGACCGGGGGGTGGTAGGTGAGGGTGAAAGGGATCAAATATATGGTGATGGAAGGGAACTGACTCTGGATGGTGAACACACAATGCAATTTATAGATGATGTATTACAGAATTGTACACCTGAAACCTATGTAACTTTACTAACAATTGTCACCCCAATAAACTTTAATTTTAAAAAGTGATAAAAGTACATAAAGGAATAAAAAAAAGATTTAATGCAAGTAAAGAACTGAATTTTAAAAATATATTTAAATTCAATTAACTTAAATTTAAATACATATGTATAGCTACTATATTGGACAGTGCACCTCTATGGGTATGACCAGGTCTGAACAAGTCACATGGCCTGTGTTTCATTACCACATGATCTTTTTCAACGTCCTATCCTATTGCCATACTTCCACCAGTTTAAAAAAGGGCAAGCAATCCAATTAGAAAACATGCAAAAGACATTAAGAAACATTTCACCAAAGACAGTATATAGATGTCAATAAACACATGAAAAGATATTCAACATCATTAGCTATTAGAAGAATTAAAATTAAAACCATAATGAGATACCACTACACACATCGAAATGATTAGTGTACACTGTTGGTGGCAATGTGAAATGGTGCAGCCACTCTGGTAAAGTTTGGCAGTTTATTAAGAAACTAAATATTCTACCACCACAATACCCAGCAATTGTCTTCCTGTGCATATATCCCAGAGAAATGAAGAATTATATTTACAGACCAACCTGTGCGTGAATGTTTATAACAACTTTTTATTCGTAAACCTGTGAACAACCCAGATGTCCTTCCTTGGGGGAATACTTCAACACACTGGTACATCCACACCATGAAACACTATTCAGCAATTACAAAGAAGGAAATATTAACACAAAACCACCTAGATGAATCTCCAGAAAATTATACTGAGTGAAAAATACCAATCCTAAAAAGTTACACAACATATGGTCCCATTTATATAAAATTCTTGAAATCACAAAATCACATAGTTGGACACCGTTAGAGATTGACAAGGAGGGGGTGGAAATGGGTGTAGATGTGATTAGAAAAGAGCAACACGAGAAAACCTGTGGTGATGGAAATGTTCTCTGCCTTGACAGTTATCAATGGCAATACCCTGGTTTTGATATTATACTCAAGTTTTACAAGATATTATCATTGGGAGAAACTGGGTAAGAGTACATGGGATCATTCTGTAGTATTTCTTACATCTCCCTGTGAATCTACAATCAACTCAAAATAAAATGTTTAATTGAAAAAAATCCTCGGAACTAAAAAAAAAAATGTAGAGCACAAAGACTGTTCAAGGTCAGAGTGGAAAACAAAATGGCGTTTCTTGGCATTGCTTGATAGCTATCTGTATTTGAAGGTGTGTCATATGAAGGAGGAAGAAAATAAATTTTTGCTTTAAAGGATAAGACTAAGAAAAAAATAGAGTTAGAAGAAGACAGATTAAGCCTCAATGCAGAGGAAGAGCTTTTCAGTAGTAAAATAAGGGGTGTCCAACACTGGACTGGGTTGCCTGGAGAAGTAAACTTTATATAAGGTGTTCCAGTAGGAAAAATGTTGCAAAAGGCAGATTACATTTGGTGTAGGTTGGACTTCACTGGGGAATCACAAATTCATATGCCAGCAGGGAGATAGCTAGGTGATAAACATGAATTGCTAAAGCATTCTGGGAGGAAAAATAAAGATCAATATGGAACAATGGGCTGTAGAAACTGGAGAGGCCATCTGCCCCCTCAGCTCAGGGAGATTGTTGCCTTTGAGAATACTGACCTACAGGAGCTAGATCTTCAGATGTGTCAAGAGAAACTAGAAATCTGGCTTTTTATATAAAATTTCCCAATAATTAAAACGTCTTCATTGATTTGTTAATTATGTTCAAATACAATGAGGTCTAAAACTATGTAGTCCAAATAAAATTTACCTGGAACTTAACCTATTGCTTTAATTGTAGCACTTTACATGAGTCACAAAAAATGGTGTCAATCATTGCATCCCTGCATTTCAATTTCCAAAAACCTCTTATACTGATATCTCATCAGAGATTGCTGTTTCCATGAAAACATCTTGAGTAAATATCTCATTTACTGCAATTTGTGTTTGACATTAAGGTAGCAATTAGACCAGCATCTTTCTGTTAAGCCCTGCATAGGATGGCTCATTCTTTTTTTTTTTGGAGGTCATTTAGGAAAGCTCCAATTTTATTGCAGAATATGTTATCTTTGCCATATTTTCAGACATATGATAATATATTATGTTTCATTGTTCAAATTTATTTCATGAAGGTATGTCTTTTCTTCTGATATGAATGGAACTTTCTTGAGAAAAACTGTCAAGTCTTATATTTCCTTTTTTCTCTCCTCATATTACTTACCACACTTTGGATTATACTTAAATAAGTGATCAAAAGTGGTTAGTTTACAGGGCCCTGCATCAAATAATATAATATTCCTTTTTTGGCAAATAACATAATTTGCCCAAAAGGGAAAAGTTGGGCTGGCAGATTTCCTCAGCCCTGCGTTCTATATACTTATCATCAGAGGGAACCCAGCTGCATACCCTCTCTGTGGGACTTTCCCATTTTAATTTTCAGCACCATTAGTGTTTCCCCAGGAGTTTTAGGGAGCGCTCCAACAGACAGTGATCGAAGATATCCATTCACTGTTTTGAATTTCAAAATGAAATAAAGAAAACAATCACACAAACTCTATGTTCCATGCATTTTATGTAACTGTGGCCTTTGGAGGAGTTTGCATCATAGGGCAGCTTACATGGGATTTGTAAACCAGTGGAGAAGGTAAATGGATCTTATTCATTCCCTTCATTTCTTTCAATTCCAAGCAGAAGATGTCATGGTATTAGTGTCTACAATGTCTATGGTAGGGTACTGTGGCAAGTGCAGGAATTCTACAAATTAGGTAAAAACATGACAGGCGGCACCTGACAACAGAGAAAAGTAATGAGTCCCCAGGCTTACAGAGTTTTCAACTTTCCATGTATCCATCAAACACAGAATTTTGAGCTGTAAAACTAACTTTGTACTTAAAGAACATAAACTTGCCAGAATTCAGTAATTTTGTGCTGGGGAGTAGGAGGGACACAGACACGGATGGACACACACACACACACACACACACACACACACACACACACACTTCTCCTTTGCCCATCAAATAAAATGAAAAATTGTAAAGAGCCATCCATAAGTGCTTTTTAAATAGGTGGCAAAGATAGAGTTCAGCGCAACTGGTGTCTAGGGAAGCTTCATCAAAAATTAACTTCAAGAAGTTTTACTTCCACACACACAAAGTCTGAGACTCAAAACCCCGTTTCAGAAATGCCCATATGCCAAGAGCGAAAGATGTAAAGCTGTTGTGCTTTGAGCAGCATGTCCTGGGCAGGACTCCTGACTCTTCATGACAGCATGGTTTTCACTTCACTGTTTCCTGAACTGGTTGTCTTCTGCCTCACCCCCACCCCCACCCCAGGAAGCTGTATTTCCTTTAACTTATTTATTTAACTCCATCACACTTCTCCACGCTTAGCGCATTCCTTTGCCCCACTGTTCCTCCAAATATGACACGTCCCTGTCTTTTCCCCTAATGTGGTAACTCTTAGTTAGCTTTCATAAACGCATGTTTTTATTGAAAGACCAAAAAATGACAAAAAAAGATTCATATCCAACTGGGTATTTCAGCTTCAAAAATCAGCTCTGAGGACACAAGCTGCATTGAGAATGGTTGACCAGAATTCTGGGAATGACAGTATGTAAGCCTCAATACCAGAGCAATCGTCTCAGATCCTGAAATACCACACAGCAGTACAAAGGAGAGAGACATGCTCTCCGTTATTTCATGTCATCTTTTAGTCATGAAAGAACAAAGATTACCAAACAATAGACAATTTCTTTCAAAGTACAGTTCCTCTGCTGACTTGGAGTGTTAGATCTAAGTCTAGTGAGAGCAGTAGTACGTGTTACTTGGGCTTTTTATTTTTTTATTTTCAAACTACAGAAAAGAGGAAGATGATTTCTTATTTACCTGGGTTACTGGACCAGCCTCTTACCCGGTCACCGACTTCTGCCCCTGCTTCCGCTGCCCCCTCCAGTTTGCTCTCCAAGAGCAGCCTGAGTGAGCATTTAAAACATCAGATGGTAAATCTCTTCCACTCAAAAATGCAAGGGTTCTGCCTTTCGATTGAGATTAAAGCCCAAGTTTTGCGTCATCTCCTCTCATCTCCTCACACACTCATCTCCTTTACTGTGCTGAGCTCATCAACCACCCCTCACACCCGTCACCTGGTTCCAGCCACAATAGTCTCTTTGCTGCCCTGCAAATACAGCCCAAGGGCACCTGCAATAGCTGATCCCTCTGCCGCACCCACCGCTTTCCCACAGACCACCGCCTTCACGACTTTGCTCAAATACCATCTCAAAAAGACCTGCCTCCACCACCCTATAAAAGGTCAAAATCCCTTTTTCTTCTATTTCTACAACACCCCTAGTTCCTTTAATCCTGATTTATTTTTCATTTGTCCATATTATTTATTATCTCTTTTGTGTACTGTCTGCTAATAATGGAGGTCTACAAAGGCAGGGATCTTTGTTTTATTAACCCATTTAACTCAACTGCCTAGAACAGTGCCTGCCACGTGCTTGGTAGACACAATTAAAATTGTTGAACAAATTAATTAATGGTGAATTGATTTGCATTTCTTCTAGGAAGATAATAGAGGCATTAGCCTGGAAAGAAAAAGAATTCTATTGTTAACAGTGTCATTGTAATTCACAATCACTGAATTATCAAAAACTGTTTATTTTCTGATTGTAAAATCATGGACTTTTTTTCCCCCCAAAGATTCATGGAAGACCTTCAAAATTTATAGCTTAAAGATAAGCTATAAAGTCTCAGGTGAATTTCAGTTAGCAAGTGAACTGAAATTTGAAGAGCATTTTATAATTGTCTTCATCTAGGAAAACAGGCCTACTTTTGCTCAGACATGTTGCCTAGTCCCAGCTGCAAAGATGTGGGAACTAGAATTTTGTTGCAGCATCAAAGTTTCTCCTGCTGCTTGGTGCACATGTCAGTTAGTCAAACTCCTTCCTGGATCTGGAGCTTTTCCTGGTAAGATGTTCTGGTTTGGACCCTAGGCTTATGTCCCTAACTCATACTCTGACATCCTAGCAATGATTTTCAGTCCTGGCTTTCTAATCTCCTTGCTGCTGGGTCTCTTGACTGTGTACACTCATGCCCTCAACTTGTTCCTTGAGCCTTGGCTGGTTTTCCAAATACTGTCCCATGTGCTAGATACAGTATGCATTACACAGATCCCTCTTTTCAGAAACACTTGTTGACCAGCTGTGGCAAGAATGGTCAGCAGTCTCCAATTCCCAGCCTACCAAGGACTGCCTCAGCTGCAAAGGGCTGTCTGCCCGACGCCTCACCCTCGTCACTCCTTTTCTAATGCAGCATGCACCCAAGGATGGCTTCATGGTGGACCCTTTAAGGAGTTCTTGCTCCAGAGCTTCCTTTAGGTTGGCCAAGGCATAGTCAGGCATGTATCACAATCCAACTGCTCCCTCTGCCCAGTCCTGCTTTCACCTCTTTCCTTCACAGGTATTAATCTCTAATAAACATCTTGTATCTCCAAACACCATCTCACTACCTGATTCCGGAGAGCCCAACTGGCAACAACCTCCAACACTCCTAACTAACAGTAACGTCAAAAGTGAAAAACCTGAAGAGGTAGAAAGTGAAGCAGAATATATGTGCACAATACTCAGGGAGCAACATATGATACATACCAGTAAGAGACTTATGTACTACTGAAGGAATGCTAATAACAGTAATGAATCATCGGTGTATTATGTGTTCTTAACATCAGCTAATAACATAAGAAGGCGCCTTTGCTTTCTTAAGGCTTTGCTTTCAAAGTAGCTTTCTTAAGGCTTGAGCCAAAACTCTCTTCTAACTTACCCTCTGGAAAATCCTCCTTCATTTTAAGTTAGTAATTTTTTATAAAAAAATAAAAACATCAATTCATGACATAATCAGAACGTAATTTAGATTCTGAATGAGGACCTAGGAGAACTAAATTTTACTATACATATAATGTATAACAATTTCATCCTGAAATCTGTATATTACAATCTATTTGTCAGAATTCACTTTCAACTATATACCTTTCTGTTTTAAAACCATTAGGTCTAAGATACAGTAAGTTTATTGTTAATAATTGTTAATATTTCTGTTGCTGGTTGGTACCACCTTATGTTGGCTGAAATCATTCACCCCTATTTGTGATATTCCCCTATATTATTCAAGGTAAAATTGCCATTGATCCAATGCATCTATTGTCTAAGAGATATCTTGCTAGATCCAAAATCATGCATACACCCTGCCTTGCCTTTGCCTAAGGGTGATTATAGTTAGCATTTTCCAAACTCACTCTAGTCACCACGCAATCCTTTTGAGTGGCTGATTTCTGCGTCAAAACCACTCGGCTTGGCCCTGTATGAGTGGTTCTGAATTCCAAAGGCTGCTTGTTTAAAAATTCATGAGCTTCTCAATGGTGCAGTTCCTTTTCTGGCTGCCCCACTGCTCAGTTAGTTCAGACAACAAGCTGCTTAGGGATGGATAATGTTTCCTTTTAGCTGCCAAAACCTACAGGGAGATTGGTATTTTACTGCTATTGTGGAATTTTCAGAAGTTTGGAAAACAGAGGATTTTATTTTTTGTTTTGTTTTGATATAGGACACTTTGACAATGACTTTGGCAGTGACACAAAAATCTCCATGCTTGTAAACCAGAATAACAGTTGCAGCCATCTGGCTTGCATGTAGCACGCTCTGAGTGAGATAGATATAAAAACAGTCAGCAATCAAGAGGATTAAAATGGCTTTCCCACTAGTTTCTGAACTGAACTACCTCATGATAAAGATAAAACAGGCAATGAAAGGGTTGCTGACTCTTCATCAGCACACTTCTCATCGTGATAAAAATTGTTTGACACCTGCATTATTCCTTAATTTCTCAATCCCTCTCCATTATCACCATCACCATTCACCCAGATTTTCTTTTCTCCTCAATACAGCATCCCCCATCGTAAAAAACTACAAAATCTATTCAACGATCCACTATATGGCCAGTTATGTTTATTATTCTCCCTTTTGAATATGACTACGGCTTGATTCCAAGGAACAGATGAAATCTCTTTAAACAGAATAATGTGAATCACTGACTTTGAATTTTTAATTTCAGGGCTTAATCTTTACATGATAAACATTAAATATTTTATTAGGAGAGTTTGAAACAATAAAACACAGAAGAAAGTTTTAGTTCTTTAAAATGAAAGACATAGTTCCTTTAGATCAGGAATTGTGCCTTTCGTCCTCTTTAAAATTATTTAAAGGCTTTTAATAATAATAATTGACACATATCATGATCTATAAATAGCGCTACAAATCGTAATCTTGTTAATTTCCAGTACAATAATAAGAGACCAAAGTTATCCAATGACCTAGAAGCAGATTATGAGACATTGTGCTAAAGTTAGAGAGTAAAGTAAGGCAGAGTTTAGGAAGAAGTGTGTGTCTGTTTCCCCCCAATCTGGCTTGCTCCCCAGAATCCTATCCTGACTACCCAGGAGTGTTACCTGCTAGTAACCTGCGGAAGAGGCTCAGTGCTGTCACTTATTTTGCACTTTTTACATAGAGTAACATATTTTTATCCAAGGCTTTTAGAGATTTCTCACTTAGTTGTCGAGCTCAGAAAACCCAGAGCTGGACGAGATGAGACAGGAATTTTCCCAGACAAATTAACATGTTGAAGGAAGATGATGTAAATGGCCTTGTGAATTTCCCCTGTGCCGGAGCACACTTTGCCGCACAGCTAAGATATTAACAAGTGATTGTTTCATGCATTTGGTCTAGTGATTTACGAAGTTGTTTCCTGATTTAATAGAGTGCTAGAAAGGATTGTTGTTATACCAACTAAAAGAATCATAAAATGGTAATGAATGTTATGAAACTTCATGAATATTTCATCTGAAGACAGGCTGTTAGATTTATCTTGAGGTTAAAGAGCACACAAGCCATAAATCAGGCCCAAGATGGAACAGCTTGAAGCTCATAGCTGGTGAAAACTGTTCACATGTTAGGCAAGGCTATCTGTGGGTGTTTATGACCCTAGTCACATGTTAGAACCCCGTGAACTTAAGATAAAGAAAAAAATTCAGTTTTCGAAACATATCACCTTACAAAGGCTCAGCAGTTTTCTAGGAAGCATTAGAGGTATTTTTTTGAAACAAAACTGGCATTATTATAATTATCTCAATGAATTTATTAAGTATTCAAAACTATAATCTATATTCAATAAAAAGGTATCACAGGGCTATTGAACTGGTGTGAAAAAATGGAATAATGAGTATAAGCCTTTTCTTTAGCTGTGAATTACACATTACACATATAACCATCATTTACATTAAATCTTTACTGTATCACCAGTTTTAAGGCAATTTCTCAGTTTGCATATTTATAGTTAGTTTAAAATTCACTACTTATTTTGTTAGATAGGTATTTTTATTTCTTCCAATAGAACCCAAAATTTATGCTTCCCTAGGCTATATTAACGGCATAGAAGTGAAATTTACTTCAGTGATTATAGGATTTCCCTTCTAGCTCTCTACCTAGCTGAGAGCAAGCCCTTTAATTCCTTTAAATTAACTTTCTTCCCTTTTCTTATGTTTTTCAAAGTATAAGAAATGTTATTTAAATATGGATATAACCTTTCTGAATTATTTGTTTTAATTAATCTGGCAGTGGAAATATAAACCTAAGACCTCATTCATTCATTTGATTGGTCACTCAGGATAATTTTGAACGCTTGCTATGTGGCATGTACCTTGCTGGAGAAGGAGATAAAATGGTAGATGAGTAAAACATAGTCCCTGCCAGTAGAATGTTTTGCTTCACATAAGTAAATACCATAATAAGAAACTATAAAATAGTGTGATAGTGACATAATAGAAGCTCTTATGAGAGCATATGGGAGAAGTACATTCCCTAGAATTTAGGGGTCAAAGATGGCACCTTAGAGAAAAGAATGTGTAAGGTCAGACCTACCTGAAATATGAGTAAATTCATAATGAAGTAGGGTGTAAACTAGGAGGAAAAAAACCAAAAAAACAACAAGGTCTAACAGAGGAGCTGAAGAGAGCTTGTGGTGACTGTACTGAATGTGTGCCCTTGTGGGAGAGGATGGGAAGATGGGGAGGGAAGCAAAGGAAGTCATAGACCATACCTATAAATCCTGTCAGTTTTACAGTTTGAACTCCACCTCAGGGTAATGGATTTCACTGAAGGTGTTTCAGTAGTGTAGTGATATCATTCGATTTCCAATCCACCTTGTTTAAAGTTACATTTCCTTGGTAAAGAAAATGTTTTATACTTCTACACTTCACATTAAAATGAAAATTAAGAATTGGTACCGAATACCGAATTATTTATGTAGAAAATGTTGAACTTCACCAATACTCTTGAATGGTGGAAAAGAGGGTGATCGAATAAATACATGTCTTTAAGAATCAAGTCAGATTGGGGTAATTACCCTGAAGAATTTCCTAGTAATAATGGAATAGTTCCAAAGATAGGTCATGGGATCTCTCTACGAAGGTCTTAAAACTAAAAATCATCCTTCATTTTAAAGAAGAAAAAGTAGCCTTCATTTTAAAGAAATCGTTCCGCCAAGTTGTATTTCTACATTTCTGCATCCTCATCCTGCTCATTATCTAGAATATGTAGTATTAAAATAATAACTAATATTGATTAAGGGAATACAATGTCAGTCCCAGGTCACACATATTAGCTTACTCAATCCTCATTTTTAAATCTGTATAGTCAATACTATAATTGTCTCCACTTTAAAGATGAGGGAATCAGGCACAGAGAGCTAAATGATGTACCTATGTTATCCCATCAGCGAGCTGCAGAGCTGGGACTTGAACCAGTCAGGCTCTTATCCACCATGGGGTGTCCCAGTGTTCTCAGCCATGACATAATACATAGCACCGCAGTTTACACAGTTTTCATAGTAATCATCAGTAGAAATAGCAATGAAAGCTACTATAAAAGGGAAAGAACTGTTCCTGTTAACGCTTGAATATCATTTTGTGTTTGTTTTTGAGGAGTTCTTATTCACAGGAAGAAAAAAATCCCAATTTGATTTTCTGCAAGGCAAATCCACGTTTGCAGATTTGACACTTGTAACTGCATTTGTACACTGATGACAGTCATACACCACTTACAACAGGGATGTTGTGAGAATTGTGTTATTTGGTGATCTCACTGTTGTGCAAACATCCTAGCATGCTCTTACACCAACCTACGTGGTCCACCCTACTGCACACCTAGGCTGCGTGGTACAGCCTATTGCTCCTAGGCTACAAGCCTGTACAGCATGTTACTGTACGATATACTGTAGGCAACTGTAACACTATGATATTTGTGTATCTATATATGTCTAAACGTAAAATAGGTACAGTAAAAATAAGGTATAAAAGATAAAAAATGGTCCACCTGTATAGAGCACTTGCCATGAATGGAGCTTGCAGGACTGGAAGTTGCTCGGGGTGCGTCAGTGAGTGAGTGGTGAGTGAACGTGAAGGCCTAGGATGTTACTGTACACTTCTATAGGCTTTATAAACACTGTATTCTTAGGCTACACAAAATTTATAAAACACAAGATTAAGTCAAGCACAAGGGAAAATGATAAAGTTGTTTTACAGCAAACTCTTGTTTTAAATAGAAAGAGTACACGTTAATGATTAAAAGTGTACTAAATACATAAACTAGTAATAGTCATTTATTATCATTATTAAATATCATGAGTGTACCTAATTGCGTGTGCTACACTTTTATATGACTGGTAGTGCAGTAGGTTTATTGTCACCAGCATCACCACAAACACGTGAGTAATGCGTTGTACCATGATGTTCCCAGGGCTATGACATCATTAGGAGAGAGGAATTTTTCAGCTCCACTATAATCTTATCAGACCACCATCGTGTATGCGGTCTGACATTGACGGAAACGTCGTTATGTGGCACGTGACTGTACTGATGAATGTACTTGATTGTGCTCTTACTTTGGTACCATGTATAGTAAATGCATTAAACAAATGACATCAGTAATAAGGGAATAAATAATTTTTAAAACTTTCCTTCAAAGAATATATCATACTGAACTCTCACTCTCATTACCCTAAACTGAGTTACAATGTTAGTACCTAGTAGATGTCACATCCTTCATTCAAAATGGAAATTTTGTCTTAATTGCTGGAGGAAAACGCCTTACAATTTAAGCCATTGGATAGTCTCCTCAATACAAAGAGTCATTTATTCACTTTTCTGACCTGCTCCAGTCTAAAGAATAAGTAGAGCAGAGGATGACAAAAGGTTTCCAGCAGCAACGGATTAATAGTCAGATTCAGTTTCCTACGTTTTCATTCATTTTGAATGAATACAAAGTATAATCTTGCTGCTAATACAAATGCAGCAAACTGAGCTATTAAATTGACAGTGTGATCTATCCCACTTCACACTGCTTTATAAGCAAAATGTATCATTCTCAGGAGCTTTCTCCTGGTTAAATAATTGTATGAAATATATCTCTCGCCATTACCTTTATTGATAAAACACAGCGTGTCATCTTAATTCATCCTTCCCCTGCTCTATTCTATCATCTTCTACCAAGTGATTGGGATTCTGATCGCCCTGCATTCTGCTCTCAGATTGAAAACCTCGATCTACTCATCTGTTATTCTTCACAGAAGCAAAGCTCTGGTGTAACATCTGTTTTCTCACTGAATCTTCACGAGAGACGCAGATGCCAGCAAGCAATAACCTTGGGTTTCCCTTAGAAATCCTCAAGGGTCCCTGCTATGTCAGGGCTTGAAGCTAAAAGAATTAATGGACAAAGTGCCATTATTCAATTTTCATTTCTGAATTTGATTTGGGGTACGTGAACTTGGTGGGATAATGATAAGGTTTTACTGATCTTTGAAGCTAGTCATCACTTAATGAAAAGGTTTAGAAAACTGGAAGCTTTAGCTACATATCTTAACCTTTATTCTTTCTCTTTTCTTCCATTGATATTCAACTAAGCTCACATCTTATTTGAACCTCAAACACAAAGAACATTTGTTTTGTCTCAATCAGGTAGTCTTATGATATTTCCTACTTCTAATGGCAAATGGTAATTTCCAACTTCTAGTCTGAAATTGTCATCCATTTGGTATTTTTTGTCCATTTCTTGATGGAATTTACTGAAAATTCATTTATCTACTTAATTCAAAATACTGAGAAAACGTTACAAATAAATTTAAATCAGAAGCACATTTTGACTGTGACACAAGTCAAAACAAATATATAACCTAGAAAATGTGTAGCTATTGATCATTTTGATAATTAGTCATAACTTATGCTAAAAGCCAAACTATACTGATCATTTTTGTAATTAGTCATAACTAATACCTAAAGCCAAACTTTAACTAATACCTAAAGCCAAACTATGTGTGTGAATTAACCATAAACATATACTTACAAACACTTAGACATATATTCCTATACATATACACCATATTAATAGAATTTATTTCAGTTTTCTTTTTTTTAGCTGTGTTAAGGTACAACTGATAAACAAAACTGTACACTGTACACTGTAATGATTTGATATATATATATGCACTATGAAAGGATTGCTCCCATCTAGTTAATTAATTCATCTGTTACCTCATATATTTATCTTTCCTTTTTTTTTTTTTTTTTTTTGGTGAGAACAGTTAAGTTCTACTCTCTTAACAAATTACAATTACACAATATAGAATTTTAAAGTCAATATTAGAAGCACTGAGTCACCTATTGTTTCATTATCCATTACTATAGAACAATCCACCTAAAACTTAGCAGTTTAAAACAATAATTTATTATTTTTCACAGGTCTCTCATGACCGGATTCATCTGGGAAGTTCCTCTGCTTCATGTGGCATCAGCTGGGGCCAGTCATTCAACTGTATTCAGCTGATGACTGAGCTTGACTGCAAGATCTAAGAAAGCTGTACTCGTATGCCTGGTACCGTCAGTTCTCTTCCACATGGCCACTCCCCATAGCTAGTTTGGACTTCCTCACAGCATGGCAGTCTCAGGATAGTCAGCCTTCTGCATAGCACCTAACTTCAAAAGGAAGAAAGTAGAAGCTACCAGTCCCCTTAAGGGCTAGGCCAGGAATTGGCATAGCATCATTTGAGCTGAATTCTATTGGGCAAAGCAAGTCATCAGGCCAGCTAAAACTCAATGGGAAGGGATGGACTCTACTTCTTCAATCATGGAGCAACATGAATGTAAAGAAAAGGAAGAAATTGGTGGCCATCTTTGGAGACTATCTAACACACCTACCTAAATTTAAATTTCAAACTCTGTTTTTAATTAGAAAGGAAATATTCTCAGCCTTCGTTATACTAGATAGTAACTGTTTTTTTCCAAAATATTGGTCTGTCTAAATTCCATGTAACCACATATAAGTATGTTTAAAACCCATGGATTACTTTGCTTGTGATGCTATCCTAGACATTTACTAATTTTAACACCTCATATTTCAAACATGCTGTCTTTCCCTCATTGTTCTTCCAATCTTCAGTAGCCTGTTCTTCATTAGTTTACTTTTCCGCAGGGATACAAATTGAAACCAAGCAGAAAAGGAAAACTAAAGGCAAAGTTATAATGTGTTTACAATATGACCCACTCAATCTAGTCAAATCCAATCATCCATCCAGAAGGTCAATAGGCACCAGGACCCTGAGAAAAGTAGACAAGCAGTGTTTCTCCCCATCCATCTCATCAGACATAACTGCTCTGGTTTTCAATTATCCACACCAGTGGTTTCCCCCATTGACAGGAATAACAGAGAGGACTTCACATTTCACAAGCATTTAACAAATGTTAGTCACAAAACATTCTTTACAGATGTATCAAAGAGAGTCATTCTAATTATTTTGTGTGAAAATATTGATCGAGACCTCAATACGCACTAGACATTGGGAATGTAAAGGTAAATTATCTCCTTATCTAAGTTTCAGAAAGCTAAGAAACCTTCTTCCTAATGTTTCTAGTTTTGTTTTTGTTTTTGTCTTTAACATATGAAACAAAATGACTTTTCACCAAAGTTTCCATTCGTACCATTCGTAGTGTTTTCAATATCCTCAAGTGAGATTAAACCAAATAAAACAGATGCATTGACATAAAGATATTTAACAATAAAAAAGTTTTCTCAAATAAAGACAGAGAATGATTTTGGTAACGATTTCTCATCTGCAGATCATGCAGCAAAGCCCTCTGTAAATTATTGCACAATGGGAACATAAGCTCCCACAAGATATGAGTGGTACATGGAAAGTTTGGTTTATTGACTAATTCAATACTTATGTATTGAGCACTTACTATGTGCCAGGTTGGTGCTGGGCATGCAACAGAAAGCAAAAAGATGCAATCTCTGCTTTCACAGGGCCTCCTGTCTAGTGGTAAATACCGACACACAGTCAGCTACAACTAGTGTGGTATATTTCAACAGTGAGTAATATGAAATCCTGTGGGAGCACACTATAGGGTCCTCTAATCCAGAGCAGGGGGTCAGGAACAGCCTCAATAGAAAAGGATGAACAGAAATGGATTACACGGAAGTTTGGGTGTGGGGGTGGGAGAGAAGAGTGTTCCAGGCAGAGGGAAGAGAATGTGCATAGGTCTAGAGTTAAGAGAGGATGTTTTCTGGGAACTGAACATTCTTTAGTCTGGCAAGAGGACTATTGTGAGAGAAGACTGTAGGATGACAGTGTAGCTTCAGCAGGAATGCTACTGATTCCTGGGCGTGGGAAAGGGGGACTTGGTTTACAGAAGTCCATTGACTTCCCTATTCAAAAGATTTCCACTTATAGAATATATCAGGTACATTTTTAGCTTTGAACACAATATGTATATGTATTTGAGCATCACACACACACACACACACACACACACACACACACACACACACACACAAACAGAATAAGGAAGAAAATGCAACATGTTAATTAGCCATGCTGCATGATGAGACTACAAATGAGTGTTTTCTAAATTTGCTACTTCATACATTTTTTGTATCTTCAAATTTTTATACAATACTACAAATATATTTAACAGAAAAACATCACTATTTAAATGACACAACTGCATGATGTTTCTGAATTTTTTTATAAGTCCTCTATTTCTAAAGGGCTCTTTCTATATAACTGTTTGTTTTTAATAATAAATGGTTTCTATTTGGAGCACAAGTCAGCTGAATTGAGTAACAAACTTCAGCACTGGATCTTTTATAAAAACAAAAGCAATATTAAGAAACACAAAAAAAGGTATACATTTTAACCATGTTCCCTACTCAGAGCATGATTCTTAAATTTGGTAAACACACACACACACACACACAGAGGGTGCCAAAAAAAATTGTGTATGCATTTTAAGGAAAGCTGTATTAAAATTGTAATACTAAATATATGCTTATAATAAAAGATGAATACGAGTTACATTTGACTTCTGCAATTGCAAGAGATGCTCAAAGTGGTTACCATCAGCGTCCAGACACGTCTGATTATGGTAAACTACTGCTTGAGCAATGATGACCAAAGTGTCCACTTGTATACACTTTTTAGCACCCCGGGTACACATACACATACACACACACACACACACATACACACACGTCATACATACATACGATTCAAATCCAATGTACCACAAATTACTTTGAAGATGTTATAAATATCCAGAATATTGCTAAAATTCATCTCTCTCACAAATCACCTCTAAACTTCAGCAAGACATAAGTAAACAGAAGTTACCATTTTTCTGATTCTAACAGGCTCTTCCCAGTTTTCTGTTCATTAATTCACCCCACACAATGCTTTCCCCATTATTTGTTTGTAAATTTTGCTCATCAAACCCAAATCCTCAAGACCATCATGTGGTCTGGAATTTAACTCCAAACAGACAGGAACACAAATTGTTGTTTAACCTTGTATGTATGGGTGAGACCACATATGATGCACACAGAATAAATGCATCTGGTGACAACTGCAATAAAGATGACAAGAGTGATGTACATCCTCAAAAAGCAATAAAAATAAAAAGGGCTTTGTTCTCCTAGCTCCATTTCTCAGAGCTGAGTTTAGGCCATTTTCCATAATTCCAGGCATGACCGTCAACACGGAAAGTGAATAACCTAGCCTTAGCTCACACACAGAACTTCAGAGGCCGCCGGCATATTCAAATCATCAAAAGTCATAACACAATTTGTTTACTTTAAGGAAACTCTCACTTGGATATCAAATGTGAAGAGTTTTAGAGCTAAGATTTAAAAAAAATAAATAAATAAAACAAAATAAACCAAAAAAACAAAAACAAAAAACTAACATTCCTCAATTATTAACTATCAGTTTACAGTTTTAAGTCTTCACTTGGCCAATTCATTTTGCAAAGACTGTTATAACAAGCCTTGGGCAGAGCGAGAGCAAACATTTGTGTTTATGTTTAATCTGGCTATTTCCACATATGCTCACTGGGACTTCAGGAACAGAGCCACAGGGAGAAAGTGAGGACGGTCAGTCATATTGTGCTGATAACAGCAATTTAGGTGGGCAGGCCAGCTGTGTCAAAAGAATACCAATATTAATATTTATTATGTGTGTTTCTACTGCCTTAAATCTACTACAGACATTGTCATATTTATCTTTAGGCAGTTTTTGTTAGGTATACAGGTACCAATTTAAAAAAAAAAAAGTTTCTCTAATCCTATTCATGGTGTCTAGTTCCAAGTAAGAAAAATATCATAGGTATTTGAAGTTCCCCAAACTGATATTCTCTGAAAGCATAAGAAAAAGCATTGCAGTTATGTATTACCTGTATAGCTGCCCATCAAATCAAAAGTGTGACTTACAGATTGAACACAGGAAGAACACTGACCAAATCTAAAGGAAATGATTGGATTTGCAACAATGCTCCGATTTTCATTTTCTCCCACAATAGTACACCTTGTTTCAGTCCTTTAAAGTCTAGAGGGGAAAACAGACCCCTGATTCAAGGACTGCATGGTAACTGAAGAGGCTAAAGCGATCTGGGGATTATCTACACGGTTTCCCGGACTCGAAGGAGAGCATCACCCAATGTTGGGAGCAGTACAGTCACAAGTGGTGAGACATGTTGTCTTTTAGTCACAGATTCTAATGAATACAAACCCTTGTTCTCAACAAATCTGTCTTGATGCTTAAAGTTCCATTTTGGGGACATCGTTTTTATACTTAGAAATTTTAAAAAGGAATGAATGAATCTAGGATTTCCGTCCTTCCTTCTTTCCCGCTCTTTCCCTCCAACCCTCCCTTCTTTCTTTTCCTTTCTTCTTTCCTTGTTTTTGATTGGCTGAACTAAATAAACCTCATTCCTTATAAAAAGTTTGAGACAACTTCCCGAACAATCACATTTTATGTTAAACAACCCGGTGCCCAATAAAATCTGCAAGTAGCAGAAAAGGCACATGATCCACAGGAAGGAAACTCAGATACTTTCAGATTGATTGATGCAAGCTTGATCTGATTATGAGGGCCACTTGTAATTAAAGAGATGCTGCCCAGGAGTCATATTTAATGATTCCAAGTAATGGATCAAAGAGAAATGTATAATGTACATGTGAGGCACGAATTATAGACATCACTCTCAAATTTTGTGTGTCTTGGAATAACCTAACATACTTGTAAAAATGCCCATTTCTAGAGACACCCCCCCCCCAGCCCCAGAGATGGAGCTGAGGAATCTGCATATTTAATTAGCACCAAGTTTGTTTTGAAGTAATTGGTCTATGGACCACACTTGGAGAAACATGGGGTAAGAGTATATATTCTACTCCTAAGGGGAAATCAGTAACAGTCTTTAAAATAGTCATTCAATAATGCCCTATGCCCAGAACTTAACAGAAAATAGGGCAGAAAACAAGGTATACACTATCCTGTTCTCATGGAACTGACACTATCTGTTGGGTACAAACAAGAGGAAGAAAAAACATGGCTATAGATAAGAAACCTAGTTAATTTTTTATTATATCCTTCACCCCTGATCTTGCCTCTCAATATATTTTGCACAGTATAAATTTTAAACAAAGAGAATTAATTTAGAAACAAAACAACATATTTTTAAATTCATGTATAGTGATAAGTCTCTAGTGATGAAAGGAAATACAGAAAAATATTTCATTAGGGTCTCACTCAGTATCATGATAATTTAGAGTTTAAGGTCTACTTAGAGATAGCAGACTGGAAAAGCCTACCATCCTGGATCAGACTGAACTGAGGTGCTTCACTTGCTTTTCATGTTGGGCCAAATTGCTAGGTGTGGAATCATGTGGCTTAGGTGAGGGCTCCCATGGGCTTGGATCAGGTCTGCTCGGTACACTTAAATACTGATGCCTAAGGAAAGGTTATTTAAAACTCAAGAATTCTAGTGGTTATCTAACCAATTTTGACCTCTTAGAGCTTTCAGTTGAGCTGGGGGCCCTAAATTTTAAAAACCAGACACAAATTATACTCAACAATGTGATAGTGAAAAAAAATAGTACATTAGGAATGCTACAAAAGAAGAGATGAATGAAGTCTGGAATAGGAGCAAGTTTCTTGTGGAATAAAAGGCTTAAAACAGATATTAACAGATAGACAGAATTTAATAGATAGAAGGGTATCAATCATGAATATGAGTACCAGGGGAGGGACCAAAATAGTCTGAATAGAACTAATAATTTTGAAGTATCAGGAAACAGACAGAGAGAATCAACCCAGAAAGAGCCGGCCTTGAAATCCAGATCAATTGCAGCAACTACAAATTTATTACAGACTGAAATGAAGATTTAAACAGATGTCACCAGGTTCTTTTCAAATGATCTATAGCCATTTTCACATTTTCATTAACAATGTGTAAGGAGTCCCCACACTCCTAAAGACTCCATTTTCTTAATCTACCTTTGCAATTGATGTTAATTAGGGTTGTTTTTGTCTACGTGTCTGAAGGGTATATAATGGTATTTCCTCGTTATTGCAATTGACATATTACTAAGTGTGAACACCATTTTTATTTGTTTTGCCTTGTTTTGCTTTTCACCATTTGAATGTGTTCTCTCATGAGCTGCCTGTTCATATCTTTCACACATTTTTCTATTGGCTTGTTTGTCCACTTCTTGCCAGTGTTTAAGTTGGCTCTCTGTCTTTCCTATGCCTTGCAAGTTGTTCTCCCAAGTCTACCAATTACCAGTTGACTTTACTATTGATTGATTTAACCATACATTTATCTAGTCAAATAGGACTATCTTTTCTTCTGTGATGGCTTCATTTCCATTTTGTTCAAGAAAACCCTCCCTGCTTATTGGACCCAGCAATCCCACAGCTGGAAATCTTTTTCAAAGGATAATAACAAGGGCACATAAGGATTTATGTGCAAGGTATTTAATACATCAGTATAGAAGCAAAACATCTGTAAACCAAGAGCAGGTCTGCCAATAGGAAAATAGCTGGACAGATTACAATTCTTCAAATATAATGACAGAGGCCAGAAGAAGTTGTGGTTTTCCCCAGATCATGGCCAATAAGCAAAGAACCAAGAGTCAAACCCAGGACTTATGACTCTAAAGTTCTTGCTCTTTTCAATTTTAATAGCTATTGTCAGATTGATTTTTCAAACACGAAGAGGATGGTGAAGATCTAGAGTCTTTTTCTCAAGGCAATCCTTCCAGTGGTGATTATGATATATTTTATGTAATTCTAGCACTGGATTTGTAATTCTCATCATTTTTCTGACACCACATAAGTCCTAAGAATATAAGCTTGGGATTGTGAAGGAAAAACTATTATGATGACAGGCAGACTTACTGCAAGCTGTCCTACATGTCTACTCGGCTAATACAACATGTATTCTCTTATTGGTGCCCCAAAGCTGAACAGGACATTTTTCTGTTCAGGGTGAGCTCATAAATTTTCCATATATTAGAGAGCATTTGTCCCTACCCTACCAGTACATCTGCTTATATATGCAAGAATTTGAGAAACCAGTGAGCATATCCAACCATCTCTGACAGAAAAATTATATAACCATGACATCTTGCATACAGATTCAAATGTTTAATGAGAAGGCACTTGTATTTGAATTTCATGTGTTTGAAGAGATGAATACCATGTGTTCACAGATTTTTTTTTATGTGTTTAGAGAATAAAATGACTCACAAATCTATCCACTTTCCTTAATTCTTCCAAAAGGGATTTCTGGTAAAGATAAAAGCCTTTATTTTGTCTCAGATATTACCCAGCAAAGACTTTTATTTGATTGTCAACTATTACCAAATGCTTCACTGAACTTTATAAATATACGGCCCTAAGAGGTACGGGATAAGAGAGATAAGCGGAAAAGTGGGAAGAGTCATACACAGACTTACCATAAAAGTATTAAGAGCCTTCAAAGGGAAACAAAAGTCTCTCACTCACACACTCACACACACACATGCACACAGTAAGTTAAAATGTGCTGAATATAAAAAGATGAAGCAGGGTGATGTCAAAAAAAGTATGGGCTTTAAAATCAACCAACACTGGATCTGATCTTCAACTCTGCCAATGTGACTTTGGTTTAATTTCCTTTTCTGCTTTAGAATGAGAATGATAGGGCATACCTTACATAGTTGTTATAATTAAATAAAGTAATATGTGTAAATCATGTACCTCAGTGCATAAGCCAAAGAACCTGTTGTATAATCGTGACTTTGATCATTATAAGAAAAGAACTGATGAGGTACCACCAACTTTCAGAGGAGGAGGAGGGAGAAATAATTTTAAGAAACATTATGAAGATAAAATTTATAAAGTTTGTTAGAAGTTAACACTTATTAGAGGTAAGGGGAAGGGAGGCAAGGTTGATGAACGTTTTGAAGACAAGTGATGTAAGGGATGATGGTGCCATTAATAAAGCTAAAAATACAAAAAAGTACATCATTATTTTTTAACCATCTTGCTTTAACCAGGTATTTTCCTGGTGTTTAGAAATAGAACATGAAAGTCCTTTTCCCATGGGTCTAGTTTAAGCAATTTAACTTACATGTTCAGCAAAAGTGTTCGATAGTATAAGAGATGTACTTTTATAAAACTTCACCTGCACAGGCCTCCTTGGACCATACAGCTGTTTTGGAATCACCTGACGGCGCAAGAAAACGAGTTTGACAGACTTGAAAAATCTGGCTGTTGAGGAACAAATTTTATTGCGCCCACCTTAGTGATCGACAAAATCCAAACCAAAAATGAATCCACAATTTCAAAATCCTCTATGTTAAAAGAAAAAAAAGAAAGACATTGAATACACAATGATGTAATCTTAGGTTGGAAGATGGGTTTGAATAATGAAATCCTCTATTACATTAAGAGACCTACAAGAAATGAAAAAAAACCCTCAGGTAGTTTCACAGAGCACAAGTGACTTGGTACCCTACAGGAATGCTGATAAAGGTAAATTAGCTGGATAAAAGGATTTTTCTATTCTCTGCTAGTAGGCTCTTGGTATACATCTAAATACTTCATATATTTTGCATTCTTTAATTTTCCTTCAGAGGTGATTAGCACAATATCTTAAATTATTCAAAATGTAAAGCAACTTTAAACCATTTCTTCACTGCATTAAGAGAGAAAAAATACTCACTGTGTCTGAATTAACCTTAGTAACACATACAGGAAACAAATGAAGGGACCGTGATTATATGAACAGTTTTTCCCCACAGGAAGTTAGCTAACTGGGTTGACTCTGCCAGGTCACAGCAAATAAAAGCGGATTCTGTAGCACACTATTTGGCCTCCGGAAAAGGAGAACACCTTTTAATAAAATACTGCATTTATTCAGTCTTTGGATTTTCTCCTAAAATAAATACTGTGGTTTTCTTGTTTCCCAGCTTTCATAACAGTAATATGCATAGGTCTTTCTAACTGTAGTTTTCCCCATTAGAGTTCTAAAACTGTCTAGAACCCTACCTCTACTCGACACTCCTCCATACTTAAAAATGAAGTACTATCATAGTAATATCCCGTAAAACTATGGGATATAACCCTCCAGAAAGTAGTAAACATTCTTTGGGAATATGGCTCACTGGGAAAGTCCTACCCAACAAAAATCTCTTATCTCATGCAATATGAGAGGAGAGTCTTTTTTATATTTTCATTAACATTCATTAGTTCCTTTTAAACAGAGAATATAAAAACAAAAATAAAACAGTCCATAATCCCACAATACATACAAACTCCAGTGACATTAAAAACAAAAAACAAAGATGAAAATCCCACAATACATACAAACTCCAGTGACATTAAAAATAAAAAACAAGATGAAAAATGTGAAAAAATTGCAAATACTACTGAAAGATACAACATGAAAAGTCTCCATCTCCATTCCCAGTTCCAAGCCCTTTCCACAAAGGTAAATGTTGTAATTTCTTGCACATCCTTCAAAAAAATAATTGGCATACCCAGTATACTAATCGTTCAAAATTTTTAGGCCAAAGAATCATACAAAACAATTATTCTGTGCTTTGCACATTTAATTTAATGTGTCTTGGAGATCTTTCCTAATGAGCATATACAGATCTGTTCCATTTCTTAAAAAGAGCCAAGTAGTGTTCTGGTGCAGATGAGCCATAATTAGCTAACAGTGCCCTCAATGTGTGGACATTTAAAGTCGTGTCCAATTCTATTTTGTTTTTCAATTACAAATAATGCTGCAGGAAACCTACTGCACATAACTTGGAGAATGTCCATGAGTGTATCTATAGGGAAAATTTCCTAAGAATGAATTGCATGGACAAACAGTATATGCATTTGAAGTTTTCATTGATATTACTAAATTGCCTTCCAAAAAGACCAATTTACATTCCTAACATTTAATACGAGAATGCCTGCTTCCTCCTGACTCACCAAACTTCACCAAAAGGTGTTGAAACCCTAACTCCCACTACCTGTGCCTTATTTGGAAATAAAGTCTTTCCAGATAATCAAATTAAGATGACGTTATTAGGGTGGGCCCTAATCCATTGTGATTGTGATTTAAGAAAAAGGGAAAATTTGACACAGCCGCAGACAGGCACACAGGGAGAATGCCAGATGAGAAAGATGGTAAAGATCGGGGTGATACAACTACAAGCCAAGGGACGCCAAATTCTGCCTGGAAACCCCCAGAAGCTACGAGTAAGGCATGGACAGATTCTCCCTCACACGAGGAACCAACTCTGCTTACTGCTACTATTATCTCACACTTCTAATCTCCAGAACTGTGAGACAATACATTTATCTCATTTAAACCACATAGTTTATGATAGGTGAAAATATCTCATTGTTTGATTTGTCCTTAATTCATCCTTTCTCTTGCCTTCACCTACCCTCAAACGTTTTTATTTTATATTGCTCAGCACCCTAGTGCAGTATCTTACATGCAGCAAATAATGATAAACATTTCCAGAGTGAATAAATGCATGCTATAAATAGGTAGGCTAGTAAAACTCATCGGTGAAAACGTTAGATCATTATTATTTTGATTGGCATTCTTTTGTGAGTGAAGTTGAGCATCTGATTACATTATTATTGGCCCTTTTATTTTTTTTCTAAAAGCACTTCATAGTCTATGCTCATTCTTTTATTGAATTACGCATTTTTATTATTGATTTGCACAAGTCCCTTGTAAACCAAAGAAATTATCAGTTTGTCATATGTGTTGCAAGTACATTCCAGCTTTCAACTTGTTTATTTAATTTAATGAAAGCACTTTACACTAATTCTTTATATGTTTGTAATATTTTAATGCTGCTATATAGCCAATTAAATTAGTCAAATTAGTTAAATTAGTCAAAAGCTCTATAAGGCTTTTGGAGTTAGTGTCTTATTTGGAAACATCTTTATACTTTTAAATTACAAATAAATATAGCATATTGCATGGTTCTAGCTTTTACATTTAAATTTCAATTCATGGCTCTATAGCGCAATGGATAGCGCATTGGACTTCTAAATTCAATTCATATATTAGATGGAATCATATATTAGGTCAAAAATGCCAAATATCAGCATTTTCATATGGTTCAACTTAATGACTTATTTCTCAGCACAGGTAAAGTAGTCGATCTTGTTTATTTTTTTCTTAATGGCTACCCAGGTCCTAATACTATTTGATGTATAAACTACTTTTTCTCTAACAACTTTTAAACAAAACCAAATATGATAAATATTTAGGTAAATTTCTGTTTTTTCTGACCTGTCTATTCATATTTCTAATACATTCTATTTTTATAATTATGAATGTTTATAAAAATTATAACTATTATAAAGCATCCCTCATTATAACTATTATAAAGCATATTCCTACATATGTATCATTGCAAATGAACTTAAGAATCAACTGGTCAATTTCTCCCGTTCTCCATTAAAAAAAACACACAACACAAAACCATTTGCATTGTGATTCAATTTGCACTAAATTTGTATAGATTATTATTGGGAAACTGATATCCTTATAAAACTGAGTCATCTTATTCAAGAAAAAATTATTCCTTTCTATATAAAAGCATTTTTTTAATTTCCCTCCAAATTATTTGTTTTCTTAATGTAGTACTTAATTCTTCTTAGATTTATTTCTGGATATTTTATTATTTTTTTTAATTGACATTATAAATGAGATCTTTCCTTTGTGAACATGTTATTATTAATATTAGTTGATTGAAAATCTATTGATGTAGATATAGTAATTTTGTAATTGACCACTTTGCATAATTTTTTAATTTATGGTAATTTGGCAATTTTCTTAAGTGGTTCAGGTTATAAGCATATCATCTACAAACAATAATGTTTGCCTCCTTTTCAGTATTTTAGTTTTCTTATTTGCATTACTTTGTACTTCTACAAAACTCAAAATAATCGCGTTAATATGTGTTCTCCTTTTCTTAACTTTGATACTAAAGAGATTATTTTATCATTTTGCCATTAAGCCCTAACTCCAGACAAGGAAAAGGAGAATGGATAAATTCTGACATCTGAGTCTCACATTCTACAAGCTTAAAATTAATTTTAAAACACTTGCCTCATATGGCTGATTTGAAAATAAAATTATGATAAATATAAAGGCCTGAGCCACTGGTAAGAATTCAATAAATATTATTCAATTCTTTCTACTGAAAAATTTTAGATGATTTAAATAATTTTAGGTATCTATTAAAGGAGAATACTATTTTATTTAAGCAAATAGTATCTGGACCCAAAATATTCAGGAATAAATAAATCATCACATATTTATTATGTTGCTTTTATGAGAAGACACCGTGAAAGCGCTGGCACTGCCATTTCCACAAAGATATCCCTACCCATTCTCTTGACTACACTGCAGCTGCCATAGACAAGGCTCTCACCACCCAAACTGCTAAGTGGCCTCCTATTTCAGTCTATTAATAATAATAGCAAGCACATTTACTGCGCTTAATATGTGCCAGCCATTGTGCTGAGTGTTTTAAGGATATTAACATTTAATTCTCATACTTTCATTCCTATTTTACAGATGAAAGAACTGAAACACAGAGTTTGAGGAACTTTCCAAGGTCTTTCAACCAGAAGTGGTCAAAGTATTATACTAACCCAAGCAGTCTGAGCCAAGGCCCATACTCATAAAAAGCATTTAATACTCACTTAAGTATAGAGCTCACACTTCTGTTCATCCATTCATTCAATATGTGGTGTTGATTCTTCCTCGTTTACATCTGTTCCCTCACTTTGCATCTCTACTTTCCTTCAGATTTCTTTATCAAGCACCCTAAAATAAGCCCTGATTAAATTCTCCTAACTGACTACAATTGTGTCCTAAAGAGTCTTCCTTCCTAACTCCTCTCTGTTCTGCATCCACCCTCATTTTATCTGAAACTACTCTGCTAAGTTTAACATGTGTTTTTTTTTAAATAGAGTTCAAGTGCAAATACCTTAATTTGGCATTTGTAAATGCCCTGTAAGTCAGATTCCAATCTATCAAGATCCCCAAAATATTTCTGTGTACTTTTTGCTTTGTCTAAGCTGAATTTTTCATCATTCCTTGAGAATACCCAACATTTTCCAAATTTTCATTCATTTTATATATTATTTCCTCTATCAAAACTGGCCTCTCCTTATCTCTTTAGAAATTCTAGGGGTTTTTTTAGGACCTTTTCAAATGTTAACTACTCCCAGGAATCCTTTCTCAAGTCCCAGGCTGAAAGCGTTTTTTTCCCTCTTCTCCCTAACCTAGCAATTTGAACTATGCTTGTCGTGTAGTTCTACTTTACAGTTAGTTATTTGTGTACATATGGTCACAGCTTGGGCAGGAGTGCTGATAAAGTATTTATAGAAGAGACTGTATTAAAGTATACTTAGGGAGGTTTTTAAGATTTGGTTGAGTTTAGATAGGCACAGAAGGGAAGCCTTATATAATAGAATGAGCTAAAGGAGAAAAATAAAGAGGTGAGACAACTAGAAGCGGAAATTTGTATGAGGGAGAAGTTGGAAATAAGGCTAAAAAGGTAAAATGGAGCCAGACTATCGAAGACATTTAATTACTTATTGAATAATTTAGCTTTGATCTTGAATGCAATGAAATACTTCTAAAGGTTTTACATTCGGGAATGGAGTGCCTATACTGGGAAGGTTAATCAGGTGCAGAGTGTGGGATGGATTTGCAAACGGGAAGACTGGAGGCATAGGGATAACAGTGGAACCAGGATGAAAATTCAATTATCATTCTGGTTAAACTTGAATCAATTCTTAGAGGTAATTGGCCAGAGTCTATTACTGTATCAAAGAAATTGTCCCAAAGCAGTTACTTAACAGCAAGATCTTGGAAGTCAAAAGGACACTATTCCTCTTGGCAAACTAAGTATTTTATAATCAAGTTTTCTCTAACAGCAAGGAGAGTCTCTGGGCTGGAACCTATGAATAAAGGCCTACACTTCCGCAGTTATCTCTTTTCCTTCTAATCCCTGCAAACACATTTCTGAATATCCTTAGTGGGGAAATGGAACCAATATTTGTAGAGCGATTATTAGATTTTACCTTTAATCTTTACAACAAGACTACAATTTAGATATTATTTTCCCTGTTTTACAGTTGTGGCACAGGAATCTCAAAGACATCAGGTAATTTACCCATGATCATATAACTGATATGTAGCAAGAACAAGAATTTGATTGCAGGTCTGGCTGCTAAAAATCTTATCCCCTTTCAAATGTGCAGTCTCCTCTAAAATATGGGCTTCTCTTAGACAAATTAGTTACGTAGTATGTCTGATAGAACTTTAATAAGAAGTTCTGCATGAGACTGATTGTAGTGAAATGAGCCCATTATTAACAATTTAACAAGAGCCCTTACTCATTACTTGTAGAATTAAAGAATGAGTAAATTAGTTGTCTCTGCAGTGGTTTTCTTCCTTATGAATAAAGGAAAATATTGGCACTTCACTCATTTTTTAAAAAATTCCTTTCAGTAATTCACCTTCAAAAATCTGAATAATTTATTTTCACCCCAACTTTTAAAGATGAAATTTGGCACAGTGAGTAGCGCAATGTTTTATGAAGCCTCAGAGAACCGCAAAATTACTAAAAATATTTTACAGTATAGTAAAATATTTACATATTTTAACCAAATATATAGTTGACTTCTGTAGTAGTCAGCCTCCAAGATGGCTGCAAGGGATCCTTGCTTTCTGTCATTCAGGTCCTTGTGAAATCTCTTATCACACTGTATGAAAACTGGTCTGTGTGACCAACAGAATAAGGAAAGTACGTAATTCCATGACTGTAGGTCATAGGAACATTGTGTATTCTGCCTCTCTCTCTAGAATCACTTTCTCTGGAGAAAGCCAGCCGCCACATAATGAGAAGCCCACGTGGTGAGGAGCTGAGGTTTCCTGCTAACCGCCACATCAGTGAGCTTAGGAGTAGATCCTTCAGCCTAGGCAAGCATTCAAAGGACGATGTCCCTACTGATGTTTGGACTGTAACCTCATGAGAGATGCTGAGCCAATCTACACAGCAGCTATTGCAAAATTCCCAACCTACAAAAAGTTTCCAATTGGCCTCCTAGATATGCTTGAATTTCTGGAAACACAGCCTTGTTGGATGTTAGCCAGGAATATTATAAGGCTGAAGAATACTGGTTAATGCTTCAGACTAGTTGTGTGTGCGCACATGCACGGGACTGGCAACATAACTTGCAGGACCTGGTACAAAATGAAAGTATGAGCCCCCTTGTTCAAAAATGATTAAAAATTTCAAAATGGCAACAGAGAGCATTAAATCAGGCATGGAACATGGTTACTGAACACGGAGCCCTATCTGACTGCACAGGTCACCTGCCCATGAGCAGGCCCTGTGTGCGTATGTGCTAAACAGCCATAGCTAATATTGACTTCCCAGGTATCAGGCACTCCACAAACATATTCTAAATTAATCCTCACACAACTTTATGAGATAGGCTCTATAATTATCCCCATTTCAAATGAGGAAAATAAAGCTTAGAGGTGTTCGTTAACTTGCTCAAGCTCAAACACGTATTAAATGACAAAACTGAGATTCAAACTAAGCCTAGAAATCCTTGAGTCCAGACTTATCATCGCCACATTAAATTACTTTAAGGACAGTGTTTTGGTTACTATTGCAGCATAAAAATTACGCTTAAATTTAGCAGCTAAAATAACCATTTTATTTTGCTCATATTTTACAGGGCTCTCACCTAGGCAAGTCTCACTTGTCTCTCATGCAGTTATAGCAATATTTTGGCTACGGCTGTCGTCATCTGAAGGTTTAACTGGGTTGGGCATCCAAGACAGATCTACACATATGGCTGTCAGTTGATGCTAGCTGTTGGCCAGGAATGGGTTGTCAGCCAGAGCATCCACACATGGACCCCCAGCATCGCAGTCTCATAGTAACTGGACTTCTTCCATGATGGTCCTTTCTCCCAGACTGAGTATCCCAAGAGGACCACTCAAAATCTACAAGGTCTTTTTTGATTTAACCTCAGAAGTTACACAGTGTCACTTCTGTTACATTCTGTTGGTTATAAATGAATAAGTATGTCCATATTTAAGGGGAAAGAACATAAACTCCACATTTCAATGAGAAAAGTATAAAAGGATTTGTGGGTATATTAAATCTACCACAGAAATTAATTGGATAGTTATTTGAATTCGATGTATCTGAAATTTGCATCCACTAAACATGTGCTTAATTTAATGAAACTTAAAATACGCTGGATCATTGCTTATAAGTGCAGCTGAGATTTTATGATTAACTAATTGTTGTGTATAACATTTGATAGAAGAAAAATTAAACTCACAATACTTGTTGATTTTATTAGTTGATTAAGGAAGTCTAATTTATAAGCATACATGTAGCATACCTTTATCATGGGGGTCACGATTTAACTTTGAGTCTAACCCTTATATTCAATATTTAAATATAAAAGCAAAAAAAGTATAGCTTGCATTAATAAAGATATTAGTGATAATTGCTACATATATTTATCATTTCTTCTTATATTAAGAGGTTGTATTTGTATTTTTGAGGGGAAATTAATATTTTGCACCCAATTTCCAGCATGTAAGGTTTTTTCCACACACCACCAAGCAATTATCTGACACAGCTGGGGATTCTACAATTCTTTCAATTCTGACACTATCTACCCAGAGATAATGTCAAATCTCAGAGGTTAAGAGCTCAGTCCCACAAGACTGTGTCCTCCCTACCCCACACACTTTAGACACTAGTGGAAAGGCGAGGTTACAACCTGGGCTTCTGACTAACAAGCTATAGGCTATAATTCACAGGTTACAATGAACCCCTATTCAGCTGAGATTATTTGCTAGAGTAACTCACAGAACTCAGAGAAACATGTTACTTACCAGATCCTTAGTTTATTAGAAAAGGATATATAACTCAGGAACAGCTAAATATAAGATACGCATAGCACAAAGTATGGGGAAGGAGCACACAGCTTCCATGGTCTCTGAATGGGCCACTCTCCCCAAATCTCCATGTGTTCACTAACCTGGAAGATCTTCCAAACCCTGTCCTTTTGGGGTTTTACAAGGTTTCATTACATAGGTATGATTGATTAAAGCACTGGCCATTGGTGACTGAACTCAATTTGCAACCCCTATTCCCTCGCGGGAGGTCAGGGGATGGGATTGAAAGTTCCAGCGCTCTAATCACATGATTGGTTACTTTGGCACCCAGACCAATAGGTTACCTAGGGGTTTTCCAAAAGTCACCTCATTAACATAACAAAAGACAACTTGATCACTCTCAGATTCTAAGGTTTTAGGAGCTCTGTGCCAGGAACCAGAGAAAGACCGAATATATATTACTATAAATCACAATATCACACCACTATTTTTAAAACTGTGAAAAACTTAACAATTGTTCAAAATTGCATATGTGTATGAGAGAAAGAGGAAGGAAGAGACAAACAGGCAGAGAGAGAAACAAACAAAGATTAAAAACAAAAGATTTGGATCAGGAGTTGGCAAAATATGCAGGCCACACTATACAGACCTGTCGTGCGGGGAGGCCTGCGGGGTCTCTGCTCCCGCTCCCCATACAAGAACGCAGGATATGGTGAGGCCAAAAAGGAACACCCACGGAGCCATAGGCAGGGGAGTCATACCACTACGGTCTCACTGGAGGCTGGGTTCACTGAACGTGCGACCTGCTGTTCGTTTTGTCTGCAACCCACCGACGACTCTCTTTCACTCTCCTCTCCTCTCCTCGGCTCTCCTCCGCAGCCGCAGCCGTTATATTAGCGGCTAATTGGCTAACTGGCTACAGCTGACGGCCAATCAGCCACAGCTGACGGCCATCTACTACCCGAGCCAGCACTCCTCCACGTGAGGCCGAGAGCCTGGAAACTACTCTCTGGGGCTCTGTCCCCACAAGACCAAATCTAGCCTGTACCTGTTTTTATATGGCTTTCAAAATATGAATGTGTTATTATATTTTTAAGTCTTTTTTAAAAACTGAAAAGAAAGATATTTAATGATGTGAAAATTGAGGAAATTGAAATTTTAATGTCTGTAAATGGAGTTTTACTGGAGCACAGCAAGCTCACTGTCATGTGGGCTGTCATGTGGGGTCTCTGGTCCCACTCCCCACATAAGAACACAGGAAATGAAGCCAAAAAGGAACACCCATGGAGCCATATGTAGGGGAGTCATACCATTATAGTCTCACTGGAGGCTGGATTCACACGACATGCTACCTGCTGTCTGCTTTCCTGCCAACTGACCGACTCTCCTCGCTAGCTGCAATCCACCGTGCTAACTGCAGCCCTTGCTTGCTAGCTGAGCCACCATCTTCTTGCTAGCCCCCATTTGCTTCTAGCGTAGCCACAGCAGTTATATTAGTGGCCAATGGCTCACTGGTTGCAGCTGATGGCCAACTAGCCACAGCTGATGGCCATCCAATCACAGTTGATGGCCATTTACTACCTGAGCCAGCACCTTTCCACGTGAGGCCAAGAGCCTGGAAACTGCTCTCTGGGGCTCTGTCCCCACATTTGCCCTGCACCTCTATGTCACTCTGACAATGTAAAGCTGCAAATGCAAACATACTTCTTCAATAACCATAATTTAATTTTCCCAACTTACAAATCAGAGGCTTGTAAACAGAATTTTCGTGAATGTGTGTGCAACTGTGGGGGCAGAGCCCCAGAAAGTAGTTTACAGGCTCTCGGCCTCATGTGGAGGGGTGCTGGCTCGGGTAGTAGATGGCCATCAGCTGCGACTGGTTGGCCGTCAGCTGTAGCCATTGAGCCATTAGCCACTAATATAACTGCTGCAGCTACGAAGGAGAGCCGAGGAGAGTGGAGGAGAGTGAAAGAGAGTCGTCGGTGGGTTGCAGACAAAACGGACAGCAGGTCACACGTCCAGTGAACCCAGCCTCCAGTGAGACTATAGTGGTATGACTCCCCTACCTATGGCTCCGTGGGTGTTCCTTTTTGGCCTCACCATATCCTGCGTTATGTGGGGAGCGGGACCAGAGACCCTGCAGGTCTCCCCGCACGACAGCAACAGATGTGAAAATTCAGAGAGAATAAAGCTGGGGATTATTTTTTTCCATTTTACTCTTTTATTTATTTAGTACTGCAGTGTAAATTATTAAAGAGATAGGTGCTCCTTGTGACATACTTTCTATTGTTCTTTTAGTTGTCACCAGCATAGGATCAATGGGCTGGCAGGTATCTCAACCACAAACTGCAATTTCAACCAGGAACTCCAGTGTTCTACCTTAAATGACATTTCAATTTTATTTCCTATGGAAAATCAATCATTCAACACCATGTCAGGGGTGGTTGTTCAATCCATGTGTAGACGTAATTACCCAGGGGAAGTAACAGACTAGGGACAGAGTCTACATGTCTTCCGGGTTCGCACATGGGTGGGAGCCCCAACAGCTGGGGTACGGACAGGGATGAGCATAATTGACCCTCCAGCTACAGAGCATGGAGCCAAGAGGTTTCCAAAATACAATGCCCAGGTGGGAGAACTAGATCAATTGCTTCCTGATGCAAGACACCTGCAGCTGCCAAAAATGTTTACACTAACTCTAATCAAACTTTTAACATCTAACTTTCAGTTATGAAGAAATACAGAAAAAGGAGAATAATGGGTATCATGAAGAAAAGTCTAACGAAATCAGAGTATGAGATTTTCTATAGTAAAAATGGCCTGCTGTCATGGAAAACATAATAGGAGAGGGTAGAGGGAGAAAGAGGTAGGGTAAGGGTGAATCAATACGTAGTTAGTTTGCAGTTTGATCCACCCTGATATTCAGCTGTTTCCTCTTTGTTTCTCCCCCTCACTGATTGACATAAGAACTCTGCTGTGTTCCCCTTCTCAAGGCTACACATACCTCGTTAATCCATTTAATCAGCAGTATCCTAACCTGATAAGAGCAATTTCTTAATTGTCAGGTACTTGGAAACCCGAACCCATTTTTTCAGCTCTCTAGTAGTTTTTCCTGGTGACACATAAAGCCCCAGGCCACAGTGGCCAATCCTGTTTTATCTTAAAACAGACCAGACCCCAGGAAGCGAAGTCAACCCTCGAACCTGCCTGATCAACTCCCCCTTTCTTTTGTTCTTCTTCTGTACCTAAAAAAACCTTCTGACCAATCTAGGAATGGAGAGATAGCTTTGGACAGGAATCCGCCATCCTCCCAAAATGCTGGCATTCTGAATAAACCTACTTTTCTTTCCACCAACTTTGTCTCTTTTGATTGTTTCATTTGTTTGTGTAAAGAATAATCATGGTCATATCTTAATTTTAAAACTACAATTAGATTTTCTGAGAGAAAATTGGGGAAATTTGAATATGGACAACATATTAAATGATATCAGGGATTTGCTGCTAAATCTAGTTGATGAGATTATGTGGGAGAATGTCCTTTTTTAATTCTTATATTAGAAATGTATACTTCAATGTTTAGGTAAATTCTTCCAGATGTATAATTTACTTTAAACCAATTTAGCCCTTGTTAGACGAGTATATAAAGGTGAAGCAATATCAACGTGTAAGTAGTAGTTATATGTGTGTTAATTGTACTTTTTTGTATGATTGAAGCATTTATAACAAAATGTTTTTTAAAAAATTATTTCTGGGCAAAGAGGGGGATAAACCATACAGATGCTTTATCAAAACGTTGACCTAAGAATTAACACTAGAATGACAGAATCCAGCTATGCCACACACAAAAAAAGAAAAGAAAAAATAGGGCAGAGCGAGCAGGTTTGGAAAAGAAAGTGGAAGGCAGAAGGCATGACCTAGAGTGATGTCCTGAGATACTTGCACACAAGCAGGTGGTCCTTATTACTTGGCACAGGAGCTTGTAATGTAACAGGCATGTGCACACACAAAACTGAACGTCTGCAGCCTCACCCTCTTTCCTTTGTTTGCAAATTTCAGCTTATTCCACTACTGCTCTTCTTGAAAACCGTTCAAGACTGTACTGATTTTTTACATAAGTCTTTAGTGATTCATGGCCATTGTCTTTTGAAAATATTTTAAACACCATCAAAAGGCTCTGTGAACAGCAGCATCACTGTCCTCATTTCTTTCCATCACTTTTGACTCCCATGGATCTTTTCCTTTCACTTTTGGAATTTTGTTTTTGGGTAGCTTTCACACTTTGGGTATTTTGTTTTTCTTCCTATAATTTTAGGCTACATCAGAATGTCCGCCTCAGCTCTTATTCGGATTCTGTCATCCTAAAGCCAAGACATCTGCCTCTGCCCACCGTTCCTCTTCTAGCACAAGGACTTGGAGGGCAGCAGTCCTTCCTCCCCAAGTTCCAGAACTTCCAATTCATTGACCAATTCTTCCTTACGCCCAAGAACTCGATTCACAGTAGCAGCTTCCAAGTTACTAACTCTAATTTCTGAAAAATTAAATAGCATACAAAAGAAATACAGCATTTAGCTTTGGCTGCTACTTACCTCAGCTGATTCAGCAGAAATATGAACACGTGAATTCCCTAAAACTCATTTTGCCTCTGTTATTCATATAAAGAAGAAGACTTCCTTTCCCTCCACTTGGCCACTTTGTCCTCACTTAAATGTTCTACTTCTATCCTCGTTTTTCGCAGGCATTTCTTTATAACATACTTCATTACTCCATCTTATATCCTCCCCAACTTTGCCAAAGGTTCCCCCAAAATGAGGACTACAGTCAGAATTAGAGAACAGAGTTCTGATTCCCCATGCAAGCTAACTCCACTATGTCATACTTACTGCTTTTCCTTTTAACCAGCAAGGAAAATCAGGTTGGTGAGAGAGAGACTTGCATTAAAAAGAGGCTATTAACTCCTATTAGTAAGAAAGGGGAAGGATAGATGTAATCAACCATCTCCTCTAAGGAGTGAGGTTTAGGAACGGTGAATTACACCTCAGCCTCTAGTAGAGCAACCTTGCTGGAAATAAGTCAATGAAGAGAATGAGGAAAGGGGGTGGGCAAAACTAAAAGAGAACTGAGCCTTAATCACAGAGGTGACTGCTGTGTGGTAGGACCGAATCTCAATGTGTCCCCTTGGCTTTTTGCTGTGACTGAATCACAGTAGCATTCAAGTCACTGTCTTTTTAAATAGAGTCACTATTATCACATTAAAATGCCACTCAAGTCCATCCAAGGGGTGATGCCCAGCATAGAAGAATATCCTGACCCGGGACCAGGACTGGTCCTACTTTTTACTCGTTTTCAAATGCACCTGCGATATGCAGGAATCTATTTTTTAAAGCCTGTGTGTTAGAACTGCTTATATTAGATTAAGTTACACGTGTAGGTTAAGGGAGATTCTCCATAGATGCCCTTTTTCATCTAAGGACAAATTTCATATGCTTCAACCTATAGAAGAGAAGACGAGACAAGCATTTTAGGGAGAGTACTGAAACATGCCATTCATGAGGCTGTGGAAGAAGAGATCATGTAGCTACTCTGAGTGAGTTTAAAACATTAGGTTCAGATGAAATCTAACTTGAGGTAGTAAGACATTTAGAAAAATGATCTCAGAGCCAGGTTAGTGATTTGGAGAAGTCCTAAAAAAGAGAGGATCCAGATAGCCAGAAATGGTAATGTTCAGAAACAAAAAGGAAAGAATATGGAAGATACAGCAGTGGATACTTGGCAAAATCTAAAGATTGAATAATTGATCATTATACAGTTAGTTTGTGAACATCTGTAAAATACTTTAGCAAGCAGTGATTGCTAAAGCATTTGTATATTTTGAGGCAATAGCCAAATCATAGTTAACAGTAAAACAAGACAGAAGACACAAATTAGAAACAATAAATCGGGAAAATTGAATACAAAATTTTAATTATTTCCAGATAATATAACTGTATAATCAGATAATTACAGAGAATCAATTGAAAATGCATTTGAATTCACAAGACAGTTCAGTAAATTAGCTCAATAAAAGATACGTAAGATAAACCAATAGTATTTCTATGTTTTGCCAACCACCATTAGAAATTTTAATGGAGGCAAATTCAGAAACATGGCACCTGGCTGGTAATGCATGAATTGGTGTTGTTCAGTGTCCAAAGAAAATAGCTAAGAAAATTCAGAAAAAGATGAACACTCTTAACAATGCTGCAAAATAGGACTATATATAGTCTAACCTATTGTGGGAATTGGAGAAAACTGGCACTGGTACCAGAAACTATGGAGATCAAATAGCTGCTACTGTGGCCAAGTTATATATATATACTTTACATTCTTCATCTTTTATATTTGAGCAGTCAAGAAACATTGCTTCATTTTTTTTACCTGAAAAATTAAAAAAAAAACATTAACATCAAGCATCTTTTAAAATTAAAGGTTAAAAACTAGTAAAATTTAAAACAATGTACAATTTGAAAATAATTTAAAGAGAAACAAAAATAACAACAACAACAAAGGTCATCCACATAGCAAAAAGATAGATATAAAAGAAGGGGGGGGGGGATGAGCAGTGGGAGGATGGGGAGGAAGAATAAATCAAAAATAGAAAATGTAAAACAATATGGAAGCAGTAGGCAAAACACTCAATTATGGAGATATATGAAAATGGGTTAAAGAAGAAGTCTCCAGTCATGAACCTTAAACAAAGTATAACCACACAGTATCTGTAAGAATCACACGTAAGAAAATGTGACATAAAAAAAGTTAAAAAACTTAAGCATGTGAAAATGTTTATCAAACAAACAGAAAAAAGAATGCAAAAATTAAACATTAATATCAAAGTCATGCAAGTACAAAGATAATTAGTAAGTGAAAGAATAAAATATGAAAAGTAGTAAGAAAAAACTAACTAGCACAAACTGTAATGTATTATATCAAAGCAATAAAAAGTATAAGAGTAATGCTTTTTAGAAAATACAAGGAGAAACTAACAGAAACACAATCTAATGGGAGACAACGAACTACTTAGTATTTGATTGATCAGTTAGGAAAAAAATAGAAAATCTGAATAGGGTAATAAGATAGGTCAAACTTTAGATCCACAAATAATTTTTTTAAAGTACATAGTTCACATTTACCAGAAGAAAAAGCTTCCTTTGTTCATTCAATAAATATTAATTGTAACCTATATGCCAGACAACCCTAGTAGCCTGACCCAAAGATGGTGCCATCAAGTGGAAGTTTATAAAGAAAACTCCAGGACACCCCCAAAAGTGCAACTGTTTTAACTATACTCTCTGATCACAATGTAACAAAACTAGAAATACACACACACACACACACACACACACACACACACACACACAATGTTCTAAGTACTACTGGAGAGAATTTACATCAAAACTGCCATTAATAATACTTAGAAATGAATGGCAATAAAACGTTATATATTAAAAACTTATGGGGTATAGGCAAAATTTAACTCAGGTGTCAATCCACGGTTTTAAATTATTTCATTATTAGGTAGGAAATATAACTCAATAGCCAAAATATTCAACTCCAGATAAAAAAGTAAAACAGAGTATAAGTAAAATAAGTTTTATGAACATGTAGAAAATCAAGCGTCTCTCCTCTTACCCTAACAACCAAAACAAACCAAATAAGCTGCAAAATCTTAATTTTTTAGCCAACAAGAAATCTGCGGATACAAGAAACATAAATAAATCCATTTGAGAAATGAAAAGGACCTTCGTGGAAGAGACCACAGCGGCTTACATTCCAGGCATAGTGACAAGAATGAGGACAAATGCACCACTGATGGTTTTAAGGAGGAATGAAGAGAACTTGCAACAAACGTTTAACCACCATATGGAATTACATACTGGAATTCAAAGGAGCCACAGCCACAAAGTGTTATCTGCACCCACATGACAACCCTTTCCCATAGTTCTCCACCTGGTATAGAGGCAATGCCCCAGCAACTAAAAAAGCTGGCAGTCAGATTAAGAACAGAAAGATCACCCATTGTTAGGAAAGCTGGTGGTTCACCTGTAAAGCACTGAGAAATTTCTGGAATTTCTCTAAGTATGAGGTTAATTGGGGGACAAAGAGGGTTTTTTGTTTTTTTGGGTTTTGTTTTTGTTTTGTTTTTAATAGATGTCCTCAAATTGAAGAAATTCCCTCTTTGGTTTGCTGGGAATTTATTTTATTATGAATGAAGGTTGAATTTTCATATATTTTTCTGCACCAATTTAGATAATACAGTTGGCATCAGAAGTGAAATTCTCTAGAGTGACCCTGATGCACTAAAACATGGTGAAAGCATTACTTGGGAAAAGGATGAAGGGACAAAGAGTGATAAACCTTTAATGCCTAGATAGCTACCAAGTCACCTGTAGAATGAGACAGCAGGTGCTCTGCCATCAGTTACTAGAGGCAAAAGTTACTGATGAATTTTAGAAATACCATGCTTCCCCAAAAATAAGACCTAGCCAGACCGTCAGCTCTAATGCATCTTTTGGAGCAAAAATTAATACAAGACTTGGCCTTAATTTACTATAAGACCCGATATACTATACTAATACTATACTATACTATACTATACTATACTATACTATACTATACTATATATATAATATATATAATAAATATAATATAATATAATTAATATAATATAATATAATATAATATAATATAATATAATATAATATAATACCAGGTCTTATATTAATTTTTGCTCCAAAAGACACATTAGAGCTGATTGTCTGGCTAGGTCTTATTTGGGGGGAAACACGGTAGCAGACCCAACTCCCAAGAACACATACAGAAATGTAAAATCATGACAAACAAGCTAAACATAACATCTCTTATTTTATCTTTAATAGCTAAAATCAAAGTAAAGCAATGTTGGGGTGGATTCTGGTGCTACATTAAGCTCAGATTTTGGCCTGTCCCAGGTACAACCTCAAGCTTTATAGCCATCACCAAAAAGGAAAATTACGCTGGAAAAACAAACAACACTTCAATACCATCTGGTCACCAAAAAGGTAGTGCAGGTTGTGGGGGACAAAAAACCCCACTGAAACAGGGGAGTATAATGTGAAGGAATTGTCTCATTTTGTGAATCGATATCATCGGCTTCCTGAAGAGGCTTTACTAAATGGATTGTGAGAGTGACTAATTTAGATGCAGTTTTTTTGTTTGTTTTTTATTTTTGTTGTTTTTTTGTTTTTTTCGTTTTGTTTTGTTTTGTATGTTGCAGAATGGACGAGTATGTCTGGGGTGATGCAAGACCAATAGCTCACTACTGAATGATCACAGATGACTGTACAGTTTCCCCAGGGGAATGGCCCTGAACATAGCTGGCAAGCAGACCACGTCAGGCCACTACTGGCAGCCTTGGGAGGCTATAAATAGGTCCTGACAGAAATAGACACTTATTCTGGATAGAGATTTGCATACCTGGTGCTAGATGCAAAGTCTCGAAACACTTTAAAAGGACTGGGAAAGAACTTGACTAATTTGGACCACCACATTCCATTCCTTTAGAACAAGGAACACAGTTTATAGCCAACAGTATGAGGACAATCTAATGATGATTCTTACAATGTAGAAATGGGTTCCAAGTCTGCATTGTCAGTGTTTGGAATTTGTTTATGATGAACTGTTACATAACTATGATGAAGGCATAATACGCTATTTTATTAACTGGAACACTTACTTCATTTTTATATAATCCTTCACTTTATTGCTTTTATATTCATCTTTAAGTCCTCATAAATTGTATGTTCTCTATAAACTACCTGGTGTCTACAAAAATAGCACACAGCAAATCCACACAAATCTGTAAAGATAATGTTGATGACAATGATTGATATGTGTATAAAAAGTATACAACGTTAAGTAAAACTTAATTTCCATTCCATTATAAAAGAATGTCTAGGGAAAATTAGAACAAAAGAAGAAAATGTAAGAGAAAGAAATTAATTATAGAAATTTCTAAAAGCAAGATTTAAAAAAAAAGGGAAAGGAAGAAAGAAATCACTTAACAAAACTGTTCAGGAAAACATGTAATAAGAAACAAGAAATGCTTAAGGCAATGATGCTGCAGCAATTATATCCACATCCCTTTCTACTGGACACTTCAAGAAGTCTCAACTCACATGGCGGGAGACCTCCTTCTTAAAGGTTGGTTTACTTATTGTCTTAGCCTTTTTTCTTTTAAAATTACTCAACTCTCCATCAATGGTATTAAAGCAAAATGCTAACATGGACAAGAAATTGATTGTTGTAAGAATTTGTTTTATGAATGGGTTACTTGATTATTTTGACTGAATATGGGCTAATAATGGGCCTTGCCATGTTATAGTAATTCATTAATGACAGACATTCATTCCTTTATATTCATCAAATGCCCCCATTTTGTACATTTTCCCCATAACGGTAGTGATGGAAGAAGTACCACAGAAAATACAGGCCTCTCCCAGGTCAAGAGCATCCACGGATATAGCCACCTGTGTTAAAGCTGGCAAGGATATGAGTTTATCTGGTTGAATTTCCTCCTTTGAATACAGGAGAAATTTCAACTCCACTGAGACTCACCTGAAATCACACAGGTGGTTAACTGCAGATCTAGTGTGAAGTCCCAATCTTCTCACCAGTTTTTCTACTCCCTACTCTTTCTACACTTCTTAATCCAGATATCCTATATCAAACAGGGAATCAATTTATATTTGTCAGGTTTCTACAGAGAAACATAATCAGTAGAATGGGTATATACACAGAAAGATATTTATTATAAAATAATTGGTTCACATGATTATGAAATTGGGCAAGTCTAAAATTTGCAGTGTGGACTCGTAGCCTGGAGACCCAGGGGAACTAACTGATGGTGTATATGACGTCCAGAGTTTAGAGAAATTCATACAAGAATCCTAAAGACATACCTATCTTAATAAGTCACCCAGGAAGCTTTTGTTCAAGTCTCAAAGTGTGTGGATAGGGGATGAACTTAAAGATACCAAAATGTCACCATTGTAATTCTAACCAGGATTTAATATTTAAGACAACAATGACATTATTTAAATGTAAGAATTATTATTTATTACCTTCCATTCCTATCTTCTGGTTCATTTGGGTTTCTGATCTGTATTTAAGAGCACTAAATTTACTTTGAATACAATTCAAGGATATTGCTTATTGCAAAATGATTCGAATATGAAACTAGTCTTTTTAGGGGCACCATCTGTTGTTCATGACACTTTAAATGAAGGCGATTTCAGTTGCTAAATATTCCACAGAAACATATGAAGAGAACTCAAAGGGTTTGGGTTTCTAAGAATATACAATATCCCCTAAGCATGAAATAAAACCCTTTCTTTAAAGTGTTTGCAATAACAAAGAACTGTTTAATTATATTTGATATACATAGATCTTTTCTGGAAAAGCAAAATAACACAGGAATTAGATCAAGCCTTCTGTAAAGCAAGTGGAATGATAATCAGTGATGATCTTATTTACAATCAAGTAAGGACAGAAACAAACGGAGGGAAAGCAACTTGCCAAAATTAAGTGGTTCTGAAAAGGCTAACTGATGTGTTCCCCTTTACTTAAAACATAAATGAGTCAATTGTGCAAGGACAGAGTTGAGCTTTGGAGGGCAAGTGTTCTAATGTCATTTCTCTGGAGGAGTTAATCAGACTTCCCAAGCCTTAGCAATTCGTTTTTAAATGACTTGAACACGCTAGAACATCTCAGAGGAATAATTGATGAATACTAAGATTCTACATCCCTTGAAAATAAGAAGTTATCAGGCAAATATTTAGACATAAGAGTAACTATTAGTAATGTTTTGAGCTCCTTGGATGAAAGGTTTTCAAGAACAGCTCAGTCGGACTATTACAAAAGAATAGGAGCTGCCATCTTTTGTGAACCACTCTAATCTATAATAATCTACCCTGTCAATAAACCAGTTAAACTGTGGCTTTGTCGGAGAGCTGGGGTCAGAAAGAATTCTCGTAGATTGTCATTTTGCTCTCTACAGGGTGTGCTACATATCATTTTAAAATGATATGCTGTGTTCAATATTTTATATGACTGAAGGATAACTCTAGACTTGGATTTATTGCCACACATACTTGCAGCTAAATCATATAATATTACTTCAAACACTATTTTAAGTGATCAGCTAGCATAACTGATGATTAACTCTTTTATATATAAATTCATTTGGTCTCATTTGTCATTTACTACTTTATTGTTTTACAGTTATCTAAAATATTTTATACCTGGAAAATTCTTTGACATCTTTACATACAATGTAATTCTGTTGGAGTTTGATAACTGAAAAAGAAAACTTGCTCTTGTTTTGAAAAATTATTTTAAGATTTTGTTTTGTTTTTACCTTGAAGTTGCTATGATTTGGTAAAAAGCTCTTTGTTTTGGGACAAAAACCAATGCTATCTTATTGTAAACACTTGTTTTCAATATGGCTAAGAAAAAAAAATCAGGACAGATATAATTTCTTACATTTATATCTGAATTACTGATATCTTGTGCAAATATCAATTCATCCTGAATTTCAGTTAAAATTGTATTTAATTGTCCCCAACTTTCCTCACAGTGACTAAATACTTAAACTTCAACAATAATGTTATATTCCAAAGTTTAAACCAGCAACTTCACTCAACAAAAATCAATGACATGCTATCCAAGACATGTATCATTTAGTACATAGAGAACTCAATAAGCCAATAGTTTTCTTATTCAAAAGAAAGAAGAAAATTATCTAATATGGGCAATGATTACATAATGATTACAGAAAACATTTATCTTTTTTGAAATAAAAATATTAACTGACAAGAATATGAGGACAGAGTTGTTCACAAAACATGTTGTTTTTTCCTTTTCTTTTCTGAAAATGTTTTGACAGTTAAGCAATGTAATTAAGTGAAGCAAGACCTGGGTTTGTAAGTATAGAGACTGATATTCTATTTATTTTCTCAAAACTTTAATGGAGCCTCTTGATGTGATATGGGACCCACCAACTAATTACTATAGCTTCTAACCTTACACTCAAGTTTAGTCAGGCATTGTGATTGCTGTGTTAAAATAGAAACTAAATGACTCAAAGTAATTCTGCACAATTATTTTGTGTAACATCTGCACAATAAATAAGGCATTATATTTTGGTATATAGGATCAGATGGCAGTAGATTATGATTAATAAAATATCATAAGGTTCTATACGAATAATATACATTGATCAAATACATGATTGCCTACTGGACATTTACCTATGAATAACCTCTGGAAGCACTGTGTGTATGTAATATTATATCTCAAGTAGATATAAATCAAGAAGAAAGGTGATCCAGGAAGCAGAGGAGCCAGGTATTTGTGTCTCTCTCACTCAAGTGAAGATAAAGTCCATGTAACCTAAGGTAAATTAATGAGTGTCTAGTTCTCATCCCCCTTTCCCACCTCCATAAAATAAAAATGATTACACACGCCAAGGATCACAGAAATGCCAAATGATAATCTTGTTCATCTACACTCTAAATCTCGAACAAAATACCCCATGTAAACTGCATTAAGCTAACTTTACTTTTCAATGTCAATTTTATGTCTATTTAGAGTTACTCTGTGGGGAAAAGTTCTATAGCAAACAGGCTGAAATGATGAAGTCTCTGTAAACTACACTACAGTGGGGAAGTAGTCTCAAGAGTGGAGATGGATCATGTTGTATATACCATAAATTTCCAAATTTGTTTGTCAATTATATCTCAATAAAGCTGGGGGACAAAAGGTAAAAAATGTAGAAGAAAGAGCTAAAGACAAATAAAGCTCCAGGCCTACTATGTTTATATAATTTTAATGGATTGCACATAAAGAGTAATGTGATGGGAATTGTATAAAAGAATAGAACATGGGAGATTTATCAGAAAAACGAATTAAAGGTTTCCAGGAATATAACACATTAAATTGTGCTAACAGTGACAGTAATGATTAAAATGAAATCAAATTAAGTACTTAAAATATGAAGAAACATTAAATCTTCAGGTAAAAGCATAATATCTTTGTAATTGCCAAGTCTGTGACCAAGATTTTCAAGACAATTTCTGTTCTCGTGACTAGGTTTATAGACTGCTTTTATAGCCACTGCTAACTTCCACATATAGTAAGTAAATCATCCACCAAATTACCTATCATCCCTTCATGAATTTATCTGTTTTTCAGCTAACAGCACGTACTACATGGCTGGCTGAATTAAATTCTGATTAGGAATATTATGAAATCTCTTAACATAATTCATCATTTGAAAATTTCAAATGTGCTCTCTCAGAGGATTCTACAAAATTAACACCTATGTTGAACTTAACTATAAATTATTTAATTTCTAAAATAGCGTATAAATATTAGAAAGGAGGAAGCAAATGTATCTTTATTTGCAGATGGCATGAGTTGAAATGCCAAGTATGTGGGTCATGTGTTCACCCTCTAGACAAATCACTGTCCCTTAGAGGGGAGTGAAGAACTGTCAATGGTCCAGCTTGAACCACATGCCTATTCCAGTGAGTACCTATTTGGAAGCTCTATAAGAACACTATGGATTAAATAGAATCAGTTCTCCTAAGGAAGGAAAGAATTTTTAGCAGAAGGCAGGGAAAAGGAATGCTAGACAATTGAAAAAAAAGAAAAAATGGCTATCTTATTGGATTACTATGAGCTTTAAATAAGACTACAAACTTAAAGTACTTAGCACAGTATCTAATATATAATAAGTTCTCATAAAATGTTAATTATTAAAGTAGAGACCATCTTGCCCTTTTCAGATGCTCCTACTTTTGACTAAGAAGTAAAAATGACTGCCTTTTCTTTAAAAAAATATCGAGAAGGCAGGATTTCTGATCAATACTGCAGAGTAGGTAAATGCTGTGCTTGCCTCCTCTCATGACCACATCAAAATTACAACTAAACTACAGAATAATCACTATTGAGAATCACCTGAAGTTTAGTTGAACAGAAGTTTTAAAACTAAGGACATACATAAAAAGTCACATCAAGACTGGTAGGAGGATCTATCCGGAGAAATCCAAAACTCCAATTCAAAAATCTTTATGCACTCCTATGTTTATTGCAGCACTATACACAATAGCCAAGACCTGGAAACAACCGAAATGCCCATCAGTAGATGACTGGATTAAGAAACTGTGGTATATTTATACAATGGAGTATTACGCAGCCATAAAGAAGAAAGAAATCTTACCATTTGCAACAACATGGATGGACCTAGAGAATATTATGTTAAGTGAAATAAGTCAGAAAGAGAAAGACAAATACCATATGATCTCACTTATATGCGGAATCTAAAGAAAAGAATAAGTGAATGAACTAATCAGAGACAGTTTTGGAAACATGGAGGAAAAACAGAGGGTTGCTAGAAGGGCGGGGGGGTGGGGATAAGGGGAAGGTGAGAGGTTTTGAAAAATAGTCGGTAACCACAAGATGGTCATGGGGGTTTGAAAATTAATTTGGGGAACATACAGAGGGATAGTGGATGGGGGGAGGGGGGTCCACACAGTGTGAGGGATATAAATGATAAACGTCTAAGTTTTGCTTTGTCTTGTGCACCTGAAACTAATTAAAAAAAAAAAATTAAAAAAAAATTAAAAAATGGAAAGGAAATGGAAAAAAAAAAAAAAAAGACTGGTAGGAGGGACAGAGATGAGAAGTGGGCTTGTCCCACACCCACAAGTGGCAGTTAAAATCGTGAGGGATATCTAGGCTACAGAGGTCCCCCCTGAGGAACAGGGGATCCCAGCCCCACACCAGGCTCCCCAGCCCAGAGTTCCAGTGCTTGGAAGAGAAGTCCCCATAATTTCTGGTTGTGAAAACCAGCAGACATTGTGGCTGAGTGAGATGGAGGGCTGCTGGAGTCCCAAGTATTCTTTCTAAAGGACCCACACATGGACTCACTCACTGACAGATTTACTAGCTTTGAGCTCCAGCACAGGCTCAGCAGCTTGAAAGGTGCCAGGGACATACGGGGAGGAACTGAATGGTCTGGGCTCAGGGCGAGGGCTGGAGGGGGAGCTTTCCCCCAGACAGAAGTGCTGGCAGAAGCCATTCTTCCTTTGTTGTCTTCCCAACCCCCAGCATGCATACCCAAGCAGCCGCGGTTTCTGATTCTCCATTAACCTAGCTAACACACTTCACCATAGTGATTCTGTGAAACTCCATCCCACTAAACTTGTGGGCTCACTCAAGCCACTTTCAGTGGCTTCTCCATATAAACAGCCTGTCTTGGCTCATGTTGCAGACTTTCCTAAAATCTCTGAAAGATTCACAAACCCCAAACAAGCAGTATCTGGCCTCGGCATGACCTGTACCTCTTGCTGAGGGTCCCCAAGCTCTCCATTGCTAGCAGCCAACCTTGGTTCACGATTTGACCTCCCCGGGCACCTCCAAGTCCAGCACAGGTGGCAGCCACTTGTGGATTGCATTGTGGCTCATGCCAAGTGTTCCCTGTCATGGCACAGGTGGAGGTTAAACTTGGCCTGTGGCAGGGCGCCTCCCAGGAGGCCCCAAGGCCAGCATGCCCAGTGGTTGGCTTCTGACACTGCCACTTCATCAGACAGCACACCCAAAGTGCACACAGGGCAGGCACCAGAGCCCTGTTAAAGCAAATACTGTTCCATTGGGTCAGCCTCTGCACCACAGCTCTTCCACTGTAGTCATGGCCAGTCCTCACAACCAATCAGCCTGAGGGTCAATCCCTCCCAATGATGTGCAAACAGTAACCAAGGTTCAACTACAACAGGAGGGCACACACAAGGGACACACCTGGAGCACCCAGCTCAGGTGACCAGGGAGACTGTGCCACTGGGTCCCACAGGACACCTACTACATGAGGTTACTCCACTAAGACTGGAAGACACAGCAGCCCTACCTAATACACAGAAACAAACACAGGGAGGCAGTCAAAATGGGGAGACAAAGAAAAATGTCCCAAATGAAAGAACAAACAAAGCTCCAGAAAAAGAATTAAACAAAATGGAGACAAGCAGTTTACCAGATGCAGAGTGCCAAACACTGGTTATAAGGATGATCAATGACCTCAGTGAGAACTTAAACAAAGAGATAGGAAACATTAAAGAGAGAAAGAGAGAGAAAGATAGAAAACAAAAAAAAAAGTCAGAAATGAAGACTATAATAACTGAAATAAAGCATGCATTAGAGGTAATCAATAGTACATTAGTTGAAGCAGAGGATTAATTTAGCAATTTTGGAAGACAAGATAGCAGAAAGCACCCAATCAGAACTGCAAAAAGAAAAAAAGAAAAAAAGATAATTAATGAGAATAGTTTAAGAGCCTCTGGGACAACATCAAGTGTACCAACATTAGCATAATAAGGATACCAGAAGGAGAAGAGAGAGAGACCAAGGACTTAAAAACCTATTAGAAGAAATAATGACAGAAAACTTACCTAGCCTAGTGAAGGAAATAGACATACAAGCCCAGGAAGTATAAGGTCTTAAATAAGATTAAGCCAAAGAGGTCCACACCAAGATACAACATAATTAAAATGCCAAAGGTTAAAGACAAACAATTTTAAAAGCAGCAAGAGAAAAGCAGTTAGTTACATACAAGAGAGCTCCCATAAGACTGTCAGCTGATTTCTCAACAGAAATTTTACAGGTCAGAAGGGACTGGCACAAAATATTCAAAGTGATGAAAAGCAAATACATATAACCAGCATTATTCTACCCAGCAAAGTTATAATTTAGAATGGAAGGACAGATAAAGAACTTCCCAGACAAGAAAAAGCTAAAGGCGTTCATAACCACTAAAGTAGTATCTCAGGAAATATTAAAGGATCTTCTTTAAGAAGAAAATAAATAAATAAATAAAAATATGAATAATAAAATGGCAATGACTACATACTTATCAACAATCACTTTAAATGTAAATGAATTGAAGGCTCCAATTAAAAGACATAAGGTGTAGGAAGACATATGCTTCCTACAAGAGACCCATTTCAGACTGAAAGACACACACAGGCTGAAAGTAAAGGGATGGAAAAAGATATTTCATGAAAAAAGAAATAAGCAAAAAAAATCTGCAGTAGCAATACTTATACCAGACAAAATAGACTTTAAAACAAAAGCTATATTAAGAGACAAAGAAAACCCAGTAATTCCATGTCTGAGTATTTATCTGAAGGAATCCAAAACGCTAATTCAAAAAGACATATGCATCTACATGTTCATTGCAGCATTATTTAAAATAGCTAAGATATGGAGCAACCTAAGTGTCCATCAATAGACAAAGATAAAAAGTGGTACACATATACAATAGAATATTACTCAGCCATAAAAAATAATGAAATTTTGCCATCTTCAACAACATAAATGCACCTAGGGGTATTATGCTAAGTGAAATAAGTCAGACAGAGAAGATTACTCATTGACCACGGATTTCTACATTCAAATATAATTTAGGATACTTTTTTAATGTGCCAATCCAACAACACCAAAGTGACATTTACATACAGAGAAAAATAGTTTGAATTTGCACAGGTAGTATGACTACCCTTGAATAACGTATGAATAGGATAGAAGAATGATTATTAACAAAGAATAGTTATGAGGCTATACGAAATCCATTTTTGTGGGGGGAGGGGGGAAATAGTGTGCTTTTCCAGGACCCATGAACTCCAAGTCAAGTCGTTTTCCTTCCATCTAGTTGTGGAGGGTGCAGCTCAGCTCCAAGTCCAGTCACCATTTTCAATCTTAGTTGGAGGGGGCACAGCCCACCATACCAGGAGGGAATTGAACTGGCAACATTGTTAAGAGCTCACGCTCTAACCAACTGAGCCATCCATCCGCCACACTGGCAGCTCAGCGGCAGCTCTTTGTCTTTAGTCTAATTGTGGAGGGCAGAGCTCACTGGCCTGTGTGGGAATTGAACCGGTAATCCTGTTGTTAAGAGCTCATGCTCTAACCGCCCATAAAATCCTTTTGATGAGCTACCAGGAACGCACCAAAAATGCAAGTTATTTCTTCTGATGTCATGGATGGATGCTATGTTAATTCCATAATTTTCATTTTTACATATACTAGAAAGAAAGAAAAATGTTGATTCTTCTTTGCTTACCGTGTTTCCCGGAAATAAGACCTAGCCGGACAATCAGCTCTAATGCGTCTTTTGGAGCAAAAATTAATATAAGATCCAGTCTTATTTTACTATAATATAAGACTGGGTATAATGTAATGTAATGTCATATCATATCATATATCATACCATACCATACCATACCATATCATATCATATCATATCATATCAGGTCTTATGTTAATTTTTGCTCCAAAAGATGCATTAGAGCTGAAAATAAGACCATCTAGGTCTTTTTTTCAGGGAAACACGGTAGTAGGAGAACGGCTGCCTAAGAATTAGAACTATGTTAGCAAAATATAACTTTAAATCTTATTTCAAGACCTTTGCAAAATTTTGAGTATAGTTAGCAGGAATGTTCTTGAGAGTAAGAGAGATCGAGATCTTACTAACATGCAAAGGTCAAGGAAAGATATACACAATCTTAAGAAATCCCCAAGGTAGGAGTGGCAAGAAATTGTAAGAATAGTGGTTTTAGGTTATTTTCTGTTATCTGCTATGTTGTTGACTGCCACCATGATTTCAAAAGCTCTATTAAAATGTTCTTTATGTTGAAGTGATGCATTGGGAGGGACATGGTCACTCAATGGCAAAGTCAACAGCAGATTCAAAAGGGATATAACAAGCAGGGATCAAGAATTCAACATGAAATCGCACAAAGAGATGGCTGAGAGAGAGAAAGAGAGAGAGAGAGAGAGAGAGAGAGAGAGAGAGAGAGAGAGAGAGATAAAGACCTTCCCCATTTATCTGGAACCTCCTAGCTACCACTCAATGGCCAAACTTTGAAGTTACCGGTATGCTTGCATACAAATATATGACTGGACTGCCCACTATTTTCAGACAGACCATTTAATTTTTCCATGCATCATTAATTGTTTGAGTCACTGAAGTTTTTCAGTCACTGATATTCTTGCTTATTAATTATAGATTAATATTAGTCTATCTTCATCAATTAAACCTGCCTAGGGTTATTGGTTAACTCCATAATGTTAGGAGTGTTTATGAGCTATACCTTCTCAATAACTAGATTTTAGAGTTTAGGATTTACAAGTGTTGTAGCTTAATACAGAATTATCCATTATCCTGGTTCTACAAGCAATATGAATCTAATACCTCAACAAAATTATATGTATGCATTAAAATAACAATGTTTTCCCTTCCAGAAGTGGAAAGAGAGTAGATGAGTCCCAGGCTTACTTGCCCAGCCTAAGGAGAACTCTGCAAAAAATTTGAAGAACCATTGGCCTACGAGATACCTTCAAATTCGTGCTCTCAACTGAGAATAAAGCTATTATTTTCTTGCATGATGAAGAAGTCACAATAGGGCAAGCCTCTGTTTGAACCATCATTTTCTAACTGGTCCTTTCATAATGCCAGGCAAATTTTATATATGACACAGATTGAAAAGAGAAGAATTACAGCCATCACTATATTGAATAAACTAGATCTATTGCCTGAACTCTTCTCCCTCTATTAGTTATAAAGGCATACCAGATCCAATTTAAGATTATCTTTCATGATCCAATTGTAATAATAAGAACCATTTACACTGTACATTTGGTGATTGTCATGTCACTCTCATGTAAAATTACATTTTCTCTTAGAGATAAATTGTTGAAAACTAAAGGCAGTGATCGCTCACCTCCAAATGCCTGTTGTCCCTCAAATTCCCTTCACATAGTTTCCTGGTAACCAAAAGGCACAAGATAAAGGTGAAATTGTTACCTAATTTCTCAAATCCACGTTTAATATTAAATAATAGAGAATCTGTAACCCTGATCTTAGACTCCCCACATTAATCAACCAGACAGTAATATAGTGGAAAGGGAGGTAAAATATATCTTCTTCATTTGTATTCTTTTCAGATTAACATTTAGAGCATATGGCCACCATGGTAATAAGCTAAAATAGTCAAAAGAGATGTGAGATGGTTCAGATAATTAATTCATGTCTCTCAACTACAGATGTAACATTTTAAAGGTTTCCATTACAGAGTACAAGAGAACTATAACCTAGGATCACACTGGAGCATGCATTTTGTGAGTACAAATTCAGAAAGTACAATTATGAAAAAAAACTAATGAAAGGAAAGTAGGTTTAAACATGATAACATCACGAGGCATAACAAAAGTATACCATGTTACTATTACTCCCCTAAAGAAAGACGTTAAAATAGAAAGAATGATCCTGTGTTGGCAACCCCACCCTGGCTAAGCAGCCTGTCTCTGAAAGGCCAGCCCCTGGGCCCTCCTAAAGTCAGAACGAGCTGATGCACGTCAGCAAAACAGACTGGACCGTCTAACTGTAGATTATCGCCTCTGGGAAAAAACAGTGGAGGGGAAGCTCTTGGTTTTCATAAGAAAATTTAGGTTCTGACTTATCACTGAAGGGGGTCATAAAACATGGGGTCACCCTGAGCAAAAGGGTTATGCTTTCAAACCACTTCAACTGAGAAGGATAATTTCTTCTGATTATACACAGGTCAAGGATTTTGTTCTGAGTATCCTAATGTTTTCTGGGCAAGCTTAACTTCTCGAGGTCCAGGTTGGCATGTGTCAGGGGATAACAGTGACACATCTGCTTCACCAACTTCCTAACCCTATCTGTGCCTGGTGCTCTTTTCTGTCCCAGCCAATGAATGTGCTGGTATCTCAAAACTGCAGGATTTGCTGAGCATACCTAAAGAGCCCCGCATCGTAGCCCCACAGGGATTTGCCCTAACTTGAATAACTTATATGTCATTTTTATTTCTGATTATTAATGCAATGAGGAGAGCTAAATTTTTAAAGCAATTCACAAAATTGTGACTGCTCAGCCTTCTTTCCTAACCAATGACAAAGCAAGAGTAGTGAACACAGGAAATACTAAAGGTTTTGTGTGTAAGTTTGTAGGGTAGGATTTTTAAATATCCAGTAAAGTCAATCAGAAAATAAAAATTACTGTTTATGGCTGTGAGAAAATTAGAAAAGACTAAATCCCGTGAAAAATACAAATTTTCCAAAATCTTCAGTTAGTCAGAAACTCAAGTTGTGTTGGATTGCAGTTCTACTGACTTCCTTAGATGTTTTCTGAATGCTTATAGCAATTTGGCTTATATTAAGCTTTTACCATCCTAAGATTGCTAAAGAGAGATGGGAAGACTATATTTCTTAGTTCTTGGTTTGGTTTTATGATGGATAACTTTTTTTTTTTTATTACTTCAAATCATTTCACAGAACTTTAATCCCATTTTGAAGGAAAAGAAATAGATGTTGATGGTGCTTTTGAAATTAGGAGTAAGCTGCCAGTAACCTTGATGTCAGGTAGTGGAGCAAGTGATAAAATAATGAAATGAGAGGACACCTTATGGTGAACAAGGTAAATCCCAGTCCTCTCCACCAGAATCCATTAAAAGATCAATTTGTTCATTGATTTCTTTGCTTGTATAAAAATAAAAGAAAGGTCTCTTTCACTCTAAATCTAACTTAGAAATTACATTATGTTGGTCTATTGCTATTGTCCTTAATTAGTTAAGAAGTGTTATCCTGAGTTATTACAATTACTATAAGCTATTAAAGACATGGAGTTGGTCCTGCTGATATACCTGTTGTTTTGACTCAATAGGAATTCTAAAAAGAATTATCTTATACTTGATAGTTGTCCATTATGGGCATTCAGAAATTTTAACATCTCTATATTTTCATTGAAAATATCCTCCAAATAAATCTAAATCCAATTCATTTTTAGTCATCCAGAAATGTTATTTTCCATATTTTTCTTATGAAGATTATTTCCTTTTATTTTTATCAGCAACAATTGTTTTGGTGCCCTCACCTTGTTTTTTAAAATTTTACTTACCTTCTGTACATAAATTGCTTTCTTCGGGTTTATATAACACTTTTTGTTTTTGTAGTAAGAACACTTAATATGAGATCTATCCTCCTAATAAATCTTAAGTGTATAACAGATTATTGTTGACTGTAGGTACAATGTTGCATAGCAGAGCTCTAGAGCTTTCTCATCTTGCTTAACTGAAACATTATTCCTGTTGCTTAGTAACTCCCTATGCACCAATTATTGATGTCAGGCATCTGTGAGAATTTCAATTAAAAGTGTATTGATCAAATCCAAATCCCCATATTCTCTTATGACATTCTTAAGATTATTCACCTTAAATATATATTTTCCTAAATGTTTATTTGATATCCAAAATTTAACCAAAGTTTCAGAACTTAATATGGATATCATTTCAGAATTGCTTTAAGGTAACTCTGAACATTTCAGTTAATTAATATTCACTTTTATTGTTGTATATATTTATATCATCTTATTTTTTTCTTTCTAGTTTTGGTTTGGTACCTTTTTCAGAGAAATTTACAACCATTTTGGGATTCATTAACTACTTTCTCCAAATAGGACTTCCTGCCATTAAAGTTCCCCCACTATAGGTTAAGGGCAGGACTGAATTTGTTCTCTCTTGGAAAAGAAGCTTTTTCTTCCTGAAGCTCATTTCATCTGATTGGGAGATAGGAGGTCCTCCTAGACTTACTATATAAACTTTAAAAACCAGAAATCTGACCTGATCTTATACATAGTCTGACAATAGATATTAAGGTGAAACATATTTATAACATATGCATGTACCAGCAAAATAAAGGATCCTTATTGTGACAGAAACGTTCTGTATTTTGACTGCATCAATGACAATAGCCTGGGTGTGACATTGTAATATAGTCATACAAGATGGTACCAATGGAGGAAGCTACTTAAAGGGTACGTAGGATCCCTCTACTTCTTACAACTATATGTGAATTAACAATTACCTCAAAATAAAATAAACGTCATGCTTCTAAAGTGTTCACTTACTGTGTTTCCCCGAAAATAGGACCTAACTGAAAAATAAGCCCTAATATGATTTTTAGGATGACATCCCCTGAACATAAGCCCTAATGCGTCTTTTGGAGCAAAAATTAACATAAGACCAGTCTTATTTTCGTGCAAACACAGTAATCCCTCTCTGCCCTTCTGTGGAAGTTGGCAGACATGGAGAAAATCTCCCTGAGGTGTCCCAAATCCAATTTTCTCCAGGATAAAGCACTGTACTTGATTTTCTCTTACATTTTGAGTCAGAGATTTCTCTTGCATTTGGGCTCTGGAGTCCTAGTCTCAGTTTTGCCAGTAAATTAATGATCTAAGTCATATTACTTTACTTCCTTGGACCTCAGTTTTCTCATATAAAATGAGGGACTGAGCTAGATATCTTTTAAATTTCTTTCATACTCTAAAATTCTATAATTCCGGGTACATGGAACTAGTGGCTAAGTAATTTTGAAGAAAATTATAGTAACTTTGACACATTATCAGAAGTGAGTCCTTAAGTAGGACATCTAACAACAAAGTTAATACCTTGATCTTGAGATTACTATGCTAAGCAAAATAAGTCAGACAGAAAAAGTAGAGGACCATATGATTTCACTGATATGTGGTATACAGAACTGAAAACAACAAAAGAACAACAAAACCTCATAGACACAGACACTAGTGTAGTGGTTACCAGAGAGTAAGGGGGGTGGGAGATGGTAGATGAAGGTAAAGGGGATCAAATATTAATATATGGTGATGAAGAGAACTGACCCTGGGTGGTAAACACACAATGTGATATATAGATGATGTATCACAGAATTGTACACCTTAAATCAATGTAACTTTGCTAATAATTGTCACCCCACTAAACTTTAATTTTAAAAAAAGTCCATACCTTGGACTCTTCAGGTATTTGTTGCCACACAGCAGCCTACCCGTCTGTCCCCTCGCACCTGCCCCTAAAGGAGAGTCTGTGAGACAGATCCTTTCAGAGACTTTGCTTCACCTTTGTGCTTACACCTTATAACTCCCTGTTTGGCCCCAGAAATATGGCTGGCTAGTCAAAGATGGGTACGACTCCCCACGGGGTGGGGGTGGGGGCAACCCAAGCCAGACACAGCACGTGGGGACCATCTGGGAAACTCATGGGGTTGACAGAGGTGGGCACAGCCCCCCACCTTCCCCCGGCTAAGTAGAGCTTCTGCCTCTGTGGCTGCACTCCTTCCCACAACCTGCAGGGGAAGTGACTCAGTGATGTGCTCTCCATCTATTCATATGCATAAAGGTTTTATCCCTTGGTGAAGTACCTATCCTGGGACTTAGCTGCCTGTAGGTAAGGGTGATTGGCTTAAATCAGTTTCCCATTGTAATGTATGGGATTCACAGATCTTGAGATTGACAAGCTTTACTTCTTTTACTTCCACACCTAACTAATAAAAGCCATGTGCTGGCACAATTCGGGGCTCAGTCCTTGAGGCTGCAGTCCCTTGGCCCCGCTTGCACTCTATTCTCGTCAACTGTCCTTCTTAACCTTATGCCACCCTCCTCGCTTCCCACAACTCTTGTCGTGCTGGATGCGACAGGTATTGATCAACAATGGAAAGCTTTGAGTAGAAAGAAAGAGCACTTCAGGAATCCTTGAACAATTCAGTCTCCAGTTGTCAACTACGCATTATTCTTCCCATACTCCTCCCATTTTGTAACAACCTAGGTGACCTCTAACTCAACATTAATACTTTTCAAATGTACATATTAACGTTACTTCTTGATGTAAAAATTTTGAACCAGGATCTCCTTAAGAGGGAGCTCTGTGATGACTGAGTGTCTTACTATCCTTTCACATTCTCAAGAATATACCTCATGATGGAAAACTGTTTGACTTAGTCATTCCTAAACTCCATACAGTGTAAAAGCAAATTCAGATCAGTTGTAAAAATGCATCCATGTAGTTACTTTAATGTTTTGCTTTCAGTTTTTGTTAAAGATTGAAAAACGAAAAACAAAGACCACTTGAAAACCATTACTGAATATTCTTTTAAAACCTTTTTAAAGAGATTGTCTTTACGTTGTTCAGGTTCCTCTGCAAAGGATTCATGCAGATTCAGCACAAATAGGGATATATCCTTGGAGAATTTAGAACCAGGAAAAAGCTTACTTCTAAAGAATTTATGCATCGACTTTCTTCACATAATTAGAATTTATATCCTATAAAGTTTTTTACATAGTCAGTGCTGCCTAATGCTCAGATCTCAATTTAAAGCTCAAACTCGGTACTCTTAGATTAGTAGTATTAAACACTTCTTGTTATACATTTAGAAAATCTCGTAACTTACATCATATTAAGGAAAAAGATTTCTGGGTCCACACCAAGACATTCTGATTAAGCAGGTCTGGGATAAGGGCCTCGAATTTGCCTTTTTAATGAATATCCAAAATAACTATGATGCAAATAACCAATGGACCGCACATTGAGAAATATTAGCTTAATTTAAATTGTCTTCACTATTTTTGAAACTTCAAATGTGTATATTCTTATAGCAATAGCTTTATTATACACTTATTTTATTATAGATCATCTTCATTATTTTCTAGACTTAAGCATTATAAAATAATTTGTGCATCTCTGCATAAATATGAACGTATACTGGGGGAGTGCCAAAAAAATGTATACAAGTGGACACTTTGGTCAACTTTGCTCAAGCAGTAGTTCGCCGTAATCAGAAGTGTCTGGACACTGTGTGCACCTCTTATATTCTTATAGCAATAGCTTTAATAGCAACCCTAGCAGAAAATGGGCAAAGAATATGAATAAACAATGTAAAGAAAAAAATATCAAAACATTAACAAGCATTTAATGAGATGCTTAGGTTCACTGATTATCAGAGAAATGCAAATTAAAACAAAACTAACGTATCACCTTACTTTTAATACACTGGTAAACATTAAGAGGCTAGACACTGCCAAGGACTAGCAGGAAGATAATGATACAAGAATGCAGCTATTCTGAGAAAAAGCTGTCAAACTTAGCCAGCTCTTCTCTTGCCGTAAGACTTTCCAGATAGGTATACAACCATCTTTATTTTCACCAAACCACCAGGAGCTCAGTCAGTTTCAGTCTTTGCTTTCTCCTTAAATCACCTCTCTCTTGACTTAAGGGAAGGCATAAAACACCTCCTTCTCGTGTGGAAGGGTATTAGACTCCCAGCACACCAACAGTGAAAATATTATTTCAAAATCTAACCCTTGACCCTTTGGTACCCTCCCCTCAATGCCAGTGAAGGGTTACTAGGAATCACATAGCCATCTTCACGCAGTCTCCCACCATCTCCCTTGAAAATCCTGCATTATAGATTCATACTACTTCAGAATGTGGTGTATGTTGAATCAGTTTTTCAGATTTACCCTTTTACTAACTATTGCCAGTATTTACATAGGTCCAATTGAAGAAGCAGATAAAACCAAGTGAAAAGATTTGACTTGATTTCTAACTGAGAAGGAGAGTAGATTCACACTACAAGAAGTAGGTTAACTTTTACAACTCACCCAGCACCTGAATATCTTTAGGGTCCCTTCTAGTTCTGAAAGTACAAGATTCTAGGAAGATTAGAATCCAGTTATCGAAAGCCTATGGAAAAATGGCCATTGAATTTCAAGAGAAAGATAAAGAACATGATATATACTCATAGATATATACGAGGTCGGACAATTAATTTCGTGAACTCATACTAGCAAAAGTGCTACCTATCTCATTGCTGAATATCACTAAGATCACCTTTGAAGTACCCCCCTTGGGGACCTATGCACTGATGCCAGCGCCTAGTCCACCCTTCAAAGCAATTTTGGAACTCTTTCTGGAATGGCCATCAGAGCTGTCATCGTATTGCCCTTGATGTCCTGAATGTCATCAAAATGTTTCCTTTCAATATTTCCTTTATTTTCAGGTAAAGAAAGAAGTCATTGGGGGCCAGATCAGGTGACTGGGGAAGGTGTTCTAATACAGTTATTTGTTTACTGGCTGAAACCTCCCTTTGCTTTTATTCATCAGTGAGCTCCTTCAGGACCATTTTTGCACACACCTTTCTCATGCCAAGATTTTCAGTTAAGATTTTCCTGTTTCTCTATTGGTGTTCACTTGGTCAGCTATGCTTCTCATAGTCAGCCGATGATTTTGATGCATAATTCTATGAATTTTTGTAATGTTTTCGTCAGTTCTGCACGTTACTAGCCGCCCTGACCTCTCTTCCTCGATGATGCATTTTCTCCCCTCAGAAAAACGTTTAATCCATTTGTACCCTGCCCTTTTCTTCATGGCATTATCCCCATAAACTTGGACTAACATGTCCCTGATTTCACTTCCACTCTTGCCAAGTTTAACAAGAAATTTAATGTTTGTTCGTTGCTCTAATTCAAGCCCAGACAGTCTTGCGATGGCACACAAAAACACACAACAACAATCATGAACGCCACTCAGCAAGACACCGCCACACGGCAACGCCAACGCAGCTGTGAGACACTGATATACCAAGGTTATGAAACCTTACTGAGCTGTTTGTGCAGTGCTGCCAATGTAAGTGCACGGTGGCAAGTTTGTGAACGTAATTGTCAGACTTCGCGCGTGCACGTGTTAATCACTATAGTTATGTTTCTGACAATATAACTTAAAAGTGATTATACTTAACATTTTGTTAACTCATTTTTAAATAAAACTTATGAATAAATCATAATAATTTACACTTATGGATTCACCCTTAAAATTGAGAAAGTGCTATATTTCAAGTTTTTATGTAATACAGAGTATTTTTCTCCAAAGAAATGAGGTTCTTTTACTTTCAGAAAAATTGGGTGACTTTCTCTATCTTCTCAGTATATTACTAGAGGCTTGTAGAGAAGTATTTCAAAGTGTGGGCAAGACCACATGTCTCAGATGTACCTGAGTATTATTTAAGGTATGCAAATTCCTAAGCCCATCCCAGATATATGAAAGTAGACTGTCTGAGGACAGGACTTTGGGATTTTGCATTTTAAAATCTCCCCAGTATTCTTAAGCAATAAACTCACATGCTAACGTACTTAAATGCTCAATTCAAAATTGAAAACCCACTGTTTTGTAATCTGCATTTGTGAAAAGTTCCTTTTTTAATATGTACTAAATAGATTCTCTTTAAATTTATAAACATCACCTTCTACAGAAAATCAGACTGGTTTCATGTTTAGGACTATGCATTACAACTCAAGAAATATTTTATTCCCTGTGCCACCATTTTCCCCTATGAATGATATCAGTACATTATTTAAATTCACTGTGATAAATAGGATATACAGTAATTCCTTTTCTTGCCTCAGAGACGTACTGTGAGGTTAATTAAATAACAGCTGCAAAATACTTTCGGCTCCTTAGAGAAAGACATTATATAAGACATTATATTATATATGCAGCATTCTGTCCTCTCCTTTGAACACAGGGATAATTGTTCTTGAGAAATCATCCCAATGGCTGAGAAAACCACCATGACATGGCTTGGTTCACAAGCATTATTTCACAAGAGCAAATTTTTGTCACACTTGGTGTCAGACCCAGTGAACAGGATGCTTCTATTCTTTGCACAAAGACCACTGCCATCTTGTGGAATACCATGTTGTCCTTATCTTGGGCTTCTATTTCATTTGTGTGAAATGGTGACAAGATAATTTGGGTTTTCTGTTGAGGAGGATTGGTGACATACATAATTTTAGTCATCCAGAGGCTTGTTATCTGTGGTACAGGAGGGCTCTGGGAGACCACCCTGAAGGTCAGGCAGTGTTAATGGGAGGAAGAGCTTTATAAACAAGACATCTCCTGGGGCCTTTGAACTCTACTTATCTCTCAAATGAGGCTTGCCACATCAATGTGCTTTAGTGTCTCATGATAGTCTGGAATTAGGGCTAAAAAAGAGGGGGGGAAAATCATCACTGGCGATCATTAAATCCAATGATGATTGCTCTGGGAAAAATATGTCAGTCACTAAATGTTGTTTGTATTCATTTGTCAAAAGAAGAAGAGGGACTGATTACAGAAAATAAATGAAATACGACTGTGAAACAGCCCTGAAATCTATCAAGTTTGATAAATAACTGTCATATTTTGACAAACATGATGAATTTTTAAACCCATTCTACAAAGACAGGTTTTCATGAAGGAAGATTCCTTTCTAGATTTTCTCAGATTAGTTGAAAGGCTTAGATGTATACCTAGAGAAAATGCAGCAAATGTCTTTAATTTATTCCTGAGAAAAGTTTGCCTTAAGAAGTAATACTACATGAAAAAAACATAGTCTTTCCGAGCAGAAATATTGCCTTTTACTTCTATGAAGCAGGCATTCCTTCAGAACACATATATTGGGTTTTCTTTATTTGCATTTTTAAAATGTTTGTGGCTGAGTCAGCTTTAGGAAAAAAAGTAAATAGATGAAACTTGTCTTTGATGCCTTCATCTCCCCACTTTTACTCCACCCCACTTTAACTATCTTCCCTCAGCTGGGAGTTTTCTCACCTCTGTCCAGAGGCCTTAGCTGCTCTAGTCATCAGATAACTGAAATTAAAATCAATATACACTAAAGTGTTAGAGACTGAATAAGTCACTCCACTGAGCAATAGGTGCATCTCTGGATAATTATCAGTCAGTCAGTGCTTAATCCATAAGGTAGAATATCAAAAGAAAGAATCTAGAAAACTGGGCAGGAAAGAGAGTTTTTTTTTTTTTTTTTTTTCTGGAACCCAAGATTTCATTATATGGGCAGCCATCTCTTCAGCTTATTGATTTTTAAAAGTTCAAAAAACACTTGGACAAGAGTAACATCCTAAGTCCTTCAAATAAAATGTTGTCTTCTTACCCTAGCATCAAATCTTATCTCAGTACAGTTGGTACATCCAAAAGAAATAAAAGTCAACCCAAAGTATAAAAGAATAATAGATGAGTTTACTGAAATATCTTGAAGAGGCAGCAAAAAGAGGGACGAGGAATACAACACATAATACAAAGACTTTTTTTTCTATAATGTTTTGGATAGATTTTACTCTTAATTTCATGAATTAAAGCAATTAATCCCCTAAATTTTTCATCTTTGTGTTTCCAAAAGCACCCCCAGCCTTCTATTCCATTTTTCTTATGTGAGCAGAATTCTTTATGCCGCATTTCTACCCAGTGTCTTAGCCAGTACATCAGAAACCCAGAAACGACAAAGAAATCCCCTTAAAGAGTGGAGAGAGGGTCAATTATTTTGCTCCTTTAGCATGAGTAATATCACATTATCAAAAAAGAGAAATGGTCTCTGCTTGAGTACCATTTTATCCCAGCCACAGTTGGTCCTCATTCAGCGCTCTGAAGGAAATGTGTGCAAATCAGCAGTGCATGGAAGACACTTCCCTTCTTCCCTCGGGTCTAAGTACACAGTCACTGGTTGATGATGCTCGTCCTGGAGCACCATTCCCCATGCTTTGGCCTCGCAAACTCCAACTCATGCTTAAAGAGCCTCTGTTAACTCACATATGGAAATGTGTTCTCTAGCAGAGATTTCTATGAACGTCCTCCCTCACAGGCTATTTGTTTGTTTCTCACAGCAATGAAACTTTTTTTTTTTAATTTAAGATATGGGCATCTACAAGAAATCATATATTTCCACTTCCCAATTGCCTGTCAGTTGAATATGGCCATAAAACTAAGTGCTGGTCACTGATATGTGAGCTGAAATGGATGCGTTCATCTTCAGAGATGTGCTCTTCAGGGAATTCTCAAGAGTCACAACTTCCGTACTTTCCCTTTCCTGCTGGCTAGAGTGAGGATGTGGGTGGGAACCATTATGGACCACGTGGAGGAAGCAACACACTGGAGATGACAAAGGAGGAACCTAGTACCTTAATACCATAGAACCACAATACCAGCCCTGCAATATTATGCCCAGAATGTCAGGTATGAGAAAAACGATTGCATTTATTTTGAGTCTCAGCATGCAAACTCAGGAGGTCTCCATCATTTCCAATAGCACTCTGTGCAGGCTTCTCTTGAGACAGATTTCTTTGATTCAATAAATGGTAGCTTTCTTATATACAGACTGCAAATGTGGGGCAGACAGGATACCTGTTCATATCTGTATTCCAGTACCAGGTACACTGTATGTTTACAATAAATATTTGCTGGCTGGATAAATGGATGGATGGATGGACAAATAAATGAAATAGACAAATGATTGTGTGATCAGTTTGTAGTTACTCAGATTCAGATATTTTTACCTTGTAACTTAATGAAGTTTTCTAACTTGGGATTTGAGGCATACTATTTTAATTATAATAAAAAAAAGAAGTAAACTTTGTTAGAAAAAATGCTGTAATGGGTAATATGTGGTGATTTTCTAAAATGATCGATGTGAGCACAAATATATTCAATAACACTTATTTCTCAAATGGGATTATCTTCTAATCAACAGTCTCTCTTCACACAAAGTCCTAGTACCAGTACTGGTTCTGTTTTTATCTTTCTTACTTTTATCAAGTTCTTCTACTGACAGAGGTAGAAGCTCTAAATAAAACAAGCTGTAAAATTTCTCAGAAGCTACCTGTACTTACATAAATCCCATTTCTAATATACAAGGCCTCTGGACTCAAGCGTTGCTGCTATTGAACTCTTATTGTTCCTCTGTCTCCGTCCCTTTGCATTTCCACTTTCATACATTGTTCTGTACTGCTGTGTGGGAGAAACTTCCTGAGCAGTCAGAAAACCAAACTCTTCATTTATACATAACAATTTGCCCTTGGTACAGAGTATTCATCTGGGTTGAGAGGGCAATTTCACCCATTCTTTACTCCAGGAGATGTCACCTGTAATCTTCTGTTGGTGTCTGCAGACACTCCTACAGACTGCAGTTGAAGGACTCCCAGAAACAGCTCTCCTGTCTCAAGATGGCATTGGCTTGCCTCCATGGCATGGCTGGCTCCATGTTCCTGAACTTTCTGACACCAGTAATAGTATCACCCACTCTAGCTTCACGGTTTGCTGGTCTGCTCATGCGTTTGAATGTGTTTTTCCTTTGGGGTGTGGGGTTCTTGACCTTCAGTTTCCACTGATCTTTCTGTTCTCTCTCTTTTTAGCAAGTTGGGCATTATTGAGCCATAAGAATCCAGATGTAAAGCATAACAGTCAGGAGAAGTACCTCTCGGAGTATTTCTTCTACTTCATGTCCCTTCCCCATTTCCATCCCTCCCCAAGATACACACACACACACACACACACACACACACACACACGCACGCACACACACGCACATGCACATTCTCTTTCTGTGACCTTTCCCTGTCCTCATTTCAAAATCTCTCCCTTCCACAACTACTATGAGGCAAGGGTCAAATGCTTATGCTTATTTTGCAAAAGCTGCAGCTGGCATTCAAACTGCTTCTATACTTGCAGAAAAATAATTTTCAATATCTGTTCTCCTTTAACTCTTTCACAGTCTACTTAACGTGGTTAACTCCAGTTATTGAATAAGACCTATAAAACATGATCTTGTCCTTCAGAGATTTTATTCTATGAAATATATATACATGTATACATATATATATATACATATATATGTATATAAAAAAGCCCTATTCCTGTATGCAGTGTTTTTTGTTTGTTTTGTTATGACATAAGTTTATGTTTATCTGTCTACAACATGCCATAGCATTTTAACTTATTTCATTCATCACTCTCTTGGAGTTTGAAACCAAAGCCCTGGCAATACTGATTAAGTGGGGATCTGAATAAGTTATTTATTTTTTTCCTGTTTTAAATAGATAACCATTTCAGATGTGGCTCCTTCCCCTCTTTCTCTCCCGTCCCCTCTCTCTCCTTCTTCTTCTTCTTCCTCTTCTTCTTCTTCTTCTTCTTCTTCTTCTTCTTCTTCTTCTTCTTCTTCTTCTTCTTCTTCAATACATGACTTTTATTGCATCTTTAAAATATCACAAATAAGTCTGAGGGACCACTTGACATCTTGGTGTTTCTGTAGCTGGACAAATTAAATTGTATTCATCAGCCTGAACTGGCTTTTTTCAGAAGTATAGACACCATCCAAAAATTTTCTGCTATCATTGATTTTAACTGTTGTGACTTGTTGAATCAAAGCAGCTGAATTTGATAAAGTTCAATATCATTTCCTTCAGGAATTAACTTGTCTTTCTGGGCTTGAGATACTGAACAAGCAATGCCTGACCTCATCCAAACCCTGTGGATATATTTTTCACCCAAGAAATTTCGGATTTCGACAAGAGGACCACTCTCTTGAATACCGACGTTGATGAGGAAGTGAGTACACCAGCCCTTGTGTTGTATCGGAAGCCCCGGTAACACCCTTATCATGTTCTGTGCGTGACCACAGAGAGTGCGAACAGGAGCCAGCTCCTTTCCATTTCCCCTCCATTTGTTAACCCGGAGCCTTTTCTTTTTCTTTCCAAGGAGACTGAGTTCTACATGGATGTGATTGAAGTCCCTCCACGGGGTATCTCTGGGGCCTCTCCCAATAACCGTGCATCACTTCACAGTGATGTCCACGTTTTCTGGGATGTCCACCATCTGATTGCTGAGAAGGGCCTGCATCCTCACAGCAGATGCAGCAAAAAGAGCCAGACGGGGCTCATATTCGAATTCACAACTCTGTGACTGGGCAGTGCTTACCTTATATATACATCTGATGAACTGATTTTAATTTTTGCATGAGTGCCAGTGGTTTTCTTTAATCATGCACCTATAATGTACAGGATCAGCTATGAAAATACTCTATGCCCCTCATATAGAAACACTAGGAAAGCCATACAGGTATGTACTCATTTTTTCCTCAGCTAACCCACGTATTATCAGCACCAAATTCTGATAACTCAGCTTTTTTACTGCCTTTTATACAGTAATTTGTCAAACTTATAGCTTTCTTCTTCCATTGTCTATTAGCTCAGTTCAAATACTACAATTTGCTAAGCTTTACTCGATATAATCCTCTCAATTTTCCCTACTGAATTTTACGTTTCATTCCTCAAATATCCTTCAAACCTCATTCCATGCAATAGTGCTAATACATTTCAAATTGATAGGCTCCAATCCAGGAAAATAAATGGCAGGAGGTTGACTTGAGAAACTGTATTTACCCAGACCATTTATCAGAATAGTTGAAAAATAAACTGTGGGTTTGATCATTTTTTAACTTTCTTTACAGTGTACTCAAGGTAAATATCTCAGATACGTGTGCTATGATAAAGCATCTTCTCAGCTTGGGAATTATTAAATTACTTCTGTTTAGTGTCTAAGTGTATGCTAAAAGGGTATGCTAAGTGTCTTCAGAATGTTTACTTAAGACAAATATATATGACATATGCTTTCTTCTGACATAAAAATGTTTATGCACATGACACAATCAAAGGTGTAAATAACCACTTTCCATATTTTGATATTATATGAGTTAAAGTATTGTTACTTTTACCCTTTAAATAAAAACTCTTTAAATCTGGTAAAGAAATAAAATAGGCCCATATCACGGGTGCTTTGGGTTACAAGCCAAAGAGGGGCAATTGGAGGGCAGAGACACCACGCTTGGTACTTAGAAAGGTTAAAAGTGGTGAAATGGATAGCTATGAAAGACTATTTTAAAATAGATGAAATGGTTTACTTTTACTAATAACCCATTTTGAATATACGTATTTTAATTCTGAAATTATTAAATTTAATTATATCAGATGTATTTTCATTTCAAAATTGAAAGCAACAAAGTGCAAAGATCAGGAAAGGGGGTATTGTTTGCCTTTCTAAGCCGGGTACATTTTAGGCAGCAGGGCTCTCACAGAAGTGAAAAGGAAGTGGAGACCATAAGCTCTACAGACAGCAAACCAGCTGATCACATGACGGGATGATCAGATTGAGAGCTGAAACCAAACAAATGAATAATTGATAAGAATATCAAGTGAGTAAAGTAGCAGGTCAGAAAGGCACAAGCCACTAAATTATAAAGACAAGTCCTGACTGCCTAAATCTGCCTCATATGCTTTTCACCATGGTTACCTGTCATTTTTGTTTGGCATTTTTAGAATGCTTTAAATCGCTAAGGTAAATTATACATATATTCTTCATCGATCACCACTCCCCCAGCCCCTGATATGCTGATTATGCTAAACACTTTTTCTACTAAAAATAAATCTGAGTAAAATCACAAGGGAATTTCAAAATGTCCTTATATATGGTATATTCTGAGAACGGAACTGGAAACTCCATCAGGTTACTTAACAAATTCATTTATTCATTAATAAGTATTTAATGTAGAATTGATTTATTTCTATTAGCAAATGTTGTCTATGTAGCATAAGCTACATAAGTCATTTAACATAAAAAAAATCTGTATTTATTCTTCATTATTTCAGCGGGACTTAAGGTATTTTTTTTTGTTTTTGTTTTGATGTTACTATTGGCTACAGTAAAAATGAGATTGTAGCATAATAACATTTCTAGAGTTGGTTGTGTGTGTGTCTGTGTGTGTGTGTTTGTGTGTGTAGTTTTCAATTGTTTGTATTTTGGATAGTTTGTGTTTCCTCTTTATCAAAAATCTCAGAGAACTCTGCAAACACATCTGGGACTTTTGCTGATTCTTCTCTTTAGGTAAAATTACATAAATATTTTCACTTACAGCAAGTATCTCCCCAGGCTTGTTTGGTGCTGTTGTTTATAGTTTCTAACCTCCTGCAAAATACTTTTACTTTGACAGAAATATGTCTTTTCAACATGCATTAGGCAGCTGACACCATTACAAACATGCACATTATCAGAACTAATCCAAGGGTAGAAGTATCCAGTAAAGTCTTGTCGAGAAGTTCATACATTAAATTAACATTTATTGAGCACCTTCTCTGTGCCCAGCACAGAGCTAGGCAACAAGGACATGAATGTGACACCAATCAGTCTACACTTGAGAAACACAGGCTTTTATCATAGTTTGTATATATTGCGTACTTAGATGCACTTTCAATCATTCATTTAATAGGTACCTAATGATATAGTAATAAGTGCCAAGAACTGTAGGAGTCCAGAATTAAATATTGATATTGATATTGATATTGATATTAATATTTATATTCAGTCTTCTAGGTACTCACAGACTAGTAGGAGGATGTAGTTAATGTGAAATCTCTATGATAACTGCATTAAAGAAAGTATGTCAAAGATACTGCGATAACACAATAAAGATGATTAGCTTTACCCAGGGCCATCAAGGAAATTCATACAACCATTGGGCACACTTGAGGCAATACTGATAGACAAATAAGGAAAGAAGGCCTTGATTTTCTCATTTATTCAGGCAGCAAGTTTTCTACCAATGTGTCTCAATTCATCCTCAAAGAACACCAACTTCAGACCACCCACCGAATGGCTCTGTCTCTGGGCACAGTTACCACTTGGCATCTGCTGAGATGTGCAGCGAGGGTATTAATTACTGCTCACCATGTGATTAATGTAGCTGATAGTTCTTGATGAGGTCAGTGTTTTGTGGATCTTAGATTAATGATTCCAATTTGACAGACAGCAAGCCACTAAATGGTTACCAGGTGGCAAAAATATTGTGTTACCCTAGGCAGAACCGAAGAGAGTAATATAGCTAAGAAATCAGCTCATAGCAGAATTAATTACTTGAAAACAGTTTTCCCACTTTTTATCCAAATAATCTTAAACAGAAACTCTAATATTTCCCATTTTTATTTTTAGGAAACAAACTAACTTTTCAGTGTTTTCTACCAAATATCAAATTATTTGATTTTTGAAGTAAAACAGATTTTACTTCATGAAGCATGGTGTGGGATATTAGTTTTACGATGCACAGCAAATGTCTAGACTTTGGATGGAAGGGACCACATTAATGTCAAGTAATTTAACCTTACTACTTACACATTTAACCATTTAGATAGACTAAGTACATTTATGAGAAGACATTTGGCAGAAGACATTTCCTGAGATTCGTTAAAAAAAAAAAAAAAGTATATTGTCTTAAATTAAGTACCTAATTAAAAAAAGATAAAGAAACAGAAGTCAAGAGAAAATAAACTGACAGAAGGAAATTGAATGGAACAGAGTTATATTTCTGTTTCTGGTCTCGTAAGAACAGCAAAAATCCCAATGTACAACTCTCTTACATTTTTCCCAGCTCATGAGTTCATTGAGGAAGAAGCCATTCATTACTTATTCTTGTACTCCCAGCACTGAGCATAATGTCCAATATAAGGGTTGAAAAATTTGACTGAGTGGTTTACCAACCAAATCTGGAGTACAGAGTATGGAGACTTGACATGTATGCCACTGGGCACACAGGACCGCAACTTCCCATATCCAGAGTCAATCTGCAAAGAGGTAGACCATGCCCATGAATGAGTACACACAGGCATCACATGTGAGGCTACAATAAAAACAAAATTTACACTCACTCACCTTAAGGACCTTAATATTGTTCCTGAAGCAAGATGGCTGACGGTGGGTAGGACTATTTTGTGTCCCAAAGACTAGAACATTTCACCTCACAATGCTTTCTATGTGTTCCACTCAAGAACGCTGGCCTAACTTATACCCTTCTACTTATGCTTTTATTTTTATAAATAAAGCTGCTAAAGTGCTAATAAAATCTCATATTATCAGCAGAGTGACGCTTTTCAATGGTCAGTTAATCCAGTCGTTCTTCACCTAAAACCCTACAGTGACACTCCCATTTCCCTTTATCTCTTTGGTTAAAGCCAATGTTCATGTAAAATCTAGTCTCCCTAATTTCCCTGATCCCCTCTGCCCCTCTGAGTGCTGGCAGGCCTCTCCTATCTCGGCTTTTGCACTGCATTCACTGTTCCCTCATCCTGTAACCTTCTTTTCACTCCCTTTCTGTGTTCAAGTCTTGGCTCAAAGGTGACTTTCTCAATGAGGTCTGCTCCACCCACCTCATTTACAATTAGAACCTTTCTCACCCTCCCTTCCCATCCCCCTTATTGTTTTATTTTCTGCACAGCACTTACATAATGCTCTTATTTTACACACACACACACACACACACACACACACACACATTCAATTTAGGGTTGATATCACTCCACTAGAAAGTAAATTCCATAAAGACAGGCGTTTGTCTCCTTTGTTTTCTGCTGTATCCTCAGTCCTAAAGGAACACCTGACTCATAGGATACATTCATTATTGTTGAAGGAATGGATCAATCAATCAGTCATCCTGGACTTTGTACATAGGAGCTGCACAAAGGAGTAATAGAGATTAGAAAAAAGTAGAGTTTAATTTCTTATTGGGATGGAAGAGTAAGGGACCACTGAAGAAGTCAAGCTAGAAATGCTCATTCCCCAACATTTATTATAAGAGTTTTTCACAGGCATCCAATAAATGCTGTATTGGTGAGAGAAAAAAAATTAAGAAGAAATGAACCTTAGTTTGAAAGCAGTTTTGAGGTTTTTGGAACAATGATGAATGCCTATGTATAATACAAGGAAATTTACCAGCAAAGACAGACTTTAGTCAGACTTCACATGTCAAAGCTTCGGGCAGTGTCAGGACACTCCCCCACCCCCCCAGTGGCACATACATAATAAGTGAGTGCTGAAGAAGTATCATGTTTCAATCACCTGTATAAGTAACTAGTCCACAGTCTCTAACAAAACAGCTTTTCATACCCAATACATACTTGTAAATGCCTACATATATCAATATATGAAAGATTTCCTCATGTATTTTCATGATCAGTTTTGATGGTTTATGATTTTAAAAAAAAAAAAGGATATCCAGGAATAGTACATCAAATGATAACCTCATCTTATAGAAAATAAAGGTTAAATTAATAGCCATTAATGTGAGAACCTTGTTCAAAACAAATTAGGTGAGAGCCAAAAATGGCCAATTTACTCAGCAGTATGCCTAAACTGGTTCTAAACTGTGATGAATCTCCATACAGTGCTCTCTATTTCCTCATACTCAGAATGCTCTGGGCTTTTGGTGTGTAAAAATGGCACAAGAATTTAACTGAACAATTACCCATAAGAGAAAAAATTGTTTTTAAATCCCCTTGGAAACATCAAACTATTAAATCACTGTTAATTCCAAATTTGAATTAGTCATATGTCATTTAAATCCATCATGCCATTGATTGTATTGTATAATGCATCATTATTCTATGTCATTAAGAAAGAATAAAATGCCAATTATAATTATAAGATGTCATTGATTAGAGAGCTATAACCAAGGTGGCCAAATATTCTCTTTTTTTACCAAGGAAAATGTAAGAGTAAATTAATTACTTGAATAAGTTACTATTTAGTAAGAATGCTCTTGTGACCCTGTGAATTATCAAACACTACACCAAAGTCAAGAAAAATTGTGGGATATCCTAGAATGGAATAATTCTGACTTGCATGAATTGTACAGTTAATCATGAGGCACAATAAGATTTAGAAAAAAAATTAGCCTCGATATAAAAGAAATTACACTTTAGCTATAGTCTTTTTGAAAGAAATATATGCTTCCAAAAATGTAATATTGCTTCTGGACAATGTTGGCTCTTCTTAAATTCATGAAGTAATTGATTTTCTCAAATTGTTTTTAGTGGAATTCCGAGTTTTCACAAAATGGCTTTGTCTAATGAAAATATTCACCAATATGATCTTTTATATCCAATTCTTCTTCATGCTGTGCTCTAATGGGAAACTAGAAAATGTCATTCTAAAAACTGTTTTGACAAATAGCAGGTAAATCATAAAATCACATAAGCAAGATAATGTTTAAAATGGGAAAGGATTTGGCAGCCAAATAGCCAAGAAAGAAAAATGAAAACTACTAGTATGAACACTGAAAGCATTTATAGAATTTCAAGAATGCGTGACTAGATCTTTCAAAATGGGAATTATGAACAATAAGAAATGTCATACAGCAATTTCATTTTATGTAAAACTATGTAAGTAAGTGCACCATTTGATTTAATAATGAAAATATGAAAAAGACAAACTGTTAACAAAATATAGTCTGCAGTAGCTTCTTTCAGTAATAGTGTATATGTTTTAAAAGGAGAAAGTCAATAGATTTAAAAACATTATTCATCTCTTTCTCACAGCAGGGTGACTAAGCCTGCTGTCACCAAGCGTGTTACCTCATTGTTCCCTGATGGAGTTTCTTTAATGGGATGAGATGAATGCAAGTGTTTAACTATTTTAACATATCAACAACAGAAAATAAAAGCAGCTACTGAAACAAATGATGTGGCTTCCCACTAATTGAATATGTTTATGTTTTTAGACAGAAGGGCACTGATGCCTAAAATTTTTATAGTGCCATAGTAATAGGGATTAAACAACAGATTAGGTTCAATACCAAATAGGTCTCTCAAATCCTCTGCCAATCCCACATAGACAGACTAGCTTACTATATGTTAAGGAGTCTGTGTGTTAATTTTAAATGTGAACTGAATCTAAACCATGATTTCAAAAGTTCATCACTTCCTAACTACGGTTGGTCCAAATGCAGGCTATTGCCTAAATTATTAATAGGTCACCCTGCCTTGGATGTGTCTACAGTAATGAGAGTGGTCTCTAGAATCCAGAAAACCTCTGTCTGAAATGCAAGACACTTTACTAGTCTACTGCTCCTTGTGTTCTCTAAGGCACCCACAAACCAATGAGGTATCACTTGGAAAAAGTCAGAGTATTAGTCCTATAAATGAACCTCTCCAAAATTTCCATAGTTGTGGCCCCAAACTTTCCTTAAGTCCAAACGAAAGCTAAAATCCCCTTGATCCCTATTTATTTTATCTGTTTTCTTTTCTCCCCAGCCTGTTGTCTCTTTCATTGGGCTCTCTTTTCCTGAGCCTCTCAATTTTCTCATCCAATCTCACTCACTGAGAACAACTTGATAAATTTTTGCTGAGGAAGGACCTAACAAATGATTGCTTCTAGAAACATGTACATCTCAAAAAGTGATGCTAGGAAAGGATTAATATTTACTATATCACCTACAGTGGGGTCCCTGCAGATGATTTTTAGGTCCCTCTTTGGTACAAAGGACTAGGCTTACCCTCATCTACGCTTTTATTCCAAGTTGAACCATATTTCATATTTTACATGCTACAACAATGTTTCCTTTCAGCTTTCACTCTACCTATTAACAGTTCTGCATGGAAACATAAGGATTTTCCAGAATAAACAGCAAACATTTACATATATAGTTTCATAAAACTCACCTTGTTCCGTACAAAAGGAGTTTGGTATTACAGAATAATTTGCAACTCCAGTGAGTAAGTCTACAGAGTTTTGCAAACAGTTACTAAGAATGTTTTCCTTTTATCTAATCACTTTGAGCTAATGAGATTAAAATAGCATTTCATCAAGCCTGACATAAAATTTTTACTACCATATCCTTTAAAATAGGGACTGCAGCCTGAAAGCATCTAAGGACATGTGACCAAATGCAAAAAGGAAAGGAGTTTTTATGGTTTAGAATATTTTAAACTCAGGACATTGATTACAGTCTATATTTGTGGTCAAAATTTTCCTTTTAAATAGTGATAATAGGCCCCAATTTGTAGCCACAATTTTGGATTTTCAGGATGGAAAGAAGGAAAGAAAGGAGGGAGGATGAATGAAAAGGAGGAAGGGGAAAGAGAGAAGTTTGGAGAAGGGGGGAGTGATGGCTTTCTGTTCTAGAACAAAATATCTCCATTCTGAATATCAAAACTGGCCAAGACAACAAACCCCACTGTTGAAATACACACTAGGGCATGAGGCAACAACCAAGGTTTCTCCATTGATACGACTTTGCCATGAGATTAAGCTCGATGTTATCAGCCCTAGATACACGCTAGAATCCCTGGGGGAGGTCGAAAGCTATGCTGATGCCCTGGAGCTACCCCTGAGATTTTGACGGAATTGGCCTGGGGTGCAGGATGAGCATCAGAAGATTTAAAAGCTACCCAAGTGACGTACAGATACACACCGCTCATTAAAAGACAGAAGACAGAGCTATTCCAGACACCTGTTTGAGCTGACTAAGCTTGATAGAGCCCCAGCTCACGAGATGTTTCACCTCCTGTTCAATCTTCATAGCCTTCCCCACATTTACTCAATGAAATGGGGGACAATAGTGGATCGCAGTCTTACCTAGCAGCCCTCTGACCCCCTAATCAATTCATTCTCTCTCCTCCTGGCCCCGGGTTCTGACTCACGCTGCACTAGAGAAGGAGACACGCAGCCTAGCCAATAAACGACCGCCGCTGCTTGGATCTTTCTTTGCCCAGAGCAGAACCAGAAACTGCCTTTCAGTAATGCGCGGACGGCGCAGGAATGCCACTGCCATCTGGAGGCCTTCCTGGGCGTCTCACACCTCTTCCTAAAATGACATGTGAATAACTAATCATATTCTCCCACTTCATTTGTATACTAGAAACAGGCTTAAATATTCCCCCGCATGTGGGGGAGGGAGGTGTGTGTATGTGGGTGTGTGTGGGGGGAGCTCCGTGGTAACCGGCAGAACTGGAAGGCAGAGCCAGCCCTCCCTATATGTCAAATGGAACACATTAGCCTTCAAAATTTTTTCACCCACCTGTCTGCCTTCAAAGAGAGGTTAGCCCAAATGGGATGAGTTTTGTTACCAGGAAAGATCTAACACAGCGGTTTTCAACCTCTGTGTGCATTAGAAATCACCCGGAGGGGTTGTGGAAATCCAGATAGCTGGGTCCCACATCCTGAGTTTCTGATTCAGCGGATCTGGCTTTGGGCTTGAGAATTTGCATTTCTAATAAATTCCTACATGATGTGGGTGGTCCAGTGACTGCACTTTGAGAGCCACTGGACAAACTGGCAAAGATTAATTTTGAACACTAATAAATCCATCAGTCCTAAATCAGTTGAAGAGACAAGACTGGGCGAAATATTCATATACTGGGGCAGTGACCAGAATCAAAAAAAGATGATGTCACTATGAGATTGTTCCTAGTTATCAGTGGAGTAGCGTAAGGGAACCAAAAGCTACCAGCAAAGAAGTGCTCTGGGTGATGACTGGACAAAATTGCCTCTTCATTGTTTTGCCTCGTGTCCTCTGGGAAACACTGTGTGCTCTCTTACCTAAATACCAAATTATCCTAATCCATTTAGTTTATTTGGGTGCAGACCTGATTCGCAAACCAAATGACAAGCTGCAACAGATTTCAAACGGAGGGTTTATAGGCTTACAGTTGCTCAAGATATATTGGTTTGCATTCCAACATCGCCATCTAGTGGAACTTTGTTTTACATCACACAGCCTAAAATGGAGGTGGTTTACTTTTGACAGGAAGAGGGCCACATCATTTGCTAATTGTGATACAACTGAGAAAAGAGAAGGGCAAGTAAACAAAACACTGAACTGTGACTATGGCAAAGACTGTTGCCATCATATATGATATGCTTTCTGAAAACAGAACAAAACCATTAGCTGAGGAACTTGCAAAACACAGAAATAGCTTTTCTAGAGAAGTCTAGTAAGAATAGATAGTGGAAATGGGAGAACTATATCAAAACATTATGTTCATGTGCTGTGTTTATGTGCTAAAGCCTCAAATTTCCTCATAGTAACTGATAATGAATTATATGAAACATTTTTTAAAGTTCATATTCTATACAAAAGTACAATGATTCATATAACCACACACCTTATAAACAGTTAAATAAATTGAAATGTCTATTCTCTACTACAGTCTCCAGGAAGAAATAGAGTAAAGAGGAAAAGAGAGATGATGCAAAGCATTGCTGCTAACTCTGAGAAGGGATCAGAAAGGAAAAAATTCATGTTAAAATCTCCTTCATTGGCCACAAAATGTTACGTGCAAAATTCTCTCCTAGGTGAGCTGATAAGTTAAGGGCCAAGATTTGCTGAATGTAAGTTAAACATTAAGAAGAAGCAATTTTATTTTTATAATCACTGTCCCACACATGATTGGTTGACTGCTGCTTTCCTGCCTCTGAGTATCTCAGGCAGATTCCATCCCGTTGATGTCTGATCATTTTCATGATTCATAAAAATAAAATTTTAACTAGCCCAGGCTAGTGAAACTGATGACCCACAAGGGTCTGGCCTGACCCTGTTCCTCTGACTCCAATGTCATGAAGCCAACTTGTTAGAAATGCAAATTCTCAGGCCCAAGTCCAGAGGAAAAGTCCTCTCAACATCTGTCACATGAGATTCAATGCAGGGTTTCCCCTTCTGTTGTTCAATTATGGCTTAGCAATAACACACAACTGCCTTGATACTTCAATGCTTGGTCCCAAATTATTCCTCAGATATTTTTATAAATATTGTTGATAAAATTTTACCTAGCCCATAATTCCTACCCCAAGTAAGATTTCAGTATGTCCGGAATTTTTAAATTACATATGAGAAAATATATGTAATTCTATAGAGAACCCCTGAATATATTATATTTCAGTACCTTCAACTAAGATTTTATTAAATTGTGTTTCTATTTCTTTTATCAAGAATCCTTGTTCTAATAAATCTTCATTGAATTGTGTATGTACTCAGAGCTATGCTGTGAATGAAGGATAAGTATTCTCGGTCAGGTTCCCAAGAGGCAGACTCTGAGATGATGATTTATGAGCAAGTGATTTATTAAGAAGGTGCTCCCAGGAGAAATCAGGAAGGGAGCAAGGAAAGCAGAACAGGGAGGAAGGCCTCTCAAGGATGTGTTTCAGATGCAGTCCCATGGAGGGTAGCCTCAACTTGATCCCACAGGGAATTCTGAAATGTGTCTAAACTGGAAGCAAAGGAAGCTGGGCTTCATATTCACACGCATATTGTTCAGAGAAAAGGAGCCCGAGGCTGGCCCAATAAGCAGAGTTCCTCAATGCTGGCCACTGGAATCAAAACCATGCCAAGGCTGCACGAGGGGTGAACAGATGGGCAAAATGGGTATGAGGGGATCTGGGTAGAGCACCAACAGTCTCTACTTCCATCAGCATAAAACGTGTTTCTTTTCCATTGGCATATTACATTCTAGGTGAGTAACAAACAAACAAACAAACAAAAAATTGGATACCAGTTTTAAACCAAATATAGCGAAGTGCAAATTTATGGTACAGCTGGAACATGTTGCAGCAAACCAAAAGCAGTGGTTGCCAAACTTTGCTGCACATTGAAATGACCCGGGGATTTAAAATTAACCGATGCCTGACTCCCATCCGTAGGCGTTCTGATTTATTTGGTATGGGGTGCAATCTATACATAGGAATTTTTGAAAGCCACTCCCCACCGCTAGATGATTCTAATCTTTAGGAAAGGTTGTGAAGCTCTGATCCAAGGCAAGAGAGACCAGTGTGAATTGTTTTCATTTGGAAAGAGACATCATGAAAGGGTGACATTTGAAGGGTCTTGAAAGATGGTTAAAATTGAAGTATCAAGAAATAAAAGGGGCAGACATTCCTGGAAAGAGATGCAGCATAAGTTCAAAGACAAACATTAGCATGACTAATAAAGAAAATAAGAAAACCAACTTGAAAAGTTCTGAGACTAGTGAAAAATAAGGTTTTATAGATAAAGTGAATCTCTATTACAGTTGACCCAGAAGTCAAGCGAATTCTTTTGAGTTTGACCCAGTGGGCAACCACTGTAGATTTTTGACGAGAGGAGTGAAATGATAAAAGTCATGTACAAAGAAAAATATCCCAGCAACAATACAGAAGACAGATTCAAACTGCAAGCGACTTGAGCTTCTAAGGTCTGCTGAGAGGCCATGCCAGTAATCCTGGTATTTGATAGGGTCTTCACTAGGGCAGTAGCTGTCAGAATTGAAAGAAAAGCACAAATAAGGAAAGTTATTTTAAAGAAAAGAAAGGTCTTGGAGCTTGGATTTAAAAGCCAAAAAAAGGAAGGAATTAAAGATAAGTCCAAACTGAACAGGTGATTGGAAGTATTAACTGATGTGTTTTCTCCACATGTGTGCTAACCCTCTGACCCACCTTCAATTGGGCTGGGGGACATGAAGGAGGCTTTGCTCTTTCTGGCATGTCAAAGACGGATAAGAAAAAAACAGAACAAAACAAAACAAAATCCTTTGCTTTGAATTAAAATAAATAACAATAATAATACTGCATTGTGCATATAACACAGAAGATAATAAAGGCAAATCGTTAAGAAATCTTTTTTTCTGTCCTCCCTCCATGCAAACTCTCCCAGGAAAAGCAGAAGATAATTAGGTGGGAAGAAGAGAGCTTAGATACTCAGAGGAAGGACTTTGAACTCTCTCCATCCTGATTCCTATGCCTCCCCCACATTCCTAAGTGGCATAGATCAAAAAGAATCAGAAAAATGCACAGCCCTCCTTTATCCCTAGGGATCCAAGGATAGAGTGAAACAGTATCCTCCTTTCTGTTCACCATGATGGCATCAGGACTCGTGATGTCTCAGACACGCATGTCTTGCCGATGGTCTCGGGAACCCTGGAGAGGGGTCCTCAAGCAATTGAAGCTATTAGAGTATTGGTGGCCCAAAGGGATGCCAGATATGTTGATGCATAATTGTGGCAGCAGAAAGTGACATTGGGCCCTCAGTTCCCACACTGTGTGGTACCCAAAGACATCTTAGTAAAAGTAAGAACTGATGCTGACACCCAAGAATGATAGCAGGAGGAATACACATCTCAGCCAATGGCAGCGCGGGGCAGATCCAGACCGAGACAGGGATCCCTCTCCACCAACAACGCACCTCTGCAATGAAGAGAAAAAGAGCAGGAAATATATTTTTATACATAAATGTATAAAATGATATGATATATAATCAATATACAAGTATACATGTGTATACATAAATATGTAATACAAATATTAAATATGAGTGGGAACTCACTGAATTTGACTGAGTTTAATAATTAAGACATCATTAAAGTGACTGACTTTTCCTAGAAGTGATTGGGTGGCTTTGTTACTTATAGAAGGAATGATGTTTGAGTTGAAAATATAATTACATTTTCATTACAGGAAAATACAGAATGTTACATTTTACACATCTGAATTTTCACTCTTTGAAAGTCATATTGACTTCACAAGGTTTTGAGCTAATATGACAGGAAGAATGGTGGTGCCAAGACAATGAGTCTGGCTTGGGGCACGTCAAGTTTAAGTAGCAAGACAGGCAGTAGAAAACATCCTATTGACGGATGGAATGCAAAACTAGAGCCAGACTAGAAGGTAAAGGCAAAGTAATAGACTCATTCAGTAGTCATTAGAGTGGAGGTGACAATTTAAACCTGGGTGAATGTGCAAAGAAAAGCCCACGGGTAAAAGCCCTGAACCTTTAAATCACTCCTATAGAACATAAAAGTGAGCTCGATATTTTAAATATTGGGAAAATTATCCAAGTATTAAAAAAAAAATGACATGACATAAAATGTACAAAGTTTTTCCTGTGTATTTTTCATTATTTGATTAAACTGAATAAATCATAAGAAATTTGGTAGGCCTATATTTTTTCCACTATTTATTTTATATATTTATGTACTTTAATATTTTCAAATAGCATAGGTACATGGGAGAGAAAAGAGATCTCAGAAATAAAAATGTGGGTAGCTGAAATACATGGCAAACGCTGAGAGATAAGGTTGAGAAAATTTCCCAGAATCAAGAGCAGAAACAAAACAAAACAAAATCCAGAAGATGGAAAATAACAGAGAAATGATGGGTGATATAAAAGAATCCCAGGAGCAACAATATCCAAAGTAAGAGTTGGAGAGAGAAAAAAAAAAGAGGAGAGGGGAGGAAAGAAGAAGGGAGGGGAGGGGAATGGAGGGAAAAGGGAAGAGAAGAAAAAACAGAGGAATGAAAATTATCAAAGAAATAGTAAAATTTCACAGAATAGCTCCGGCAGTGAATAATGTTGTATTGTATGGTTATCTCCGTTTATTGATTTTTATTTATTTACAGAATCAACACATTAAAGAGTCACAGAAGATATCTTTTTAACTCTAGCATACAGCATAAATTCTATGAGCCTTGACAATATTTACATTGCAATTTAACACTGACAGTTTGGGAGGTAGAGACAGGACGATACCTGATGGAAGTGTGGGAACCCAGCTGTCGTCACATTAAATAGCATAGAGGAAAGAGAAACTGTTTTAAGGTGATAGCCTACAAGACAGAGTTTTGAGAATATTATTAAAAGTCCTAATAGTAACCAACAGAAACCCTAGAAATAAGATTTTATCTGACTAAATAGGGGAGGCAGATAAACTGGGGTGGGGTAATACGTGTGACTGAGTAAAATCCCTGTGGCAGGCAGCCTCCAAAATGTCCCCAGTGATCCCTGCTTCCCGCTATTACAATCCTTCATGCAATCCCATCCCCTGAGTGTAGGATGGACTTAGTGACTCACTTAACAAATAGAATACAACACAAGTGACTAAATGTCACTTGCCAGATTAGGTTATAAAGAGATTTGGTTCCATATAGGGTCTCTCTCTCTCTCTCTCTCTCTCTCTCTCTCTCTCTCTCTCTCTCTCTCTCTCTCTCTCTCTCATAGCTGCCAGATTGTGGTTGTCCGTATGACAAGGAGGGAGCCAGCCTTTGAGGGATCGAATCCTACCAACAGCCATGCACATGAACTTGAAAGCAGATCCTCCTTCAGTTGAGCGTTCAGTTGAGAATGGAGCTCCGGCTGACAGCTTGATTACAACCTTATAAGACACTGTAAGATGAAGGACGTAGCTGATAGCTAAGCCATGCCTGGATTCCTGACCGCACTGACTGTGAGATTAGTATACTGAAAATTGAATCACTGATTTAGAAGAAAAACCAAAGAAGCTGTCCAAGAATGAGAAGAATATGAGCAAAAGTTGGAAAATTATTAATGTAAAAATGACAGACAAAAAAAAAAATCCAACTTAAGAAAATAGGCATTTGCTGCAAATTAAAACCATGATGAGATTTCACCTCATACCCGTCAGAATGGCCATCATCAATAGATCAACAAACAACAAGTGTTGGCAAGGGTGTGGAGAAAAAGGAACCCTCATGCACTGTTGGTACAATGCAAATTGGTGCAGCCACTATGGACAACAGTATGGAGGTGCCTGAAAAAATTAAAACTAGAACTACTATCTGACCCAGCAATCCCACTTTTGGGTATTTATCCAAAGAAATCCAAAAATACTTATTTGAAAAGACATATGCACCCCTATGGTCATTACAGCATTATTTATAATAGCCAAGATATGGAAGCAACCTAAGTGTCCATCAATAGACAAATGAATAAAGATGTGGTACATACAATGGAATGTTATTTACATACTTAAAAGAATGGAATTTTGCTATTTGTAACAACATGCATGTATCTAGAGCAGAAGTGTCCAAACTTTTTCAACGTTTTTTGCTAAGGGCCATATGCGGTAAAATACACAAACAGCCGGGCCACTCACTCGAGGTGAAGTACGTATTGCCTCACCTGGTTTATTTAAGTAAACTAAATATATTTTTGGAATTTGCTGTGGGCCAATTAACAATGGATTGCAGGCTGCAGTTGGCCCGCAGGCCGCAGTTTTGTCACCCCTGATCTAGAGGGTATTATGCTAAATGAAATAAGTCAGACAGAGAAAGACAAATACCATACGATTTCACTTATATGTGGAATCTAAAGAACAAAACAAACAAAACAGAAACAAACTTATAGATGCAGGGAACAAGCTGACGGTTGCCAGATGGTAGGGGGTTAGGGGAATGACAGAAAAAGGGGAAGGGATTAAAAAGCAGAAATTGGTAGTTACAAAATAGTCGTGGGGATGTAAAGTATAGCATAAGGAATATAGTCACTAATATTGTAATAATTATGTGGTGTCAGATGGATACTATATTTATTGGGGTGGTCACCTCATAAGTTATATAAATGTCTAATCACTATGTTGTATACCTGAAACTAATATAATATTGTATGTCAACTGTAACTGAAAAATGTTTAATTTTTTTTAAAAAGGAAATAGGCATTTGCAAGGACAAATGAGAACAAATGGAGTGAAATCAATAATCAATAAAGAGCAGAACATTTTCTTGAACTATAAAAACGATCTTAGCCTGTAGTTCAGAAAGACTGAGTATGTTTCATGCAACATTGATGAAATAGAGAGCCACGCTTAGAAATCACCTGGAAAAAATCATTTCAGAGATGAAGGGGAAAAAGCCTATAAACAATTCAGGAAGAATACATGGAATTGATATTTAAAAAAATAAATAAAACTCATTCTTCTCAAGGACACTGGCCACTAAAAGAGTGAAGCATTGTTTCTGAAGAAAAGTTGCATGCTAAGGTTATTCATGTGCAAAAGCCACTGAAAGGCAAAGGGCTATAGAAAATAAACAACCCATTACCTCTTTTCTTAAAAAAAATATGTGGAGATAAATTCTTCCCAATAGAATGATCAAAATAATTGATAATGTGAAAAATGGGATGCTAAAGGTCTGTGGGGAAACACTGATATCAGTTAAATATGTGGAATGAAATCTAAATAAAAATATAATATTCATCTGATACTAAAAGTAAATGTATGTAAATTCTTCATCATTCATAGCAAGAGGCTCAAAAGTGATTTCATTTTTATTGAATTTGATGAAGACATTACATTCTAGAATGTTTTTGAAAAATTGAAAATGGACCAGTGGAAGAGTTTATCAGTTAAATTTTACTGTGTAACAAACCACCCTAAAGCTGACTGGGCTAAAACAACAACAATTTATTTAGCTCATAATTCTGTGGGTAAACAATTTAGATTGTGTTCGGCTCGCCAACTGTTCTGTTCTCAGCTGGCCTCACTAATGTATCTGAGGTCAGCTGCCAGGTGGGATGGGAACTAACTAGTTGAGGATGGTCTCTGCTGGGACAGCTCATCTTCGCTTCATGTTCTGTCATACCGGAACATGTCATGCATGTTCCGGTATGACAGCCTTGGTTTTTCCACATGGCAACAAGGGGAAGCTTCTAAGAGAGTAATTTGGAAGCATGCAAGACCTCTTGAGGTCCAGGCCTGGAACATGACTACACTTTCACTGCATTATGTTGATCAAAGCAAATTACAGGGCCAGCCTAGACTTGAGGGATAAAAAAAAAAGACTCCAACTCCTGATGGAAAATTCTAAAAAAGGGCATGGAGATGGGAGAAAAATAATTGTGGCCAATTTTGCAAACAATGTACCATGACCCGATGTCTGGCAAAATACACTCACTTCCCCCAAGACATCCCAAAGTCTAATCTAATCACTGCATTGTGCTCAGTGTTCAGTATCTTGAGATCTACATTTGCTCTGGATGCAGCTCCTCTTGACCTAGAAACTTCTGACTTAAAAAAGTCAAGTTATCTGCCCCCCATACACCCAATGTACAATAGTGAAATATAGTAGGATACCCACAGAAGACACGCCTATTCAAAAAAGAGAAGGATCCAAGGCAGGCAACAGTCATAGTCCACAGAAATTATGAAATCCAGCTAAGCAAATGTTTCTAGGTGCCCCTGCTTGGAGGTAGGAAATGTTCCTTGATTAAGACACAGTTCTCTGATCCCTGGAAGTGACTTCTCAATAAATTGTTCTTTATGAGTCTTGGCTCCACACTCTAGATGCCCTCCCTTTTTGAATCCTGCCAGGTCACCATGAGAATAAGCCTGCTCAACGACATGTGGCCCACAGCAGACAGCCAGACAATCCTCAGAAGAAGAGCCACCCTATGAGTGCATGAAGGAGTCCAATGGAGCCAATGAGAGAATTTTTGTCATTACAGTGAGTCCTGCATGCTGATTGTGATACACAGTTGGTTTATTGTTCTTTGTGTATTATTTTTATCAATTATAACTTTAATTGCAAGAAAAAAACATAACTCAAATAGATTAAGAAAAAAGAATTTAAAGATAATGAAATTGGAACTTCTAGGGATAGGTTTATCTCTTTTAAATTGTATTAAATTTATTAGGGTGACATTGGTTAATAAAATTAAATAGGTTTCAAGTCTACAGTTCTATACTACACCATCTGTATTGTGTGTTCACCACTGGGAGTCAAATCTCTTTCCAGTTTATCTGGATGCAGAGGCTCCAAGTGTGTCACTAGGATCGGGCATATTTCCAACTCCATTTCCTGGCACATTTGCAGACAGGCTCCTCCCTTACAGAAGCAAGAGAGCTTCAACCACTCCAGAACTTATATAATCTCAGATTCCATTTCGGTGGTAAACTGCACTTCCCTCTATCCCAAAAGTCTCCTTAAAGTCTGCAGACATCTCATTGGCTCTGATGGCATCACCCAGGCATCACCTGGGCATCCCTGACTAATCACTGAGGACAGGGAAAAGTGGGAAGCTGATGGCCACACCTGATTCACATATCACTCCGGCCCTCCATCCAACCCCAATTACTGAGAGTGAGTGATAAGTGGATTCCAAGTTTAGAAATACAAGTATTAACTAAAATAGCTGAATAGAAGACATAAAAGAATAAATGGAGCTAGTAATAACACACATGCATTTTACTGACTGGAAGGATTTCATATTTACACGTTTAATGTCCATTCTTTTTATTCTGCTCTTTCCTAATAGAATGGAGCTATTAATATTGGCAGAACTTGCTATCATAATCCAATACCAATCACGTGCCTTTCCTTTTTCTCACACCCTCTATCTTCAAAATTACCAAAAACTCTGCACTTAATAGAACCTGGTAATTCCAGGTGGATGGGATTCATGAAATAAAACTATCTATATTCAAACATCACTAATCATCATGGAAATGCAAATCAAAACTACAATGAGAATTTACTTCACACCTGTTAAAATGGCTATTATCAAAAATACAAGAAATAACAAGTGTTGATAAGGATATGGAGAAAAGGGAACCCTTGTGTACTGCTGGTGAGAATGTAAATTGGTGAAACCACTATGAAAACAATATGTAGGCTCCTCATAAAATTTAAAAAATTGAACTACGATATGATCCATCAAATTCTACTTCTGGGTATTTATCTGAAGAAAACAAAAACATTAATTTGAAAAGATGTATGCACTCCCATATTTATTGCAGCATTATTTACAACAGCCAAGACACAGAAACACCCTAAGTGTCCACCAACAGATGAATAAATAAAATGTGGTGTATACATATATGTATAATGGACTACTGATCAGCCATAAAAAAGAATGAAATATTGCTATTTGTGACAACATGGATGGATCTTGAGGGCATTACCCTCAGTGAAATCAGTAAGTCAAACAGAGAAAGACAAATTCCAGATGATCTTAATTAATTGTGGACTCTTAAAAACAAAACAAAACAAAAAACACTCTTACACACAGAGAACAGACTGATGGGGATTGAAGGGATAGGGGCAAAAATGACTAAAGGGAGTCAAAAGGTACAAACTTCCAGTTATAAAACAAGTAAGTCATGGAAAGGTAACTTACAGCATGGTGACTACAGTTAATAATACTATATTGCATATCTGAAAGTTGCTAACAGAGTAGGTCTTACAAGTTCTCATCACAGGAAAAAAAATTTGTAACTATGTATAGGGACAGTAGTAACAGATGTTAACTAGACTTATTGTGGTGATCACTTCTCAATATACACAAATACTGAATCATTATGTAGTATACCTGAAACTAATATAATGTTACATGTCAATTATACCTCAATAAAAAAATTAAAATGTGAGGATATACCTACTGTTTGGCACGCAAGTTCTACCTCTATCGGTATACTTAAGAGAAGTGCTAATATTGCATAAGGATGCACATTGTTTTAAGCAGCAAAAAACTGGAAACAACATAAATATCCACCAATCACAGAATAAATAGATTGTGGTATACTCTTTACATAGCTTTGGAAATTTAAAAAAAATCTATTTCTATATTATGAATAAATCTTGCAAACACTGTTGAATGAAGCAAGAAAAAACACACCCAACTATCTATATTTGCAATATCTCATACTTAATATGTTGAAATAAAATTTAAATAAATCCCCAAATTTTAGCTGCTTAACTAAACCTTGAACTCTTTTAATGTTTATCATTAATGTTTCACACATTTCAGAAAAATCAAACCAGACTATTTCATTGTTCATACTCCTGGAAGATATTGGGATCTAAAAGTAATTGAATTCTTTACTTGCAAAGATACCCTCTTATTTATAACTGAAATTACAATGTGTAGACATTCAGTAGAGATAATTAATGGGAGATAAAGGATTCTTTAAAAAAGAAGTACAATAAAGTGAAAATGTCACTAAAAGAAAGGCACAATATGAAAGTAAAAAAGAAGCCTAGCACACTGAGAGGAAACAAGGGAGCAAGAAGTATTCAAAAAAATGTCTAAGAGCTTAACTTCCCTGACCTCAGCATAGCAGAGAAGAAAATAAAACGTATTTAACATTTCTCGGGCTTCAGAATATATTGTACATTGAAGCAACACAAGATAAATTATTTAGACTGTTTCAACCAAGATTGGCAAAATCCCAAGCTGTCATAAACAGGGTTTAAAAAGCTTGATACTGCATAAATAATTTATAGTTTCTAAACCAGAAAAGTTCTAAATTTGAAACTCTGCATTGAATAGGAGACTCTGTAGCAACCACAGGGCACTCATCTCCCTTCAGGAGCTGACTGAGATACTTTATAAAAAGGTCACCATCATAAATAAAAGGACCGTATTTCATCTCTTATTTCCTTTTTTTCAGAAATGTAACCAAACACAGGATATTGAAGAGCTATGTCATAGCAATTTTTAAGTAAATAAGAACAACAAAAATGTTCTCTACGTGCTCTTATATTTACTATGTGAACTGCATGCCAAATTACCCTGCTTTTTTCTTTTAACAGGAGGATGAGGTTAATTCTTTATTTACCCAAGTTCTATATCAAAAAACATACCCATGATACAACATGCTTTTAAAATGAAGCAAGAATTATAAACCCCTTGGGAAGAAATCTGAGTACAGAATATTTCTAGATTTTTAGAAGAATGTTTTATATTTTCTTACAACTAATTTGACATAATTTTTCAATGATGTGACTCTATCAAGGGTACCCAAAGCATTCAACTGGGTTTATATAGAAATATCCCTTTCATCTCACATTCATGTTTCATTAGTTTCTATAACAATTCACTTAGATTATATAATGAAAATCACAAATATAACTGACAAGCACATTTGGGCACAGGACATTTCATCTTCGGGAAGCACACAACGAACACATCAGAACACCAGGTGAGAGCTGACCTGCTTGGGCACAGCCATGGCATTTTATTTCAGTCAAAATGTTTTGTGGTTAATCTGGTGTGTTTATTAAGTAGAAGTCAGATGAGAACACTTCCACAATATAATAAGGAAAACAGCTACTGTCTACAGAGCGTTCACTATGGACCTTGGCACCATGCCAAGTGCTTTACTGACCATCTATCTCATTTAAATACATGAGCAGGCAGTGAGATGTGTTGCAAGTGATAATGTCCCTAACACACAAACAGATCAATTAATATTTTTTGTCAAGAGTGATGAAGGTAGACTTTCTAGAGTCCCTTTGTGTTTAAAACCCTGCATAACTTGGCCCCAAATGACTGGACCAATTTTATCTCCACTATTTTCCCATCTGAACCTGCTACTCCAGCAAGAACATCTAGCCACCATTCCCATAAAGCCCTGTGCCCTATAGCAAGGTGGTTAAGAGAGCTTTGAACTCAAACTGCTGGGGGTGTCTCCACACTCTATCTACACTTACTGGCAGTGTGGCCATGGCTAAGGTGCTCAGCCTTTTTGAGTCAGTTTCCTTATTTATAAAAAATAATCGGAATGATACAATAATGAAGATAATGCAATTTCTACCTCATAAGTGAGATACTGCCTATAAGGTACCAGTCCAGTGCCTGGCACATAGTAAGTGCTCAATAAATGTTGCCTATTATTATTGATGTCTTTCCTGTTCTCTTCACAAATAAACCTCATTGTCATTTTGTTTTTCAGTGACAGTTGACACTCAATATACGTATTAGCTTCAGGTGTACAGTTCAATGGTTAGACATATAACTTATGAAGTGACTGCCCTGATAATTCTAATACCTACCTGGCAACATACATATTTATTACAATATTATGGGCTGCATTCTCTGTGCTGTACTTTACAAATCCATGGCTATTTTGTAACTGTCAATTTGAACCTCTTAATCCCTTCACTTTTTTCACCCAGCCCCCTAACCTACCTCCCATCTAGCAACCATCAGTTTGTTCTTTGGATCTATGAGTTTGTTTCTGTTTTGATTGTTTATTTTGTTTTTTAGATTCCACATATAAGTGAAATCATACTGTATTTGTTTTTCGCTGTCTGACTTATTTCACTTAACATAATACCTTCTGGGTCCATCCGTATTTTTGCAAATGGTAAGATTTCATTCTTTTTTACAGTCTAGTAATATTCCATTTACCATATGCACCATATCTTCTTTATCCATTTATCTATCAGTGGACACTTACGTTGCTTCCATATCTTGGCTACTGTGTCAAATGTCCTTTGTCTCTTGTTAAAGCCTTTGTTTTAAAGTCTGTTTTGTCTGATATAAGTATTACCATTCCAGCTTTTTTTTTTCTTTTTTTTTCAATTTGCCAAAGTGTCTTTCTTCATCCCATTACTTTCACTCTGTGTTTGTCTTTTGATCTGAAGTGAGGCTCTTGTAGACAGAATATGTAAGGGTCTTGTTTTCTTCTCCATTCAGTCACCCTATGTTTTTTGATTGGAGCATTTCATCCACTTACATTTAAAGTAATTATTGATAGATATGTAATTATTCCCATTATTCATATTTTTATCCTTCCTCTTCTTCCTCCTTTTCCTCCTCCCCCTTCACCTCCTCCTTCTTTTGAAGAAGTCCCTCTATCATTTCTTGTAATATTGATTTGGCGGGGATAAACTCCTTTTGCTTATTCTTATCTGGGATTATTATTGTTTTATAATAGTATTAATCATAAAGAAATTTGAAAACTGATGGGAACTTCCTTCTAATAATTTCTGCCACTTAAAATAGGATGGCTTTGAAAGACTACCTAGTTTTATTTTATGTAATAGAATACATATTTTAAAAACATATTTCTAAAGCTCCAGACTAATTTATAGCATTGCCCGGGTGTTTGTTTTTGTTTTTTTATTAATGACTAAAATCAAAACACACATTTAGGATTTTGCAGTATGACATGAATTACTAATATTTTGCCTAGTGTCAAAAGAACAGTAAAAAATAGTCAAGTGATAAAGTATTTCTATATGGCTAACATTGTGGCATGTGCTTTATATGAACTATCTCATTTAATCTTCAGAAAACAATGAAGTAAGCACTACTATTATTATCCTTTTTTTATGTGGAAAAAAAAAAAAAGAAAAATGAAGCTTAGAGCACTTAGTAAGTTGCCCGAAGTCACACAGCTGGTGAGTGGTAGAGTCAGGATTTGAACTTAGTCTGAGGCCAGAGCCAAAGTTTTAAAGCTCTGTGCTAGGCTACCTGGATTCTTCACTGTTGAAGACAAAAAATGTCAAGGGCTCATAAAGTGAGATCAGAGATTTTTCAGACCAAGACTGAAGGCTACAGGTCCTACTGATAATGTTCCTATTTCAAGAGATCTTGTCATAGGAATACGGGTGACTCTGTGCTGTGTTGGAAGGAGAAAGGACTTGTGAGTCTTGGGAAGTAATGGAAATTTGGGATGTTGTCAAATCTTTGTGAAAGCTTTTCTTTCTGAGAGAGATCTTTTTTAGGACAACGCCTGATTCTCATGGCCTGAGGGATGCTAAGAACTATAAAGTTTTCCTGATAATCTTCTAGTTAATATCTTGTACTGCAGGGCCCATAGTTATGGTCGTAGTAGGGATGGAATAGAAAATGGGTCCTGATTAGCTAGCAATTATTACATTTTAAAATTATAATTATTATTGTGGCTTTATTATCACTATTATTGTTCCCATTACCACTCTTGGGTCTGTATCCATACCATCTCCTCCTCACTCTCAATCCCTGACATTTCCTATAACTTAAATAAATCTATCAAAATATACCAGGTCCCACCCCAGGCGGCTTTTCCTGATGATATTAGCTTGTTACGATTGCTCCTGGATGTGAATTCTTACAGCACTTTTTGCCCCCATCACTTTTCAGATTGCTAGTTATTTTTTATGTTCACTTGACTTATCTCTGCTTATACAGAGATTATAAATTCTTTGAGAACTGCTCGTATGTCTTGTATGTCTCATCACCTTAATATCTTCCTTGTGAGAGACATTCAACCAAAATATATTGATTTTCTACTTAACGGAGACATAACCACAGCACAGCAGCACCGAGAAATCAATTAGCCTTAGGATCTTCCTTCCTCACTACTGTGACCTGCACACCAAAGAAAAGGAGAAAGGTGTCTATGCCAGTTGCGATGGAACAAGTGAGGGATGGAGGTGAGCCTGTTCATTGAAAGGATTTAGGATTTCACTCTGAGGTTCTGAGAGAAGGAATTTCAGTCACTCCATTCTTAACACAACCAATCCCAAAATGAATAAATAGAAGAAATTAAGCCTTGATTGTTTTCTAATTAATTAATGCTGGAGACCCTTCAATGTAGTGTGGATTAGGAATTATTGGGCCTGCATATGAAGTAGATGATAATACTCATTTACTGAAGATCCCCTACCTGAAAAACACTACATCAAAGAAACCAAGGCTCAAACATGTTAGGTTATTTTCCTCTAAAAATAGAGCTGATTAGTATCAGACCGTAGATGAAAATGTGGGTCTCATTTCTTGTATTGTCCCTCATTGAACAATACACAAATGACTATCAAAAACAGTTTTATTTTCATAAGTCTTGACTCACTATGACATCGGGTACTATTGGAGCCAATTCAGGATTATTAAAAATGTAATCAAGCACTTAAGGTTCTCCCACTTTTTTAAAATTCCAAAATACATTAAAGTTATCTAAGAATAATTTTCTAAATGATGACAAGTGCTGGAAAAAGAAAACAAGAATTACACCATGGAAAGCACAGTCACTAAGAGGAAGAATGAATCAGAGCAATCCAATTTCATATATACCTGTACCGTGTTTCCCCGAAAATAAGACCTACCGGAAAATCAGCCATAGCATGATTTTTCAGGATGCTTGTAATATAAAATAAGCCCTAACGTGTCTTTTGGAGCAAAAATTAATATAAGACCGGATCTTATTTGGGGGGAAATACGGTGGAGCTTATTTTATATTACAAGCATCCCGAAAAATCATGCTAGGGCTTATTTTCTGGTTAGGTCTTATTTCAGGGAAACACAGTAGCAGAAGATACAAATTCTTGATGTTAAAGACAGCCATTTTAGTGAAAGCCTATCTTTATTTTTATTTTTATTAATTTTAAATTTTATCTTTGTGTTCGCTTCGGCAGCACATATACTAAAAATTTTACCTTTAATTAAGAAAAACAAAACTTTTCATTGAAAAACATGCATTTAGGACAATCCTGAGGGATTTAGTGAAGACTCACACAGCCTACCTGTGAGTCATTCTCGGTTCCGCTTTCCCTCACGGTCGTCCCTCAGGGAGTCCAGCTGCCCTGCCTACATCGGCATCTATCTTACCCATTTCTCCCCAGCTCCACAGCCACTTCCCTATTCTAAGTCACTGTCATCACTTATTTCCGAACTAGTAACATTGCTTCTTTTTAAATTATCTTTATTTTTTCCCCCTTGGTTGTGAGTATTTATATTTCCTTTTTTATATTTTCTCTATTTTCAAAATTTTATATGATGAGCATATTATTTAATAACCACAAAATGGGAAGAAGTTATATGTTTAAATGCATATTATATATTATAAAATCCATATTTCATATTTATATATTCATTACATATATATATATGATATCGATTTAGCACTGAGCTAAACACATTTACGTCACCCTCATTTACTGACCCCACCCAAACTGTCCTTATCAAGGTCACAAATGACCTCCACATTAACAAATCCAGTGGGCCAATTCTCAGACTCCATCTTATTTCATCTATTTGACACTTTCTCTTCCTTGAAAAACTTTCTTCGTTTGATTTCTAGTACATCCAATCCACCTGGTTTTCCTCTTACTTCCTTAGCTTACTCTTCTCAGCTGTCTACTGTTTCCTCCTTTTCTCCCTAACATTCATGGTGCCCAGGGCACAATCCTTGAACTGCTTCTTCATTCCCTTTGTGACCCGGTCTCATAGTTGTAAAACCTGTTACCTCCCAAATGCATACCTCATGCCCTGACTTCTCTCCTGAAAACTCCACTCACATAGCCAACTATCTACCTACCTCTGCACTTAGATGTCTCAGGCATCCCAAACTTACCACATCCAAAACTGAACTTCTGTTTATCCCTTTTAAACTGTTTAACATCCAATCTGTCAGCAAATATCACTGGCTTTATACTTAAAATGCTCAAAATGTATCCAGAATTAGGACTTTTTTTTTTTTTTTACGACCTCCATTATTATTATTTGCATCCAAGACATTATCTTCTCTTAATTACTGGTGAGCCTTCTCACACATGCATAGTTTTAAAAGTTAGATTAGACTCATAACAAAAACCAGCAGTCTACTATCCCCACTTCCAACTGTCATACCAAGGTGGCAATTGTTTCCTATCTTTTAACTTTTTCTTATGGTATTTTTTGCCGTATTTTTAAACAATATGCTTAAATTGCTACATCTTGTTTGTCAGCTTTAGATATCTATTTATTTGCTAGAAGAAAATTATTTCAATCTTTTAACACACAACCACACATACATACACACAATTGGCATTCCCTATGTCCCCATTATATAGAGCAATTTTTGGTACAAATATTAAATGTTAAGTTATTGTGATTTTGCAAATCTTATCCACAGCTTGTGGAGCCATATTGTGAACTATGATAATGTTTCCTTTCTTGAATATTTTTTATTTACCTTGAGTCATGACGCATTTAATCAGTGGACATTTTCATTCATTCATCTCTAAACCCATAGCCCAAAATGTGAATTTCTCTTCAACAGATTCAAGTACATCAGGAAATCTCTGCATCTCCTCTTGTCTTGCTTAAAGATATTACTCTTTTATTTAGTCCTTTTCCCTTATCCAGACTGGCTGCTCTCTAGGCCCACAGCACATCTGACTGTGATCCCTTGGTTTTCTGTCACCTTCATCCTGGGAATTCCCTTGGCCTCTTGTCAATGTTGGAACCCTTACCTCCAGGATCCTGTGTTGTTTTCCTGGTTTACACCTTTGTATTGGTGAAAATTTCCTAATTAATTTCTAAGAAAGAATGCATGAGAGGCAGATGTTTTGAGACCTCACCTTCAGAAATATCTTTAATTCTACCTTACCACTTGATTGATAGTTTCACTCAATATAGAATTCCAAAAAAGATCCAATCTCTTTTTATTTTTGCTCAATTTTCCAGAAATTCCTCAATCCTTCTAATACCTGTAACGATTTTTTTTTTTAATTTCTGTTCCAACCAAGGACTCTTTTTATTCTCCAAAGTACTTTTATTTATAACATTCATTTCTTATTTAGGAGATGCAGTATCTTCTGTGCTACACATTACTAATGTTAAATAAAATTTGATTATCCTCTTGTTGGAGACACAGGGAAGATTATACTTTCCCATATAAGTCTTACTTTAGCCGAATAATTTTAGAAAAAAATGACTTGTGTCATTTCTAGATGGAAATATTTAAAGGCAATGCTCAAATCCTCCTCCACCTCTTGCTTATTATAGTGATGGTGGAAGTACCGGTATATATTGACAGGAAGATCAAAACAGCATGGAATACTGAGATACCACATAGAAAACAACATCTCAAGAGAGACACCTGGACCAGCAGCAGACATGGAATGAGCAAGCAAAAAAATTTAGTTCTATTTAGGAACCCAGATTTGGGGGTTGTTTGTTAACACTGTATTAATTATCCTAGCCTCACAGTTTCAATCACTGATATCACAAGTGGGGCACTACCATAACAATAAATGTCAAATATATAACACTGGCTTAATGCCTGGATAGTAGGTGGTGAAAGAACTGATGTCAGAGGCAGGAAAATGGTAATTTATGCTACGTAGTTGCAAAATATTTGGTACAACTATGAAGTGGGAGACAGATTGTGTTATTAATGATCTTTTTGTTCCAAAGGTAGAGGTAGGAAAAATAGAACTGAATTCTATGATAGATTTCTGTTAGTATTTGACAAGATCTAAGAAATAGAGGAGAATTGTCCAGCCTTCAAGTAGGAATGAAAAGAATGAAAGAAAATGACTATATAAGTTTGAGGGCATTTTAGATTAGTAGAGGTAACTACTTTTCAAACAAAAACAGTAAAATATAAGATGAGAATATCTTATAAGAAGGTAAGCTCATTTAAACTCCATCTTAGCTGGGATCAAAATAAGAGTATAGTTGCCATAACCGTTATCAAAACCTCTGAGGAGTTCAAATGTCCTAAGGTCACCCAGATAAATTATTTCAATTGGATAAAAAGCATAAGGAAATGTTAATTGGTGCCTCTCACTAGAGTCTAATAGACACAAAATCTTGAGCTGCTAAATTTTCGCAGATATGAATGGTCCAATCTTCTGCCTGGAGAGTACAAGACTCTCTAGGTGCAGTCTCAGCTGAGTGGAGGAAGGAGGGGAGCTGTACGATTTTCCATTCACTATGAACACTTTCATTTAACCTCACAGTTCTTTAAGATGATACCCAAAGCTCCAGAGAATAACCTATATTTTCTTGCTCAATACATATGATGTGACTATAGTTATCTCTTTTTTGTTGTTGTTTTGTTTTCCTGAGTTCATTCTTTTTTGTCCCTCCTTTGTAATTTTAGTTGAGTTACAGGAAGGAATAAAGGTAAACATAAGTGTTCAATCCACCATACCATGTTTCCCCGAAAATAAGACCTAGCTGGACAATCAGCTCTAATGGTCTTTTGGAGCAAAAATTAATATAAGACCTGGTCTTATTTTACTATAAGACTGGGGCTAATATAATATAATATAATATAATATAATATAATATAATATAATATAATATAATATAATATAATATATAGGATTGGGTCTTATATTAATGTTTGCTCCAAAAGACGCATTATCCGGCTAGGTCTTATTTTCGGGGAAACACGGTATTTAACTGGAAGGCTATATTACCTCTTACCTGATTTCCCTATTTCCTCTCCACTGCCCCATGAACCATTCTCAATACCACAAGCAGGATGATCCTTTAAAATAGAATTAATATTGTTTCCTTATATTAAACCCTCTAATGGATTTCCACTGTATTAAAATCAAATTCAACTCCCTAATCATGGTCTACAAGTGCACACAGGATCTGAGCCTTGTGTATATTTTAACATCTCACATCACTTCTCCCCTCATTGTCTATGTTTAAGCCACTCCAGATTTTTGCATGCTCCTTGAACATGCCAAGATCATTTCTGTTTAAGGCCTTTTCTCTTGCTGTTCCTGTAGGAATCTTTTGTCCCTAAGTCTGTACAAGATCACTTATTTTTTATTTAGTTCTCAGCTCTAATATGATCACTTCAGAGATGTTGCTGACCTCACAGAGTATTCAGTCTACAACAGCCTGACTTCGCCCCACTCCCAGTCTCCATATATCACATGCCCTTGTTTTATTTTTTCATAGTATTTAAAATTCTCTTAACTATTCCATTAATATGCTAAATATACATTATCTATGTCTCCCTCCAGCCAAACCTCTTCCAAGGGAATATGAACTTAACAGACCCCATTTATCTCATCCATCAACACTTACCTAATACAGAATATTACCTGGCAAGTTAAGCACCCAGTATATTTTTAAATGAACAAACCCATGACTGAGTAAATCATTTCTATATGATGCTGATGTTCTAAATTAGAATTATTTATTCATCATTTAACTTTGTGATTTGAACTTTCAAAAAAATATGTGCGAGTATTTCTCCTTTCTAGCTATGATTTTAAAAATTGCTTGCAGACGACTCTTACTGAGAACGGCAAGAAACATGGCATAAAATATTACTACAACTACTACTACTACTACAACTACTACTACAACTACTTCTACGACAACTACTATTACTACAACTACAACTACTACAACTACAACTACTGCTACTACTACAACTACAACTACTACTACAACTACTACGACAACTACTTCTACGACAACTACTACTACAACAACTACTACAACTACGACCACTACAACCACTACAAGTACTACTACTACTACTGCTGCTACAACTACTACTACTACTACCACAACTACAACTACTACTACAACAACTACAACAACAACTACTACTACTACTGCTGCTACAACTATTACTACTACAACTACTATTATTACTACTACTACTACTACTACTACTACTACGGTCGTTGTTGTCATCATCATCGGGCACCCGTAGACACAATAACTGAGGAAGCAAGCTCATGGAAAGAAAGGAACCGCAGATGAGTAAGCCAACATTCTGTGAGTTCATTTTCCTTTTAAGTATTTGTCAATTGAAGATCAGCAATTGCAAGACTGGAAATCAGAATTCCTTGCAGAGGATAAAAAACCCTAATATGAGGTGGAGAAGCCAGCAGAGCTTTTGGCAATGTTATTGCAGAGAGAAAGAAATGTAAAACACCAGAAAAGGGAAGTATGAAGAAAAATCTAAATGAATATTGATTGCACTAAATAAGAACATCTCGTGAAGGTTTAGGTATATGTAGAATTGAAATGACTGACAAAAATACATGGCAGAAGCGGGGGGAGGAAATGTAGTTAAAGTAGTCTACGTAGTGCCTCTCTTACGTAATGAATGCATATTTTAAATGCTAGGGTAACTGCTGAAGAATAAGGAAAAATACTGTATAGCTAAAAAGTTAATTGGGGGAAAAGGCGTAGTTTTAAAACTTGATTAATCCAAAAGAAGGTAAGAAAAAGTTGAAAAAAACAAAAGGGAAATTAGAAAATAAAATTGTAGCTATAAAATCCAAATATAAAGTGCAATTGGACTGAAGTATTAGTCCAATTAAAGATTAATATTATCAAATTGGAATAAAAAAACTGTAATGATGATTACAAGAGTCATACTTTAAATATAAGGACATAAGTTGAAAAGAAAGGATACAAAGCATGTAAACACAAACCAAGAGAAAGCTAATGTTTGAATTCTAATATTTCAAAATATTCTTGAAGACAAGAAGCATTTCTAGAGATAAAGACCAATATGTTATAATGATCAAATGATCAATTCACCAGGAACATATAGAATTATAAATTTATATGCACTCAATAATATTGATTCAAATATATAAAAGAAATATGCATAAATGAAAGACTAATATACATCTTTCATAAAGTGATAAAAGAATTAGACAAAAAGCCCAGTAAAGATCTGACAAACTGCACACACCCACACACACATACTCGTGTGTATATGTATATGTATATGTATATGTATATGTATATGTATATGTATATGTATATACACACATGCAATCCTGCCCCAAAGAACCTCAGGATGTACATTATTTTCAAGAATAGTGAAATATTTATCAAAGTAAAACATTCAAGGTCTGATAATTAAGTTCCTGAACTTGCTACCACGATGTTGCTAACATTTTTGATGTCAGAAGGATTATTCATTATGATTTTTACCAACTGGACAAGCAGTTAACCAAGTTTATTATTTGGAAGTGCTGAAAAGGCTGCGTGAAAAAATTAGACGACCTGAACTGTTCACCAACAATTCATGGCTCTTGCATCACAACAATGCACCAGCTCACATGGCCATAAAGCAAATCTCAACAAATTTAAAGGATTGCGACCTAGCAGAGTATCTTCTCTGACCATAATGAAATTAAGCAGAGTTCAGTAACAAAAAGAAACTAGAAAATCTCCACATTCTTAAACACTAAGAAATAGACTTTTGCAGCCCATGAATCAGAGATACCTAGCAAGACTAATCAGAAAAAGAAATATTGAGAAGTTTCAAAGAATCAAAAGCAGAAATGCAAAGGAAGACCCCACCACAGATCATACAGATATTAAAAGAGATAATGAGAGAATTTTATGAAAAACTCTAGAAAATTTAGATGTGGACAAATTCCTAGAAAGCTTAACTTAGCAAAGTTTGAATTTTCTTGTATTTTTAAAGATACTGTCTATAATTTAAAACTTTCACACAAAGAAATCTCTAAATGTCACCAAAGAAAAACATCCAAGGAAGAAACAGCATCAATCTTGCACTCTTCTAGAAGTTAGAAAAAGAGGAAATACTTCTCAACTCATTTTATGAGGTCACTATAAGGTGAAATCTAATGGGCATTACAAGTCAGGAGAAAAAGGAATCTTGATATCTTGCTCACACCACACCCAAAAATCTACACATAGATTCCAGATTTAAATGTGAAAGGTAAGCTATAACCCTTCCGGGATAAAGTACAGAAGAAATGCTTCATGAATGTAGGGTAGGCAGATTTCTTAAATAGGATCCAAATCATAAGAAGAAAAAAGAAGATACAGTTGTATACATTAAAACTTAAAACTCTCAACTTAAGACACCAAAAAGAGAAGGAAAGGGCAAACCACAATGATAAAGGTAACTGCCATATATATTTCTAACAAAGGACTTGTAGCCAAAGTATGAATCGATACCTATTAATATATCTATACCTGTATCAATTCATTCAAGTCAATATTACAAAGACACAACAAAAACAGACCCAAAAATTTCATAAAAGACGTGTCTAAATCACCGAAAACAATGAAAAAATGCTGAAATTCATTAATCATTAGGAAAATTAAATCACAATGGAGTAATACAACATACACACCAAAATGTGTAAAATTCAAAAGTAGTAAAATACATTGAGATTTTAATGAGGATATGCTTCATACTCTGCTGGGAGGAGTATACATTGATACAATCACTTTAGAAAACGGTAGTCTTTACTAAAGCTGAATATAAACATGACTCCTAGGTATATACACCTAACAGAAGTGCATGCAAATAGTCACCAAGTGATACGCAAAAGAGTGTTCATAGTAGCACTAGTCACAATAGCTAAAAAACAAAAACAAGCCAAATATCTACCAGCAGTAGAATACATAAATAGATATGCCATATGATACAATGAAATACTGTACTATACAGCGATGAGAATCAACAAAGAATAGTGATTATCATTATGTAAAGGAGAATGAGTAGAATGGTGCGTGGTGTGGGGTCGGGGGCTCTAGGTGCTCCTGGATGCTGGTAAAATTCCATTTCTTGATGTGGTTAAGTGGGGCCGTTCAAAAGCTTTGTGAGATATCATTGAGATGTACACCTAAGATTTGTTCACTTCATTTGTTATAACTCAATCCATATTTTACTTTTTAAAAAAGTTTCTGAGATAGTTATATGGGGAGAGTCATCATTTGAAATTATGACCTAGTCTCACCTACACAGAAAAGGATACGTAGATTTTGCAGGTTTTTCCCTACAGGTTTGTTCTCTGCGCTGTAGAAGCCAAGTGGCTTTTCCTGATGCATTTGGGTAAAGTGAGTGAAGTGACATCTGAGATGGAGGGTAGGTGTTAAAAATAGCTTTTAAGATTAAAAATTGAAAAATCACATTTTGTCAAAATCACCCTGAAAAGTTCTTTAAAATGGTGAAATATTGGCGACCCACATAGATTCACTAAATCTAAAAAAAAAGCCAGTTTTTTTCTTCTAGTATTGGAACACATCCCTCATGTCTGTAGGGGATTATGGTACATGGAAAACTCATAACTTTAAATATTAGAATAATATTAACAAGGCAAGATGCCCAGAGGAACTGAGTTAGAAGGAAGGAACAGCAGATTAACAGATCACATAAAACTCTGGAGCAAACTCCATTCAGTGGAAAGGTGGGAGGAACGGCCAGCACTATGTCAATGGCTCTCTCTGTCCTCATTATCCTCCTCTCCCCCTTGGATCTCTCTTCTGTCTCCCTCCCTCCCTCAGTCTCTCTTTCTAAGTGATTATGGTCTAACTCACATTAACTAAATGTGCATCAACATTTGAACATAGAACACAATCCTCTTTTCAAGAACATCCTGATAGTTTTCCAGATGGGTGGGAATACATTATTATTAGAAAAACTATCTGTCCTTTCTCTTAAGTACTATTATTCTAATTCTATATAACGTGGTTTTTTTATTTGTTTGTTTTGGGATACACTAAATGTTAAGTATGACCTTGGGCAAGATACTTCATTTCATCAACTGTAAAGCAGGGATAATAATTCCTGGTGCACTGGGATTAGGCTGGGGCCTAGCAAAGATTAAATACTATACATTTTTTAAATAATTAACCAAAACTATTGATCTCTCTGCTATGCATACTTTAAGCACGTAACTTGAGAATAAGTACTTCATAATAAAAATTAAAAGTCTCATTGATCTCCTCTATTTGTATTAGTGTCCTTTTGCTACTTTATGTCATAACAAATCCAGTTCATTAAGATTTCCCTCCAAACACTAAACTCTTCATTCACATCATTTGAGCAAATGTCCTAAGCCGCTTTAGCATTCCCTTCTGAAGCTCTTATTTGAGAAACAGGCCTTAATACAGCTCAAGGATATTTATCTTGTCCATGCCCTGGAGCTTTCGGGAACAAAGATCTTTTTCCAGATTCATCACAAAGGAGTGGCCTGTTGAATTCATTGTCCCTGCCAATCATCTCTGCATGGAATCATGAGGCAACTCTTACGTTATCTGTTAGGTACCACCTACTAGGCTTTTCAAAGCACTGGAGGGAGTCCATGATAAATAATAAAATACACTAACAGAATAGGCCCAAACTAGCTCTCAACAATATACATGTCCTGCTGATCCTGGCAGGAAGGGAGAGAAGAAAGCATCTTGTAGTATACACCAATGCCACATTACTACAGAATTTTCATAAAAAAGTTGTATGTATTTTCACCAAAATTGATGACATGTTATAGATGCAAAGGAATTATTCTAAAATAGTATAATGCCTAGATGGTATTCCATAGTTGTTTATGATTGTTTTCTTTTCCCTCACATTTTGTTTATTTTACCTATGTGCTATGGACTGAATTGTGCCCCCACCACACACACACAAACAGACACCAAAATTAATATGTTGAAGTCCTACCCCACCCCGGCCCCCATCTGACAGTATCTGGAGATGAGATCTTGGGGAAGTAAGTGGATTTAAATAAGGTCATCATGGTGGGGCTCTCATGATAGGATCAGTGCCCTTATAAAAAGAGACACCAAAGACCTAGTGCATGTTCTCCTTCCCTCTCTCCCTCTCTCTCTCTTCCCCCCACCCCCTTAAGACTTTATGAGAGAGCCAGCTCCATCGCAGTTGATAAACTTTATCACATAAATATTCCATATTCTCATTTTACTATCTGTCACAAGCATTTTGTGGAGTAAGATTCATACTATTCTACTTTACAAAAAAGGAGCTCAAGCCTACATATAAAGTTTACTTGCCTAAGGTTACTTAATAAAATACACACACACATACACACACACACACACACACACACACACAGTTATATAGAGACAATATAAATATCTAGAAAAATTTCTCTACTAGGAGAGCTTAAAATTTTACAGAATTCTATTTTTATCTTTTGTGTTTGTGTATATATAAGTTTAGTTATAGGAACGAATGCAAAATAATATACCAGTGTTCAACGTTATTTGAAGAGAACTAACCTTGTGAAAGCAGAAAATGCATCTCACCAGTTCTAATTTACACTGTTACAAGAGTACCTTGTAACCTTTTTAAATGTATCTAACATCTTCCAATAAAAATATCTCACAGGAAACAAACATACTGTTCAAAGAAACTATATCTTTTAAAACAATTCAAAACACTATAAAATAAGAGCTCATTCCATACTTTTATGTTAAAAATCTGAACACCCACAGGGTTTATTTTCAAGGAACAGCAGACATTAAGTCCTGAACTCTATGGAGATGCACCCAGAGCAGTGGTAGTTTTATATCCTCTACAATAGGATCCAATCTCCAGAGGATGCAAGATCTACAGCCATCTGTTAATAAAAAGGGAGTCTTGTGCATAGAGGTTAACTTTTCCACCTCGGGCTTTATGAATTAATTCCGTATCGGCATCAAGCTTCCTTTTATATTTCTTCTTTGGCAGCAAGACTCGAATGCACAGTGGACTGAGGATGGCAGGGAGCTAAAATACTAGTGGAAAGAAAGAAAATTGAGGCCACCAGGTTCTTCTCAGTCACAGACGCAAAATTTTCCTTAAAAACAATGATAAAGAAGAAAAATTGCCAATATGCACATGAAAAATGTTCAACACCATTAGTCATTATAGAAATGCAAATTAAAATCACAATAACATATACAATATAATAGAATAGCTAAAACAAATTATTAATATTTTATCTATCAGTATTTGGTTAAAAAAAGCAGTAAGGATAAAAACTTTGAAAACCACCGTCGACTTAACCTAAATGATACCTAACCGATAAGGAATACACAGTCTTTCTAAGAACACATGGAGCCATAAAACAAAAAACAATCACAAAGTAGATTCTCACTACTGGATTTCAAGACCACTTGATTTCAAAGCTACAATAATCAACACAGTTCGTTTTGGTGACAGCTAGGCAAATAGCTCAGGGGAGTGGAACACAGCAATAGCCCCACACTTATATGATCAGTTGATTTCCAACAAAAGTGCCAAAGGGAAAGTAAAATCTTTTCAATAAATATGAATAACTAGATATTCATATGAAAAAGTGTCACATTTCCTAATCTGTACTACATATAACAATTAAATTTATACAGATTATAGACCGAAACATAGAAACTAAAAATAAAAATAAAAAAATAAAGCTACTGAAAAATATATCACATATCTTTCATAACCTTGAGGTAAGCAAAATTCCTCAGGTTACTGAAAACATCAGCTATTAAAAATGATAAATTATATTTTACCAACATTAAAAACTATCTTCATCAATGAAAGTCTTAAATGAACAAATTGGCTATAGACTTAAAAAAATATTTATGATACATATACTTGACAAAGAATAAAATGATATAAAAATTGACAAGACTTAGACACTTAATAAGGAAGATACTAGAAAGGCGAATAATGTTCATTGGTCATTAGGGAAATGCAAATTAAAACCACCATCAGACATGACCACATACTTATTAGAAGGGTTACAATGAAAAGGCTAAAACACCAAATGTTGATGAAAATGTCAAGCAATCGGCACTATTCTACATTGCTGGTGGGAGTATAAAATTGTACAATTACGATGGAAAATGACTTCGCAGTTTCTCCAAAAGTTGAACAAGCTCTTACCATATTATCCAATTCTAAATATTTATCCAAGTGAAAATACATAGCCTCGAACAGCGTTGCACAAGAATATTCTTTTTTTTTATAATTGAAGTTTATAGTTTTATTGCAGAAGCGAAAAGCCAAGAATATTCTTATCAGCTTTATTCATAGTAGGCAAAAGCTACGAGAAATCCAAATATCCATCAACAGGTAAATAAATAAGTAAACTGTGGTATAGTCAGACAATGGAACACCACTGAACAATAAGAAGGAATCAATTACTGTCACACACAAAAGCATGCATAAATCTCAAAAACATGTTGAGCGAAAGACACCGGACATGAAAGAGTATATACTGTATAATTGCACTTATGCTACTTTCTAGAACATGCAAAAATAATTTGTAGTGAAAAAAATTCAGAGCAGCCATTGCCTCAGGGGTTGTGGAGATTAACTGAGAAGGGATATAAAGAAAGTTTCTGGGATAATGAAAATATTCTGCATCTTATTAGGGTTACATGGTTAGATTACATGGGTGAACGAGTTTATTAAAACTCATGAACTATAACACATAAGATCTGTGTGTTTCATAGTACGCACTTAATATGTTACAGAGGAAATCAAAGGCTAATGTGTTATTTCTAAAATGTAAGCATCATATTAGAAACAAGAGGATATTTGCTTTAAGAAACTTATGGTATCTACTTTCAGTCCTGCTAAACAGTGGAGTAGCTCTCTATTCATGGATTGCTATATGGAATCATAATCTCTTTTTGTAAATATAATTCCAACTATAAAACTTAATTTTTGACCAATAATTTGAAAAGTTGTTCAATGCCTAACCCTGTAGGAGTTAGGACTTCTATCTGGTCTTCATACCAGGCCATTATAAACTTTAATTAAAAAAATAATAACTTGTTGAACATTTTAATTGTAAAGTGAAACATCAAGACCATACATGGGATAAAAACTCTCCAAAAATAATTTAAAGGTAATATATTCCACACAGTACATGTATAATTTTCTTAACCTCCTATTCAATATAAGGTATGTGGGTTGTTTCCAAAATTTTGATATTTCAAATAATATTTACTATTTATGATTAAATATATACTATAATATTATAAATAATCTTTTGAACAATATCATGATGAACATCTTAGTAGTATAAATTTCAATTACAGTAGCTGCTCTTGCTAATTAAAAAATATATATTATTATGTGTTATAATATTATTTCCCTGAGCCTAAAATTGATGCATTCACAGATTTGGCACATATAAACACATGTTTGGCACATATAGACACACTTGGCACATATAGTGCCCATATAGACTCTTAAATATTTAAATTTCATATCTAAGAATCCATTTACATGCAGAATTGAAATGGAACATTAATGAAATTATCCAGATTTATAGGGGAAAATAATTAAAGCGTATTTTTTACTGCAATTATCCACATTTGCTATCTATACTAATTCCATTACAGACTGACTTGGCATGATCATATTGATTTTGAACAATTTAGACCTTTAAAATGATATATTTAAATTGAATAAATATCAGAGAACAGCTGAGAATAAAGATAGGAAATTGAGAAAACAAAGTTAGACAATTGGTCAGAATTTCAAAGGCCGAATCCACAGTCAGAGCAAAGAAATAAAAACTTAAACAGTGATATAATTCAGAAAATAGTGGGAAAATAATGAGAATTGTGGGGAGGAGTAAGGAAGGGAAGGGAAAGAAAAGAAAGAAGAGGAAGAGGACAGGCGGCTTGCCCTATGAATGACATAATATCTGACCCAATTTCTTAGGGAAATTTTAATGTAGCCAGTGTAATACACCCCACAATTACCAGAGGCTGTATATAAAATGTGCCGTAGGGGATATCATCATCAGAATATGCAAATGCCCAAAGTGATCGCTTCTTCCAGCCTTTTTCTTTCTGCCTAACGTGTCCCATTCCCAGAATTTAGATTATAAATTCATTTACGGAAGTTCACATGCTATAGAAAATAAGATATAATCCTCTAGCTTTTTATCCTTAGCATGACAGTAATAGTGCATTTAGAAGATTAACTGTCACTGTATAAAAGGAGAGCACCTACCGTACAAGCTGAGCTACCTATTATTAAAATAGGTGTTGAAGAAAGAAAAGAAGCTGCAGAGAAAGGGAGCATATACACATAAGACTTGGGTAGCCAAAAGGTTACCACTGACCTGTGTGGCTTAGGTCATAAGTGGCCGGTCCTAGGCCAGAAAAAAAACCTAAAACAAGAATTAAGCACCAATAAACCAAAAAGGAGGAGGAGAAAAGGAGAGAGAAGGAGGCGAATGTGTACACACACTAGCACATGCATGTGTGTGAGGGATGGAGAGGTACAGGAAAAATCCATGTCTCTGCCCACAACAAATGCAGTGAACATAAGAGGAGCTGAATGTGAAAAAGCAATCTTCTGTTTTGCGAAGGGGTAGCCCTGATTCTTAATTTCAGAAATAATTATTTTGTTCACCCATCATGAATTTTCTGGAGAGAAGCTTTAAGACATAATTTTCACAGCATAATATTTCAATGGTCGGGAGACCTTTGTGAAAATTAAGAGCATCAGGTTAATCAGTGAAAGAAATAAAGGGATTTTATATATTTTAAAACGGTTCCTCTTATTAAATTCTCTGTACTGGAAACTGTAGCAGGAATTTGTCCTTGGCATTAGAATAAATTACAGCTGATCTCCTCCTAGGAAAGCTGTATTCCTGTCCACTGTGCTCAGTGGGGGTGAGCCGGGAACAGCTTGTCAGATTACACAGCATTACTGAATGCATACTGCTCTCATCTGATTGCTTTTCAATCAGAGCCGTGCCTCTTTTGCTAGCTATAAATCATCTTATATAAAAGAGCTTTTGAATACAAAGTCAAAGAAATATATTTTTCTGGAGGTCTCAATGCAATCCTTATTTGATTACAAAACCCAAACTGCAGTCTACCTGGATGAAGTATGCTATGTTTCTATAATGCAAACGATACCAATACAAAAGGTAGGACCTTCTTACTAAACTGCAAAATATTCCAATGTTTATTCAACCACACTAAATTGGAAAAATAAGCCATAGTGTGCTTTTTTACGTATTCTAAATTATAGTGTAATTACAAACATAGTCTCTATCTCAATTCCCAAGAGTGATACAGAAAATAGAGTACTGTTATTTATACGAGTACAGGAAGGGAAATTGTGTTGGGAGAGAAAGGAAAGAGGAATGGACAGTGCAGAACAGGCCAATAAAACTTCGCCTCCCTAATCTCCAAGCTGTTGATTGGGAAATATCTCCAAATCTTTAGGAATTGACTTAGTAGTCAAGTAGCCTGGGTTCAAAATCAAGTTCTAGGACAAATTAACTCTGAAGTCTCTGGTAAATTACTTCACATCATTGAATCTCAATATCCTCAGCTACATAAAAGAATCTAAAAAAACCAACATGGGTTTGATTTTATCATATCTAAAAATTTTATTTTTATTTTCCAATAAACTGAGTATACCGTATGCATGGCACCATTGTCATCTCTGCCTGTTTGCCATACTTTTAAGTACTGGATAAAATGTAAATAGAAATGGAAAAGACAAATTACATAGAAATGATGCCTCAAGTCATTTTTGAAAAGTATCAAGTTCATTATTCAACCAATCCTCACTGAGTACTACCACGTCCACAGCAAGGTACGGCACACTAGGTGGTAGAGGAATGAATAGAAGAGCAAGCGGTAAGATCAATAGGAGGTGGAAAGGAGGGAGGGAGGGGCTTTGCTAGCTGCTAAACTGGATTCTCAAGCCTACAGAATACAGAGTGAGCACTGCACTCATCAGAACAGAGCTTCCCCAAGCACAGCACTGATAACGTAGGCTGTAATATGATTCTAGGTGATAGAGGAATAATTTTTATTTTATTGTTTATTATATATATGAAATAACCATTCAAATAAAAAAGTATTATATATACAATTTATATATGATATATATATATAAAAACTGGCATGTCACTTGTATTTTCAGAAGTATTATTGATTAAAATAAGGTAACATAAAATAAGTTAGTTGAATAGTCAATTTAAAGAAATATTACATAATCATAACAATGTACTCACTCTAGCCAGAATAATTCTTGAAGCATAACGCACATAGAATCATAGAAAACCTGGTCTATAAACCGGATGATCTTAACGTGAGTGTATAATAGAACATAGGGGAGAAAACAGGAAAGTAAAAGTGCCTAAGTTCCTCTTTACATTAATTTTAGACCTTGTTAGAAGGTCATAAGCAGATGTTTATGTGTGTGTTCAGAAAAATTTAGGGTAATCTCCCTAAGAAGATAAGAGTGTGCAACTTTCAAATAGCCAGAGGAAATTTTTCTACAAGGTGTAATTAAAACAGTTAATCCACAAAAAGGCAGAGAAATAAGAAGGAAAAAAGAAAATAGAAGAACATAAAATAAGGTAACATTAATAAGTCCAAGATGAAAGGACCAAAGTCCTTAGATAAAGAAAGACAGACGACATGGAGAGGCCCACATGGACAGGACCTGGGTCTCCACCAGCCTTTATTTCACATCAACTGGCAACATGTGAGTGAACAAACCTGCAGGTTAATTCCAGCATCTAGCCAAGTCTTCCAAACATAAAGAGCAGACGCAAGCCATGCCCACTGCACCCTATCTATTTGCATAATAAATGGTTTTTAACGCCACTAACTTTTGGAAAAAATGCATTATGTAGCCACAGTAATAAAATACACACACACACACTCATAAAGAGAAAAAGAATACTAATAATAAAGCAAATGGGTCAAAATATAAACTATTAGTGAAGTCTGGTAAAGGGTATATGGGAGTGAGTTTTACTATTTTTGTAACTTTCTAAGATTGGAATTTGTATCAAAATTTAAAGTTACTGGAGAGGAGACAGAAAAAGAGAGGTAGAGATGAAAGAGGGAGGAAATAGCAAGGTGTAGATAATAGAATGAAACAATGTAATGTATGTCTGGATTATTTTTTTAAATGAATACTGTCAATAAAATACAAATTATTTGAAAATCTTGACCATAACAATGTAATTGGTGATCTCATTGAAATGAACTAAGAAGATGAATGTATATGAAGTTTATAAATTGTGACATAATTAAAGATTATTGTACACTGATAATTAAATCCATTTGTCTTTGATATTTTGATGACTTTTAAGTTATCAAAAACTCATTGGTTTATACATAGTTTTTAATTTCTTTTTTTAATGAAGATGACAGATGCAAAAGTGACAACGTAAGCAAGACAAATAAAAAGAAATCCACTTGACATATTACAGGGAAAGAGCAGAATACTAAAGACAAAAAAGAAATCTTAAAAGCCGCCAGAAAGAAAAGAGACTACATAAAAAGGAATGACAAACCAACAGGAGGCTTCTAAACAGTAACAATAGAAGACATAAGATAATGAAATTATATCTCCAAAGTGTTGTGAAGAAAAAACATTGAACACTTATCTAGGCTTTTGTAACCTCTTCTAAATGAAGGCGAAATACACCCTTCCTAAAGGAAATTCTAAAGGACGCACTTCAGGAAGAATCGAATTGTGTCCCCAGAAGAAGGTACAAGAAGAAATAGTGAAAGAAAGTGCTGAGCATGTAGGAAATTGGGGTGGATGTGGTGAAGTTCCCCAGTGTCCCCTACAAAGAAGGGCTGGTTGCTCCAACAGCTGGAGAGCTGGCAGCAGACAGCCTTCATCTATCAGCCCCTCGAGGGAATGGCAACTGAAGAGAAGTACCTTATTCAAGGTCAAAGAGCAGCCCACATCTGATGATTGATCAAGGCGGAGATGTAGGCTGAGGTATTTTGGACAAACGTGGGACAACTTTGGAAGGCCATTTAGCTCCCAGTGGGGTTAGCCAAGGCTGTCATGAGACCTACAGTGCAGCCCAATTCCTCCCCCACTCCTTCCTGCTTCCTTCTCCGCTCTTTCGCAGGTGTTGATTCTGAGTGCACGCCCTAATAAGTATCCTTCACTCTAAGGAGAGAAGAAGGGAAGGAAGAATGGAGGAAAGCAGAACTCAGAATGGAAGGGAGGGAGTGGGAGAGAGACAGAGAAAAGGAAAGAGAGAAGAGAGGGACGGAGGCAGGGAAGGAAAAAAGGAGAGAGGGAGGATAGAAAGAAATGGAAGAAAGGATGGATGGTTGGAAAGAGAGAAAAAAGAAAAAAAGAAGAAAGGGAGAAAGGAGGAGGGAGGGAGGGAAAGGAAGGGAGTGAATAGAAGGAAAGAAAGAAGGGAGGAAGGAAAAAAGGAAGGAAGGAAAGAAGGAAGGAAGGGAAAGAAAGAAGGAGAAAGAGGGAGTGAAGAAGGGAATAAAGTGATTTTTAAATGGAAAAAAGCAATAAACAATACTTGTAAAAGAATGACCTACACATGACCTCAAAAAACAATACATCTGTCCATATGTATGCAAATATATATAAATGAATAGAAAATAGACAGGAAAAATGTTTACCACACTGCTAACAGTGTTTGCTTCTGGGGAAGAAAATGGGATTTTGGCAGAGAGAAAAGATCCTTAACCTCTTAATTCCTTTTCCAATATTACAGAAAACTTTAACCATGGGAATTTATTCATTCATTCATTAAGTAAAAAAAAAAAAAAAAAAAAGGGTTAGCTGCATAATACTTGGTTTGTGTGTTATTCTAGCATATTTTATAAGTACATTTCCCTATTTCCCTCTGAGTAACTTCTTCGACTCAAATGATTTCTTTGAACTAAAAAAATATAATTCCAATTACAGAATACAAGCAAGCCCATTTGATGTTTTTTCTTTCTTGGAACTCTTTCCCAATGCTGACTGACCCATAAATTAAACTGACCAAATGACATACACAGCAATCTAACACTGTTTCATAGAACAAAGAGATAAATATAAAATATAGAACTATGAAATTGCAACAGAACCTCAGGCTGATTAATAATTTGAAGATTCGAGTTCTACAACTTAAGCAGTATGACTGCTATACTAACTCTGAATGTCTGAACAGTCAGTGCTTTATAGGACAAAGGGCTCAGCAATTACCATTAGAAGATCCTAATTGTATGAGTTTGGGTACATTATTTAAATTTCCTTATGTTCTTACCAATTACACTTTCTAATTGTATGAATTTGGGTAAGTTATTCAACTTTCCTTGTTCATTTCTTTTCTTCTGTAAAGTAGAAAAAAATAATAGAAATACTTCTCACACAGTTAATTTAAGGACTAAATGAGGTCATATGAGCCAAAGGCCTTTGTCCTCCGTAAAGCACAATTACAAATCAATTAATATGGTAGTATTTCTTGAAGGTAAAATGGTATGTAAAGACCAAAACAAAGACACAAAAAATTTCACTAAAGGTGGATTATGATCTTTCTAAAATGCCACATGTATGCTTTCCCCTGTTAATATTAGACAATAGAAATAGGCATCGTGTCCATGTTTTTTTCTGCTACTACTTGTTAATGTGTAAAAAAGCATTAGACACAGTACAGTGCACATTATTTAACATTCTTTCTGAGATCTGCTATTCTTAAGGAGAATTAAGAGAATTGACGAGCTTTTCTTAAGTTACCCTCATTCAATAGTGTACCATATTACAACACAAGGGGGCAGTATTTATTTAAAAAATTCCTCTGTCAACCGAGTAATGTAATCCACTGAGGCCGTGCAATGTAACATCTATTAATGATACGTCAAGATTAAAACAATTTAGCAGCCATGTCAACTATAACTCACAGCCACTGGGAAAAAAATCAAAGTACTGCATTTCTGGAAACACTTGAAAAATTCCTAAAACAAGAAATTTGTGGGCTAACACAGCTGTAGAGATGAAATGTCTGCCAACTAGAATAGAAAAAAAAACAAAAAACAAATGTGTAGTTCTAGCCCCAGCTACTCGAGCTGTCCTCATACTAGCAGCAGGTTAGGGAGCATGTCCTCGTTTCAGCAGCAGCAGCAATTAGTAGGTGCAAAAGACAAAATCAAGTGTTACTCCACCACCCTAATAGGGTCCATTTGGGAAATAGCAAGTAAACTGAATGGCTGTTTCCCTGGAAACGGGAAGCAAGGCTTCTTCCAAAGAACTTTCTACTTCATGCTTAAAGAGCTGACTTACAGGGACATCAGTTTAATATGTACAAGTATCAGAGATATATAGCCCAGTGCTTCTTTTTATGGAGACGTTAGTGGCATTTTATTCATGGGTCAAGTCATAGGTCAATAGGAATAACCTCTAATGGGCTGAAAAAGTAAAACATAGAACACTACAGCATGGGCTGAAACTCATAATCACTGAAATGATTCTAAGTGTAGGTCAAATGGCAGAGCACGCCAGCCTCCTCAAAGCGACGTGGTGTTATTAACATCTGTGGAGCGCTCACCATGCCAGGCTAGCTTACGCTTCATGTAGTTCATTTCATCTCCTTACCAAAACTGTGAGGTAGATAACTGGTACAGTATTAAATAAGGCACAGGTTAAATAAATAGCCAGGGCTGGGCCAGAGCCAACAGTAAACCCAGAAGGTCTCCCTCCAGAGCCTGAGCTTTTAATCAGCGCATGACAGCCTGCTTTTCACAAGCCTGGATTTCAGTCTTCCACTGACCCTCTATCTGTGAGGCCGGGAAAACTGCATCATTTCTGGACTTCGGGGTCCACTCCAACCCCACCCAGCAACTACCCACCACCATCACCTCCATAAATAAAGAAATTGGACCAGGTAATCCACAAGACCTATCTTTGGCTCAGTAATTCATGACACTATTATGAAAGCAGCTATCAAGTTGATGCAAAGTGTAGGCTCTGTGTTTTTAGACACGTGCCTTCTGTGATCACTGATAGCAGCACAAAAAAATTCGTTTTTAATTTCTCAGATAAAGGCATACAATAAATCACCAGTGTACCTGTTTGAATAAATGTATGGCTATATCTTGTCTACTTTTTATCTGCAAACAGATTTTGATATAGAGGACTATATATGAGCACTATATGATATGTCTATATTAAATGGGGACTGTGGGGTACTCACATCAAGAATATAAAAAGGGCACCACATAAGGAAGTTCTAGGCAGTAAATATGAACTTCACCTATTATATTTTGCAACTTTGACTTTAGCTGATTCCAGTCTTTCCACTGGGATTTAAACAACGTGACAGCTTTGAGAAGCTTTATAACCTAACAGAACAGAAATCGCTTGTGCTTTAAAGATTTTCTAACTACAATTGCTGACCTTTTCATTAAAATTTCCAGAAATTGAATGCAAAACACGGAGATTCTATTAGGTACAACCAGTTTTAGAGGTCTTTAGATATTCTTATAGAGTATCAATTTTGTATTCAATTATACTGTTTCACATTCATCATGAGTATTAAAATTGTTTCTTAAAAGCATAATTTCAAACTAGCCATTTTTACAAATGGAAGGAAATACTTTTAATGAATTTTCAACTGTGAGTATCTTAAGTCCTTTGAGAGTTTTAAACATGAAGTCAATTTATTTCTGCTGTATTCCTGTTCAGACTGATGTTGCCAGAGGCTTATTAAAAAAAAATACTTTCAAATATAAAAAAATTTAGAGCTCAATTATCAAAATTGCTAAAATTTCAGATTTGAAATAAGTGCTAAAAGCTTAAACAATCTAGGGAGTAGTGTTTTAATAAAAAAAAAATTTAAGATTTTATTGGGGAAGGGGCACAGGACTTTATTGGGGAGCAGTATGTACTTCCAGGACATTTCTCCAAGTCAAGTTGTTCTCCTTTCAACCTTAGTTGTGGAGGGTGCCGTTCAGCTTCAAGTTGTTGTCCTTTCAGTCTTAGTTGTGGAGGGCGCAGCTGACCTCCAGATCCAGTTGCCGTTGCTAGTTGCAGGGGGCGCAGCACACCATTCCTTGTGGGAGTCGAACCAGCAACCTTGTGGTTGAGAGCCCGTGCTCCAACCAACAACTGAGCCATTCGGGAGGCAGCTCAGCTCAAGGTGCCGTGTTCAATCTTAGTTGCAGGGCTCGAGAAATTGAATTGGCAACCTTGTGGTTGAGAGCCCACTGGCCCATGTGGGAATCGAACCGGCAGCCTTCGGAGTTAGGAGCATGGAGCTCTAACTGCCTGAGCCACCGGGCCGGCCAGAATTTTTAAACCTTAAATATTTAGTACTCTATGAAATAGCAATATCATTCTGACAGACTTTATAATTTCTGACTCCTGAATTAACTTTGGCCTTTCCCCCCCCCCCCCCATAATGTAACTGCTGTGGAGACAACTATAAATTTTAGGAAATCAGCTTCATCAAAGCTGAATAATCTTTTCTTATGGCAGAATAGTATTCCATTGTGTATTTATACCACATCGTCTTCATCCAATCCTCTATGGAAGGACGCTTTGGTTGTTTCCATGTCTTGGCCACTGTAAATAAAGCTGTAATGAACATTGGAGCACATGTTTTTACGGACAAGTGTTTTCATATTTTTTTGGGTGGATACCCAGGAGAGGGATTGCTGAGTCATATGGTAAGTCTATGTTTAATTTTTTGAGGAATCTCCACATTGCCTTCCATAGCGGCTGCACCAATCATGGATGGATCTTGAGATTATTATGCTGAGTGAAATAAGTCAGACAGAAAAAGTCAAGAACCATATGATTTCACTGACATGTGGGATATAAAACTGAAAACAACAAAAGAACAGGACAAACAACTGAAAGAACAAAAACTCATAGACATAGACAATAGTTTAGGGGTTACCAGAGGGTAAGGGGGGAGAGGGGCTCTAGAAGGGGATAAACGGGGTCTAATATATGGTGATGAAAAGAGAACTGACTCTGGGTGGTGAACACACAATGTGAGATATAGATGATGTATTACGGAATCGTACACCTGAAACCTATGTAACTTTACTACCCATTGTCACCCCAATAAACTTTAATGAAAAAAACCAAAACTGAATAATTCTCCTTTTCTGTCTTCTTAATAATTTACTTCTTGTTGTCTGGTACATTTACAAATGAGGAACTCAGTAAAAAGTAATCCTATGTGATAGTCCTAAGGACTAAAACTATTCTTTCAGAGACTGAACAACGCTGATAGAAATTTGCCATTCAGCTTACGTTGTATTTTCCTACCTGGAAATAAAGAAGTCGGCATAATCCTATAGCACAAAAACTGAAAAAATTTGATTTCTTTACTATTATAATCTTCTAATAATTCTACAAATGCTAGAGATTAGTCAACATAATTTTAATTATCTTAAAGATTTACATACGCATGAATGTCTTTATTTTTTAAGAGCAATACAGACCTAAAATAGTCAAAACTTCCACAGAATTCTTCTCTGAAATCCACTCAAGTCTAATAGTTCTCTAAAGGCACATTAGATCAGACCAAACAGCTTTTCCTAGAGTCATAAATGAAACTAGAAAACAGGATTCCCGACAGTAAAAACATAATGAGCAAACTAGCTTTATTTGTGCCAAAATTAATTGAAAAAGTTGTTTGGATTGATTCTTAGCTTGATTTAAGCTACATTTAAACAAATAACCCAAAACTATATCTAGGCAAAAAGACTCAATTTAATAAACTTCAAAAGCCATTTTGAATTTTATTATCTTACTCTCCGATTGTAGATTATGTTATTTTTTTCTTAAATTGTTGTGTTTGAAAGGAGAAAAGGAAACTAACATTTATTATGTTCCAGCAAAGTGCCTGTGGAAACTGTGAATTATCTCATTTAACCCTCATAACTTCTCTGGAAGGAATACATTATTTTCCGAGATTTCCGATGAAGGCCTTCAGACTTGAAAGTGATGGTGCTATGCTATTTATCAAAGCGCCTAAAAAGACTGACCTGGGAGCAAAAATCTCTCCATAGCATGCTTTTAAGCTCTTTATGTGGGAAAAAAAAATAAAATACCTGAACCAACTGAATAATTCGGACTTTAGAAGTCATAGAATTGGCTGACAAGAGTTTGCCGTCTAACAGATGTGTACTGAGAGCTCACAGAGCTTGGCTGGGAACTGGGACGAAAATTAATATAAGGTTTCTGCCTTTGAGGGCTTAATAACTTAAGACACATATAGAGAGATACTTGAAGAGCTAAGCATTTACTTAGATTTCCATAAATATCTGATCCCAGATTTGTTCTCTTTCTAACCCAAATTTCTCCCAAGTGTCTTCTAACCATAGATAAGTAGAAAAAATCTCAACCGAACTTCTGGTCTTTGGTAACATCTTCTAGATCTCTTGCAGACCAATAGAAACCGGCCTCTCTCTGAGCACTGCATTCTTTAATGTTTGTGGGGGCTCTTGGACCTCTTGTCCATCACAGGATGGTAAGATCCAGTTATGCGAAACCCAGGCTTTCCAGACTAACTGCAAGAAAACATATGCTTCTACTGGTACTGTACACAACTTAGAGATTATAGGCAATGGGGCTCTCTGGTATCATTTGAGGACTACAAAATAGGTTCCTTTTCAATTCACAGAAGAGCTCCTTTATTTGCTTTCAACAGTGAGAGCAACTGCAATCACAGTTGTTCTTTCACTAGATCTAGAACAGAGATGACAACTCCATAGAAGGTGTGTGCCAACTTTTTCTCCCTGTACCACAGTCGGCATCAGTTATCAACCTGCAGGGGAGTGAGGAAGATGCTGCTTGGAGCACTTCTCAAAACAGCACTAGAATCCATCTATTGAAGGAGGCTCGCAGGCACATTTGTAGTCTAGAGACTGTTTCTAGATGCCACCTACTTACCACCCCTGGCTCTTAGAAAAAGGCCTCTTAGAATGCATATACCCAAATGCAAAAGGGAACCACAATAATAGATTCCAAATAAAGGCATTGCTGCCTGTTGGGGAAAGAGGGCACTGCTCCAGCTAACTCCAGTCTGACACACACAATAAGCAGAGATCTGAAATATATTCGCTGACCAGCGCTACTACTTTTCTCATGCAACCAGAACTCCAATAGGATTAAAACTCTAACTCAGGAGTTTGATGTAAGGACTTGTCTGGAGGCAGCTGTGGGGGACAAAGGTCAATGCTAGGACAAATTTCAGAGAAATGGGCATCAGCATAAGGAGTAGCAGACCCCATTTGTGGAAGGCAAAGCAAGAGACCTCACTTGCCACAGAAATTGGTCGTGCACGGTGTTACTGCCTCAGGCTCTAAATAGTCCCCATTCCCATTCCACCCTACTCTCTAGGAAAGACAACCTTTAATTCATCAATATAAGATTTTTAAAAAATAGAAAGTTTTCTCTTTGCTTGGGACTAAAATTTTTACTATAAAGTCAGGAAACTTTGGCAGAACCAACTGCAATTCCCTCTAATAGAAATCTCCATGCAAGCAAACAAAAAAATAGCATACGAAAATCTTCAGTAAATAAAACTCCAAGTATTGCCTTTGTGATCACCTGTTCAAATCTCTCCTCCATATTCTGTGCTCCTTGCTGGGCTTTGAACATAATGGACAGCTTCCTGCCACCGGGCCTTGGCACTGGGTGTCCCTCCGTAAGGCAGCTCTTTCTCCAACTACCCGCGTGGCCCACTGCCTCACCTCCTTCATGCCTTTGCTGAGACAGATCACCTTCTAAAAGAAGCCCTCCACAATAAACTATTAAAACTTATAATCTATTTGCCCTTTGTTTCCCCACCTGATAAACAATCCTCCTTCTCCTGCTCTATTTTTTCATGACATCTATCATGTTATGTTAAACTATAATATGTATTTGTTGATTATTGTGCAGACAGAAGGTCTGATGTTGTTCCTCAAAAGGTCTGCTTGGGAGACTGGCCCTGGGATTTTGGAATGTTCCCTATTTTACTAACCGACAAGGCAGGTTTATATGTCTGCAGCACAGAGCTCTGCCTGCCTAGGCTATCTGTCATAACAATAAGCAATATGACACCTGCTTTCCTTCTGGGAGTCTGGAATTTTGGTAATATGTGGTTGGTTGGTTGGTTGGTTGGTTGCATAGGTGGAGGGAATGTCTACGTGACTGGCCCCTAATAACAATTCTGACTCTGAGTCGCAAGTGGGCTTCCCCGGGTAGAAACGATGCTATTGCTGCATTTCATTGCTAGAGGAAGAACATGTTCTGTATGATTTGCCCACCTCCCACCACAAAACCCCGGGGAGAGAGAACTTTGGAAGGCTGTGCCCGGACTCCTCCAGATTCTGCCTGATGTCTGTGCCCTGATGTGTATCCACAGCAGTGAGGACAACCACCTCTGAGCCCTGTGAGTGTTTCCAGCAAGTCACCAGCATGTGAATGATCATGTGATGTTCAAAAATTATATTCACTGCTGATTGTGCTTCCTCCCCCATTAGAACGTGAGCTCCCCAACAGCAGGAATTTCTAAATGCCTTCAGTGCATTGGTATATTAATTAATACCATATATTAATACACAATCTCTTTAGCTCATTAAAATAGCCCAAGTGCCTAAAACAATGCCTGTCACGTGGACATTCAATAAATATTTGTTGACTGAATAAAGAATACAGCAAATATTCTCTTATGAAACAGATTTATTTTTAAGAAATTATTAAAATATCAATTCATATTCTCTCTCTAAGGTCATTAAGAGGACATTGTGTCTATAAAGAGAGACGACTCCGCTTGTTATAAGGGGAAACTGCTTTTAAATGAAAAACAAGAGCTGAATTACAAACATTACGGTGACAGCAAACAGCAGATTGCATACTGCAGAAATACCACACACATGAATGAGACCACCTACAGAAATCCTCCTCAAACTCAGAAAAAAAGGATGAAGAGAGGAATATAGTGCGTAAAAAGTAATTTAAATTTCAACAATCCAAATCATAAACACCCGAGGAAGAGAAATCAAGTTACCCACACTACCCGTAGAAGACTTGCAACAAGTAATTGTCTAATGACTTGAATTAAATAGGAAAAAGTCATATTGGTATCAACATATCCTCAAATATAAAAACAATTGATATATTTTAAGAGAAAAGATAGTGACATAAGAATTAAGTAGACAGATGAGATATCATATGTGAGGGCAACAAAGACATTCCCAGATATTCCTTAATATAGAAAGCATAACAATTATGAACTCTTCCTAGAACATTTACTGAAGCAAACAATCTTGCCAAGAAACTAACTAAATAACAAATTCAAGCAGCAGAATAACCAGCATCGTATGAAATTATGAAATAATTAAAGAGTTCCTATTAAATTAAGAATAACTACAACTTTATTTAATACGGTTTTGGTCAGGCTTTCCTCTAACCTTTGTGGCTTGTGGGACAGGAGAACAAAATTAGGTCCATGTACCATATGACTAAATAACTAAAGTTAAAAATCAAGAGGAAAAGCCACTAGTTAAAATATGCTCTACCCCATAACTTCACAAACGTACCTCTCCCAGTGAGTGAGGTCACCGTCTTCGGATGCTGCCCAATGTAGCGTTACGGTCCATGTTCTGCGATGATTCACTGATGCATCTGTAGTCTACGACCTGTTTCTTGGTTCCACCTATTCACCAGCCCTAATGACAAAAAAAAAAAAAAAGAAATTAAAAACTATGTATAAACCAATGAGTTTTTGATAACTTAAAAGTCATCAAAATATCAAAGACAAATGGATTTAATTATCAGTGTACAATAATCTTTAATTATGTCACAATTTATAAACTTCATATACATTCATCTTCTTGGTTCATTTCAATGAGATCACCAATTACATTGTTATGGTCAAGATTTTCAAATAATTTGTATTTTATTGACAGTAACACCAAGTTAGACAATCTTCCTTGAGTCTCTGTAGATCTGGGATAATTTTTTTGACAATTTCAATTTGGAGAAATTTCATTTTGCTATCATAGCAACAACTGGAAGTGTTAATAAAAATATTAAAGCAAAGTTTCAATTCATAAATGCTTATGAATTCTCGATATTATGTTCAAACATTATAATGGGTCACATATTATAAATTATCGTTACAGAAAATATTACAAATATTAATTTTCACCATGTCAGTTTATAGTACATTGCAATTTTAACCATCTTTAAAGTAACATCAGAACCATACAGTAATATAAAGAATTGTATTAGTTTTCACATATTATACCTAGACCTACATATACACAAAATTTAGAGTAACGTGAATTGTTTAATATTGCAAAACACTCCTAAGGTGCCAAGTGTAACTAACCATGGCAAACATTGCATTAATTGATAAGCACTTCCATAACTGTGAATTAGAACATGAAGAAAAGCAAGAAAACAAAGGATAAGGGTGGAGGAGGTGGTAGATGAGGGTAAATGGGATCAATATATAGTGATGGAAGGAGAACTGACTCTGGGTGGTGAACACACAATGTGAGATATAGATGATGCACAGAATTATGCACTTGAAACCTATGTAACTTTACTAACCATTATCACCTAAAAAAAAATTTAATTGAGAAAAAAAAAAGAAAGAAAACAAAATCCTATTATAGCCAGGCTATGTGACAGGAAGGGTTTTTCTAGCAATTAACGTGTCTTGTATACCCAAGCACTAAAATCTTCCAAAGCCTCCTTGCATTCCCAGTGTCCATTACCAATGTCGGCAGTGGCACACTCCGTGAACCTTCACAGAGGCACAAACCCCAAAGCTTTTCATTGGCTCTTGTTTCAAGGATATTGGGCAAAAGTTGGGGAGAAGCATTTCTCTGGAGTCTGAACAGTATTAGTCAAAAAAGTCGATGTTTAAGATTACAGGTTGTACTATATCAGCGTCGGGTACAGAATCTCAAGTAGCAGTGACACTAATAAGCTCCTCAATAAATTTATTTCTGTGTATTCTTGAAACGTGGAGCCCTATAAAGTGGAATTTCAAGTGGAGAGCCACCTGGATGGTGCTAACCTACCTAGACTTAAAAGAATATATGAGTTATCAATTTGGAGAAGAAAGTGAAACTCTCATTGTCTACACATAATCATTTGTTTAGAAAATATAATTTTATTGGTGGAAAAGCTATGAGAATTAATTATTTAAATAACCTTTCCAGTTATGAAAACATGTTTTAGAAAGCTCTACATAACTACCATTGATTACCAAAAACCAGGGAAAAAATACGGTAAAGCAGTAAAGACAACAAACCTCATTAAACACATGTGAATAAAATGAAGGTGACCAAAAGTATTAAAAAAACATCAAATGGTATGAAAGGGGATTTGAACAAATGGCGAGATAAACTATGATTTTTTTTCTTTTTTCTTTTTTTATTAGTTTCAGGTGCACAAAGCAATTTAATCATTAGATATTTATCATTTATATCCCTCCCCCCATCCACTACTCCTCTGACATCGCACACAGCCATTACATTTCCACTGTCTCTATTCCTAACGCTATACTCCACTTCTTGTAAATATATGTATATGTATATATATATATATATATATATATATATACACGTATATATATATATATACATATATACATACATATATATATATATATATATATATATATATATATATATGTATATGTATAAGATTATAGCTGACATTCATTATTGTTCAACTTCAGCTTCAGGTGTACAATGCAGTGATCAGGCATCTACATCATCCCTGAGGTGGTCTCCTTAATGAGACAAGTGTACATCGGATACCTTACAAAATCTTTACAACATTATTGATTACATTCCCCAAATTGACTTTCGTTTCCCCGTGGCCGTCTTGTGGTTATTGACTGTGCTTTCTAATCCCCTCACCTTTCGCCTTATCCCCATCCCCCCTCCCATCTAGTAACCCTCAGTTTTTCCTCTATGTCTCTGAGACTGTTTCTGATTAGTTCATTCATTTATTTTCTTTAGATTCCACATATAAGTGAGATCATATGGTATTTGTCTTTCTCTGTCTGACTTACTTCACTTTACATAATTAAACCATGTTCTTAAATAATGTATTGAATCATTCTATTTTCAATTTGGTTAAGCTAGAGTGATGTTCCCAGATTCTTCCTCTCTTTATGGTTCCACGTTAGAATTGGCCAAAAGATGTTAGAAAAGGATTTGGGAGGTGGAAGTGAAGCAAGCAGCTCTTGCTCTTTGAAGCTGATAATAGTCATTTGCAGTGACAGGCATACAGGTTTCAGTGAATTCCAGCGTGTTCTCCCTCTTTTGCTCCATGTCCAGCTCTTTTTCCTGACTGCTGATCTTGCTAACTAACATTGGTCCCAGCCCATTATCAGATTCCATCAAATTCTCCCCTCCCTGGATATGTATATTGCTCCTCCTATCAAAAGGAGAAATTTGTTTCTTCTCCCCCTCTAGACTTGTGGCTTTTCTTGACTAACAGACTGTAGTGGAAGTGATATTGTGCAGCCCTGAGTGCAGGCTTTAATAACCTGTGGCTTCAACCTCTGCAGTATTAGAAGCATGCTGCCATGCTAGAAGGAAGTCCCAGATGTCGAGCTGGAGAGAAATGCAATACAGAGAAGACCTGAGGCATCCTGGCAACAGTGAGCACAAAGGCTCCCAACACCTGAGAGAGGCCTTTTTGGACCTTCTGGTCCAGCTGCAGCAGAACTCCCAGTTGAATGTGATGAGATATACAACCACAGCCTACACTACATGAAGCAGAAGTGCTGCCCAACTGGGCACAGTTAGGTCACAGAATTGTGAGAAATAATATTGTTCTTGTTTTAAGCCACTAAGTGTTGTGGTGGTGTGTGTCACAGAAATAGGGAACTGAAATGGAAGAAACTTACATTGTAAAGACAACAATTGTATTATCTCCCTGCACGTCCTCTGGGTCTTGATAAAAGCATTCTAAAGGTCATTTATAAGACTACTCAGTGATAATAGCCAATCGTTTTTTTGAAAACTAAAATAATGAGAGGATGCTCACCCTACCAAACATTGAAACATTTTTAAACTTCAGTAATCAGATAAAGAATAATAGCTATCATTTACTGAATGCTTACAGTGTCTTAGGCATTGTACAAAGTACTGCCATGACAAATAAATAATGCTATTATTCTTCATGCTTACAGATGAAAATCTGAAAGCAATATTCAAAGCTTTTATATTAATAATTATAGGGCATCGATGCTAAACCAGAATAGAAAATGTACTCAATAAAACTACAAACATGTTAGCTAGGCCAGTCAGACTGTCAGAGTTTGTTGAGATGAATTACATATGTAAGAACATTGAGCCTATCCATGCATTGTACCAAAGGAACAATCATCAGAACTGAAGAGGCTTCGGCCTTCTAAAATGTCCCTTGCCGGATCTAGGACAGCCATGGCTCTAACCCCAAGGGGAAAGCCGAGGAGAAAAGAATGGATATTCCATGATTTCAGCCATTCTGCCATCTTGCTCTGTACAACAGGGCGTAGCAGGGAAATAATCACCCGGTAAGGGTGAAGTATGGTCTCTACTTAGCACATAAACTTCACTTTGGATGGAAAACCCACCCCTTGAGGGCAAAGATCAGATCTCCTTCATTCATAAATTAAAGCTGAGAAAAAAACCTTTAAGATCAAAGAGCAATGCATTCATTGCACAGATGAAAGAACTGAAGCCCAGTGGGTAATGTGATTTGCTCAGGGTCATATGTGGGCGCCAGAGTTCCTCCTCAGACCCCTACCGCCACTCTATTCCAGAGCGACGATTTTCTCTCTATTCTTTCCTTACGAAGCCCACTTTTGAAGTACCCTCTCCAGCCCCAACCACTTTACTACTATGAACCGACGGCAACTTAAAGAACGAAGAGAGCCAAGGCACTGTCTGTCTTGTTCACCTTGTGCCTTAGCACTGGCACAATCCCTCTCCCTACAATACACCTTAGGAGCAGGGATCAAGGGAAGGAGGTGAAATGCAGATTAGCCGACGGTTACCTTCACCTCTCCTCAGCAAAGGCAAGCTATTTATAAAAGTAAATTGTTGAACGTGTGTATCACCTGTTAACACACAAGTAGTGATTTCGATGTTAATAAACTGTAAGACAAAATAATCTTACTCTCTGAAAAGGAGGATTTGTTTTCCCAGCATAATTGTGTTTTCGCTTTCATAATTAATACAGTCATTAAATAGGAAGAATTGCTTCCTTTCATTTATCACCAAGAGGACAAGATGTTTACTTGTAATGAATGATTAGAAGGCTCTGAGGTGGGCAGCCTGCACTTGGCCGGAAGCGCCATTTCATCTGCAGGAACGCCAATCTCAGTTCATGGAGCCACATTAAAACCATATGTTTCTTAATTTAAAGACACCTGTTCTCAAAAGGCAATGCCAGAAAAAAAGTAAAATTCAAAAGCGATCAGAATGTGTTACTAATGAAAGGGTGCTTCAGGATAATGGGTTTTCATAACACCCTAAACAAACAAAATTCTCCCTGAAGCTTTGAGACTGGTTGAAATACCTACCCTGTCATAATGTTTTCTTTATTAAATGATTGTTAAATTGAAAAATATTAATTGTATGCTGCTTGTGTTTATGGAATTTTTTCTATCCTCAGCAGCCCAGTGTCATTACAGTACAAAGTCTTGAATATTCTCTAGCTCGCCTCAGCATTCTTGGCAGAGAGAATCTACCAGTGCTTCTCCTCAGCGGAACTTGCACAACTTGGCTGAGAAAATTCTTTGTTATTTAGGACGGTTCCATCAACTCCGCCCCCTAGATATCTACAGTGTCCCCAGTCATAGAGACAAGGAAAAATGTCCTCATTTTTCTCGACTTAGAGAAACTGCCAGGCTACACCTGGGTTCCCCCTCCCGGCGTATAGCAGCCCAGGTGTGCTCTCAATGCAGTGAGTTGGGGCCTTATGGAGGCTTGCCTCATTTGTTTCCCATATCTCAAGGATTACTACCCTTCATTGTCTCATGTCTTGAAAGTCATCGTTTCATATATTTTGTCCACTTTTTTGTTTGTTTCAGACAAGGCAAATGTCACCAATCAGGTATTTTTTAAGCTTAATGTGGATATGGATATAATTCTGATTTTGTTTTTACCAAAATACAGGCTTTGATGGGGATAAGAAAGAAAGGAGACCTGAGGCTCAGGGAGTGTCTGAGTGGGAACGGGCACTGGGGCGGGGGTGGAAACAACAGGAAGGCAGCGGACACTCTACCTCCCAATTTTTTCTAGGGATGGCCTGGGGAAAAAAGTTCAAGAAATTCTAGACTACAGAGTTATGTCCTGGCTTATATTTATGATTCAGCATTTACAATAAAAAAAAAAGCAATTCCTTACTCTCTAAGACTATTTGGCCTACGCTTACACAAATAAAAAACCTAACATAGAGCCACCTTTTTTTTGACTGGTGTTCTGTAAATTGTCCTTATACACGGTGACGGGCAGCTCTCTGAAAGGCATCCATACTCCAGCACGGAGATAAGGCCATCAGCGCCCACAAAAGGCTGAATCAATAGGCAGCCCTGTGTTCTGCATCTTGACTCCCACCATCTCCTCCCACCACCTTCCTCACTCTCCTTCAGGTCACAGAGCATGTAATCATTATGTGACTGAGCAAAACCAATCATTGAAAGATGACTGTCATTCTAACCTACACAGCCTTTTACAGTCCATCCTCTTGAAGAATGAAGTAGGTATGTGGTTGAATTTGAGCAAACCCAGCAATGTCAAATATACATTCTTCCAGTGAAGCGAGCAGAGGGGATACTTAATGAGGTTCTAATTACTTGAGTGCAATTTCCCAATAATAAGAAAGCAGTATTATGTGTACGTCCAGTTAGGTTTTCTTTATAAAGGTATGAGGACCCTGGCCTGAATTTATTGCCAGGCTAGATGGAAAACCTTTGGTAAAATAAGTCACGTATTCATTCCAATGAGGAGATGTGACTCTTCCTGAGGGCCTGTCCAGGGTTAAAAGGAACCAGTCCTTATCTCTTTATTTGAATAAAATCTAGATCTCTGTCATATGAATGTTAATCCATGCAAATCTAACAGATGTTATCGGAATGAATGGAAACTGTCAGCATGACTCCGTTTAAACAGCATGTTGCTTGGCCTTTTATGCGCGGCAGAGCAGAGCTAAAATGTGGCAGGTGTGGATATGCCAGATGACACTCTGATTCAGACTGTGCTCAGAGGGATGAGTGTGACGATGCAAGCCATTAAGAGGAAGGAAAAAATACCAAATAATAAATATGTTCTCCATAAAGCCAAGCCTTAGTCATCGACTTAGAAGGGGAAAACTAACATCATGCTTAAGGACTATGTTGATACAGAGTCCACTAGGAGACAGCCTATTATAACAAGCTCTAATCTGCCCTTCACCAGGGAGAACAGCAGCACTTACTGTACCATTTCCATACGAGGTGGCTTTCTGAGTGCCCTTCTATGTAAAGGGTAAAGGCTACTGCCATGCTGTTATATACTTCAGCTCACGACCACAAATAAAATGTACATGCTCCCTTAACTCTTCCTCACATTTTTAGCCATATTCAACATAAGTCTCTGATACTCTTTAACCACAGGTTTCAGCTCAGAAATTCCTAAGATAATGATAATCAGGGCATGAAGTACAAAAAGAATCTCCTTGATGACTGTAAATTTAGTTTGCTGCTAAAGGTGTGGTGTTTGGCACGCATAAGCCCTTAGCTTTAGTGGGCCGTCCAGGTAGTGCATACTATCCAAATCCCTGCTAGGTTCGCCCAGGCTAGATTTGCCTTAATTTCTCGCTTAGTGCTCTAGTCTGCTATTAGGCTGTCCTGTGTAGTAAGGACTGTGAACCTGGTTAACTATTTGAAAGCACTCATTTATAAAGAGATGGAACCCTGTCCCCTCTAACGCTCAGCTGCAGTCTGGTTTGGAATAATGTGATGATCTGAAGACTTTGTTAATATGCATCCAAGGCTTTGCATGTCAGCACTGCCTAAACCCTCCTATTGCTATCTACCTCCTCCAGACTGGACCAAAGTTTACTCTGGGATCAGATTGCTAACTACTCCAACTTGAAGGTAAGCCATAGAGAAAGGCTCTTATCTCTCGGTCCACAGAACTCTGGATGACTCATGGATGAGTTTCAGACAATCCATTAACCCTCAACATTAATTTTATGTGTAGATAGTTTGGGGCCTATGCAAATGAATTTTTATCAAACTTCCAAAGGATCCATAGCCCAAACAAAGTTTAAGATCCAATATCCAGAAGAAATACCCCTTTTTCTTGCCCAGGTTTCTCCTAGTCTTAGTTTCCTCTCCCGACTGTTGAGCACCACTGAGATCCCAAAAAGTACAACAAATGATCTGGACTAAATTATAACAGCTTCAGAGCAGGTTTTACACATCAACTACATCATTCCAAAATATCCCTTTACTCTAATTTCTTCTTCACATTTCCCACTTGGGGTTAAGAAAAATCAACAACTGCTATTACTTAATGATGCAATATTACGACAGTTTCTTAATGGATGTTTAATTGATTATCATCCAATTAAAACATTTGCTTGCAAATTGCACAGGATGCCAGGGGAAGATATCAGTTTCCAAGAATGTTCTCTGCCACAGGTTATGTTTCTTTTCCTGTGCTTTGCGGTTCCTGCTGTTTTGATTAAGCTATCATAGTTTAAAGGGGGAAAATATCCAAACTTAATTGCAGTTGACATTGAAGAATTTAAACACATGCTAACTGTTGTTTTTTTTATTTGAACAACCATTTTCACACTGAGTTTGTGATTTCAGAAACGAAAGCTTTCCTATCAAGTCACAATTCATAACTTGTCTCAGTTCTTACTGATTTTTTTCCTTCCATTATTTTATGATGGTGAAATGCACAAACATAACTACTATCTTAACCATTTTTCAGTTCTTGCTGATTTCTATAAAATATCATTCACTGGTACAACAAAATGCATACTATTTTTGATTACACATAATAAACTAGTGCTGATTTATTTTTATCAGACATTTTTCTTCAATTTGTGTCTTGCTTTCTCCCACTTCTCCCTGGAAATGAAGTTAAGATATCTCACTGCTTGGTAGATTCTGCAGAGAAATTACCAAGAAAAAAGAAAACTCTTCTTAGACTCTTCTATGTTCTCTCTTTTTTTTTCTTTTAGCCAGATAGTCACACTATCTACACAAACTACCAATAAAAGCCAGCAGCAAAAAGAAAACAGATTACACTGTCAGTAACAATAAGAATAAAATTAAGGTCTGAAATTCCTTAGAGTAATACTTCTCTGTTTCATTGTACATATACAAAAAAAAATACGGGCAATATATTAAGAAAAAAAAGGTATGTATTTGAAATCCTAATAACAAATAGTCATTTAATTTACTAACATGTGAATACATTAAATTTAAAACTATAACTTTCAACAAACGAATTTCTTTACAGTTAAGCTATTTTTGCTGGAGAAAACAAATCACAAAGGTTAGGGGTATGTTAGTGTGTCAGAATTTGTTTTACCCTGTTTTGTTGTTATTGATTTTTCAAAAGAACAATAACTATCTACATGAACATATAAAATCCTTGTAAGGACCTGCATTCAGCATTTCAGCATGGACACAGTACAGAGCAAAACAGGGGCTTTTGTGTGAAAGGAGGTAGCTGATGAGAGAATGCAGTTTATGGGGTTAGCTTTAGAAGTCAAGTTTTGAAAAAAATTAAAAACAAAAGAAACCAAACAAAACACTTCTAGGGCATCAGAGCATCCTTTTAAAAGACCTTACCCTACATAAGCCCTGGGAAGAAGTAAGTACACATCTCCCCACACTCCATTTCGAGATGTGGAATTGTAGTTAAGGTCACAAATGTCTTCAAGATTGGGAAGTCAACATAAATAACTGAATCTGTTGTGTATTTAGGAGTGGTGGGGACAGTGGTAAACTGAAGACTGCACACCTGAAAGCCTTCAAATTTAAAGAAAAGAAAAAAAAGAAACATATGAACAGTCAACTCAGCTGTGGTTTACAGCTCACTCCCTACCACTCTCAGATCCAAGCTTCTGAGGCAGGTCTCATGGCCTGGGGAGGGGCTCCAGCAGAATATCACTTGACAGGGATGCTGGGAACTGGAGTCAGGGGTTCCTGGGAGGGATGATAAATAAGACCACCAGCCTGGCCAGTGCCCTGTCACCTCCTTCCTGTCTTCTGAAAGCCTCAAGAATTGGCCAAGCTACCTCTGCTTTTAGTACCACATCTTTGCTTCTGTCTAGGGCTTTTCATTGGCCAACTGAGAAACACAGTAATCTCTCAGCATTTACCCTACTCTCTGGGCCTTAAAGCAAGCATGGAACCATTTTTGTGGTTCCCCCCCCCCCCCCAGCTTTACTATTTATAGTTAAAGATAAAATGTGACTTAAAGATAAAAATGTGACTTTCACAATGCATACATATATCAAATCAACACAATGTACACTTTAAATATCTTACAGTTTTGTCAACTATACCTAAATGAAGCTGAAAAAAATATATAAATGAATAAAAATGAGACTTCAAAGATTGCTTACTACATACCTAGTTTTATTTATTTTTCTCATTCTTCTGCTTCAACTCCAGTAAAAAAGATGAAGATGACATAGGTGAAAAGGGCAGGGTTATGTAATAAAATTTGCCTTGTGTTCAGAAGAATCTTGATGCATTTCATAAGACCATAGAGGGCATAGTCTCTTGGTAGGGAGCAGAATAGAGATAGGGGTAAATTTTGGCAGATAATGGGAAATAGTCTAACAATCTGAGGCTGGCCCTGGGGCTGAGAGAAGTCAAGGGCAGAAAAGGGAACAACAGCAACTGACTCAGTGGCTTATAGGCTTACTCTCCCCTGACCTCTCTTCAACCTTTCCCCTCATGTTTCCATAGAACCTACATTAAAAGATAGAAAATGAGCAATGGATGAGATGATTTTGAGAGAGCAAAGAGAAAAACACAGGGTGAGAAGATCCTAAGCTGAAATAGACAAGAGGGAACAGGCAGCCTGAGCCCAGGGGGCTATACCTGTAAGGCCCAGCATCTGTTTGGGCCAAAGTCCAGGGCTGCTGACATCAGCCAAGCAAATCTTTCATGATCTTTCACCAGTATTCATGGGGGTTACTCTGTAAACATCAGAGTAATGGTGTGAACTAAGCATTGCCAAAGAAACATCCATAGTTAGCCACTATTTCAGCAATGGTTTCATCCTACTTTCTGACTTTATAGCATAGTTCCAATTGTCACATAATTCTAGACAAACAACTGAGAACAACATTTGAAATACTTGGTTTCAAACACAAGGGTGTGTGTGTGTGTGTGTGTGTGTGTGTGTGTTCTGGCTGGTTTATGTTACTGAAGTCAAGTAGAAAACTTTTCTGTATTCCTTTAAAAAGAAAAAGAAATAAAACAACCAAATAATGAAATTAAATGAAAGGCAAAAACTCTGTTAACCAATGAACAAATGAATCCAAAAAAAATAAAGAGAGGGCAGAAGTTGTTCTGTAGTATTCATTTTTGTAAAATATATTGACTAGAACCTGTGACCTTCACTATTTCAACAGAGAAAAAGGAAGTCAACATCTCAGATGGACAATTTTGCTTGGAAGCCTGTCTGAGGAAATTTTAACTTGGCTGGTACAAATGTTTTTTGCCAATTAAAATTGTGCAATAGTCTCACAGATTAAAATATTCTTGGCAACTATATCTCCTTGAAAACAAATAAAACTGAGAGTGGGTTTTTTAAGTGCTTAATTTAAGAATGTCTTAAGTAGGTCTAACCACTAAATATTCATTTTTTAAATATAATAAAACATAATAAACATTCTAAAGTACTATTTTGGAGCATTAAGAATGAAGACCCAGAAATTTTTCCATTATCAAAACAAAACAAACTAGTTCCTAATCTTTTGCTATGTGATAATTTTATAAGCCTGAGAAATTATAAAAGTTGTTAAAACCATTTCCTGTTGATCTCCTACAAGCTGCGCTTTTGATCTGCTACAAGTCCAAGGCACTGGAAACACAATCAAGAAGTTTCACTATGATTTAGGTAACAACATTTCATCATAAAGTGGCTATGTAAATAAAGCAAAGGACAAAGGATATGAAAAATAGATCATTCACATAAGAGGAAATCCAAATGGACAACAGACACATGAAAAAGGTAGCATAACTCATTATTAAAAGCATGAGACTCTAGACTCAGACTATCTAGATTCAAGTCTAGACTATCACTTCCTAGCTGTGTGACCTTGATCTCTCTATGCCTTTTCACCTACAAAGTAAAGATGGTCAGATATTCTATTAATACCTCACAGGGATACTTTCAGGAGTGAAGCAAAGAATCCATTTTAAAAAATTAGCAAATAATTGCCGAGGTATATGCACTCAGTAAGTCTTCGCTATTATTACTATTATCAAAAAACAGATTCAACCTCATTAGTAATCAGGAAACCACAAATTCAAATTTTATTTTACCATATTGGAGTGGAAAATTTTTATAAAGGGTTTGATAGTACCCAGTATTGGCAGGAGAGTAAAAAAAGTGGTACACATTCATACAATTAGTGGGAATACATATTGGTTCTGCCCCTCTGGATGGCAATTCAGGGTGAAGGAGGTTGTAGGAGAGGAGAGGTAAAATATGCATATGCAGTGTTCCCAAACTCATCTTAGTAGAAAATATTTTTTATCATCATCATCATCATTTGTTATACTCTGCTCCTTGCAAGGCATTTACCAGAAGTTGTTCATTTAGGTGTTGTATTTGACAAAACAAGATCACAAGAAACTGAATACACAGTCGCCCCTATCTGTGTGCAAGCTCTTTTCTAACCTAACTACAAATAACACTTTCCTTTCGGTTAGTCTCTGTAGATCATTATATTGAATCTATATTTAATAAAACAACCATGTGGTATCTATTGGCTCTTTATTGTAAATAGTCTTTGATATATAATACTTAATCTACATTTTTTTTCTTCCTCTCTCCCTCTTCTTTTTCCATTGGTAAATGGTCCCAAGATTTCGTTCTTCTAATCCGAATCAGACTAACTTCATACATTATGGTGGGGAAATTCCGTTGGCTACAACATTAAAAAACAAAAACAAAATAATAAACTGTTAAGGAGTAGCCATGGTGTAATGGAAGGAAAACTAGCCCAGTCCAGAAGCCTGAGTTGTAGCATTTTGAGACCTCAGGCAAGTCTCTTAACCTGGCTGAGGCTCAATGTTCTCATCTATAAAGTATAAGGATACTATGGTTCGCTGAAATCATAAAATGAGAAAAATATATCACCCCAAAATTGTTGTTTTATTTTTGAAACAACTTTGTCCTCTCAGTGTCTATGGCAGTAGAGCTATGACCTTGTACAGGCCTCTCCTGAGCTCAGTCAGGGAAGTCTAAGGAGGGCAAGACCTTCACTTGGATCAGTGCTGAAACGAGATCCTCCAGGATTCAATATCATCATCATTGTGGGAGAGGGTTAGGAGCAAAGAGAGGGCTGAGATGGGGAGAGTGAATGATTTTTAAAGTAGACCAAAGTTCTTTCCCTCCATTTGATCTTGACAGAGAGAAACAAAGAGATTATAAGTCAAGACAGAGGAATTAGTTCTGTCTTCATTGCCCCTAAAAGAATAAAATCAAGAGAGACCTAAGAAGAATAATGAGGGGAAAGAAGCCTGGGAGTGCAAGATGGAAGGAATTGCATGCCTAAATTTGCTCTAGACCTTAATCTAGCCTTAAAATAATCCCTCAGATCTGGGATATGGGAAAACAGGAGTGAAGCATGAGCAGGTGCAGTGGTTGAGAATTTCCTGTGTCTTACTCATGATGTTCTAAGCACAGTCCCAAGTAACTCTAAGGGCAGTTGAAATTTTGAGATTGAGGATTTGGCTCTAATTTGCTCAATAAGAAGGCCCAAGCTTTAAAGTCACACAAGATCTGGAATTGGCCTCCTTACTTCTTCCTTCCAAAACACACTATTACTACTACTACTACTACTACTACTACTACTACTACTACTACTACCACATTTCCACATACGCATATACTTCCTGTGATACTCTTCAACTCCTTGATCTTTAAGTAGGTTAGGACTCTGGAGGAAATTCCCAGAGGCCTGGTCTTTCATTACCTGAGGCCTCCAGATGTAGGATAACTTATTCTAGCAGAGCTTTGGGCTTTAGGAACAGAGCTTTGGGTATTATTTTCCCCCTCATGATCAATATCACCACTCTTGTCACCCTGCATGCAATTAGAGTCCCCAAAAGGATACTCCCTCTAGAATTATTGCTTCTTTGGCGGCATTAAATGTGTCTACAAAGACTGCTAAGTTTCTAAAGGCTTATTTCTCAAACCAGGAAGTCCTACAAGCAAGTCAAAGTGAGTGATCCAGAATCTCTGCGTTCTGCAGGACTTATTCTGGGTAACCCTGGGGAACAGTAACAGAAGTACAGGGCGTGCACATTTGGATCATTAAAAGTGATAAATGTCCATCATTACTTGCTGTCATGGGTTGATGCAATTTGAGGAAGTGTCCCAAAATTATAAATGGGGTTATTTAAAAATTAGTTAGCTAACACCATTTTGACTTTTTTATGTCTTAAGATCCAGATATTGGTGATACCCAGTTTGATGTCAACAGGGCAGAATTAATGAAAAAGCAAAAGTCTTCTTTGACCCCCTCCAAACATCGTGTACTCTATGCTCCGTCTCTTTGACCACTCAGTACTCAAATCCCTCTTAACGCCTACTGGTGGGCTGGATACTTCCATGCACTGTCCTCCTCTGACTAGCCCATCCCAAATAGGGCCTCATTACCTAGGTCTTTACCTCACACTAACTTCTAATCAATGTTAATTGTCATATATTCTACTCTTACTAGACTCTTTTTTTTATTAGCTTAAAAATTGTTTATTACTAAGAAAAAGTCTGTTAAGCAGTATGACTCATTGGTTCTAGTTATATTAATAAACTTTAATATATTACAAACAAGTTCATAAGATACAGTATTTTTCCACAAGACCCTTTGCCAGAGTTAGTAACAAAAGAATCCTCAGCAGCACCCCCACTTCAAATTGGGTTGTATCATCATGTATCGAGACACAATGCCATGTTAAGGGCACACAGTAAGGCCACCATGAAACGATGCCTTGAACTCACTCTTGTCGTCAGTCCAAGCAGGTGGGACGCTTTGTAGATAGAATGAAGGGTCACAGTGATATGACATCACATCCTGCATTTTATGTTCTCTGTTGATAAACCTTTTGTTTCAGGATACCTCTGACTATAGTTAGCAAAGGGAACCAGAATACTACCTCAGAGAAAGAGAACTAATCTGGATGCCCAGACCTGGCTCTTATGGTAATTTTAAGGGATGATCATAAAGGAGGTATCTATCACTAGCTCATGTGGGAAGAAAAGTGCAAAAATTTTCAGGAGAGAAGCCCTTTTTAGGAATAAAGAGTGCATTCGACCAGGAATGCTTTCCTTATTGTATCTCTTGAGAATCTAAGCACAGCAATAGTAACTAGAAAGTATGTGGGTTTAATGGAAGCAAATAAGGTTTTTGAGGGAATTATCTAGTATTTTATTTTATTTTATTTTTACTAACAATAAATTGCATTGTTCTGTAATTGTTCCCTGGTCTCGTATTATTATTATTATTATTATTTTTTTTTTTTTTTTTGCTTCCACAGAAATACCTAAGCAAGAAATCAGTCTCTCCTTTTACATCCCAGTTCACAAATTGAATTTCTTCTTGTTTTCAGCTTTTAGTAAGCTAAAAAAAACCATTCTCTTTCTCTTCTTGAAACCAGAATTCTGGGGTCCCTATCTGACCACTAGAAATTAGATCACTAGAAATCCAGAGCTTTCAGTAGCAAATAATCTTCACAAAGTAAGTTTATATCTGTCAAGATATTCAGTCCTTTTCAGTGGAGTTCTTCTAGTTTGTACTGTTTTCCCTTTGGACACTACAGGCACAGTGATCTTAACTTGTGGTATCTCAGGGCCTTAGAAAAATGAGATCATAAAAGATTTATGAAATGAAAGACATCAAATGAAAAAGACACAATTCAATAATAATAGTTGGAGACTTCAGTACTCAACTTTCGATAATGGATAAAACTATGCAGAAGATTGCCAGAACACTAGAAAAACAATATAAATCAAGTAGACTTAACAGAAATATATATAATAAACTCCAACCAACAACAACAAAGTGTACATTCTTCTTAAGTGCGTATGGAAGAGTCTCCAGGACAGATCATATGCTAACACATAGAACAAATCTCAAAATATGTAAAAGAGTTGAAATAATACAAAATGTGTTCTCCAATCAAGATGGAATGAAAGCAGAAATCAGTAACAGAAAAAAAGTTGTGAAAACTACAAATATGTGGAAACTAAATAACACACTGCTAAATAACAAGTGGGTCAATGAAGAAATCAAAAGAGAAAACAGAAGATATTTTAAAATGAATGAAAATGAAGACACAACATACCAAAACTTAGGGGATGATAAATCAACCAAGAAATAAGGAGAGAAACTCAAATCACTAGAATCAGAAATCAAAGAGAGGACATTAAAGAAATAAAAAGCATAATAAAGTAACACTATAAGCAACTATATGCCAATAAATTAAATATCTTAGAAGAAACAGACAAATTCTTAGAAAGATACAAACTACTGAAGTGATTCAAGAAGAAATAGAAAATCTGAATAGCTCTATAATGACTGCAAAGAATAAATCATTAACCAAAAAAATATCCATAAAGGAAAGCCAAGACCCAGATGACTTTGTTGATGAATTATACAAAACATTTAAGGAATTAATATCAATTCTTCACAAACTCTTCCAAAAATTGGAAGAAGAGGGAACACTTCCTAACTCATTACCTTGTATTACTGCTAACAAAACCAAACAAAGACATTACAAGAAAGAAAACCCTACAGACTAATATGAATGCAAACAAAACAAAATACTAGAATGAATCCAGTAACATATAAAACAGTTATACACCATGAATGACCAAGTGGGATTTACTCCAGGAACGCCAGGTTGGTTTAACATCTGAAAGTCAATTGATGTAATAATACATCATGTCAACCGGAATGAAAAACAAAAATTACATATGTATTTCATTAAATAAAAAAAGAAAAAAAGAAAAACGGGACATAGTCCAAAACCTTTCATGACAAAGACACCTGGCTAACAAGGAATACAAGAGAATTTCCTCAATTTGATAAAGGATATTTATGAAGAAAGTGGAACTAATATCACGCACAATGACAAATACTAGATGCCTTTCCCTTAAGATCAGGAAACGCATAAAAATGATCTCTTATACCACTTCTATTCAACATTATACTGGAGGGTCAAGCCAGGGCAATTAGGCTAAATAAATAAATAAATAAAACACAAACAGATTGGAGAGAAGAAGTAAAACTTTCTATTCTCAGATGGCATGGTACTGTATATAGAATATCCAAAGGAATCCACTAAAAATCTGTAAGAACTAAAAAAATGAATTCAACAAGGTTGTACGTACAAGGTCACTATACAAAAAATCAATTGTATTTCTATACACTAGCAATGAACAACCTGAAAGTAAAAATAAGAAAATAATTCCATTTACCAAAGCATCAAAAAGAATACAATACTTAGGAAATAAATTTAACAAAATAAGTGCAAAACGTATACTTTGAAGTCTGAAAAACATTGCTGAAAGAAATTACAGATGATCTAAACAAATGGGCAAAAATCCATGATCATGGATTGGAAGATTTAATACTCTTAAATTGGCAATACTACCCAAATCTATCTACAGATTCAACACAGTGACAATGAGATCTCAACTGGCTTCCAGAAAATTGACAGACGGATTCTAAAATTCATATGGAATTACATGGGACCAAGAACAGACAAAACAATCTTAAAAGAAAAAGAACTACATAGGAGGCCTTACACCTCCTGATTCCAAAACTTAATACAAGGCAATGGTAATAAAGACTGTGTGGAACAGGCAAAAGGACAGACATAGAGATGAACAGGAATAGAACTGAGAGTCAACAAATAAAATCATGTTTCTATGGCCAACTGATTTTCAATAAAGGTGCCAACTCCATTTAATGGAAAGTCTATCAACAGATGGTGCTCAAATTACTGAATAGCCACATGCAAAAGATTGAAGCTGGAACCTTTCCCTACACCACACACAAAAATTAACTCAAAAATGTATCAAAGACACAACTGTAAGAGCTAAAACTGTGATACTCTTAGAAGAAACCAAAGGGTAAGTCCTATGACCTTGGATTTGGCAACAGATTCTTGGATAGGACATCAAAAGCACAAGCAACAAAAGGAAAAATAGATGAATTTAACTTCACCAAAGTCAGAAATGTTTGTGCTTCAAAGGATACCACTGAGAGAGTGAAAAAAAAAAGAACTTTTACAACTCAATAATAAGACAAAATAACCTAATTTTTAAAATGAGCAAACATTTTGAGTAGACATTTCTCCAAAGAAGATATAAAAATGGCCGATAAATGTATTAAAAGATGTTCAACACCATTAGTCATCAGAAAACTGCTATTAAAATCACAATGAGATACCACTTACTTCTAGGAGGTTCGACTCAAAAGCCAGATAATAACGAATGATAAGGATGTGGAGAAATCAGAACCTTCATACACTGCTGGTAAGAATGTAAAATGGTGTCCGTTATAGCAGTTTTTCAACATTTAAACATATGATCCAGCAATTCTGCTCCTTGTACATACACAAAAGAATTGAAAACAAGTATTCAAATAGTTGTACACAAATGTTTAAGCAACACTGTTCACAACAGGCAAAAGGTAGAAATGACCCACACGTCCATCAACTGGTGAACAGATAAGCAAAATGTGATATATCCAGATAATGGCTGTGTTATTCAACCATAACACATAAATGAACTACTGATACCTGGTACAACGTGAATGGACCTTAGACACATTATGCTAAATGAAAGAAGCCAGTCACAAAAGACTACATGTTACATTATGCCATTCATATGAAATACCCAGAATTGGAAATTCTAGAGAGGTAAAAAGTAGATTAGTGATTGCCTAGGGCTGGAGAGGAAGTGAAGGGAAATGAGTAGAGAGGGTAACCGCTAAAGTGCATGGCGTTTCTTTTTGAGGTGATAAAAAAATGTTTTAAAACCGATCGCTGTGATGGTATCATATATTTGTGAATGTACTAAAACCCACTGAATATATTTTAATGGGTGAATTGTATGGTAGGTGAGTATCTCAATAAAGCTGCTTTTTAAAAAAGCACTACTCTAGTTTGAACAACAAAAGTTATTGGCTCCAAACACAAAAGAAAATAATTTAATGTCTATAAAAGAAATGTTATGTTTATTTCAATGACCATTAAATTTAACATTAACAATTTAATTATCCTGGACAGAAATTTGTAGATTAGATTCTCTCATTTCAAAATAATTCTCTAGGAAGCACAATGATTCTTTAAAAATCAGAGCTGAAATAATTTCAAAAACAAAACTATAAAAAGCATTTACATTCTGTGCACAGAAATTACATTTAATGTGACATGTGCATACATTTAAGTGTGTTTGATATACCGTAAGGCAGGATTTCCCAAAATAAGTGTCGGAGGCTAACTTTTAAAATGTCACTGCTTTTACCATGCCTGTCCCTACAGGCACATGCCCAGACATTGTGTTTGTCAGTAAAACAGCCTCACTAATTTTAATTCCATTCCTTTTGACTCAACACATTTTGGTTTCCAGGGACTCTTAGCTCCAGCTTTCTCCTCTGGGTTTTGATCATTAATTCTTTTGTCATCTTTCACACATAGAGACTTGTACTTTCAGGTAAGGAATACAAAAAATGTGAACAGATAATCCACTAAGAAATGAGCTCATTTTCATGCAAATATCTTTATTAAGAGAAAATGTCTGTGTGCAAGAAAGAAGAGTTAAAGTGCCAATCTATGAATGCCTAAAGTGAAATTGGCATAGAATATAAAATTATTCCTCCTTGAGCTAAAATTGTAGCTAGTTAATTGTTTTTAATTTGGCCAATTATTAAAATAGAAACTTGGAAATAGAAAATGTTGTGGGTTTGAATCCCTTGTCCTTCACTTACTGGTTGTGTGATCTCGAACAACATGCCCAAGGTCAGTAATCTTATTGTATAAAAGAAGATAATAAATTATAAGATACATCGTAACATTATAAGGGGGAAAAAAGAGGTATGCCTAGCAACAGTAGGCACTCAAAAAAATTTCTCTACGTTAATATTCTGAAATCTAAATATTCTGAAAGGGATATCTGTAATGGCTCCATTGAACCATTCAAGAAATGTTTCTCGATCCCTAGTAACTAAGATTTGTTCTCCATTCATTCTAAATACCAGAAATAGATGAAACTCTGCTGGTAAACTACAATGATACTTTCCCTACTCCCTCCTGCTCTCTAATTTTTTATTGCCAATAAAGTAGTTCCAATATAGCTCCCTGTGCAAATTGAGCAGAACAGACTTGAGAGCAGGGCAATCACTGAAATACATGGGATGGGCCCTCGAGTTTGCTGACAGTAGAATAACTAGTCATTCCCTCCTCTCTGGTGCAGCGTTGTATCTACCGACTGCCTTACATCACAGGGATGCTATGAAGAACTAAAGACCTAATGAAAACTCGTAAGATGATTGCAGGCACCCAATGCCTATTCAATTAATGAATGAATAAATGAAGTAGAAAAGAGCTAAGGAAAGGAACAAAGGAAAGAAAGTTATCTTCAGCTGTAAAATAAAGAAAAAGCAACTTGAATAAAGCCAAGAGGCATGTTAATGAAATAGTTGCGAGAAACCTAATGTTTATATATGCTTGATGTAATTTTGTTTATCTCTCAATTTATATTTCTTCCTATTTCTCACTTTCCTTCACAAATCAACTCTTATGAAACTACTGTGCCTATAATGTAAGGGCACGTACCTAGTGACAGAAATTTTCTAATGAGATGTGGCAAAGAAGATAGATTCTGACCTTTTCATATACCTTCTTTGAGCCCATTCATGGTTACGCTTGAAAGAAATGGAGTCAGGGAAGCTAGGGCTTGATTTAGGTAAGTCAGTTTCTAAAAGCAGTCTGGAAATGGACCACGTGGAAGAGAAAGGGATTTGCTTGTCTGCTTGTGTTTACAGTTTGCCTTCTGCAAAAATAGGGACTATATACATCCTACTAGTGGAGCAAGGAATCAGATAAAATTATGAAGGTGTCTTTCAAAAGGATTTTTAAAATCCTACCCATCCTTCCAGAAAAACCTCTCACTACTTTTGAGAGAATGTTGACACCTTAAACTAACCAATCCAGAAAAAAAAAGCAAAATTTACCAGGGCCCCAGGCTCTGAAAATGTCGACAAGTCTCACCCAGAGCAATACCTCCAGGAAGGTCCCATGTAGACTTTGGTCCACACTGATTACTGCAGAGATGCCCACTGGTATTTGACTTATGATGACTGGCACTTCTGTGCCAGGATTAAAGGATGAAGTCTTTGCTAACCGGAGATCCCACCACTTTAGGTGTGCAGGCAGTCATTCTTCTTGCAAAGGTGTCATCTTACCTCTCCCAATATGCTGAGGCACTAGCACTGAATGAGGCCCAAGTCCCCCCTACCTGCAGACTTACCCACCTCTGTCCCTCCAGCTTTCCCCATCTCTCACTGTAAGCTTCTTTCCCTCCACTACAGCATACAGTCATGGACCATATGACGACATTTCCGTCAACAACTGACCACATATACTCATACGATGACAGCTCTGATGGCCATTCCAGAAAAAGAGTTCCAAAATTGCTTTGAAGGGTGGACTAGGTGCTGGCGTCGGTGCATAGCTTCCCAAGGGGAGTACTTCGAAGGTGACCATAGTGATATTTAGCAGTGAGGTATGTAGCATTTTTTCTAGGATGAGTTCGCCAACTTAATTGACAGACCTCATATGGGGTACAATGAGTCACTCCCTGGACCGTGGCGGAAAGGCAGAAGAAGGCACAGAGACAGCCTGCCAAAGAGCCCCTTTGGAAGGGCATGACCAATAGACTGAAGGAGAAATGGCGTCTAATGCTTCAGCTCAGGTTTCCCTTTTCTGAATTGTGTCATCCTCTTGTGTATGCTTCAGTAAAGTTTTATAAAATGCCACAGCTGTGCTTTGGGCAAATAAGGGTCAGGGTCATGGTTCTCTTGGGACATAATTAAAACTGATGAAAACAGCAACCAGATGAAATGCTTATAAGATGGCAATGAACAGAAAGGCCTAAAATTGTCATTTTCTGGAAAAAAGTGAGCAACAACCAGCTACTAATAATACACTCATGTTTATTGAACCAGACACATTTGAACTAAAAGGTTCTAAGTTTTTCACAGATTATCTCATTTCATTTTCACAATAGTCATATGATAGAAGTAGCATTATTATTCTAGGTAGAGAAACTAAGGTAGAGAGATGCTAAGTAACTTGACCAAGATCAAACAGCTGGTAAGTGGCAGGGTCAAGGTACAAATACTGGCAGTGACCTTTGCCGTAGGGCCAGTCACCTTAACGACCATGATATCTTGTCTCTTGGGACAGGTTTATGGAACAAGGGTGTATTCCCTGTAGATTTTCAGAAATCAGGAGGGAAACTTGATAAAAGCCACTATGTCAAATCAGGCCTTTCATAAAAGATCTCAACTAGAAAGAAAAAAAAAAAAAATTCAGCTTTCACAAAACTCTCCACTAGATAGAGAATTTGAGAGAACAATTCCCTAAACTTCATATTCCTCTTGGTGACTTCCTGTAACCTGTGCTTAGTAATAATTCCTAGTTACTGATCAAACACACAAATATGAGACATGTCCTTTATTTATTTTTATTCCTAAATGCTCCGATATATTGAATTCCAATTTTTAAGCCATCCGAATAGTCGGCATTTTTCCCAGCTGAGCTCTGAGTGCACTCGTATATTTGCAGTGGCCAAGACATGGAAACAACCAAAGTGTCTTTTGATAGATGATTGGACAAAGAAGATATGGTATATATACACAATGGAATACAACTCTGCCATAGGATGAAATAGTGCCATTTATGACAACACACATGGATCTTGAAATTACTATGCTAAGTGAAATATATAAGTCAGACCGAAAAAGTTGAGACCCATATGACTTCACTGATATGTGCGATATAAAACTGAAAGCAACAAAAGAACAAGACAAACAAATAAAGAAACAAAAACTTATAGACACAGACAATAGTTTAGTGGCTACCAGAGGGTAAGGAGGAAGGGGGTAAATGAGGGTAAAGGGGATCAAATATATGGTGATGGAAGGAGAACTGACTCTGGGTGGTGAACACACAATATGATACATAGCTGATGTATTACAGAATTATACAATTGAAACCTATGTGATTTTACCCACCATTGTCCATTGTCACCCCAATAAATTTTAATTTTAAAAAAATGAATACTTGTAGTATTCTAAGATAGTGTTAACTAATTTGCTGACTACAGATATATGACTTTTTAAATATTTCCAAATGGTTTCAATTTTAACTCAATATAAACCTAAACTTCAGGCAGTGAAATCCCCGTTATTGCTTTTTCAGCATACTTCCATTCTACTTAATCCAAGGATTACAGAACACATGCTCCAGGAGTGAATGAGATTATAAAGACCTTCCCTCTTCACAATGTAATTGGGCCATTTTCCTTCACTGAATTGTTTATTTAAATGTCCACAATTTTCACCAAATTGCTTATTCAAAAGAATTAGAAAACAAAGACCTTTTAGATATGTTATGCTTGATTTAAGCAGAAGAAAGCTCATCCTTAAACGATTTTAATATTGCATTGTTGCATGTTGTAAATGCTATTATTTATCCTCATTTTAGACTGAAGGAAACTGAGCCTCGGTAGGTTGGAGTACCATAAAGCAGCCTTTGAGATAATCTCCTGATATTCACGTCCTTGGGTCATGCCCTCCCCTAAGTGTGGGATGACCCTTGTGATTTGATTCTAACAAAAGAAATACAGCAAAAATAATGAGATGCCACTTTTGAAACTAGGCTGTGCCCTTTCTCACCCCTTCTCGCTTGTTCACTCTCATGGAAGCCAGCCACCATGCTGTGAGCTGTCCTAGGGAGAGGTCCATCTCAGTGGCAGGGGACTGGTAACTCCAGCCAATAGCCAGTGAGGACCTGCAGCCTGCCAAGGACCACGTGAGTGAGCCTGGAAAAGACCCTGTCTGTGGGACCTTGAGATGACTGAAGCCCTGGCCAACATCTTGGTGGGAGTCTTGTGAGAGACCCTAAACCAGAAGCCCGGGCTAAGCAGCACCTGATTCCTGACTCTCAGAATATGTGAGAGGAGAAATGTTGTTTTAAGCACTAAGCTTTGGAGTAATTGCTATGTGACAATAACTAATACATTTAAACTGAGGCGATTTGGCTCTGCATGTTATGTTTTAGCCAGTATGCACTACTGCTCTCTTGGATTTGTGATTGACTCTCTAAGCTTCTCTCACAGAGGCTACTGTTTGTGGCCAAGACTAGCACGAGCCTGTTTCCTCCTGTTTCCCAGTGACCTGGCTAGTGCTGAGCTTCTAGCACATAACACATACCGTAACCACCAATCCTTCTCTTATACCAGAGAAAGATTCCTTGTCTTCTCGTTTGCACCACAAGGTCATTATTGATCATTCTTGTTGGATTATGACTCAGAAATACCCATTTTTGTTACCACTTCATTTCTCTCTCTCTCTCTCTCTCTCTCTCTCTCTCTCTCTCTCTCTCTCTCTCTCTCTCTCTCTCTTCTTTTAAGCTTGTTTTTTAGCTCTTCTTTACTCTTAGACCTCATTTTGCTCTTCATTGCCACTTTCTCCTGCAAACTGTTTTCTCCTGCTTCTGCTTTCGCTTACAGAAAAAGGCACGATTTGCCTTCTGGAAACGTTACATTTGTCTGAAAAGAACTGCTTTCTGGAAACATCATCAGAAAGAAAAACACAGGTGGGGGGTGGTGCAAGAGAACACTTTTCTTTAGTGAGTTTCTTGTTTTTGTTCCCACCCACCTCCCATATCAAAACATCCCCTGTGACAGTTAAAAGCTGTTGGCCACCCCAATTAAACTGTTTTCATAGGAGCTGTCAGAAATAGTTCCAAGAGCACTTTTAAGTTATTACATGTGGGTTACATAAGCACTGGAGGCTTGTTAAAACACTCAAAATATGGTATGAATTGAGTCACACAACAGTGGGTCAAAGCTTTAGCTTTTTAGTGTGACTAATATGATCTTCTGAGGATTTATACACCCTGGACAAAAACATATCCTATATGAACTCAATAAGAGAATAAATTTTGCTCCTTCCAGGAATCTATACTTCTAGCTTTAAAAAAATATGGCTACAATTACTGTACAGGTGGCTTAACTACACTTTTAAGTATAGCTGTTAACAGGACCAATCACATTAGAAATCGGATATGGGAAGCAAAAGTAATTCTTTATTTGACTTCAACTAATCTTATCTTACTCAAGATTCCCAGTAGGTTGTATGGAGAAAAAAACAAAAAACAAAAAAAAACATATAATCAAATCAAAAACTGTTAAGCCACCCCTCTAAACCCAAATGGATAGTATAATTTAGACAACTCCCTTCTGTACTTCTCATGAAAACTCAAGTGGTATGCTGAGTGGAACAGTTCTTCCGAGAGCTCTGCAGACATTTAGCATCCCCACGCCCCTCTTCATCCCTACCTCCTTCTTCTACAAAATGCCAGTAGCACAGCATGATGATGACCTTAACCACCCTTACACATTTCCAAACATCCCCCTGCAGGTTAGCCCTCCCTCCTAAAAAAAAGAAAAAATCTAATAATGCTCAGATATTTAGGTAAACCTTCTAGTGTGCCAGATCCATCCATCCCACACCTCTTCTCCAAGAGGGCATCTGGGCTTTGTACGAAAAGGGACAACTGAGGATTCTTAGATCTGTGCAGTGTTTCCAGGTATTCTGGTCTCTAAGGAAACGGTCATTATTCTTCACAGCTCAAGTCAACAGTTAGTGTCATTCATGAGCTGGTCTCCACATATAAAGTCAATCCTTGCTGATACGGGATTAAATAAAAATTATTCTCAGATGTGACACTTTGAATATGACCTTGGTGCTCAATTGATTTGTCCAATTATACCTTCGATAAAAGGAGGAAATATTCTTTTTGATAAAAAAAAGTTAGATTGCTATGAGAGTAAGGAGATTCAGTAAAATAACTTGTTTCTCCATTCTTAGGTATCAGTGAGAATCAGATCCCAAAAGCAGAGTGTATCAAACTGAAGAATTGAAATAGCTTCAGAAGAAAAAGAAAGGGTGCTCTCATCTATCTACAAAAAACAGAACATTAAAATAATACCCAAAATATTCTGAATAAATTGCCACATTAATATTTTCCTCAATAGTTTATTATGTCTACCGTAATTAATTCTTATTTCACTAGGCCTTGGAAATAAGCAGTTAGCTTTGATACAGCATGTCTGCTTTTAAGAGTCTTGGGAATCCTGACGTGGTCCACTTGTACAGTCTGAAAGTTTCCTAAGCAATGTTATCTTAGAAGATTGGACCCAAGACTCTGTTTTTTTGTTTGTTTGTTTGTTTTTTAATTTTTTAGTAAAGGATAGTAGGCATATATTGTTATGAGAGTTTAAGGTGTAAAACACAGTGATTTGACATTTATATACCTAGTGGTGTGATCACCACAATAAATCCAGTAACCATCTGTCATCGTACACAGTTATGATATTATTGACTACATTCCTTGTGGTATATACACTACGTCCTCGTGGCTTATTTATTTTATAACTGGAAGTTTGTACCTCTTATTCCCTTGCATCTTTTCTACTATTTCCCTCATCTCCTACCCTCTGGCAACCATCAGCTTGTTTTCTGTCTCTATGCAAATGGGACTACCTCAAACTAATAAGCTTCTGCAAACAGAGAGAAACTATCAACAAAATGGAGACAATCTACTGAATGGGAGAAGATATTTGCAAATGATATATCCAATAAGGGGTTAATATCCAAAATAACACAGTACTCATACAAGTCAACATCAAAAAAAAAAAAATCCAATTAAAAAATGGGCATAGGACCTGAATAGACACTTCTCTAAAAAGGACATACAGATGGCCAAGAGACATACTCAACATCACTCACCAACAGAAAAATACAACTCAAAATCACAATTTGAGTTATCACCTCACACCTGTCAGAATGACTATTATCAAAAAATCAACAAATAGTAAGTGTTGGCCAGGATGTGGAGAAAAGGGAACGCTCCTGCCCTGTTGGTGGGACTGCAAATTGGTGCAGCCAATATGGAAAACAGTATGGAGGATCCTCAAAAAATTCAAAACTATAATTACCATAAGACCCAGCAATTTCACTCTGGGCATTTACTAAATAAAAAATAAAAACACTAACTTGAAAAGATATATGTACCCTTATGTTCACTGCAGCATTATTTACAATAGTCAAGATATATTACCAACCTAGGTGTGCATCCATAGATGAATGGATAAAGATGTGAGATATATATGTATGTATATATCTATATGTGTATGAGTGTGTATACACACACACATATATACATATACTATAAATGCATACATATACAATGGAATATTACTTTGCAATGAAAAAGACTCTGTTCTTTGAGATATCCATAGTTCAGAGAACCTAGTGCAGTCTTTTCCAAAGGGCTCTGAGACTGTTTTTTGTTGAAGACACCATCACGTGCTGTTGCCTAAACTAGAGTCTTAGGCAAGCTTCATTAATTCATTACAGTACCAATAATATCAGAACGAAGGACAGTAAAATTTTCTACTAGCTGTTTTATAAGGGTTTAAATCAATGTTTCCCATGAATTAAGAACCTATGAATTAAGAACAGTGATGGCAGTGACAAATTTCCAGGGCCTTCCCTTAAAAACTATAATCTCTGAAATTTTTATGTGAACTTAAGTTAGGGAATTCTTACAATAGCAGCGAGGTATTTAAGAAATATGCAGCATACCAAACAAACCTAACTTTTTCTACCATCCTTCTAGTGCTAGTACCTATTGTCGAAAATATAGAAATGCACCCTTTGGATATTCAGATGATTCTTTGAGAAAGGACATGTGGCCTTCAGCTATTAACTCCTTCAGCTTTAGAGCTTTTGAGCTCAGGTCATGCTCTTCTTGGGGTGGCCCCAGCCAAAGACCAAGCAAGACGTGCTAGAAGGGCCTAGACTTTTGCTCAATGCAAGACTCTTCTAATAGGTAATCCTGATTCCGGACCTCTTTGTTGGGCTTTAAGAGATGTTGTCAGATCTACACTGTGGTCTGTTAGTTCTTCCTGCTCAGTCTTGCTTCCCACTTTTTCCTTTAACAGGTGTTACTCCCCAGTAAACTTTTTATATACCTGTCTCCATCTCAGTGTTCACTTCTCAGAGGACGCAACTGACACAGTGGTACCAGGAGTGAGACAAAAAAGCAAGTGTTATATTGGGATTTTGAGACTGGATCCCTCACTGCCTGACTGCAAAGAAGAGCCCATCCCAGGTGGTATGCGGAGCATAATCAATCCTTGGCACAAGAGGGTAGGACAATGGCTAAAACTTTCCACTGGTGGAGAGCATGGGAACATAACACCAGATAAGAAGTTTATTGACTCTGGGGCATTCTTTTGGAATACAGGATTAAACACTCCAGAAAGGATCCAAGGGGGTGGAGCAAATTCTTTGCTAGGGTGACTCCTAGATACCTAGAGAAAAACAATGGCTCATGCTGAGAAAATTTAAATGCCTGCATTGCCATAGCTGACCTTGGAGAAAGGAAATCAAAAGTCTAGGAAAGTAGACTTGCTGGAGTAAACACGTAAGGTGAAGCCAGAAAACTTACTAGAAAATTATTTGCCACAGGAGGGCTCTGAGGACCTATCATTCCCCAAGGGCAGCAGGAACGCGCTAGTCAGAAGGATACCAGCATCACAAAGACATCCAGTCCTGGCTCCTCTTTACGGGTCAGGGCTGACTAAAGGAGAGGCTGCCACAAAACTTGGCTCATTAGCAGCAGTGAGGATGATGGGGCGACACGTAACCCTCAGAAGCTAGGGTTTATAGGGTCACTATAATTGGTGATCCAATTATAGTGACCAGAATGTCAGAGCAGCAGGCAAGAGGAAGTTGTGAACATGGTTCATAGAACGTGGTGTCACTAGGAAAAAAATACACGAGCAGCCAATCAAAGTGTTGCTTAAAATACATAAAATGTATTTGGATGAGCAGGAGGCTAGGAGGGTCACCCCAATAAAATGTCACCATCTCTTGCCCAGTTTCTGGACCTGTACCAAGTTTTCAAACCACTGACTGACGGCTTAGCTGGATCTCAGGAAGAAGCACTCTGCAAATATCATGTCAAGTATATATTGTCATACTTCCCCTGGCCCTGGCCCACTGCATTTATTTGAATGACTGTGCACTGGGAAAAGGGGAATACTCACATAGTTTGATGACTATTAGATATAGGGTCAGAGCTGACATTGATACCTGAAGAAGCAACATCATGGCCCTCCTATTGGAATGGAGGCCTATAGAGGCCATACAATAAATGGAGTGATAGCCAGAGTCTAGCTCACTATGAGTCCATGGGGATCAGAGATCCACTCAGATGTCCCAAGTATAGCTGCGATTGATATACTTCACAGTTAGAATAATTTCCATCTATTGTCTTTGGCCTGTAGAGTAAAAGCTATCATAGTGGCGAAAGCCAAGTACAAGTCTTTGAAACTGCCTCCCCTGGCCAAGAGAGTAAATCTGAAACAGTATCACAGTGCCATAGGAATGGTGGAGATCAGTGATATCCTGAAATACATAAAGGATGCAGGAATAATCGTTCTCATCACATTTCCATTTAATTCAACAGTCTGGCCTCTTCAGAAGACAGATGAATTAGCAGAATCATTGTAAATACCAGAAGTTCAACAAAGTAGCAGCCCCAATCACAGCTGCCATGCCAAGCATAGGATTATTTCTAAAGCAGGATAATATGTAGGGTTTCTGGGTGGGAATTCCTTCCCACCTGTTCTTGGGAATTTTTTTCACTTTCCTGTTGCGGAATGCGGAGAAAAGTTGATCGGGAAATCGAGAAAATTGGCTCCTTGAACCCAGTAATACCCACAATGGGAAATACATGTAGTACTCACAAGGTACCTCTTAGACATTTTTCCTATTTATCACTATCTAAAGTTACACCGTGTTACAATGTTACATGCCACCAGACATGCACGCACCAGAACCAGCTATCGCAGGACCAACTAATTTTAGCTCTTGTAAATCAGAGCACATTTGATCATGGAGAACAGAAAACAGTTAGTATTTACACAGAGAAATACTTATTTTCACAACCCAGGATTTGACTGCAAAGCCATCCTCAGGTGAACTAACTAAGGAAATCTGAGGTAGTTTACCTTAATATGACATTGTAGTCAAATCCTGGGGTGTGAAAATAAATATTTCTCTGTGTAAATACAAACTATTTTCTGTTCTCCACGATGAATCGTTTCCACAAAGTGATGGCCAGTACCACCAATCACGTTCGATCAGTTTGTTTGCGGCTGACGATTGTGATGTATGTACGTGTTCTTGGCTCTCTCAGCTGCTGTGGGTAAGTCAGATCTATTTAAAAACAACTTGCACTGCTAATATTTTATTCCAACACTACAATAATTTCCAATTTCATATCATAATGTTTTGTGGCACTTTTTAGCTATAAATATTCGCTGCACAATATAGGTCTTTCTTAATTTTTTCTTAATGCTTTTAAAGGAAATGAAATTTGAATTGATTAAACATAGAAATAGAGATCTTGTCCTTCTCACAAAGTACTTGAGCAACGTTAGTTGTCTATGTGAGATGGAAGAGGATGAATTTTTTGCCTTGTCAAGTAAGAATGAAGTTGCATGATTGACGAAGTCATTAATGGAAAGACTTTTAAAACAAATATTTACAGCAGAAGTTCCAAGAGAAGAAATAAAGGATGTCCTTACGGAGAGTTCTGACGTTAAATCAGAATCTGATCTAAAGTGTGAATTGACTATAAAGCATTATCAATTTCAACATCAAAGCCTAGCCCTATGCATGCAGACAAAATATTTGCTTCTCTAAGGGAGGAAATGATCTTATATAAAGCAACACATTCTTTCACTCCCAACTTGAAGATGCTTTTAGATGCACACATAACAATTCGACCAACGTCTACAGAAAATGAAAGAAATTTTTCCACATCAAGTATATTTGTTACAAAGTGAAGATCACGATTGTCTGATAGGGCAACTAATGCTCTAAGTTTCTTAAAGTTTCATTTTAAAAATGACAAATAAAAAACTATTTGAAGTTTTTTTTTAATTTCAAATGAATAATATTTGCATTTGTTTTCTATTAATGTTTAATTTAATAAACGAAATATTTAAATGAGATTGGGAATGTTAATACATTGTGTGATATATGTAAAAACTCACTGTATAATATGAGGATTAGTTAAATAAAGTTTGTATTAATTACATTGTTTCTAGTTTGAGAAAACCTGAAATATAACAGAAACCCAGCCAAAATGATACCATAGTGACCCTTGTTTAGTGCTTAGGGCAAGAGATGCACTAGTCATGAAATTCCGATCGACCTCCTTTTAGGAAATTTTACTTACTCAAGTTTTGCATCGATCTTTTACATACAGGAGTGTCTCGAAAGATTGCGCCGGGGCCACAAATCCCAGTTACCCCACCTTTTCTACAGCTTTTCTGTTTATTAACATTTACTGTTAGTGCCATTATTACAGATGATCAACAAAAATTAAATAAAAAAGATTATTTGAGGAATTCTCAAGAATTCTTGGGAAATACGATTCCCCGTTCTTGATTCCAGAAGGTTCCAAAATGTCGGGAATTTGAAAACCCTAATAATATGGCCTCAGGTCATGTTATGTGGCCATTATTTGTAGAATACATTCTTTTCTATCCCAATCAAGAAAGACAATTAGAAATAGTTGACATCCACATAAAATGAACAAACAATAATATTCACTGATACTTTAGCCCCCGGGCTCTGTTAACTTTGTCTTTCACATAATATGGTCCAAAGAGACCTGAATCATTTGGAAATCGTATGGAGCATCATATTGATCCATTTTATCCATGACATCAAGCTGATCAAACGGGTTGAGCAAGAGGTGGCTAGCAGGCTGGAGGCTTGAGGTCCACAGCATGGGACATTAACCCTATAAAGAATCAGGAACCTGTCCCTTCATTAAAGGTTTTAAGGGACCAGTGTTCAGGGCAGTTCTAGAACATCCCCTTCAAAATAAAAGACAAACTGCTGCATCCCCTACAAGAAAGGAGAAAGCAGAGTCCCCAGGAGGCTGCTTTGGATTCTGTAAGCAACATATTCCACGCTGAGGAATATTTTTCTGGCCCATATGCTAGGTGACATAAAAAGCTCCCAGCTTTACAAACTGGCAAAAGAACGGGTTCTGCAGCAGATTTGAGTAGTGGTATAGAATACGGCAGATTCTATGTCAGACTTGTCAGTTTTAGAAAAGATGCAGTCTGGAGTGAATGGAAATCTTAGTTGCAAAATCCCAGGTCAGACCCCTGGGGTTCTGGAGCAAGGTTGCACATCTTTTAAAAATTAGCTCTTGGCATGCTAATGGTAAAGAGACAATGCTTGACCAGGGGACACCAAGTGACACAAAATGAAATGTATCTCATTGAACACATGTTATAAATTCTGAGGGGCCCTGTTGCAATTCATCACAAGATAAAAGAATTCCATTTGGGATGAAGCAAAAAGAAGACCAGAGGGCACAAACAATCTGCATGATTGTTGCATCAGTACCCCTCAGCTCACACTGATGGCCATATGGGATAGTAGTGTCTTCAACAATTAGTTAAAAGAAGAAAAAATGGCTGAACTTAGTTTACAGATGAGTTGGCTAAGCATGTGGATGAAAGTCGAAATTGGAAAGCAGCTCCATGACAGCCTCACTCAGGAACAACCTTGAAAACAGAGGAGAGGGACAGTCTTTCTAATGGGCAGAGTGTCAGGTGGTGCACCTGGTCATCCCCTTTGTGTGGAAGGAAAAGTGACCCAATGTTGGGACATAAACAGATTAAGAGGCAATGGCAAGTCGCCTGGCTGACTGATCAGAGGTCTGAAAAGGAAGAGATTTAAAAGACTGCAGACACTGAGGTCTTAGAGGATTAGAGGTATGTGGATATACAACATATTAGTGTGAAAAGCGAGCAAAAAGTACGAAGATTTTATTATCACATATCAATGTCTCAGGAAGTACACATTATGGAAGAAACACTACACAACTGAGTAAACAAAATTACTCAGCTGGATGATGTTAGCCTGTCTTTGTTAGTGGCCACCCTAGTGCTGGCACAATGGACACTTCAATGAAATGGCCATGGAGGCAGAAATGGAATCTAAGCATAGGCCCATCAGCATGGAGCCTACTTACCACAGCTGACCTGTCTACTGCTTCATCTGAAACCTCAACCTGACAGCAAAGAGACCAATATTGAGCTCCTAAAATGTCATTCCTTTAGGAGATTATGTAGCCCCTTGGTGGAAAGTTGACTACACTGGGATCTTTCCATCCTGAACAGGACAGCAGTTCCATCTCATGGAAATAGATTACTTATTTTGGGTATATATTTGCATTTCCTACCAAACAATCTTCATCCAGCACCACTATCTGGGGACTTACAAAATGCGGGCTCCACATATGTGGAATATAATAGAATATAGCATCCAAGCAGAGAACCACTTCACAGCAAAGGTGCTGCAGGAGGGTACCTGTGATCATGGGTTCCACTGGTTGTATCACATGCTGCATATCCCAGAAGCTGCTGGCCTACTAGAGCACTGGAATGGCCTCCTAGGGGTGAATTTCAAGCACCAGCTAGGAAATAATACTCAGCCAGAATGAGGTGCTGTTCCCCAGGATGCAACAGACCTTGATATGGCAGCTTAGGGTCCCTAACAAGAACAGTGCACAGGTCCAGGAAACAAGGAATTAAAACAGGAATAGCCCAATTTACCATCATTCCCAATGACCCATTAGGGGATGTAGTGTTTCCCGTTCTTGCAACTCTGATCTTTGTGGAATTAGTGGTCCTAGTCCCCTAAGGTGGCATAGTATTGCTAGGGGATTCAGCAAGAGTCCCACTGAATTGAACATCATCTGTTGCCTAGACACTTTGCACTTCTTGAGTTCAGTGACAAGTAGGCAAGAAGAGGGCTTAATGCTTGGCAGGAGAAGCTAACGCTGATCAGCAGGAGGAGGTAGCCTTCACGTTATACAATGGGGAAAAGTAAGCATATGTGTGGTATTCAGGTGATTCACTTGGGTACCTCTTAATAATTAAGGTGATTCACTTGGGTACCATCATGACTGTAAATGGGCAAGTACAGCAACACCTGCCTGAGAAGGAGTTTATTACCAGGGGCTCCAATTTCTCAGGAATTAGGGTTTTCATACCACCTGTTTAATCACTGAGACCTGGAGAGGTGGTAGCTGAGAGTGAGGGAAATTTAGAAGGAATAGTGGAAGAAAGAAACAGGGAGTTCAGCTGTGGCTCAAGACCGACTGTGAAGATGGGGGTTGTAGTTTGTCCCCTAACTTCTTTTCTCAGTTTCCCTTCAGGAAGAGAGACCCATTGGAACCTTGGAGGAACAGTTCCCTGAATGTGTGTAGACAGTGGATCTACCTGGTGGACTGTGACAGAAGTGTGCTCTTCAGACACCTCTTCAAGAAAACATGCCTAGTTGTGAAGAGTGTCATTAGGTGACAGCCTTCCACTGTTAACATTTTCAAGTTCACCTCAGCTTTTGATTTGAAGCCTCACTCTTCTTGAAGTGGCTCCAGCCAATGACTGAGCAAGACTGTGTTACAAGGGCCTATCACTTTATTGCAGTGTGGATAAATGATACCCCTGCCCCATCTAGTTTCCTCCCTTTTCCTTTCACCTTTTTACATTCTTAACTCTATCTTACTGTTTGCTTCCTGGAGGACCCAAATGATAAACCTAAGTCTTTTCTAGCTCCATTAAGCTCCCCTAGGCTCAACTCTAACTTTCCTATTTCTTTTGATAATAGTAGAGGTGGTATTGTGCTTTTTTCAGATGTGTGTTGTCATGCAGGGTGTCATGTGGGGTCTCAGCTCCCGCTTCCCACCTAAGAACGCAGGACATGGTGAGGCCAAAAAGGAACACCCACAGAGCCATAGATAGGGGAGTCATACCACTATATTCTCGCTGGCGGCTGGGTTGGAGACACAGGAAGCAGGAGCCACACTATCCGCAACCTGCTGTCCACTTCTCTCTGCCAACCAACCTCACTTGCTAGCTGCAATCTGCTGTGCCTACTGCAATCTGCGCTTGCTAGCTCAGCCACCTTCTTGCTAGCCCACATTTGGTGCTAGGTAGCCACAGCAGTTATATTAATGGCCAATGGCTCACTGGTTACAGCTGATGGCCAAACAGCCGGAGCTGATGGCCATCCAATCACAGTTGATGGCCATTTACTACCTGAGCCAGCACCTTTCCACGTGAGGCCGAGAGCCTGGAAACTGCACTCCTGGCTCTGTCCCCACAGCACACAAATGTTTACCAGGTTTATCTTCTGTGTACTGTATTGGTACAACTAAAATCAATTCACTTAAATATTTTAAGACACCAAAATGCACTTTTAACGATAGCCAAATCTCTTAAATATTAAAAAAGATAGATAATACTATTATATAGTAGCACTTATCTCAACCACAACAACTGTATCAACTAATTCAATTCTTAAAACTACTCTGTGGGGTGGGTACTACTTTTATTCCTAACAATCAGGAATCTCACACAACAGTGTGACATAACCTACTCCAAGGTCAATCATCCATAAGTATATCAATAGATTCATGACGTAAATATAAGTAGTCTGGCTCCAGTGTCATTTTCCGTAGCATTATACTCTTCTGCCTCTAGGAAAGGGTTGGTAACACCAGCACACTAAAACTGTAATAGTGTTTGGAGAAACCAGGCCTGGTTTAGACAAGGTTCAGGAACATAAAGACACAGTCGTTTTAAGGAATGCTAGATCTCAAAACAGTAACAAGTAAGTGACACTTTAGGTTTTGTTACTATTGAAAAGTAAAGCTTAAAACACATTGATATTTTACCTCTTATCTCTGCACAGATAGCTATTTCCAAGTCCGCCAAAAAATGTCCTTCTCATCATGATGTCTGGCCAGCTGGTACCTTACCCTAAAATAGAAGCATCATCTTCTACAGAATTAGTTTCTCCTCATTACTTCACGCTATTTATGGTCCAATATTCTCCAATTTACTTGGGGTTGACATCTTGGAATTTAGTAGGCACTTAACACTTGGAAATATTTTTGTTTATAATGGGTTCTTGATCTAATTACTGTAAAAAGTCTGAAAATGGTGTCTGCTGTTCTTAAGATTTTCATGGAAGATTACTACTACGGTCTACTTTTTACAACTGCAAAGAAATAGATTTAAAGTATATTCTGCTTCTTTCTAATCACCACCAGGTTCCCGACTAGCCGCCTGAAAGCACTTGCCGTCGCTTATCTGAAGAACTACAATTCCCGGCGTACACTGCGGCCTTCTCAAAACTAAGCCAGTAATTGCTTTACGTCATTTCCACCCTCACACGCGGTGGATGCTGGACTTTGTAGTTTGTGTCAACTTCTCTTTTGTCGCCGTCTTGGGAAGGGGAAAGCGTGGCCGGATACACTACTCTGAATGTGGTATTATGATGTGTTTTTTAAAAAATAAGTAGGATAACGTATCAAAGCCAGTGTAGCATCAGGTTTATATGCATTTCACGTCCCGCCTTCCCTCTACTGCCGGTGCCGGGAAGGGGAAGTGACGTGTATCCGGTGTAATGGCGGCGCGGTGGAGCTCCAGGTAATTATCGAACTCCGTAGCCAGCGAACCGAAGTGTGGGTGGTGGGTTGCCGGGCAGGGTGGGTAGCGAAAGGTGCCCAGGAGTGGGTGCGGGATTGCCGGTACGGCCATCGGTGCCGCCGGGGTACGCGTGGCTCTCTTCCGGCCGCGGGCGGGCCGGCGAGGTAGAGGTGTCAAAGCTGGTCGGGCGCAGGAGCCTGGACGGGTGGGGAAACTGCCTGTCCGCCTGCGCGGACGGGCCTCGCTTCCTATGGGGTTTCTGGTACTGTCTCTCCACTTTGCATTTGTTCCTGAAATCCGGCACCAACGCTGCTTCTCCCCTATTGTGTGCAGTGTGTTTCCGCCGCGGATCCCTTAGAGCCTCGCCAGTCGTTTCGGCTTCCACAAGGCCCCTTTCTTAGTGCCCGGCCCCAGACTATGGGAGTAGGATTAAAGAACTGTAGTTCACTGAAAAATAGAGTCAAGTTCACTGTGCCTCTTTCCGGCGTAGTGTCCCCGTGACTGCTCCTTAAAATTTCATTAGTCGTTTCTTTTTCACACATTTGCCCCGTAAATAGTGATTCTTCCTAGTGTTTAGTCCTGCGGACTCTGTTTCTCAGTGTGCGGTGTTCTTCCTCTGTCATACTTGACCATCTCGTAAGTTGATCTACCTCCAAAAATGTGATAATTCCCAAACTTGGGTCTCCAGTCCCCGCCTCTTACCGAGCTCAGAATCCTACAGTGCACTTGCGTATATAATGGTAATCTCATGGTTAATTCCACAGAGTCGTAACTGCAATATCGCTTTCCCTATTTTCACTTAATCCTCACAGGTCTTTGAGCTAAATGGAGAAGGAAAAGACCAGGGAAAGGCTATTTCAGATGCAAGGATTAGGTGATTGAAAGTGCGGTAAGAGTGCCCTTTGCATTTTTAGGCGTCCACAGACTGAATATAGGTAAACAAGCAAACTTAGGCTTCAGAAGACCAGTTAACCTGCCCTAACTGTATTTAGACTTGTCTTGTTTTAGGATTGCCTGTGAACTGAGGAGTTAACCTCAATTACCATCCTACTTTGGAGACACAGATTTAGAATTGGCTTTAACTGTGATTTTGATCAAAAGAGTTGTTAACAGGCAGCATCTGTAGGAGGAGGAGACCTACTTGTGTTGATACTGGGTGATGGACTAGTAAACCAACGATTTCAGTCTTCAGCACGTGTTAGGTGTGTCACTTGGGGCAGGTTACCTAACATCTTTAGTCTGAAAAATGTGTATAACGGTATTACCTTGTTTTGAGGATGAAGAAAAATAATGTGTATAAGGCACTATGCACAGTGCCTGGCATATAGTTTTAGCTATTATATTACAGTTACTACTATGATAGAGTTGATGAAGTCACTCTGTGCCTCAGTTCTTGTTCTTTGGTTATGAATGTTGCCCTTCCACTTTTCAGTGTCTAGGCCACTTTCATGGAGCCTTGTCTGGCTGAGGCTCTTGAGACTTCAGAAGCCAAGAATCTTGATCTAATATTCTGGCCCAGTGATTCTGAATATCTCCTGAATCAGCAGCATCAGTAGCTCCGTGGAACTTGTTGGCAGTGTAAATTATTGGGCTTCATCCTAGTCCTGTTGAATGAAACTGGGGAGTGGGGAGCCCGTCAGTCTCTTTTTTTTTATCAAACCATGCATGTGATTCTCATGCCTGTTAGTTTGAAAGCCACTGTTCCAGCCCGTCTCCTAGGGATCTGTTATGGTCCAGCCCCCTCCCCAACCCCAGAATCAGGTTTGCTGCTTTCCTTGCTTCAAAGTATTTGAGCTACAACCTTATTACTGTGCCCCCACGTCCTTCCCTACTTTGGATAGTTTAGCTCCAATCACTTCTGGAATTCTGACACTTCCTAGACTACTTAACCGTCTTTTCTAAACCACCCTTCTTAGCTTTGTCAGTTTTCTCAGCTGCTGGATTGTTAGAGGTTAACTCTCCTTCCTGACGATTGAACATTGCCAAGTGGTCTACAGTGGCTGTGGTAGCTGAGACCACCTGAGATAGTACATGGTAACACATTGTTACCTAAAATGCCCATGCCTTAATTTGAACATTATTTTCTGTTTGTTGCCCACTTGTGTTTAGACTGCATTGTGTATTTTGTGGTGTATCCCTAACTTGTTATAAGTCATGGCTAGCCTAGAGTTAGTTTAGGGAAAAAGTGCTTATTGGTAATATAGCTGATCCCACTGATGACTTTGAGGGCTTCCTTATTGCATTTCTCTCCTTTTCTGTTCAAGTCTGAGAATCCTAGTATGGGAAGGTGATGGAACAAAAAGACCTCTGATGTATTAGTTTCAGCAAACGTCCAGACTTACTAAACCTATAACCCTAAATGTTTTATTTTGGTATATGCGTTTCCCAAGTGGACATTGAAGAGACATTTCAATGCCGACAGCAAACTTCCAAAGCATTTTCTTCAAAAATAACACATCAGAAGAGGAAGCAATGGATTAAAGCAAGCCTTCGCTGTTTGTAGCCAAGCTAATAAGACTTTCCCAGTGAACAGATACCAAAAACATGGTGTGATCTGCCTTAGCCTGGGGACATACGGGCTCCTGTGATTATAGAATGGGTTAGCTAATGGGAAGGGGAGACCTGGTGAAGATTCACGTTTAACTTGACTTTGAGCCTAACTCCTAAATGAATCAGGCTAGACAGAATTCAGCACTTCCATCTGAAAAGTTACCTTGAGAGTCACTCTTTCCCTGAATTAGTTTGTCAGGGCCGCTTTTTCTCAGGAGAGCTGGCGACAGGAGCCTCTGGTGGAATGCAGTGCTATGTGTCTAGGGGCTGCTCGATAAATCTGTGTAGGCCAGCATCTCCAAGTTTTCCTTAAAACTTAGAACGTGGTTCACTAAATGGCTCTTTAAATAAGAATTAGAAAGCCCACTTTCAGAGCTGTGCTATGTGAGTTGGCAGAACAGATCCAGCCCATATGCTTAATTGGTTAAACTGAAGAACACATTTTGGGGGAGGGGCAACCAAGTGAATGAAGGCATACAGCAGATTCAATAATTAGACTTGTAAATTAAAGTAAATGCACCTTAAAGGTCCAATTTCCTCTTGTAGTGCCATCAAAAGAACTGTATGTTTTTCATTTCAATAGGAAGGTTTCTTCAAGGTGATCAGGTTCACCTGGGGTGAAGACTGACCAGCATCTGAGAGTGCTATCTTTATGCCATTAACTGACAGGCAGCTTGGGGGTTCCTGGAAGTAGGGGTTGATAGGTGGGACAAGGCTGCTGTGATGTCCCTTGGTAAAGAAGTCGTCCGAATACCATTAGGGTGGGTTCTGGGTAGGCAAAAATAGGAATCATCCTCAAAAGTCCGCACACCCTGTTTTAGATTTCATTCTAGAATTGGAATGGACTACGTGGCAGGCACTGTCCTAGGTTCTAGTAGGTGTATGACCGTGACCAAGAACTTCAAGTATCCAGTGTTGTCATACAAGGGCTTTCACGCTTTAGCTTCATGAATCTTGTGTTCCGTCTTATATCTGCTTAATCTTTGTATGTACCCTGTACTCAAACAACTTGGAGTCCCCTAAATTCTTTTATGTCTGAGTCTTTACACGTGCTGATCTTGCCCTAATGACCGTCCCCTCTTTCCCTATGGGGAATGACCTCCCCTACTTGTCCTTCAAGATTCAGCTTCAAGACCCACTTCTTTCTGTTTGTTTGCCCCAGACCCACTTAGTTGTGCTTCCTCTTTCCCAGTAGTAGTGTGTTTGTAACACTGTTGTCACACTTAGACTTCTCTTCTCTGCCTGAGGAGTGCATTGTGTGCAGCTTACTTATTTAGGTATATACATCACCTCGCTGTACACACACACTGCCTTCAACCCTTTTTCCTAAATTTGTTTCCAAAGAATAGGGGGTAAAGTGAAAAAGCAGAAAAAGACCGTGACCATACTGTTCTTCCAATTAAGCTTAGACTTTCTCAATGTCTCTATGAGTACTTTTCTGAAGCACTTATTATAAGTATCAGTGACGACTCCAGCCTCATCAGTTTTTTCAGTTGTTTTCTTACTTGTCCTGTACAAAGTCTTTCAGTTTTTATGACCTCACCAAGGAGCCTCTTCTGCACAAATACAAACGTGAACACAAAATGAATCAGGACACATCCAGTGGGTGATGAGAAGCAGTAGAGCTATTTCATTACCACAAGACATATGTTAAGTCAAAGTGGTGAGGGTTATGGTGTAGGTTTGAAATTTACAGTTTTGCCTCTTTGTTATCATACAAATGGGTGTAAATTTGGCTTAGTCACTAGACAAGAAAACCCATAATAATAATATTTGTTCAATGACTACGATGCTGGGGTTAATGAGGAAAGTTAAATCCTGTTGATGAGCTGTGAACCAAGGGATGTATGGGGAAACTAAGGCAAGGCAAGGTGGGCTTAGCTGGATGTAAATACAGGTGATTGAGGGTTTAGTACCACTATAGATGCCCGTGAGGATTTGTTTTTATTCTGTAAGTAGAGGGCCTGCTACTGCAGAACTCTTCTATGAAAGGATAATGTGTGGAGACAGGCTGGCGATGCAGTAGACACCAAGACAAAATTTCCATTTTAAAAACTTAGAAGGCAATTTGGAAAGCATGGAATAATATTGCATATATCGTAGTGGAATGTGCTTTTAAGGCCTGGGTTTCCCTGTGGGCAGCTATTTAAAGGATGCATTTGCCCCACGGGGTGAAATACAGTGGAGCCCTACCAGTTCATAGTATACATACGTATATAATTTATATTTTTAGAGGCAAGTTGGAAAAGTTTTTATACCCTAGAGATAAAGAAGACCTTGTGAAAAATCTTATTAGAGAGGTCAGAAACAATTTGCCTTCTTCTAAAATGAAGGTTGTCTTATTATGGGATCTTTCCTAAACGGAGCCATACCCCTACCTTCTGTACACAGTATCAGAGAAAAGGGGGTGTGGGACGACAGGCAGATTTGAGCCTATCTCCTATTAACTGAGAAGGTGAAATCAATAGAATTTGAAGACTGACGGGGAGTGAGGAAAAGGAAGTGTCACTTGGCTGGCTTGGTACGTAACATGTTAGAGGAGGAGTTGGTTTGAGGAGAGGAGGAAGTGGTGAGTTCCAATGTGGGCTTCCCTTGTTCAGAGGGTCGTTGGAACATCCACATGGAGGTTTCCTATAGGCATTTGCATGTAGGGTTTGGAACTCTGTAGAGTAGATTGGGCTGGAGTAAAAGTCCTTCTTATAAATGTTATTGGAAGGTGTGGGTGTAGAGATGGTCTTCTGGAAGGATTATGGAGAAAAGAAAAGGGCTGTTCATTTGTTCATTGAACAAATATGTATTGAGAGCTTTCTATGTTGGGAATATGGCAATGAACAAAACAGGCAGAAATTCATGAGCAAAGACTAAACTCTACGGGCTAGTAAATATTAGACAGGTGGACAGAGGAACAGAGACTGGAGGAAAACCTGATGAACGGGGTGTACCTGGAAGTTGAGGAGCAATGACAGATAAAGCAAAGAAATGGCCCATGTAGGAGTGGAAAACCAAATGTTGGTGGGTAAGAGGAGTAAACGAGAGGTTAAGAATTGGAAGTATCAAAGGTAGACGCATTTATCAAAACACACACACACACACACACACAACTTGGCTCTTTCAGGAAAGAGACAATGGAGCTAGAGGGGGGCAAGAAAAAGAGCATTTGCCACATAAATATCATACTTTATATTTAAATAATCATTAAAGAATTTCAACATGTATAATTTTTCATTAAAACTAACTCAATTGGACACCAATACTATAAATCAAGAAATAGACGATAGAAATTTTGAAACAAACAAAAACTGACAAATCCCTGCTCTCAACACTATTCTGGTAAAAAGGAACACATTAGGAGATTTTGCTGTGTACCATCGAAATATTTTTTTTTTTTTAATTTAAGTCGTGTATCCAAATGATTATATCACTAACTCGATTTCTTTGGTTACTTAAATACAGACCAATATGGACTGGCGTCATGATGTAGGAAATGAATGGGGGATAATACTAGCTCCTGGTTTATAATGAGTTCTTTTTAGTATGAGTTCATTAAAAAGATAAGAACTTTTAGATTTTGTCATTTTTTTTAAACTCATCTAAGTATATCTTAAGATGTCCCCAAATTGTGCTGTGTCCCCCTACACAGTCAGAGACCAGTCAAAGGCTTCTGTATTGTGTTTATTCCTCATCACTTAATGCAACCCAAATGATATTAAGATACTACTGTCTGCACAGCTTCCAGCCTTGTACTTGAACGGAGATAGCTTCAGTCATTCAAATGGTAATGAGTCACCCCGCACTCCTAGTGTACAAACACTAGAAAGCAAACAGTGGAGCACAGGTCTGCAATTCTTTATTTGTAATTTTTGGAGATAAGTGTTTTGACATTCAGAATTTTTCAGATTTTGGGGAAGAAATACAGTGCAAATATGTTTATTCAGTAACCCCCCTTTCATTAGAAGTGCTCTATTGAAATAATTGAGAAAACGGTGCATTTGGGGCATTAGTTGAATATTTTCCCCCTTTGGGGGTCCTGGCAACCTCTAATTAAGCACATTCGTATTTCTGCAGTGCATCAAATGAAGAGTTACATGAAGTCTTAAGTTGGTGCATGTCAGGTTTTGCTGCCAAATTAGTTTATCACAAGCTTTAAAAAAGTTTGTGTTTTCAGAGCTTTTCAAAATTCAGAGTTGCAGCTAAGGTTTGTCACCCTGTATCTGGTGACTTCCTGAAAAGGATAGGACTGTGTCAGCCTTTTTATTTCCTTGAAATTATGAACTATGCTAAAATCAAATTACATCATTTTTCCTTGTGTGACATATCATGGTGCAAATTTCTTACTAATATGTATATATGTATAAAAAAAACTAGCAAGAAAAAGGTTAAAGCGGTTTTCTTAAAGGGCTTTCCTTCAGTACAGGTAGGGAAAGGCGTTAGCAATCTTGTCATTAGTGCTTAAGGTCTGTGGCCAGTAGGCTGTTCCTCTGTTTCCCGAGAAGGAAAATCACTATTTGGAAGGAGCAGGGGCTTGGGTCCTGTTTGGGGATATTTCTGAGGATCCTGTTTCCCCACTCCCATTACATTTTTTGCCTTTAGAACAGACTTAAACTAATTTTTATTTCAATACTGTTTAATATTTAATATTAAATATTAATATTTTCAATACTAAATTTAATATTTTCAATACTGTTTAATACCATTTTCCCAGTTGGACACTTTAAGGTTTTTTTTAAACTGTTATAATGTTTGAAGTTTGCCAGTCCTGCTGTGACTGTATAGAACGCAGAAAAGCAAACTACAGGGAATCCACTTTGTTGATTCCCTATAACAATTCTATGATATTATGTTTTGGTGAGTTCCTCTGACCTGGGTTGAGGACAACTAAGGACAATGGTAGAAGTGTTCTACTGAAATATTCGAGAAAACAGTGCATTTCACGCATTAGTTGACTATTTTCACATTTTCTGAATTTTTGAGATAATTGCAGAATTTACAGTTTCATAACTTCCAGTTAACAGTTTAAAGTTACAAATGTTATTAAATAGTCTGCTTTCTGATACTTGCTAAAACTGATAGAAACATCTTCAGTATTTTTAAACTGCATCTCCTTATTGTAAAATCTCCTTGCTCAGGAAAGCAGGTGTGGTTTTGCTGAGTTGCTTACTTGTGACAGGGAGAGAGAAATTTAATAATTCATCATAAAATCCTCCTACCGTGTTTTCCCGAAACTAAGAGCCAGCCAGACCGTCCGCTCTAATGTGTCTTTTGGAGCAAAAATTAATATAAGACCTGATCTTATAGTAAAATAAGATCTTATAGTAAAATAAGACCGGGTCTTATAGTAATTTTCACTCCAAAAGACGCATTTGAGCTGATGGTCCTGCTAGGTCTTATTTTCGGGGAAACACAGTAGTGATGCTAAGAAGAGCAGTGAGAGCTATAAACTCTAGATAAATTGCTCTCATTGCAGGAATTTCCAGTTAGTCTAAGTATCAAGAATACACATGTTGAACTTTCAGAATTTTCCTATAGGCATATTCTGTATAAATCTGGACGATGATAGTACTTTATGCATCTTTTTGTTAGAACTGCAATAGTAGTCTATTGTATAGTATTGTCAATTTCACTCTTAAACATTTTGGAATGTGGAAATGTAACAAATTGTACTTGATTGCCAGAAATTATTTGGTGATGATGGTTGAAGGGAAGAAAGGGGAAAGATGACACTGATCAGAAAGAAAACTCATTCAATTTAAATAAGGTAATTTGAAATAAAATAAAACACATAGAAAATTGTCCACTTTTCTTTTTTTTTTTTTTTTTTAATGTGTTGTTGGTAGGTTGAGAAGAGAAACCAGAAGATCCAAGAGGGATAGCAAAGGAAAATGCTAAATCTTGCCCAACAGAGGCGAGTAATTTGCTCATATTGTACCTGGTCACACTGAATTCTACATATGCTGACTAAATAAAGGAATAAAGAATACTTAGTATTTTTATTATGCGTCTTTAAAAAGAAGTAGTGCCTCATTACGTTAACATCATAACCTTTGCTATCTGGAACTTTGGAAGAATGGATCAGTTTACGATAGGAACATTTTCTGGACAGTAGAGACTGTCTACATTTTATAACTTACCAGTTTGGCATCAGTTTATTAATGTTGGCATTTTCATTGCGATGCAATATCAGATGGTGTTGGCATCAGATAAACCTTTTTGAAATTTAGCTCTGCTGTTTTCTAGCTATAATTTACTCGGACACATTGCTTCAAATCTCTGTACCTCAATTCTCCCATTGGAAAATAAGGCCAAAAAAATCACCAAAGCAGGATAAGTATGAGGATTGAAAAGATTATATGAGTGATGTGCCTAGTATCTCTGTGGCTGCAGTAATTTGTCATTCTTCATTATTGTTGCTATTGTTACCTCACTCTAAATTATACATTTCTGACTTCTAAAACTGGAAATGTAATTAATTAGTTAATCTCTGGATAGCTCAAGAACATCGTCGGAATGTGCTGTAGAATCGACTTGTGCAGATGGTATAGTAGTTTGTTGCAAAGCTAGTGTTTATACTGACAGTCCTCCCATTGGCTGGTTTTGCGGTCACTATTGCACATCAGTACCTTTTGGGAAATTTGTCGCTATATTTAAAATGACTTTTGTCTCAATGGAATAGGAAAATGCTTTTTAAAAATTTGTAAATTATTGGCATGAGAGTTTAGAATATCTCCATTATCAACTTGAGCACAGCATTTAGGTAACAGGTGATTTTGAAATGAGTCTTATTTTAAATACATACTAAGTTCTCTTGGATAGAAAATATGTATCTATAAGATTAATATAAGTAATTCCAAGAGTCCAAATCCCACCCTATTCTCATTGTTCTACACAGAAAATCATGATGTGAATATAGTAAGTTAGCAAGTTTACAATCTTACTGAATTAGAAAGTGTTCTCTTCCACTATTTTGTCTCCTTTGCCCAAAATAGGGACTTTTAGAAGGAAAGCTGGGTAGAGGATATTAGTCAATTAAGTTAGTGCTGAATTCAAGTTAACATGGATGGGTTCTTACTATATATCCCATTTTAGAATAGGGCAAATTGTTCAATTCAGGATCCACACATTTTTTTTTGTTATGTCTATTAAGTCACTTATTCTATATCAACTGTCCAGCTCCTTTCTTTTTTTTTGTCCCCCATGCTACTGAATTGTTGGAGACACTGGTTCATTTGTCTTGTATATTAAAGCCCACCAATGAAAGCTCGCCAGTAACATACCTAATTAGTACTCAAAGTTTATTAATTTACTGCAGCAAGGGAGAAACTGCATACTATAGGGAGTCGTGGTGTGCCTCAGAAAGTGGGGGTTCAGGAAGGGTACTTGAAGAGTTTGTGAGACTAGAGCTAGTCATCAGGTAGTCATCATGGTCTTGTTAGGGATTGGGCAGAGTTTGTAAACTAGAGAGTTGCTGGAACAGTCAATGGTCGTCTCGTCTTTAGAACACATATCCTATAACCCCTCAAGATGTTATAATTTTTGCTTCAAACAGACCTATGTATTTTAGATAAAAGAAAAAGTGGTCTTTCACATTTCCCAAGAAAGTTACCATGTCCAGTGTTCTTCATTTCTTTCTGAAAATCTGAATATCCATCTGGTATCATTTCTCTTCAGCCTGAGGAACTTCTTTAGCATTTCTTGTAGTGATGCAGTCTCTTAGTTTCTCTTAGTTGTGTTTGTTTAATAAGCAAATGTGGTTATTTCATCTTCATTTTAAGATCATTTTAGCTAGAATTCTAGGTTAACTTGTTTTTGTGCTTTTTTTTTTTTTTTCAATATTTTCAACATTGTTCCACTGTCTTCTGGTCTCTTTAATTTCGATGAGAAGTCAGTAGTAATTCTAATAGTTATTTCCCTGTATGTAACAATGTTATTTCCCTCTTTCTGCTCTCAGGATTTTCTCTTTATCTTTAGTTTTCAGCAATTTCATTATTGACTACTATATATGACTGTGTGTGTCAGTGTGGTTTTCTTTATCCTGCCTGATATTCTCTGAGCTTTATGAATCTGCTAATTTATACCTTTTACCAAACTGGGGAAACTTCATTTCTTGAAATGTTTTTCCATCCCATTTTTTCTCTTTTTCCTTCTTGGACTTTAATTACACATATATTGGCCTTTTGATTTTGTTACACATGTCTCTGGTAGTGTTCATTACAATTTTTTGTTTCTCCGTTCTTCAGATTGGGTAATTTTTATTGATCTTACCTCAAGCTCACTGACTTTCTTTATCTCCATTTTTCTATTAATTCTAGCCAGTGGATTTTTCATTACATGTATTTTTCAGTTCTAGAATTTCGGTTTGGTTTTCTTGTATCATTTTTTGTTGTTGTTGCTGTTTGGATTTTTTTTTTTTTGCTGAAATTTCCTATATTTTTGTTTTTTGCAAGCATGTTATCATTTGCACTTTTGAATATGCCTTAAAAATCTTGTACGTTAATTCCAGCATCTGGGTCATCTCAGCGTTAGTGTCCTTTGATTATTTTTTTGTTCTTTTCCCCCCTAAGATTGGGCCACAGTTTTCTGATAAGTTGAGTTTTGTTTTGTTTTGTTTTTGTTGTATCCTGGACATTGTTACTATTATGTGAAGACTTTGGATTCTGTTACATTCCACTGAGGAGTGGTGAATTTTTAGACAATTAGCTTGATTAGACTTACATTGCAAATTCTGTCTCGGACAGTTGTTCATATTTCAATTCTGTTCTTTGATCCTTAGCAGGACTCTGTTTTATACATGTGTTGGTACAGGGGTGGTCAGAGATTTGGGAGAGCTTATACACAGCAAGTTGGGCTCCTCTTCCCTGGCTTTTCCTGCTTTGAGAGTCCCCTAGAAGGATATTAGTCTAATTTCAGCTGCAAATACATGAGATAGTGTGCTTTAGATTGAAATTACATTTTATACATTGATAAGTTTGTAAAGACTTGTGTATATAGCATTTACTAACCGTACCAACCATTGTTATAGAAACTTCCCTTGACTTAGTGATCTGTGTACCTCCCATCTGTATTAAATGATAGCAGCTCTATGTTACTTTAGTGTCAAGATTATTTGTGTACATGGTCTAGTGAAAAGAATACTTAATCGGGTGTCCTCAGACTAGGATTCAAGTTATGGTCTGCCACTTACTGGTATTATAGCTTAGGACATTGAAATGACTTATCTCACCTTCAATATTCTTATCTTTAAAATGAAGAACTTGTATCAGATAATCTGTAAAATACTTTTTGGCATTCAAATTAAAATTTTTTTTTCAGTTGCATTCAATCACTTTGGTACTGAGCACAGTTTTCTTTATATTTTCTATCTCTTTTAATTCAGTTTTCTCCTATTTCATTTTGTTTTTGTAATTTTGGTACTGTACAAACTATTTAGATATGCAATTTTCATAAACCATAAACCACTTAGATAATATAATTCTAATAAAATACTTGAATGGCAGTTCTATGCAAACATAACTATCAGTTCAGCATTTTTCAAAAATTCCTAAAATTTATTTAACAGATGGATAGTGAAAGACATTTTATTTTGGCATTTAATGTTGATGATTAGGTTTATTCTGAGCCAAATACTTAGTTCTCACATATGCATATATCTGAAACTTTTTGCCTTTGATAGATCCCATTAAGAATTGATGATTTTAGTTTAGCATCTTATATTTCTGTGCAGAGTACTTTTATTTCTGAGTGGTCATTATTACAAGAATATTGGATATTTCATTTTTAGTTTATATAGAAACATTGAATCTTTTATACTCAGCTTATACAAAGTTCCTCTTATAATTGTTTCCTCTGGTCACTTGGTTTTTAATAATGTCGCCATACTGTTTTATGAAGTAGGTATAGGTCTCCCTCACTGAGAACAAGTTGAATGAGGTTATCTGGCATCAGTTATTAAATTAACATTTGTTCCTCTCAGTCATTAGAATAAAATACTTGATTGTGTTTAATATACCCTTTTTTATTATTTGCTCTTTTGTTCAGAGTATTTTCTACTAGAATGTGTTATTTATACATTGTTATATGGAACTATTTAAGGATTTTTAGAATTGTTTTACGTTATTGATTGTATCTGTGCTACTGGCTTAAGAAAAATAAGGTGGTCAAAGTTAACGCTTTCTTTTTCTATTTTATAGGTGACTTTTGCAGACAGAAAAAGTAAACTCAAATTCATTCCATTTGATATCTGTTGTTTGGACCAGCTTAAGAAGTCTGATTTATAGGATCAACTGGCTACAGAAAATGAAAAGTAGTGTGGCACATATAAAAGTAAGTTTTTAAAACTTGTGATACAGAACATAAACTTGTAGTCTATTACGTACCCTTTAAACAAAAATGCATTTAAGTAATTTGGACATTAGAACCAGGCATCATATACACATCTAACTTACACAATTTCAGATGTAGATACTTGATCATATGGGAGTAATAGTGTGAAAAGGGGCAGTTGGAAGAACATACAGAGTGTGTGTGTGTGTATGTACATACATACGTGTGTACATGTACGCGCACACATGCATCTGTGCCTGCATGAATCAAAAGTGTGTGTGAATGAGCACATGCAAAAGAAAAATAAATAACAGGGCAGGAAATTTCACCCTTTTCTTAAAGAGCATACTTTCCTGAATAAGTGTGGAATGAAAGACAGGAATCTCCTTCCTCAACTGGTCTCAGTTCCTGCATGTCTATCTACAAGTGTGCCTTTTGTTATATGTATAAATGAGCTCTTTATTCTGTGCTATGCTTTATACATTATACATTCATTTATTCAACAAATATTCACTGAATTCTTACTGTGTCTCAATGACTGTTCTAAGAATTTTGGGTGAAACGAACAAAACAAATCCTTGCTCTCATGGAGTTTACATTCTAGTGAAGGGAGACACAATAAATCATAAACTTAATACATAAGTAAATTACATAGTAGTATGTTAGAGTGTTAGTGCTAGAGTTGTGCTATGGAAAAAAGAAATAGGGTAAGATTGATCAGTAGCATTTTAACAGCGAGGGCCCATTGAAAAGGCGGCCACGTGAGCAGAGACGTGAAGGACATGAGGAGGTTAGCCATGCGGGTGTCCAGGGGAAACGTGCCAGGCAGAGGGAACAGCAAGTGCAAAGGCAGAGTCTAGTGTGGCTGGAGCAGGTTATGAGAAAGGGAAAAGAGTGAGAAATGAGGTCAGATCAGCAGTGGGGACCAGGAAGTCCCTCTGTTTTCAGGATTGTCCCTCCGCTGTGAGTGAACTTAGAGGGAGAGCAAACCATTCCACTTCCTTTTCTTTGCAATTGTACAGATCTACAAGCAGGCACGTAATCACTTCCTGGGCCTGAGTCGTTAAAGGGGAAGGTGTATTTTTATGTAATTATAAATGTGGGCACCGCTCCCTTCACTGCTTCCTCCAGCACCTCTGTCCCCCTAAGCCTCCTTCTTTAAAGAGAACCAGTGGACTGTCAGCTCCATAACAGCAGGCACCAGGTAGAAGGCCTGGTGCATGGGACGTACTTAATAAACAGAATTGATAGACATACAGACTGAGGCAGGCTCTGCTGCCATCATTTCTAAATTCTGTCCATTTAGAAATGAAGACACATATGTCAGCCTCCCTTCTAGTTAGACATCCAGCCTGGGCTTGCATATCTCCTTTGGCAGGGCCTCACCGTCTCTGAAGCTAGCCCCATCTGTCAGTAAATACCTTCGCGTATTGATCTGAAATCTCCCTCTTTGGGACTTGTACTCATGGTCCAGTGGCACTTAAACAGTTAATGAATTGCAGTCTGTGTTAGGAGTGGGCCTGGTAGGTGCAGACTGCAGACCATTAGGAGCTGGAGACGTAAGAAAATAAGGAGACCTTGTGTGGAATTGGCTCTTGACTGAGCCTGTTAGACGAGAGCGCTCCGATTTCCCCTGATAACTTTTACACAGGGGAGAAGTGTTCAGTCTTTCTCAGATCCTCTCCCTGCACATCTTAGACCAGGCTTCTCCACCTTTCCCTCTTGTGGTCCCGATGGGTCCTCTGTGATGCCCCCCAGCCTAGGAGTGGGTGTCTTCACACTTTGGCTTGGCCCTCCCAGCCAGTTCTCAGCTTGGTCTCCATCATGTTCGCCACAAGCAGGTTCACTAGTGGGGTTGGGTCCAGTCTTACCCGAGGTGAAGCTCAGGTCGTCCCTTGAGGTTGTAAGGACTCATCTGTTAGGCTCAGGAAACTTCAGCTGAGGATCCTTGTTCTTCTGTTGAACCTTCCTGTAGCTTCCTTACTACCGCGCGTCCCCGAAAATAAGCCTGGGTCTTACATTAATTTTTGTTCCAAAAGATGCATTAGGGCTTATGTTCAGGGGATGTCCTCCTGAAAAATCATGCTAGGGCTTATTTTCAGGTTAGGTCTTATTTTCGGGGAAACACGGTAGCTAAAAGTAAGCTCCCTACCTCCGTCAGCCCCTCGGTCCCCTTGCTCTTATAGACTTACTCTCTGAGCCCAGTGGATGCTCGGAGCCTCTGGACTCAGGCTTCCTGCTCCACTCACCTTCCAGTACGGCTCTCTCTACATTGTTAGAGACTGCAGGTGGCTGCCCGGTGTACCACATTTGTTTTGCTTAATGAACAATTTAGAGAATTTTTAAAGATAATTTTGATAATATGTTATTTTTTAACCACTGCTCTGACTTGTAATCTAAACTCTATGATAAAGGAAATAGGGAAATTCTGGGTATTACTTGGATCACACCTCGCGAGGATTCTTCACTTACGTCAGCTGAATCCTGTTCAGCTACTAAAGCCCAGGTCAGGTGCCCTAACCCACCGTTACCCCTCAGTACCCTGTACCACAGTTAAGGTGCCGACTCACAATCTGCTCTTAGCACTTAGTGCATGTGCCAGTCGCTTGTTAAGCTGATCACATTTATGACATCCTGACTCACAACTTCAATATTTTTGGTTTCTCCCTCTTGCTCACAACAGATGTTGCAGAGATGTGTTAAAAATCATTAGCACAGAATTGAGGCCATCTCCCTAAAGTAATCAAAATAATTGCACTGCCCTGTAAAAGAAAAAGTAGTGCAGTTGTATTGTCTCTTTCGCCCTGTCTCCCTCCTCCTTTTCCTCCTTTTCTTTTTTTGTCTCCCCAGGAACATATAATCTGACATGTTTAATAGTGGAAATCTTTATAACCACTCTCTCCTATAAGATGATAAATTCCTTGAGAGTTTTCCTATCTTTTGTATCCTCCAAAGAGTCTACACAGGAAGGGCTGTGTCTTATAATAAATGATCAGTAAATGCTATGCTTGATGTTACCATGAATTGAATGAATCTTATACTCCATATTTGGTGTAGGATCTTGATGTCAGGTTTTATGGAAACTTAGGTGATAACGTATTGAACAAATCTGCTTCATTGTGTTGCTAAGTGAAATAATTTTTAAAACTTTCCTGTATACATTAGAAACAGAATCTTAAGGTGGTAGCATTGAGTGTAAAACAATAGTCAAACTATGGCTACTGTAAATTATCAATTTGATCGCATGGCTTATTCTCCTACATGGATTTGTCTTGCTTGTGTATACTATTGAAAAAATTCTGTAGTTAATTAGACTTTTTGTAATTAACTTGTGATAATATTAAACTCAAACTTTGTTAATTAGATACTCATGAAATTAGACGAAGTTGGAGCTTGTTTACATTTCTACGCAATATAATTTTCTATTTTTAAATGTATCTTTTTCCCATTAAAGGAGGCAAGCATGTAAGTATGTAGAACAAGTCAGTCATAATTTGACTTATTTTTTTCTTAGGTTTGAAGATCTAGGTACTTTGACAAACATAGTATTTTCCTTTTCTTATAGTTAGGTTAATTAAAATTATTTTCATTCTTTAAAGCTTATCAATATGAATGGTGACCAGTAGTATAAAAAATTTAACTCTAAAGATAAATATTTTGGCTTCTTAAATATATTGGGATTTTTAAATTATGATATGTTCTCAAACTGGATGGTTCATATCTCTTGTCTCATGTGACACGTCTCTTCAATCTCATTATATTGAAGTTATTATTTGTATGCCTGTTATTTTTCAAAGGTTTTGGCATAGGAGCCTGTATCTTACGAGTCATGTTTTTCAAATCCCTAGAGCCTAGCATAGTGCTGTACATATTAATAGATACTTCACCTGTGTTTCCCCGAAAATAAGACCTAGCTGGACCATCAGCTCTATATGCGTCTTTTGGAGTAAAAATTAATATAAGAACGGTTTTATATTATAATATTATATTATGTTATATTATATAATATTATATTATACCCATTCTTATATTATAGTAAAATAAGACCGGGCCTTACATTAATTTTTGCTCCAAAAGACACATTAGAGCTGATGTGTCCAGCTAGGTCTTATTTTCAGGAAAACATGGTATTGCTAAAAACAAAAATGACTTTTCATAAACATATTAAAGTCAGTTTCTTCTAGCTATTTATTTTATCCAGATTTAGTAATCTGGATTAGAATTAAGGTTATTACCAGCCAGAGGAGATAAGCAGGTAAGTACAGCATTAAGACTTGGGTATAAGCACAAAAGTGAGCTCTAGGAAATCTCTGATCTTCAGTCATATTTTTCCCTACGAGAAAAGGCTTTGGTCTCATGTTTCACCAGGAGAAGGCCTTTATAAAAAATGGTATTCTATAAATTTATAACTTAACTACATAGGAATAAGGAATCAACTAAGTGGCATCGAAAATTTGATAGTTATTCTCTTCTACCTGAATTTTTTTGGTTAACAAAATGGACTTGGTCCATGGTGAAAAACAGATTTTTAAAAAATGTTTTGAAGTCATTTCTAAAGCACTTCCAATTTTCTGAGATATGTATTTTATTGTCTGTGTGTGTTGTTTTTTTTAACATAAATTTTTAAGTGCCTTCTTCCCTGCCTCTTTTTCCCTTTGAAAGCATTCTTCTGGTCATGACAGAAGGGAAAACTATAATTCGCATCAGAGGGCCTCCTCTCCAGAAGACAGGTAAATGGTTCTATGTGTTCTGAATGCAGTTTAAATATTTTATATAAGTTTAATAAATTATTTAGCTCTTAGGTTCCTAATTTTAGGATGAACAACTTCTTTTTGATGATTTTATAAACAATATTACTTGAGTAGGCTGAGGACAACTCATCCTTGAATGACTGTTCTAGGAGTTTCTAGTCAATCTAGAGTTTAAGTAAATTTTTAGGTGAGAGGAAAGAATTTTAATATCTCTATACTAAATAAAATGAAAGTTTATAAAATGGAAGACTGAGTTGAAATCATGTTATTTGGAAGTGCTGCCTTTACTATTACTACTGTCCTACATTTACATACCTCTTTATAGTTCTCAAAATATTTTTATATATGGTAATTGTCTTAAGGTCAAAGATCCAGGAATAAGACCATTAATATTCATCTTGCATTCATAGTAAGACTTCAGTTATTTCATTTAGTAAACTATGACCATAAAAAATAATTCATGAAGGGAAAAGCATCCTTTAACTTCCATTTGTCTGATCTCTTCCTTACTCCTTATGTACTTTCTTCTCTTTCTGCTCTTCTATCTCTAAAAACCTTTGCTTTATGGACATCAAGTTAATTGCCATGGTTTGCAATTACTTACTACCTTTCATTCAGTTACCTACTCTCTATATTAAAAAAAAAAAAAAGAAAATTTTCTCCATACAGACACATGCACACATCTGTGTGTGTATGTATAAGTTAATTGTAGATCTGTATGTAAAATACAGATTCTGTTGCTATGTGTATTATGTGAGTATGGATTTAACTTCTCTTAAGCTTTTCTGATTTTACTGACTTTTAAAATTCAAATAGCAGATCTCATACTGCCTGCTCTTGTTTGCTAATTTCAATCCGTACTCACTGCTATCCAAAAATGCAGTTTCAAGAATAATAGCCGATGAATACAGTCTTGGAGCGGAGTTAAACTGGTCTTTATGGAGGCCAACCGATGACATTGGTCTCATTTGTTCTGTGCTTTGATAAAATGGATATGTACAGACAAAGCAAAAGGAATCATTTACAGAATAGTCTTTTCCATGCTAACTATATATGACATCCAGATATACATATATGATATATATCTTTTACTAAGGACACTATGAATCAGGATGACAAGCTTGGTTAAGTGAATTCCAGGAGTTGTTTTGTTGTACACAGAGTGAAAGCTTTTATAATGACGAATGAATGGGTAGCAACAAAATGAGCAGTTTGCTGAAACAGTTTGATAAGACATTGTTCAGTCATAGAGCTGCTTTACTTTACCAATATATGACTTTGTAAGTATAACACAGTCGATTTCAACTTACAGCTTTGGTTTTCTTATTGTATGTTAGATACACGGAACAAGAGAGGTCTCCTCGGGATAGAGATTACTTTGATTACAGCAGGTCAGATTATGAACGGTCAAGAAGAGGACGGTCTTATGATGGTAGCATGGAGCTACGGTTAGTATTGGAAACTTCAACTATAGAAAAATCATACTTGTTTAAATTTTCTTTATGCTTTGTAATAAAAACAACAATAATAGCAGCTAGCATTACATGGATGGTCTGAGGTCCCAGACTTTCTAATAATGGACTTTATGTGAATTAACTCCTTATTGCAGTAAGTATATGAAGTGGATATCATTATGTCTGTTTTATAGATAAAGAAACTGACGCTCAGATAAGTTAAGCCATTTGTTTGTGCTGTAGAAGCATGTCAGTCTCAAGTCCAGGTCTTTCTGACTCAAGACCCCAGACAAGATCTTACTCATTATACTGTCCTGCATAAGGAGTTGACTTTTGTGTGTTTTTGAGATTCTTTACTGAAAGAAAGAAAGTCATTTATGTTATATGACATAGAGTGATCTAAATTTTTAACTTTCCTGCATAATGGCAGAGAGACATTGAGAATGAAGTTTTCAACCTGTAGTTTTAATCTAAATTATTTTTTATGTGTGTCTTGGAGAACTTGACTACCCACCTTATGGGTCATTTAGTTTCCTTGTCTACTATGTTTTATTGTTCACTAAGTTCTATATGCTTTTTGATGTCTTTCTCATATTATCTATTCCATGACTACCAAGACTATACCCCCCCTAGAATTTTGATCAAATCCCTCTGCAGTTTCTCAAATACTGTCAAAACTCTTAAAAACTAGATACTATTTTTTAACAATTTACAATAGAGAAAATGGGTTTAAAGTGATTAAATAACTTACCTGAGGTTGCAGGGATCGCTCTGGTAGCTAATGAAACGGGTTTGAACTCAATTCTGACTCCAAAGCCCATGTTTTTTTCTGTTACCTCTGACTACTATTTCATTGTAAGTCTGTGTCTGGTCCAGTGTATGTGCATAAAGTCTCATTTGATCCACACATTCACACTGTGAAGTAAGCAGGCTGTGTGTTAATGTAGAATATAAAGGCTAACAGTCCAAAAGCATTAGAAGAGAAATATTCTGTTTAGACTGAAACACGACTCTTATTATTTCTGCAGTCTAAAGGGACAAATACTGTAATAATAAGGACACAATTTTATTAGCCACCTATCAGTCTTCCTTGGTATTTCTCAGAATCATAACCAATGGCAGTGAACGGCTGCTGTAGCTACCGTGTTTCCCCGAAAATAAGACCTAACCGAAAATAAGCCCTAGCATGATTTTTCAGGAGGGCATCCCCTGAACGTAAACCCTAATGTGTCTTTTGGAGCAAAAATAAATATAAGACCCGGTCTTATTTTGGGGGAAACATGGTACTCTCTTGCAACGTGTTATACTCATAAGAAACAAATCAGGCTAGAGTTCAGAGCACCCGCCTTTGTTACTAATTGGGGCTTCTATTCAAAACCACTTTTTGCCCCTCTGTTTACTCTTAGTAAGTTAAGTCTCTCCTCATGGGCAGTCACTCAGATCTCTTTATACTTCATTTTCAAAACTGACTACTTCTCTCTGTCTATTTACAGACTATCTCAAATGTACCCTCGAGATTTAGCTAAAATCTTTCCAGTGGTTCCCTGGTAGTGTAGCACTAGCATTAATATAATGCTAATAGGAAACTTTTTATTTACTGTGTTCATATAGCTCATGGTTGCACAAGAATGAGCAGAATGAGCAGAGTTTGCAAGGCAGTATATGTAAAAAAAAATAGTTAAGTAGACAAACTCTTCTCTGGGGAAGGATAACAAAAAGCAAGGATTCACCCTTTCCTATTCTTGATAGTTTCAGAGAACAATATCCTGATTACTTTAAAAGTGTTAGCTTAGAGGTGGGCTGTGAGCTCAGTTGGTTAGGCTGTAGTGCTCTTAATAAGGTTGCTGGTTCGATCCCCACATGGGCCACTGTGAGCTGCGCCCTCCACAACTAGATGGAAACAACTACTTCACTTGGAGCTGATGGGTCCTGGGAAAACACACTTAAATAAATAACAGTTTAAAAACCAACAAACCAAACAAAGAAAAACTTTTTAAAAAAAAAGTGTTAGTTTAAGAAAGGATACCTGCATTAGTAGGGAAAAGTAACTGTGGCTCGAAGATCGTGGATTTTTTAAAAATTGTCTCAAGCAGAAGCTTGTGATAGTCTAAAATTTCTAATAAAAATACCAGTTGTATCAAGAAATGATTTCAAATATTTATTTATTTATTTATTTATTAACAGTTTTACTCCTAAATTGTCATTATTGGAGATAAACTCTGGTTTCTCCTTTATACAATTTATCGTGTATATCACAGGCCTGTCTGTCTTCTTAACACTTGTCATGTCACTATCCCATGAAACTATTAGTGATTCCCCATCACCTCCAGTATGACAAACTTAAAGTTTGTTGCTTATATTTTGAGATTTTAATCTGACTTGAACTCGTCCTTCCAACTACATGATTCTTTATTTGCTGACTGTTCTATTCCTTCTGGCCTGAACACCCTTGCTCAGTTTTTCAGCAGTTGTTCTCTCTTCTACTAATTGTAGAATGCCATTCTCCTTCCCCTCTCTATTTTCTCCTTCTTGCCACCAATATAAATTCTGTCAAGCCTTGAAGACCCCAGGTTAAGTTACATTTTCTCTCTGGATTTATGGGGCCCACTTACAGTCTCACTCATTTGGTATGCAAAAATACATTTAAAAAGGTATTTTGTCTTTTCTCCATTAAAAAAAATTTAATATTACAGGAGTAGAGACCGAGAAAAACGCAGAGAAAGAGAAAGAGATACGGATCGGAAAAGGTCCCGGAAATCCCCATCTCCTGGGAGAAGAAGCCCAGAGCCATCGGTAACGCAGGATGAACCTACTGCAAAGAAGAAGAAAGAGGAACTGGATCCTCTCCTTACTCGCACTGGTGGAGCATATATTCCTCCTGCAAAGCTCAGGATGATGCAAGAACAGATTACAGATAAAAACAGGCATGTTGATATTACTAAGTATATAAGGCAATGATATCCTCATTGAAAAAAAAAATCAACTATGGTCACATTAGCTTGGATGTTAAGAATTTACATTAGTTCACAATGATAGAGACCTCAAGTTAGACTTCTTTCCTTATTTACTCTATAAGCTCCATTGGAGCTCTGCATACTATTTGCCCTGACATTAGCTCATAGCTTCTTTATTTGTTTGCATGTGTGAATTTAAAAGTTTGAGGAAAGAGACACTATTCCTTTCATAGTTGCATGCATGCCTATTAGTAGTGTCTATTTTTCATAAATAATCAAGAATACTGTTGATATTTTAGCCCTAAAATGAATCTTTCTAGTTGCACCAAACCAGGAATCTGCATACTTTTTCTGTAAAAGGCCAGATAGTAAATATTTTAGTCTGTGTGTTATTCTGGCTGTATAGCAACTACTCGACTTGGATAATATGTAAACAAATGAGTAGCTGTGTTCCAGTAAAGCTTTATTTACCAAAAAAAGCTTGGGGCTGCATTTGGTTCATGGGTGTAGTTTGCAAACCCCTATGCTAAGCCATGAAACTCACTTGACAATTTTCTCTATACCCTCCTTTTCTTAGATCATAACATCTTAGACTGTAATTTTTGCTACACGAAGGCAAACGATCAAAATTCATATATGAATATTCACACTCAAAATACTTTTCCTTTTCAAAATAGTTGAGCTGTAGGGGAGCTGGGTAGGAAAGTGCAGCTAAGTTTTCAAGTCATTTTTCTCTAGTGGAATGAGGTAATAACTAGGAAGATATGGTGCAAGAATGAAATGGTCACTCAATTCCAGGTGGTTAGTAAAAAAGATTGGGATAGAAGGTAGCTATCCTTTAAGAAAAACAGATTCTAGGTGAGCCAAGAAAGAGTGTTCCTACATCTTTTATTGGTATTTTAATGGCAACTTGAACTTGCTTGAGAACCTTATATAAATGAAATCTAAATTTGTTTTAAAAGTGAGACTGAAGCAGAAATGTCATTTATATAAAATGAGTGCAGATTTGAAATAAATGTAAATTTTAAAAATTTGTGAGCCAGAAAGGGACATTAGCTGACATTAAATTGAAAACTAATAATTAGGTTTCTCTTTACGTGTCATATTCCGGCACTTGGTTTCTGTGGTTAGTGGGAGCTTCCTACTCATGGAGGCATCCAGCTCGTGCAGAAGGCAGTAGTGACAGTGTTAGCGAGAAACGCTGACTTGTCTCCAGTCTAGTCCAGAGCAAACTCCCAACTGTAAAAGACCAGCCCTGCACCATCATTCATTCAAGTCTTACTTCTTTATAAAGTAGGCAGACACAGCAGCATATGAAATTGTAAGCATATTCCTGGAAGGTAATTTTATATCCAGTTGAAGTGTGCTGCAGGCTGTAAAGGGGACAGAGAAATAGAAGTCTCTAACAGAAGTCTTTGCTTTCAGCAGATACTTCATCAGGTGAATTGTAGGCTTCCTAATAAGGAAGTACAGTTGTACTTTAGTCTTTTGATCAAAGTTTAATAGAAGTTGTGATTCTATTGTGTTTAATAGAAGTATTAAATAATTACTGATATTATTTAATCAGTAATATCTTATCGATCAGGCTAGTTATTAAGCCACAGATCATATTTCTCCACCCACACCAAAGGGTTGGGGTTGGGGGGGCACTGGGAGTGTTCCACCTCGGTGGCAGGCAGTAAGGGGGTGTGTGATCTATAGCAAATTTAGGAGCAGTAATAAAACAATGGCAATTTAGTCTGCTTTTCATCCTCAGTGTTTGCTGGGGACAATGTCAGTGATAAAATACTCTTGCCCATCAGGGCAAACGGCTCTCACCTCCCCTTCTTAGTGTACCACCCCAGAGGTCCATGGGTAGAATTCAGGCAATCCATGAACATGAACGGGGGAAAAATAATTGCGTCTTTATTCTTAGTAATCTGTAACTAAAATTTAGCATTTCTTTCTATTGGGAATATAGGCAACAGACCGTAGAATTAACAGACTACTAATTGTAAATATCTCATAATTTTTGTGGCCATGATACTTAGAAAGTAAAGAAGTTATTAGGCCTACTGTCACTTCTTCTTACTTAATGTGTTAGGAATCACAGAGAATACTGTATCAAACTTTTGTTCTTTTCATATTTTAAAAACTATATTTCAGCATAATAGCTAGCCTTTGTAATTCTATGTATTTGTATGTATTATTCCAAAAGAGGTATAAATAAGAAAAAAAAAATAAGACTTACTGTGGCTAAAATCATGTTCTTCAGAGAATTATGAAAACTAAAGAATTTTAGACCTTTGAAAGGTCTTAGATATTACCATGTTCGACCTAAAGAAACCCAATTAAGCTAAAGAATTTACCCGAGATCTAAGTTAAAAAAAAAACAGTATAGCCACCTAGCATTCAGCTGATATCGCTGTGAGATTACTGCCTAATGTAGAGATTTTCTTTAAAATTCTTAGAATAGTCTTTCAACACCATGATTTCATATGACTTTCCCTTTTCCTGTAATTATTACCATTTCTTTATAGTTTAAAACATTTAATTTTGTTGTCTGTCATGCTTTTATGAGAAGGGACATAATAAAAATTCCCTTTATGGCTTTATTTGGGTGTTTCAATTGAAATTTAAAGCATAATAGCTTTTATTTTAAAATGTTTTCTTTAAAGACAAGTTTAAGGAAATGAAATATTGTAATACAAAATAAGCATCTTTTGAATCTGACTAATAAATGTTGTAAATTGTTATATGGATGTAAGAATAAAAGATTATCCTTACATATCCTTGATACTCCTACGTTGTTAAAGGGAAGCAGTGTGTGTATAAGCATCATGTTTACATAAAATCAAATATAGTTTAGGATATAATCTGTGTTTATATAGTCAGTATATGCTCACTTTGGGGTCATTTTTTGAAAATAATGTTAAAAACAAAGGAACAAAGTAATTTTTGTGTTCTCATTATAATCTCTTGTTATTGTGATTGTTGACTAAGTTTTAATGTTTATTAAAATCGATTCTTTTTAGCTTAGCGTACCAGAGGATGAGCTGGGAAGCCCTAAAGAAATCAATCAATGGTCTTATCAACAAAGTGAACATTTCTAATATAGGTATTATTATTCAAGAACTTCTTCAAGAAAATATAGTTAGAGGAAGGTAAGCATCAGCTATTTTATTAGTATTTCATAGCAGTTTTTCACAGGAACATAATATCTACATGAATAATGATTTATGCTACAACATTTCAAAGGTAATTGAGAATATTTAAAATGCAGTTTTTATAAAAATGTAAGCTATTAACAAATAACTTGTAATTCACTGTTAGAGGTTGTGTGGAGTTTTTGTTTTTTTGAGAAGCACTGATGTCATATAATGATTTTTGCACAGCCATAAATTTACTGAATACTTCAATAAACTCATGAGGAATAATGAATATTAAATATATGTGCTACCTCAAACCAGTTTAAGTTGTAATGAAAGCAAAGTAATAATGTGGAAGAAATGAGAAAGATCAGCAATAAACTTTCGGAAAGCAAAATAGAATGACAACATTTTCTGTGTGGTTTTAAGTAGTTGGTGATATTTAAAAGAGTCAGGAAATAGAAATATCCTGTATTCATTCTGTTCATTATATTAAAATCTGAAGGTTATTTTCCCTTGTCATTTGACATGACCCCGATTCCTCATTCCAAAAAACACTGAGGATACAAAGTAAGGTGTAGCGTATTGTTAGGGTATAGAAGGTCGACCAAGGAGGCAGCCACTGTTCTCAATGGTAGATTGAGTTCTTCCATTTTACTCAGAAAGAAGCATACTCAGAGAAGTTATATTGGCTTAAGATTTTACAATTTATTAGCTGTGTTCTCTTTTCTCATTTTCTACTCTAATGATTCAGTTGTACCTAAACCTGGTAACTATTAAGACATTGTTTTCCTGCCTTTTGGCAATCCAATAATTATTTGTCGTTACATTGCTAAAAATAAGTTAGTCCATTTTCTCTCTCTCCCCTTAGCAAATGCATATACAAATATTCCCATTTCAAAATGAGATAGAAGCACAACCTTTTATATTTTTATGTCAGTGGTTTAGCATTATTCTTGCAGTGCTTTGATGGTGTCTTTATCTTTCATAGGAATATTCCCAATATTTTACTGAAAATAGGCTTAAAGGCGGAAACCACCCAAATTTGTTTTTAACCACATAATTAATTTTATATAAAGTAATGGACCAGTAGGGGAAATCTTATGTTGTCTAAATTTAGTACTTTTGAAGCAGGCCTTTTTTTCTTCACTGTTGTGAAAATGTTAAATTATTTCTAAGAAGTTTAAAAAACTCAAATTTATGACTAGATATATATATAACATACAGAAACAGGAAAAGAGGAATTAGATATAAAAAATTTGAGGTAAAAAACTAGTAAAATCTGTCTGTTTTACAAAAGCACAAATTGAAGTTTCTTTTCTCAAAAGCAGTAAGACAAACTCTTCCCCTAAATAAAATGGTGTAAATTTAGTGCTGTTGTATCTTTTGTAATTATTTACAGAGTAATATTACTGGATTTTAAATGAGGTGTTTTTCTTCTAATTAAATTGGTGATTATTGTTGACTCCCTTTTCCTTTCCTTTTTTAAACAGAGGTCTGCTGTCCAGGTCTGTTTTGCAAGCACAGAGTGCTTCTCCAATCTTCACCCATGTTTATGCAGCATTAGTGGCAATTATCAACTCAAAATTTCCACAAATCGGAGAATTAATCCTCAAGAGGTTAATTCTTAATTTTCGAAAAGGCTATCGAAGAAATGATAAGGTATATATGATGGGCTTATAAGTGGACTGCCACATAAGGACAGACTGATAAACCAGTATCAACAATTGTTGAGCAATGGTGGTTTCTACATAGAAATTCTTTTTTAAAACTGCATACTTCATGAGAACTATATTTTTTTATTTTATTAAATATACCTGGCTACTAATGATGAGCCACAAAAATGGTGGCTATAACTGGAAAATTATAACTATTTAGCCAGAAGTGACACTGTTTCACATGTATTAGTTTTTATCTTTTAACTTGCTTATAATGTAAAAATTATCCCTGTGTGTTATATTTTAAATAGAGTGCGTAAGTAAGCTGTAGACTCTATAGAGCAATGAAAATTGGTTTTAGTTTATAGATTAACTTTGTCTCTACCTTCACTTTTCAGCAACTATGTTTGACTGCTTCAAAATTTGTGGCACATCTTATTAACCAAAATGTGGTAAGTAATTATCTTCAAAACTTGGTGTCTTTCAGTGACATGAGACCACAGGCTTGATGTACTTCAGCGACACATCTCTGTTTTTGTTTGGATTTTATAGCCCTTGGGCAAAGTATCTTGGATAATATCAATTTGATCTCTTAATACTGTACGTGGTTACTTAACTATAGATTATTTCATCAGAGAAAGTAATTTGTTTTTATAAAGCAATTAAGTTGTTACTTCCTTCATGCCTTTTCCCACTACCTGTTCATGAATACCTAATAATATCAGAGAAAAAAATCATGTCCCTTGAAATTAAATATTATATGTAGTCATATAGTCATAGAATCAGTTTATAAAATATAGTAGATTAAATAATTTTAATCAGTTTTAAATGCAAATTTATCTTTTTATTGTTTAGCCTTATGTTTATTTTATATTCATTCATTAGTAAGAGGGAAAATTTTGAAGTCACACTTAATCTTAATTCTTTAACATTAAGTAATATTTTAATTATTTCCTACATGAAATTCTCTCATGTTTACTCTTAGAAACCCTTTAGATTTTAACCTAGTTAGTCATATTATTCCAATAATAACTTGCTGCTTAAGACCCTGGAAACTTAATTTCACATGTGTACCAGTATAACAGCACAGATAATGTTTCAGTTTTTGAATGTATCTTTTACTTACATTGAAGATACTTTAGGCATTGTCACAAAACAGTTAAAATGGTAAATATTATAAATCTTCCCAGCTGTGGTACAGGGCATTATTTTCTTGTCACTGGTAAGACTGTATGATATCCCCCTACACCCACCCACCCCCCAAAACAAGTAGTGTGTGTTTTTGATGTGCTCAATGTAAAAGTAATTTCCTGAATTGAGATTTAGACTTTTTCCATCCCCTTCTCAAATAAGTATTTGATTTTTAGAAAGGCATTTGTAAGGTGTTTTGAACATGCTTCCTATTTCTTTTCACAGTAAAGCTTCTCAATAGAATTTTATTTTCACTCTACCTGGCATTGTTTATAAGTATTAATTTTTTAATATGGCTAGTATAAATAGTTTGATTTAGGAAAAATAATAATAATACTAGAGGTTGTATTCAAAATTCATCGCATACCAGAAGCTAAGATATTTTCTGATAAAATTATTATTCATGTAATAACTATAGTTTAAGACCTATTTGCTATCTAACAGTTGCTGATAGAATGAATTGGAAAATGGATATAAAACTTCGTCATGGAAAATCGTTCTTCATATAGTGATTATGAAAATATCTCAGATTAAAAATCACTACATGATTTTTAACACATTTTGGTTAATTGTGTTAATTGAGGTTAATTGTGTTATTTCCTGTAAATAATTATATTTCCTATATATAGTGTATAAGAATATTTCTTTTGGAGATAAATCAAATAGTTGTATTCAGTGTAATAAATTTAAAGTTTTGAAGCAGTCATTTGGAAATTCTTAACAGATGCGTAATGAAAGTGGTAGAATAATTTGGAGTATTTCTACATACGTTATAAACCTTTTCATCCTACGTACAATATTATCACTGCAAAAACTAGGTTTACTAATTTTTAAAATTATCAATAGTAGGTTAGTATATGTAAAACATTTTCTCTGTTCCATATGTCTTTATTCTATTTAAGGCACATGAAGTTTTATGCTTAGAGATGCTCACTTTGCTCCTGGAAAGACCAACAGATGATAGTGTTGAAGTAGCTATTGGTTTTCTCAAGGAATGTGGCCTCAAATTAACACAAGTGTCACCAAGAGGAATAAATGGTAAGTATATATCCTTGGTTTCAGATTGAGCTTTTGGTTGAGTATTATGATATTTATTGTTTATTTTGTTGTCTTTCTGTTCAGCTATATTTGAACGCCTTCGAAACATTCTCCATGAGTCTGAAATTGACAAAAGGGTTCAGTACATGATTGAAGTGATGTTCGCTGTGCGAAAGGATGGATTCAAGGACCACCCTGTAATCCTAGAAGGACTTGATTTAGTGGAAGAAGATGATCAGTTTACCCACATGCTCCCTCTGGAGGATGACTATAATCCCGAAGATGTTCTTAGTAAGTCAAGAGGTAGAGGTTGGGGAGTGGGGCACCAACAAATGTAAATACAACAAAATAAACACTTAACTTTTCATTTATTTTTTTAAGATGTTTTCAAGATGGATCCTAATTTCATGGAGAATGAAGAGAAGTACAAAGCCATTAAGAAGGGTATGTAGAATTTTATAAAATAATTTATTTTGGATGGGAAGAAACAATTTTTGTCATTATATAATACTGATCGACAGGTATAGCTCACTACCCCCACCTAATGAAATCTCTGCTCTTCTGAAACCTTTCTCTTCACTGTTTCCCCATGCATTAGTTTTCAGTCTAATGCTTGTCCATAGTATTACTTCATTCCAAATTATTTACATAATTGTCCCTCTCCTCTTTCCCCGTGTTTAAATTATGCAATCCTTAAGTCTCATCCCTCTTAAGAAATATTCATATATTACTAGTGGCCTTTGTTTCCTCACTACCGCCTAAGAATTATTGCTTTAAATGGCACCTAATTTAATATTCAATTAAGTGCTATACTTTATTATTTTTTGAGGGTAGGTTGATTGCCGCCTCATAATATCAATCCCAGTGCTAGATGTGATAACAGTGCTTAATAAATTGATAAACTGATTATTGTTATTTGTACACCTTGATTGTATTGTAAGCACTAACTTTGGACAGACTTGGGTTTGTGTTTTGTCTTTGCCATTGTTAGCTAAAGGACCTGGAACAAGTTACTTGTTTGGTGTAAGAGTAAATGTTCCTTGTTTGTGTAACGATAAGTAAAATGCAGTGCTTTGTATTGACACAGAGCAAATATTTAGACAATGATACAATTTTTTTCCCACATTTATGTCATTTTTTTCCTAAAGCTACTATTCAGGGGTATTGCTATGATTATATTTATGTAATAATTTAATACTTAATGTATTATTATATAGTAACTATGGATTTATTTCCCTGCATTGTGATTCTACCTGAGAAGTACTCATTGCTTCAAAAACTCCTAGGAAGGACAGAGACTTAGGACTCTGTCACTGCTGGCACTCTATGCTTTAGTCATACTTAGAAGTGGAATGTTGAAGTGGAAAATAAAGGTGTAAGGTGCTTTCCATTTCTATCCGTTATCCTAAAAATCTGCTACAATAAATTGTTGTCTCCTTTTAGATTCTGATTTCCTAGGGGCGTTTCAGTGCTAGGGCCAGAAACTCAATTCGTTTAGAAACATGGAGAATTCCTTAGGTACTTTTTCTTCTTTTTCATGGACCTCTTTTTCTAGTCTCCCTAAAACATGCTAAATGGTTTTATGGAATTTTTATTATACCTCGTGATTCTTATTATTATTATTTTTTTAATCTTGAGAATTCCACTTTCATTTCTTTAGGACTTAGGCAGTTGGCCAATGCCAGAAAAGTAGCATTTCCCTTACCAGAGCCCTTCTTAAACTCTTTGGTCTCAAGATCCCCTTATACTCTTGAAAATTATTGAGGACTCCAGAAAGCTTTTGTTTATAGAGGTTATATCTATTAGCATTTACTTTACTAGAAATCAAAACTGAGAATATATAAAAGTTAAAATAATAATAAATCTAGTACATGTTAACATGTTACATATTTTTACAAAAATAAGTACTTTACAAATCAAATTTAGTAAAAAGAATGGGATGTTTTATATATGTGCAGTTTAATGTCCGGCTTAATAGGAAACAGTGGGATTCTCATATTGTTTCTGATTTCAGTCTATTGTAATAGGTTGTTTTGACTGACGTATATGAAGGAAATTTAGACTCACACAGATACGTATTTTCAAAAAGGAGTATTTTAATAGCCTTTTCAGATAGATAATTGTGTATATTCCTCTTTACCACCATGCCAATGTTTAATAGCTGGTGGTTTCTTAAAAATGGATTATAATGTGAAACCTCAAACAATATCCATGAATGTTCATATTCTGTTAAATTAAAATCATTTGGCCTGTCTCTTTGAATGGATATTTTATCCATACATGATTTTGTAACATGTTTCATTGGTTGTTTGGAAAATACTGATGCACTGAGTAATGCCCCTTTTCCTGGTGTTAACACATTATCAAAATTAAATTAATACGTTAATATAATATCAAGAAATCACATTTTTTAATATAACCACCTGTCTTGTCAGAAAAGTCTAAGTATTGGGAAGCTATCAAGCTCACAGGAATGGATACAGGTTTTCCAAAATTCTTATTTTTTCTTGAAAACTTTTAATTTTATCATGGTGGCAAATAAAGTTGGTTATTTTTCTTGAAGTGACAGTCTCACTTTGTTTATATTTGAGTGTGGGCCAAATATCTAACAACCATAGGTTGTCAGCCATTCTTTCAAGTAAAAATGAAAAAAAAAAACAAAAAAACACACGCTGATTCGTCTTGCAATTCAGGTGATCACACAGTGCTCCTCCTGAGATAACCATCATCATTGTATATCTATCTTTACAGCTGTCCTGTACATGCATTCCGTGTTTTGTTACTCAGATTACTATAAAGGCCTATACTCAAGGGCTGAGATTTCATAAAATTGATATTTTTCTACTTCTTCGAGGACATTCTTAAGTGAAACCGGCTCTTTTCGCCGACGACATGAGTGTGGCAGTGTCTAAGAACACAACTGCTACTGCAGTTGATGCTTTGATTTGTGCCAGGTTGCAGCAGTTTTAACCCCCATTCCTTTTGGACTATCATTGCAGACGACAACCCAGTGAAAAGGCAGATAATGTCTTAGTATTATTATGAAAATAGTTTAAACCTCAAAGACCACCTGACAGGTGCTGGTGATTCCCCCAGGAACTCACAGACTATACTTTGAAACCACTGCTTTATTCAGTTAATGAAATCCAATTGTCGTTGCCTAAGTGATTTTAATAAGTAGATTCTAAAGTGGACAGATGAGGAGAGGATGATGTAAACGACTAGACAATTCTTTTGACCTTCATTCTTTCATAACATTTTCCTCTAGAGCTGGCATTAAAAAAAAAAAAAAAAAAAATGGCCATAGCAGGAAGTGGGCACAGCTTTGGTAATTAGCACCTCAGAATGACCCAGGTGTACTTGTGTTTTAGGTCTTATAGCATTTGGGAAAACAGCAGGAGTGCCTGTCTTCCTACTATTGAATACTAAATAGTTTCCTCTTTTAACAGTCTTTTATAAACTAGACACTTCAGATTATTTCTTGAAGTCATATATGTTCAAAATATTCTTGAGATTTGTACATCTACTAAAGGCTGAATGATAATTCCATTTTTGTAAAACGATTTATTCCCCATAGGATGAAATTGTCGGCTAACATGGACTATTATATGTGGCTTCTGATTTACACTGCTTATAAATATGAAGAAATTAGATTTTTCCTAAAAATGAGTTGGCCCCAAAACTTTTTATTAAAAACTCTAATTATAATAGAAATGAAAATGTGAAGTGTTGGCCAAGTTTGTAAAATCTTTCATCAGGCTGATAGAACACACACCATTGGACAAAGCATAATTTTAGTTTTTGTTATTTGTTTACTATAAATATAGTGACTGTCCTTATATGGTCCTTACTTACATCACTGTTTTCATCTAGTTCTGAGTGTGAGTTTTAAGAAGTGATAATGCAATGAAGTGCTCATCTTACCAGTTTTCTTGAAGGCTTTTAAATTTCAGCTTCTGTTTTATATATGGAAAGTCTTTGGATTGATTATAGTGTTCCATTTAATAGGTATATGTTTCAATAAAAATCTCATCAATATTTATATAAAGTGAACACTAAATTACACAGTTGTTTCTTCTCTCTGTCTTTCAAAAAAACAGTCTTAGCCTAAATTCTTCTTTTCTGTATCTATCTCGCCTTAGTTTTTTATGATAGACTGTCATCCTTAAGATGGTGAACTAAGAATATTTTCTATTCCAAATTTATATTTCCAGTTTTCTTGCTCTTTTTGGAAAACTTTCATTATTTCTTTTTCATCTCTTCCTTGTTTCATAGCCCTCTTCTGTCAGGCGGAAGAATGATACATACAACTATCTGTAGTCAAGTTAGTCGTAATGCTCTCCAGCCACCTAGGCATTCACGTGAGGCCTACGTGGTTATTTCTATGGGTTGACAAACTGTTACACCACTATGGATGTGAACTGAGAATCATCTTCTCAGAATGAGATGTGTATGTATCACTTGCTCTTCAGTATTTTCTTAAACTTAATTTGTTCTTTTAGAAATTCTTGATGAAGGAGATAGTGACTCCAACACAGACCGAGATGCTGGAAGTAGTGAAGAGGAAGAGGAGGAGGAAGAAGAAGAAGAAGAAGGAGAAGAAGATGAAGAAGGTAAAAGTACAGCTTATTTAAATACGACTGTAAAATACTCTGAAATTAAATTAATTATAATGTAATTCTCTGAAACAGTGATTCTCGATCTGTGGGGGTTGGGAGGGTTGCTACTTATTGGCAGTAAGTGGGTGCAGGCCTGGGGTGCTGTTAAACGTTCTACAAGTCGCAAGACTGCCCCCCACAACAAAGTCTGATCCAGCCCAAAATGTCAGTATTCCCAAGGTTGAAAAACCTTGCTCTAAAAGTATTAAACAAGGAAATTCATTGTTAACAGCATAATTTTAATGTGATATTTTATGTCTTTGATTATAAACTATGAAAAAGGTGCATTCATATTGAGTTCATTTTATTTATGTAACCCTGACATTGATGTGACAGATGAGAATGACTAGATATTTGCTGTTCATTTGGGCAAAATAGAGTGGGGAGGCCAAAAGCTGTATTTGTACAGAAGCAGGTATGATGTTCTTCCTCTTCAGCTTTGATTACATTACATTTCACAGAAAAATAAGCTCACTACTTTGGTGGAGTCTCAGTGAAAACATCAGAACATGCATACACTGATCACTATTTATTTGTATTACATATTTGAAAATATTTAAAGTAAATCTTTCCCTTTTAGGGCATAACATATTTTAGTTCTGTCTTAGAGTGAAATTGCTCTTCTATAATACATTTTATAAAAATGAGTTTAATTTTCCCAATGTCTTCCTTATTTAAAACACCTTGTAACTCCATGTACTATATTTTATTTTAGAATTACTTTGTCTTATGTCTTCGAAAATACTCCTCGAAAGAAACTGATTAAATATAAGGAAAGGTTTCATGCATTAGATAAGAAAAAATTTTGACAAGTACACGTATTTATATTGGACTAATGCAACCTGTGATGATGATCCAGTGTTCTCTGAAACTATTTCTACCCATAAGTTATAGTTCTTCCAAATTATCAAGATACTATTTAGAACTCTAGGAATAATGTTTTACCAAACAACAGCATGAGTACAGCCCTTTATAGTGTCTAAATTAGCAGGTGACACACACAGAAAGAAAAATAGTTTTCCTAGCTTGGTTTTGGACTTCTTTGAGCTAATAAAACTTATTAAAATACTCCAAGATATGGCAAAAGACTTGAAATAGTTACTTTGAAATCTACAAATACTAATTTACACTGTAGAAAATTGTATTGTTATTCAACTCAAATTATAAATGTATTTAGAAAACTGTTAAAACAGAAATGTATTTTCAGATCTTGACATTTATTTTTGTAGTTTTATAATTTTGTTATGTTTAATTTCTTTCAGGACAAAAAGTGACTATTCATGACAAGACAGAAATTAATCTAGTCTCGTTCCGTCGTACAATTTATCTTGCTATTCAATCAAGGTACGATAACTAGCTGAGTTGATTCTTATTTTTTATCACAAATGGGCAAGGAGATAGGACTTTTAGAATCTGATGACAAGAAACTTGATACTGTTTCAGGGATTCTCAAACTACCTGCTTCTGCCCCTATCCTAAGCCCAAGCTGATAGATCTCCACTGTTGGTTCTTTGCTTCAAAAACAAATTGTCTTTACTTATTTGGAAGGTCTAACTGTGTTACATAATTAAACGGCTTGTTGTTTTTTTTAGCTATGTCATTTCTTATAGTTAGCTATCACTAATAAAAACTTGAAAACAACTGTTAATTACAGAGCTAGCACAGTATTTAACTATGTAATGGAAATTTAATATTCTATTTTTTTCAAATTTGTTTTTTAATTCTGATTCTAAGGAGAAAAGTACTGTTATGTTAACTTTTGGACACTGATTTGTTGTGCAGATGGAAATGTACATAAATGGAAGTAGAAATTCGACTTAGGAAGGTTTTTAGAGCCCTTTGAAGTAATATTAAGTAAAAACTGTATCTGTCATGAAAAACAAGACCTAACCCCTTTGAAGTCTGTGAGTTTGTTTCTGAAGAAAAGTAAAGAAAATGTTAAATGTTTTGAATATCTGTTGTTTTATATGTGAATCAACCTATTGATTTAGTGGACAATGTTTACATTTTACACTGAAGGAGGACTGTTTTCTCTGTTTTGCTTTGTTACTAGGTTTTGTATATTTCCGTTTGGTATGATGTAATAACAATAATGACTCATAAGTAGGAGTCATCTTGTTTTCAATCTGTCTAAAAACTTTTTGGCTTGGATTCATCTTCAAAAAGAAATGTTAAACAGTAAATATTGGTTAGAAATTTTTTGGTTTATCCTTACCTATTGCTTTGCCTTTCTTATGAGAGAAGAAACTATTAAATATTACTCCATGCAAACTTAAAGTGGAAGATGATAGATTTTTGTTATAGATGACTATTATTAGTTTGACCTTTCATTTATCCTAGTTTAGAAATTCAACAGTAATGAGTTGTAAACAGCAGATTTAATATTGCCATTAACGTTAACTTTGAAGAGGTATAATGTAACTATTTGAATAATTATTTAAAAGCAATTATTTTTTTTTAAGTTGACCTAACCTTAATGATTTCTGAATCACACAAAATACTTGAAAAGACAGGTGACAGCCACTATTACATAGTAGTACCAATCATTGTAGCAGTAACTCCTGCCTTATGTTTTGGTTGGCATTTGTTAAGAGTTCTCAGCCTCTACATGCCTAGTAAAAATTTATATAGGACAAAGGTTAGTATACTTAAAAAGCTTATACACATTTTAGGAACTGCAAAGACTTTAACAGAAAGGTATTTAAAATACATGGTTGGGAGATTCATGTAATGGATTATAAAACAGTAAAAAAATTAGTTGTCAAACATATCACTGTAAATAAGTACTATTATCACTCATTAAAACAGCTTAAGTGGTTTGTTTTATTAAAGCAACAGCACTCAGTACTAATGACGGTTTTGGTGAGATACGCATGCTGATAGACTTCTTTATGGAAAGCCTTTTGGTAACATGAATCAAGGGCTTGGTACTCATTCCATTCGACCCTTCTTTTTCATTATTATATTTCTTAAAGAAATACATATTGACAGATAATTATATACAGAATTTTTCAATGAAAAAAAAGGAGAAGATCTTACTGTTTAATACAAATAATCAAAATGTCCAGTTTATGCTACCATTGTAATTAGGTTAATTGAGCTTTGTTATGGATGTTGGCAGGTGGTCTGATACAATGTTAGGTGGGGAAAAAACTACATAGACTGCTACATAGTACCATGCCAGTAGTAGGATCTTAACTGGATTAATAGGCACATTTTAGAAATAATACATTAGAAAAGAAAATGTCACATTTTTTCATCTTAGTGCTAGATATTGTTTAATATTATCTGGTATAAAAGCCTTTCCTGATATAAATTTTTCCATTTTAGGGTTTTCTTTTTTTATGCAATTACCTGGTATCATCCTGGGTTATTACCCTGTTGTGCCCAATGAAACCCAATAAATAAAAACAAGCTAAGGAATACTGATGACCGATAAAACTAAATTCATAATCATTATATGAGATGTGAGATACAGTGAATGTTTAAAAAAAAATTTATTACAGTGAAAGACACATTGCCATTAATTCCCCTCAAAATACTCCCCCTCACTTCAAACACACTTATCCCATAGTTCTTGCCACTTTCTGAAATGGTTCTGGAAGTCTTCTTTCGTGAATGTCTTTACTTCATCCTCCATTATGACAAGGCTACGTGTCACATATTGCTTCTGGGATGGCAATTTCTGTCAAATAAGAACATTATGGTATGTTCCTCATCCACCTTATTCACTGGATCTGGCACCGTGTGACTTCTGGCTCTTCCCCAAAGTCAAAATGACCGTGAAAGGAAAACATTTTTTAAATCGATTCAGGACATTCAGGCAGCCATGGCAGTGCAACTAAAGACACTCACAAAAGAAGACTTCCAGAACCGCTTCAGAAAGTGGCAAGAATAATAGGATAAGTGTGTTTGAAGCGACGGGAAGTATTTTGAGGAGGATTAATGGCAATGTGTCTTTCACTGTAATAATTTTTTTTATTTATTTAAACATTCACTGTATCATTTGCTCACACTTCGTATTTCAGTGGATGATTATATTACACTACTGTTATCAAAAGAATGCTAGTTTGAACATTCTAAAAGTACAGATATATTAACATTTCTGCATCAAAATTCACGTGTTGATAATTCTCTTAGGTGAAGCATATTGAAGATATTTTAAATGCAGTTTATATGACTGTTGTATAAAAGCAAAATTTTTTCTTTTGAGTTTGGTTATTTGCTATTTTTATACTTAGTTGGTTTTTTTTGTTTTTGGTTTTTTGTTTTGTTTTTTAATGTAGACGTCCTGTATTTGGGTATGAATCAAAATAACTTATAAAAAGTGATTAGGCACTAGATGTCATGCTGAGCTCCTGGAGCATCTTTTACCTCTTCTGACTTGGATTAGAGCGAAGTAGAAATGGTTAGCAGTAAAATAAAAATTAAGTCTACTTTCTGTCTCTGTGTATTTGCCTGTCCTGGACATTTTGTATAAATGGAATCATACTATATGTGGTATTTGTGGCTGACCTTTTTCACTTAGCATAATTTAAGGTTCATCCATATTGTAGTAAGTATCAGTACTTCAATCTTTGTGCAGTTAAGAGCTATGTCTTTTTTATATACACAATATAATATGAAAATATAATAAATATTTAAAACAATTATTAAAGTAAGATTCTTGTATATAAAAGATAGTAAATATTACTACAATTTAACTATGCTGCGAGTTTTTCACCTAATTATTATGACCATTTTATCTCTACAGTTTAGATTTTGAAGAATGTGCTCACAAATTGCTGAAAATGGAGTTTCCTGAAAGCCAAACAGTAAGTTAATATATATATTTTTTCTGTTAGGAAGTATATTGGTTATAAAAATGTTTAAGACAGTTAATAGGTTTCATGAATTGAAATAATAACTTTATACTAAATATTATTTAAATGTAGATTTTCTAAAATTTAAAATAACTCAAAAAGTTTGAAATAACTCAGAATTTAGGAGTCCTGGACTATTTTGTGTATGCTACTCATTCTAGTGAATTAAACGACTGCTTGAATGGAATGTGGGAAAGGGAGGAAGTCTCTGAAACACCACACTTTGCATAAATTTCTTAATGGTTGCCTGTAAAGCAAACAATGGCTTAAATACAGTAGCAAATTTGTTCTTTAATGAATTACTCGGTTTCTACGTTATGCACTAAAGTATTCTTTTGTGGTAGAAATTATAAAAATCATCATATATGTTGTTACTTTGCATTAATTAGATATCTGTTAATATCTAATTAACAGAATATCTAATTATACAGAATCTGTATCTTTTTTTCATTCATTAATTCACTCAACAAAGTATATCTTATATGTTAGGCACAGAGCAAGGTATTCATGGATTCATCTATAAAATATATATTAGCCCCCTCTTAGCTCATGGGACTCATAGTCTTATTACTCAGTATATAAACTTCACTATTCAAAGTATCACAGAACGCTAATGCCAAGGATACTAAAGACTGGATGAAATAGATTATTTTGGGTATTTTTCTCTAGTTGTGCTCCTGTGTATGTTGCTCCCTGCTCATCCAAATTTTAGATGCTTGAAACCTGAGCCAAGACTCGCGGGATTTTGTTTTTCACACCTTGCCGCACATGTGCTAAACCCAGCACAGAGTCTGATAGGCTGTTTGGTTTCTGGTTCTTCAAAAGATCTTCTTGAGTATCTGAGCTAAGTTACCATTAGATGTAAGTTCTTTGTTTTAAGGCTTTAAATGTGATCTCCTACAGGAATTGGCAGACTGTGGCCCAGGACCCCTACCAATTTTTATAAATAAAGTTTTATTGGGATACCGCCATGCCCATTGGTTGTGTATGGCTACTTTTGCCCTATAGCAGCAGAATTGACCAGTGCAACAGACTCCAACCTATGGCTTCTAAATCCTAAAATATTAACTATGTGGCCTTTTAGAGAAAAAGTTGACCAACCTTTTTTCTAGAATGTAGATTTTCTTGGAATGCCATAGTATAGAATTTTGAGAAGAAACTATTCTTTTCAAATTATTTTTTTTCCCTCTTAAATTTTGGTAAAGGGTATGTTAATAATATTAAAAATAGTGTAGTGTACCTGTTTGTACTCTGATACACTTGATGTGCTGTCATTGGAAGGAAATAAATTAGTGAATTAACCTTTAAAATTATAATTGAAACTGAAATTACTGTGTGATCTTGTCACATTATTTGAGGAATATAATTAAGTCATTATACATTTTTATTAATATTAATCCAGATGATAGTTGTTCTAGGACTAACCTCAACATATTTCAGTAACATTTGGAAGAGTGTATTAGTGCATCTATTTTCATGTACTCAAAAGACTGTCCTAAACTGCTATAATATTTAATTAAAATGTTAAAATATTTAATTATTATAAGCCACAGGGAATAACTCTTGTAATTGCATTTGGTCTAGGGAAGAAAGTAATTTGTAAGTAATGCTGACTGTATTAACAATGCTATCAGCATATTGCCCTGTTATACTGTTTACAACCTGATTAACTCTTGTTATTGTAAAATACAATGTTGGTAGAAAAGCTGAAAATGCATTTTAATATATCAAACTCACAATAAGGCAGAAGTGAGAAAAGTCTCGTTAAATTTTTAGTACTGTGTTAAATTTTGACAAAGTACATCTTTTCAGAACTTATACTCTTACAAACACCTTATTTGATTGAGGCAACTTGTGACTAATCTTAAAAACCTAACACTAGCAGTATAAAGACATCTGAAAATAACCCTCCATTGTGAAGTGAGGCCTTTGAGTAGATTGTTTTATAAGTAGATGATCAGCTTCTAGAGCTGCACTGTCCCATAGAACTTAGTGCAGTGTTGGAAATACTCATATTCTGCACTGTCCAGTACAGTAGACACTAGTCACATAGGACTTTTAAGTACTTACGTTGTGACCACTGTGCCTGAGGAACTAAAATGTTAGCTTCCTGATACTAAATCATTTACATTTAAACAGCTGCATGTGGCTATGGGCTACGATGCTGGACAGCTTGGTTCTAGTGTCTGTTCTGTGCTTCTCTGGTGTCCCCTTCCTCTCCCTTGCACATATATATATGCAGTACATACATATTGACCTAATTTTTAAAAATATTGATTTATTAGGTCGCATCTTGTGTTATTAAATATGACAAAATATCAAAATTGCTAATTGAGCTATAAAGATAAATCAAATACAAGTAAAAATGAACTGAGAGTGTGTACATTATATTTTATAGGCTTGCTTTCTGTTTGTAGAAAGCAAATATATTACAGTTACTACATTTGGAAAAAAAGTAATGTTAAATTTTCGATAAGTGTTTTTATAGAAAAAGATATGTAGTCAATTTTACAACAGTGGTCAGAGAATGAAGTTGTGCCTTTTTCATTTTGTCTCCATTGATTTCTCCATGTTGCATGAGTTTCTTCATCTATGAAATTGCTATAATCAATATATATTTGATTAGAATTACTTCAGGAATAAACAATATTTGTTAATTATAAATCATTTGTGAAGATGGTATTTTTCTGATCCTAGATTTATTCTTGCATTTATTAGTTTAACAGAATTGTCACAGGAGTTTTCAAGGCACTTAAATAGCTGATTGGACAATACATGTATTCCAGCAGTTATGGAAGGATTCCATCTAATTGTATAGATCCAGCTATAGACAGATCTATAGGCGTAACATTTATTTTGAGGCTAGAAAATTCAGCCACAGAGGTCTTTGTTCTTTTAAATATATTTTTTCTTTATCAACCAGAGGCTCATTTAAGTAACATTGAAGCTGTGCTTATTTATGCTTTTGTAAAGATTCTGTTCTGCTTTTTCCATACTAACTAAATATATTTCTTAATAATTCAGTTTAAATCTTTGGAAGATGTCTAATTGAATTGTTAGATGTATTGGTGAGACATATTGGTGATCTATCATTAAAAGAATTCTTTATAGAATCGTTTTAGAATATAGTATATTCAATCTCTTCTTGATGTATCTGTTTCATATGCTAGGTTTTCTTAAAGTGCTTCATAGTTATATGAATTTAGAATTTTATAATTAATTAGCATAAATGATATATGGAAACTGTCAGCCAGACCGAAGGCTTTTAAAAACTATAGGTATCACATAGATTGAATTTTTATTTTGACTTACTAACTAAAGTTTACAAAGTTGTGCAAGTTTTGTGTTTTTAAACCCTTATTTAAAAATTCAGGCAGCCTCTATCATATTGATAAGGTACCATACAGCATGGATTCATTATGTTCTGAATCATTAATGTTACTTGTTTTCCAAATAGAAAGAGCTCTGCAACATGATACTTGATTGCTGTGCTCAACAAAGGACCTACGAGAAATTTTTTGGCTTATTAGCTGGGGTGAGTTCCAGCCTCATTTTTTATGTTGGAATTTAATGAAATCACTAAGGGAATTCTTAACATGAAGATTGTGGATTAATGTGTGTGCTTTGTGGTCTGGTCTAATATAATAACATAACTTTGCTAAAAGTAAATTGTTCTTCCCTTCCTCAGGTTTTCTACTTTCCATACCGTCCTCCTTTCCCACTTTATTTTTGTAGTCCCTTACCATTGCGTGGCACTAATCCAGAACTTTTTGAAATTCTACACGCATTTAAAAAATTTCCCAAAGGGGACAATTAAATGCTATCTTCTCAAAATCTGAAAGCAGCTTCCGAAGTGAAGTGCATGTTCAGGCAGCACAAATAGCGCATGAGCTAAAATGATTTTTAAATCCAAACTCAACCCACAGTGAAGTTTATTTGTATAGTATACAAATGTATCTGTCTATGATTTGTATAATTTGTATAATTTATTTATGATCTGTATAATTTTATTGTAGTATATAAGTACCAGGTAGATAGGATGATATATATTAACTTTTTTGGGCATCTCATCATATAGCACCAAAAGATTGATGTGATACACAAAATATGTATTTTTCTGATTCAACAAATTTAGAAGGATTTAATATGCTCATAATGGTATTGATATGCAATTTTTAATGGTATTGACATTCAATTTTGTAATTTATTAGCGATTTTGCATGCTAAAAAAAGAATACATGGAATCCTTTGAAAGTATATTCAAAGAACAATATGATACCATCCATCGCTTGGAAACAAACAAATTGAGAAATGTTGCTAAGATGTTCGCTCACCTTCTGTACACTGACTCACTTCCATGGAGTGTAAGTAGATGTTTATACTTCCTTCCTAATCCCCTATTATTCTCAGATTTGTATTAAGTATAATAGAGCCATACTTTTCCTATGTAGGAAATGTACTTTTAAAATGAAATGTGTAGCGAACTTTTACTATAATGGCTATCTTTGAGGTTATGTTCATATAACATGGGATCAAAAAGCTAAGTAAATAGTGCATGAGTGTAAAAAATACCATCCTGGATGATATTAACAGTCGAAACATCACAGTACTTTTTAATAGTGATGGCTATGAGTATTTTCAGAGAAAAGATTACAGATTTTTATCATCTGTGTATATACACGTGTGTACACTTATATTATGTCAATAGTTTTGTGGTTATGCATCTCTGAGTTACTGCTTAGTTTCTGAGGGACTATCAGTGTTTCTTCTAGTTAGGACATGAGAAAGGTGATTGTCTTAGGATGTGTTCTTTTTAGCAGACATTGAATTTGGGTAAGAGATAGGGAGGAGTTCTTGTAGTCATAGTTAGAACAGGGGAAGGTATTCTTGATGAGGAAATTGCACTGGATTGGTATTTGTAATGCATTCATTAAGCTGGCATTTATTGTACAACTACTGTTCATTCAACACCGTTTATTTAGCCACCAACTATGTACCCAGTTACTGAGAGAGAGACTGGGAATCCTAAGTGAATTATATATGGTCCATGCTTTCAAGGAACTTACCGTATTAGTGAGAAGAGCTAAGATATACCCATAGCAGTAATACAGAATAAAAAGTGATAGGTTATAAGGAAAGCAACGTTGCCGAAGGAATTTAAAAAAAAAAGGAGGAAAGAAATTGCATACCAGAGGAAAGAAAGAAAGAAGAGGATCACATTGTAGAATACTGCAACCTAATGGTAGAACGAAGCAACATCATTGAGCTTATAAATGTTGGATAGATTTTTGTGATATTTTAAGTACTAAGTATGTCCAGCTGCATTAATACGCATTTTGTAAGCTAACGTAGGATCCAAATCATGATATTTTTCTTCTTTTTTCCCCTCTTTGGGGAGATGAAATTAAAATTTTAAACAATGAAAGCAAATGGACTCGTGGAACACATAACTCAACAAAGTGGAGGTTGCTTTTATTTTTATTTGCCCTAAAACATCTCCCTATGCATTTCAGTTTTTATGTCTCAATCTTAGTATTCAGAACAAACCATCGCTCTTTCTATCTTTACCCTTATCATGTTTATATGTGCTATACAAAACTATAGCCTAATGCTCTAAGTGGCGTTTTGCCCCAAACCATCACATACCCACATTTTGATGAGTGAAGCTTAGGAGCTAGTTATCTTTGCTTCAAAATTATACAGTCAAGGCAGAATATATCCCTGCTATAAAAAACACATTGCTCAACAAAGAGAATGAACTTTATTTCTATAGCATCTTAACATTTTGAAAATTAGCATAGAAACTAGTCTTAAACTTTGCCAAGAAATGATATAGATCAGCACAAGGGAAGATATTCAGAGATAATTCTGATTGAAGATGAGATTAAATCTTAATTTCAAGAGAAACTCAGAGATTATAAACGTTGGTCACTTTGTTTTGTCTTTTGAACAAAATTAAATAGTCTTTTTGCATTTTATTTTTCAGGTTCTTGAATGTATAAAGCTGAGCGAAGAAACTACTACATCGTCCAGCAGAATTTTTGTTAAAATATTTTTCCAAGAACTGTGTGAATACATGGGGCTTCCTAAACTCAATGCAAGATTAAAGGATGAGTAAGTTTGTCATGCACTTTTTCTTTTTACTGTCCTCAGGTGTTTTCTTTCACTTTAGTGACATGTCTACCCTTGGTTGTAAAAACAAGAGTTAAGCCCCTAGGACTTGATTCATTCGTTAGTTACTACCCCAGATCTCATATTCTGCATCCCAGCACAACATGCAGTTTCTAATGATGCTTTTTAATTCAGTAGAGAAAACACAGAATTGATGCTGCTTTTAATTTAGTTAAAACATAGAAAATCATTTTTGCATGTTCACTGGAGTTTTCCAGTGATGAGTATTTATACTTTTATTTTCATTGTTACCCTAATTTGGAGCCTTGAAACACTGATTAACTTTTTATTATCAATGGACAATTGTGAATGTCTACAGATGAATATGTCATGTGATTGATCAGATTATTACACTGAACTAGGGTCTTGTTCCAGGACTGGTATATAATCTATTCCAGCTTTCTTATTTCCTGTTTATTCAGATTGCCCATGGGCACTCACATTGGCTTCTATTCCATTCACACTCCTGAAATCACCCTTTCAAATTTCTGTGACTACCTGCCACATCATATAGTGTTTCTCAGTCCTCAGGCCCCTTGACTTCTCGGCTTCACTTTACAGCTGACCACGTGGTTCCTCACTTTCTTGTCATTCTACCTTACTCTTCTCAGTCTGTCATCTCCTCAGCCTGCCTCTCCCCACTGTTCGCCCAGTGTCAAGTTCTGTGTGCTCTCCCTGTGCTGTACCCTCTTCCCTTGGCTTTCTGCACTTAAAGGGCCCTGTCTGCTTTACCAGGCTCAGCTAGTTGTGAGCCCTCACCAGTCCAGCAAGCTGTGCTCCAGCCGCACCAACACTGCCCAGCTGGCTAAGCAGGTCTGGCTCATTCAGCCTCCTTACCTCTATTTCCAGAGCTGAGAATCCCTCTTGTGTTCTGTCCAGCAAACTCTCAATCATCTTATTTGTCACCTTTTCTATGAAATAGTTTTCCCTGACTTCTGGTTAGTCATTCAGTGTGGTACTGAAAACCACATGTCCAAAACCACATTGTGTAGTTAATGTTTTTTGTTTCCCTCCCTAGAAGTAATAATTCTATGTAATCTTCATTCATGATTTTTCCCTTTTGTTTACTGCTTCCCCCGCCCCCCCGTGCCTCGCACAGTGCTGTGTGTGTGTGTCTGTGTGTGTGTGTATATACGTACACAATGCATACATACAGAGGATGCCAAAAAATGTATACACATTTTAAGAAAGGAAAACTGTATTAAAATTATGCTGATGGTAACCACCTTGAACACCTCTTATAATTGCAAAAGTCAAACATGACTTGTATTCATCTTTTGTTATCAGTGTATGTTGTTATAATTTTAATACAGTTTTTTCCTTTCTTAAAATGTGTATAGTTTTTGGCGTCCGCTGTGTATACACACACCAGGAGGATTTTTTTTTTTACTTTTCTGTATACATACAATATACATTCTGTATACATACAACAGACATTCACATACAATATACCAGGGGTGCCAAAAAATGTATATACATGACTTGTATTCATTGTTTGCTATCAGTATATGTGGTATTGAGCATTACAATTTTAATAGTTTTTTCCTTTCTTAAAATGTGTATACATTTTTTTGGCACCCTCTGTATATACATATGTACATTGATATGTTTGCATATGTTGTATACATATATCTGTTCTCTGTGTATGTGTGTGGTGTGTGTATAAAAAAGTTTTTAAAGACCTCCTCCCTCTGTTGTATAATTACAGAAATTAAGTTTACTAAATTATTACTTGACCCTACTCATTTCGTTTCTATAGCATGTAGTTTAACCTAATAAATTATATAAATTATTCACTTGGTTGTATTTTATGTACTAATTTAATACATAGAAAATCTGAAAAATTACTGTGTAAGAACTTTGCCTTTTTATCCTTAAGCAATCCATTTTCTTTTGTGCATTTTTTCCTTTTTTTTTTAGAACCCTACAGCCATTCTTTGAAGGATTGTTACCCCGAGATAATCCCAGAAACACTCGGTTTGCCATCAACTTTTTTACTTCTATAGGTCTCGGAGGTTTAACGTAAGGATCATTTTCAGAATTTTATTTTCAGTTTACAAAATTATCTCACAGTTGCCTTCTAAGCAAAATCTAACAGAGATTATATTTTTGATTAGGGATGAATTACGTGAGCATCTCAAAAATACACCAAAGGTCATCGTGGCACAGAAACCAGACGTTGAGCCTAATAAGTCCTCCCCCTCTTCTTCCTCTTCGGGGTCCTCCTCTTCAGAGTCTGACTCCTCCGCCTCTGACTCAGACAGCAGTGACAGCAGTCCAGAGTCTTCCAGCGAAGAGAGCGACTCTTCATCCACCAGTAGTCAGAGCTCTGCCTCAGGTATTGAAACTCACTTATAATCGATCGCGCTGGTGATGCTTACAATGAGAGAACACAATAATTTGATTTTTTATTTATTTTAGGATTTAATTGTTTAAAAGCCACAATTAATAATATAAATGATCATTTGTCACTGTTGCAGTCAGAGTGAATTAAAACATGTGCGATGCTAAGATTCCCTTTTGGAAGACTTCATAGACATGAGGATATTTCATTGGCAAATACTTATTTGAGTGATGACTGAAATACCATTTATAGTATCTACAACCTAGTTTACGGGAGCTTTCCTGGTGTTGATATTTTAAAGACATTTTAGTTTTTACTTTTAATAGTGAAGGTTTGTTAGTTATTGACATGTATCACACATTTAGTGTGTACCTCATAAGTGTAAGCTGTGTACATTTTCATAAAGAGAGCACATCCATGTAGCTAGCTCCCAGAACAAGAACTACCCCCAGTGTCCTTGGTCCCTGTCCCCGGTACTGCCCCTCCTCCCATGCACTGCCTCACGGCAGCTACTATTCTGATTCGTAATTCCGTAAAGTAGTTTGCCTGTTCTTAACTTTATAATTGTACGCATATGTAGGAACTCCTTTATGTGTGGCTTATCTTTCAAAATTATTTTTGTGAGATTCATCCATATTATTGCATTTAGTTCATTCATTCTTCTTGCTGTATAGTTTTCCACTATGTGAATATACCATAGTCTATTTAACATTCTTTTTACTCATTTGCAGTTTAGATTTATAGTTAGTGTTCCCATGAATACATGAATACTCTTGTACATATCTTGGTGACTGAGTGCACGTGCATGCGCGCGTGTGTGTCTGTGTGTGTCTGTGTGTCTGTGTGTGTGTGTGTGTGTGTGTGTGTGTGTGTGTGTGTAAGGACATACATACATTTCCGTTGGATATGTACCTAGAGGTAGAATCACTGGGTTGAAGCTAAATGTATATTTAGCTTTAGTAGATACTGTCAAACACGTTTCCAAGTGGTGACTGTAATTCACGCCCCCATCAGCCATGTATGAGAGTTCCCATAGCTCCTGTCCTCACTAACACTCTAATTGACCATTGTTTTCATTTTAGCCATTCTGATCGATGTGTAAAGGTATTGCACTATGGTTTTAATTTGCATTTTCTTGATCTCTAATGAAGGTGAGCACCATTTTATTATTGGCCATTTGGAAATTTTCTTTTTGTTAAGTAGCTGTTCAAGTCTTTGCCCATTTTTAAAATTAAGTTGTCTTTTCTGTTGATTTCTAGGAGTTCCTTATGTACTCTGGATATGTATCTTTTGGTGTGTGTGTGTGTGTGTGTGTGTGTGTGTGTGTGTGTGTGTGTGTGTCACAAACAGCTAATCCCATCCTTGTCACTCCAGCCCTGCCAGGCTGCCAGAGCTCTGCTGGTCTCTGCATCAGCAGGTGCTCCCAGGGACAGGGTAGCAATATAATGTCAGCTTACCTCTCTGTGGTTCTGCCTTTTCTTAAATCTTAGCCCTACTTGTCCTTTTTTTTTTTGCCAGCTAGCTGTCTGATGCCTTATATTTTTTTCCTTTGATTTTGATTTTTCATTTTATTTAATTTTTAAGTCATAAGAAAATTGCAAAAATAGTACAGAGAATTCACATATTGCCCTCACCCAACTTCCCCTAATGTTAGTATCTTGCACAACCATAATTCACTTATCAAAACCAGGAAATTTACATTTGAACAATACAATTAACCGAACAACAGAATCTTAACTTGCGTTTCACCGGTGTTTCCACTAACATCCTCTTTCTTGTTCCAGGATCTTAGCATTTAATTGGCATTTCTTCTTATTTTTCTACAGCCTGTGAGAGTTTCTCAGACTTTCCTTGTTTTTAATGGCTTTGACACTTTTTAAGTCCTCTGGTCACTTAGTTGTGGTGTCCTTCAGTATGGATATGTGTCTGATATTTTCTCATGATTTGAATGGGTTATACATTTTGAGCCAGAATACCGTAGAATCCATGTGTTCTTAGTGCATCTTATCAAGGAGTTCATAATATCAATATGTCGTATTGGTGACATCACTTTGATCACCTGGTCAGGTAATGTCTACCGGATTTGTTCATTGAAACTATTTTTCTCTGTATATTAATATCTTATAGGGAGATAATTGATTCTATGCAAATTTCCTTTTTTCTCCTCTTTCACTTTCCAATATTTGTGTCTATCTTTATATCTTGTCTGCAACACTTATGACTGTGGCGTTTGCCAAACGGTGACCTGTCTATTTGTCTCTTCTACATGAACTAATTCAATTTCTTCTGTAAGAAGAGTTGGGCCCACCGCCATTATTTAATTTAATTATATATTTTATCATTGTGGACTCATGAATATTTATCTTATGGGTTACAATACTGTCATGTATTTTGTTGTTCGGATCATTTCAGCTTTTGCAATTAGGAGTTCCTTCACGTAGACTCCTTGCTCTTTTGACATACTCCTATCCATTTCCTTGAGCACTGCCTTCCTTTATAGCATCTCAAGTTGTTCCAGATCTTTAGTACCCTTAAGCAGAAGATTTTAAATTTTTATAAAGCATTTGTAGTTGTTTTCAGCAAGGGCACTGGTCTTCTACAGCCTTGTCCATTCTGCTTGGAAGTCTGTAGTAAAGGATTTTTTATCAAATGTGCCATTTTCTACAAAAGTCTGTGTTGTTTTCCCCAGGGTCAGCTCTGCTTTCTTCCACCATACTATTTTATTCTGTATAAGAGATAGTCTAATTGTGTAAAATTCATATCATTTGTTCTTTTTCAATGCATATTTCAGAAAAGGAGCTCTTTTCCCTGTAGCCTTGGTTGGTTGGAAGCCCGATCTTTTCACTCTTCTTCCCTGGCTTGTTACAGTTCAGAATGTTTTATATACTTTGTGGCAGCCAGAATTATGGACTCTCAGTGTTTTGTATTATTAGAGCAAGATTCCATTTGCTCCCAGGAAGTCTTCTTGAATTGAAATATGCTAACATTGTTCATTTAACATTCACCTCTTTTATTCTAAAGAATTTGTTATTTTGTGTATCTGTTTTGAGAACAGATGATAACACAGCATGAATTTCTGCAATAAGGAAGCTTGCTGATTCAAAATTAATTTGCGTCATCATGCAATTGCAGTAGAGAGCTTTCCATTTTATTAATAAAATATCAAATAGCATAAAAGCAGTATGAGTTGCCCCGAAATTAGAAAATTTTAAAGCAGACACCAGAGAGAGGAGATTGCATGTTATTATATGGCTCATGTTTTAGTGTGAACAAAACACTGTGAGCGGCGCAGAGTAGGGTCAGGGAGACATTGATTAGCGCAGAGCCAGATGGTTTCTTCTTGGGGAGCTACAGCTCAGCTGAGCTGCTTGTGAGGAGCCCGAGAAATAAGTCCTTAGTGGAAAACCAATGGACTCTACCCAGGGTAGGCATTTGGCAGAAGAAGTACAGGTTGGTACAGTGAGACCTGGATGGAGATAGGATAAGAGTACGTAGTTTGCTACCCTATTTCCTTCTTTCTATATACACATGAATTCAACAAAAATTTTGCTCATCTCAGCACCTTTGATGTATGTACCCAAACTAAATAACACTGTAAATAAAATGATACATTTGTTTCATAGCTCAAGATGGTAAGTTATTTCACTGTAATTAATTTTTATATTTGTGATTATATCAGTAAAATTAAATTGTTCAAGGCCTTTTTAGAAGAGTTTTCTCAGGAATCATGGCTTCGTGGCTCTCATAAAACTTATGATTATATATCTTGACACAGCTTCTCCCACTGGTGCAGTTGGTGCTTCTCTAATAGCACTGGAGAGTAAAACTGTGGTTTCTGTAGAAAATTTTTATTTGAAGTACATAAGTTCATGTTAAGCAAACCCAGTCATTTTAGCCCCACCACCACCACCACCACCTTTAGGAAGTGATGTTGCTGGCATTGTTTGATCACTGTATTTTGATTATGTACCGGATCTGACAAAATACTTCATATGACATAATGTGTATGGACTACAATTTATGTTTTTGAATAAAATTTGTAAATGGAAATGTACCATGTTAGTCACTCCATAAAAAATTTCACAACATTTGCTATAATTAAAGTTCCTATTCATTGTTTTGAAACTAAGGATTAAAACAGTACTTTGGTAACTAATACCAATATATTGTATACTCTTAAAAATTACACATTTTTGTGAAATGTTCTGTCACACTTTTCATTCAGTAATTTAGCTTTTCATCCAGTTTATCTGAATTAGTAAATGTGATTGTTTAATTATGAAATTAGCTTAAAAGTAAAGCTAACTATATTTCATTTTACCTGTGCAGCTAAAGATACAAGAAAGAAAGTACAAGGGAACACCAGAAGAAAAGAAGTAGATAAATTGATTAGAAAGCAACAAACAAATGATAGGATACAAGAAGAAAGAAGGCCAGAGCAAAGGTACCAAGAAACAAGGACTGAAAGAGAAAGGAGGTCAGAAAAACACAGAGATAAAAATTCAAGAGATCCAAATTGGAGAGATCCCGTAACAAAGTACACTTCCGACAGAGGTGTTCCTTCCGAACGGAATAGTTACAGTAGAGTCATGAGTGACAGAAACCAAGAAACGTACCTAGATTTGGAAAATAAGCATGATGATCCCAAAAAGAAGAGAGGAGAGAGAAGAAATTCTTTTTCTGAAAATGAGCATAGACACAGAAATAAGGACACTGAAAACTTTAGAAGAAAAGATAGATCAAAGTCACGAGAAAAAAATAGAAAACATTCAAGCTCTAGAAGTGATGAGGATAGGTACCAGAATGGTGCTGAGAGGCGATGGGAAAAATCTAGCAGGTACTCTGAACAATCCAGACAGTCAAAGAAAAATCAGGACCAGCGAAGAGAAAAGTCTCCAACAAAGCAAAAAAAATAATTGTGTAAAATTGCAGAAACTGAACATGCCTTATATTCAGTTGAAACAAATTATTTTCTACATTGATTAACGAACTTTATAGAAAATTCTTGTATAAAGTACTGGTTTGTATTTGTACATTTAAAAATGTTGTCATTTTAACATGTTTTATATAACATGCTTCTCAAGGCCCTCCACAAAAAATTATTTGAAAAGTTTCACCAGAGAGGGATGTAATTCTTGCTTATATTTTGATAATAAAATGGTCAAATGCTCATTAAATCAGTGATTTTTTTTTTCATTGACAAAAGTTTTTTCTGATGTTTCCAGTTCATAGAATTATTATAATGCATTATTACTAGCTTTTCATTTGTAACTAAAGACCAAAATAAATGAACCACTTCAGTTGAGCGTTTTTGCTTTGTTAGTGAGATGCTCTGAACCTTTTTTAGGAGTCACCTGTTTTTTAAAGTAGAGGAATTATTTGAAGTTTTATATTATGTCTTGAGCAAAAGAGGTATGTATAATTTTTTTCACAAGTGTTTTGGTGAAGCTTAGTGTATATTAGTTTTTAAACAGATACACAGCTATGTTACTTATAATTAGGTCTTCTCTCATTGATAGCATTTCTCTCTGGACTGCTAGATTAACGTTTAATTGAAATTCTTTGTGATTAGTGCTTTTTCTCAGCCTTGAAGTTATATCATTGGTGAATCAATATGTATTTAATTTTTAAATTTGGCATAACAGGTTACTGGAAAACATACAATGTGAACAGCCTAACTGTGAAATAATTCCAATTTTTATAAAAATTCTAAGTTTCCATCATTGTAACTCTCACCAGTTATTATGTGACCATATTATTTATTACTTTTGAAATAAAATATTACCTCTGAAATTTTAGATTTGCTGACAGACATTTAACCCTACTTACTAAATAGACTACTTGTGCTTGTTCACTTTAAAAGTTTATCAGATCCATTTTAGTTGATGTCTGGGTTCAAGAATAATGGGACCACCATCTTAATGTTTGGCTTTCAGGCACACACTGATTCGAACTGTTTTCTATTTTTGTTGCTTAAAAATTTGAGTATAAGTAATAAAGTCCATGTAAATAAAGAAATATTCTCTCCTCCCACCTGCTTGCCCCCCTCCAAACAAAGTATTAATTGAATATGGCACCTTCGAAAACTTCTTTTTAGTGTTTTCCCCTGCTGTGTGGTTAGAAGGTGGTGAGTGGTTAACTAGAAGGGACCTTCGTGGGCATAGTGCTTGTCACAGAACTAGGAAGCTCAGCAAATTGGATTTAATGGGCACATAGGCTATGAGCCCTAAAGGAAACAAATGAGAGATTATTTTTATAATTGAACACTATTTTAAGGGGTGGTAAAAAGGAAAAAACAGTGGACTGGAAATTTTATTTTCTTCACTTTAACCTTAGTTCATATTTTCTTTCCTAAATGTAAAGATGGGAAAGAAACCATTCCTTTTATTGAGTAGTTAAAACTTTAAAGAGTTACTACAGTGGAATATTTTAAATGTAACAAATATTTATTTAGCTTCTAAGATGTGCCCAGGCCTGTTCTAGGAACTGGAGATCAAACAATGAACAAAACAAAGTGTCAGTTCTTATGGAGCTTATACTATATATAGTTGGGAGGGAGAGTGGTGAAAGACAATAAACAAATTATAATACATCCAGTGGTGATAAGTGCTCTGAAGAAAAGGAAGGCAATGAAAGGAGAGAGTGTGTGATACTGGTGTGTGTGGGGAGGGAGGGGCAATTTTACATAGGAAGGTCAGAGAAGCTTGATGAGGTGATGTTTGCCCAGGTAAATGAAGGAAGTGAGGGCTTGTGCCCTGTGGATTGCTGCGAGCGGAACCAAGGCAGAAGCGGCTGAGGCAAAGACTTATTTATAGTAAATGTTTCCTGGAAATTTTTGTTAACATTTCCTAGTCTACTTATTTGGATGGTTTTGCTCCTTACTAGTTTGTTTACTCTTAACAAGAGCAGTTAACAGAACTCCCAACTGCCTTCCAGCAGAAGGATTTGAGCGTAAGCGCCTCACGTCAGGACCGGTGAGTAGGGTGTTGGGTGTGGACCTGGACTGTTCTGCTTGTGCAATAACATTTCTACCTCAGAAACGATGTTTGCACGTGCACTGTCTACCACTCAGGCACATTTTTTACATTCTAGGATTAGCATTTCTTAAGGATCAGCTGAGTTCTAGATATTTTGCATACATTGCTCACTGTTTTTCAATTTCTCAACTTCTTTGCCTCCAGGGTTTCTCCATGCCTACTACCTCACCTCTTCCCATCATCATCCTCTTTATGTTCATTTCAAAATCCACACCACCTCTGAAATCTCTCCTATAATCGTCACACTGCCTGCTGCCCTTGCAGCTCACCTTCAGGTCCGCTACTCTAGGAATCTTTTTTCAGTTCGTGGAAACCAGTAGATCTGTTGACTGTTTTAATTAGTTACCCGCCCATTTCTTCACTTCCCCTGTTCTGTGGCCCATCATTTTAATGGATGAATGAATGAATAAACTAATTTAGTTTTTACAAAACAACCCTGTGAAATTGGGCATCGCCTCCCCATATTACAGAAGAGGAGACTGAAGTCCAGAGAGGCTAATTTGGCTCAGACCACAAAGCTGGGTAGTAGCAGGATCAGTTTTTCACCCACATCAGCTTCATTCCAAATCACAACTGGATGGAAAGAAGCTTAAGAGAAGTATTTGAGTGCCGGCTCTACTACCTAGCAGCTGTGCGAACTTGGGTGAGTTATTTCACCTCTCTCATCTTCACATTCGTCTTTAAAATATTGATTGTGGCCACCTTACAGTTATAATGATGATTAAATGAAACAATGCAGTCAAAGGCCACCAGTAGTGTGTAGCACAAAGTGGACCTTAAAGAAATTCTAGCTTTCTTCCCACTATGCAGCAGACTTAGAAGGAAATTCAGGCTCGTTAACTGACTCGTGATTGCTTTGTTTCATCTCATCTGTACTAATATTTCATTTGAAAACAAAAATGTTACAATAGCTACACAGAAAACGAATGGATATTTTTGGAATCACATTGTGATGGTAATTCCCCATGACGTCTATCATAGGACTGCTTTCCTAGATGTATATATTTTAGTTCAAGTAAACCCCTTGTACCCCTTATTTCACATTTCCCAAATGTTTTGTCAGAAAAAGAAAAAGGTTTGGGTCATGTGATAGTTATGACTGAATTTTTTATTCTTTAATACTTTATGCCATTTTCATTTTGACTCAACTGATGTATTATTTTTCTCCCACTTCATGTCCGCCTTGTAATTATGCTTTCATGAATCAAGATTTTTTAGAACCCTGATTGCTTCCCTACCCCGTCCCCAATTTTCACCTTTTCCAATGTAGTCAAATATCTTTTCTCGTGTTTCAAGTTCTTTCATTCTATTCTGTTTATTCCACTGAATGTTTCTTCAGTCAAGCAAACTAACGCCCACTGATGCTTTAGGAGGGAGCCCAGAGGCCCATTGTAAACTTTAGGAAACCTCTGTTCCCTTGACATACACATCTTCACATACACACTTTCAAACCCTAACTGAAACGCTCCCAAATGGTTTTCCTGGCTCGCCTTATTCCGATCTCTTGTGTCCCCTTAGCCTTGGTTATGCTTTAGAACTTCCATGTATACCCACTCACATGTGCCTTTTTTAAAATGTCCTTAAAAACCTTTGAGTACATTGCATATCTCCAATTAGAACATATATGTTTCCTTGAAGTCAGTCCTATGTACGCATTTTGTTTTCTGGAGATAAAAGTGAGGAATAGTCGCTACCAATACACCCACCCTCCCCAGCACCCGAAGAGAGAGGTGAAATGCTTGGGCCAGCTTTGCACAGGTAGAAGAAAGAAGAAACTTAGCTACTCAGAGTCACATAAGTGGGTGCACATCTGTGTGTACACTGCAGAAAAGAGCATAAGTCTTGGTGACCGAAGGAGGTGCTTTTAGAAAAAGATTCAGGTTCATGTAGAACAACTTTTAATTAAATTACCATTTAATTTGACTATTCTGCACACTTAAGTCTGACTGGGTTTTTAGCTCACCTATCCCACTTGCTGGCGGTTGACCTTGGGGCTGGTCCTTTAACCTCTGTCTCAGTTTTCTCATCTGTAAAATGGTGTAATAACAGTAACTCCCTCAAATAGTGATCTCTGACTTGCTTGTAACTTAAGTGCCCAGTGTGTGCTGTTGTTACTATTACTGTTTTGATTACTATTATTGCTATTAAAGCGGACATTGTACCACTAGACCAGAAACTGCAAACTCATACCTACAGGGGCCAGATAGATAGCACAACAGAGACAAATCGAGTTGGGTAGTAAATTGGAGTCATTTAAAGGCAGCAGCAGTTTCTCAGCTCCGTCCAATTGTGCCTGCAGAAAAGAAGGCCAAAGGTTGACAAATCTGCCTGGTTTTCAAGAGAATTAAAGAATCAGAATTTTTATGTATTTTCTGGTTTTTAAATGTTGACTTTTTTTCTTTTTTTTTTTTTTTAATTCTAAAGCAGCCCAAAATTAGGCAGTCCAAACAAAATCTCTACAGATAAATAAGCTTTGGAGTAATTAGTTTGTGACTCCATTCTAGAACCTCGAAAACTATTACTTACTTTTGAAGTGACACTATTACACGAAAAAAGATCATGGTTTTAGTTTGTGCTTTTTATAAAAGCAGGAGAATAAGACCCTTCATCTTTCTTGAGAAACCTCACTTACTTTGCTAAGCTCATCAATCTCCTCTAGCTAAATTGCTGTAAAACTTTGTCATTTTAGTTCTGCACTTAATGGATCCAGAATATAATTCATTTTCCCTCAAATCTGCATCTTTTCTAACTTAACTGCAGTTGAATCCATCAATCTCCCATCACTTTTGAGTTTCAAAATCTGTTCTATCCCCAGATCACCAAATTCTATCAGTATTGCTTTTGGAAACCTTTGGTGGATATCTCTATCTTCCCACCCAAACTGCCACCACCCGGCCCCTTTTAGTTTGTGGCTGGATTTAACAATTGTTCATTGATCGTCTGTGCACCAGGTACTGTTCCAAGGACATAGCAAAGAGCAAACAGGGGCCTTGTTTTCAATTGAGCCTAAATTCTATCGGGAAAAGAGAAAAATCAAAACAATAAAAACTTATAGTACTTTGAAAAACGATAGCTATTCAGTAAAGCCAAAAGAATAGTGCAGTGACCACCTATGTACCATCCACCTACATTCAGATTAATCTGGAGCACGATTTTTATCCTGTCACTCCCTTATACACCTAAGTCCAATGACTCCTCTAGCCTATAGGAGAAATGAAAAGTCCCAGCCTATTACTCTACTCTCTTTAAAGTTCAAGTTTAACCTATATCTCTTAATGTTTTTTCTAGGAGCCACCATCCTTTGAGCTCTATTGTGTAGCAGGCATTTTAAAGTACCTAATTTTTACAGCAACAGTTGTAAGGTAAGAGATATCCTAATTTTACAGCTCTCGTTCCGATGTCTACCCAGCTAAGACTTGGCAAAGCCAGGACTCCATTGGCCATGTTACACCACATGACAGGTAAAAACATTTTTCCTTAGGAGTTGCTCACCACAGACCCGGCTGTAGCCAGGCTGGTTATTTAACAGGCCTGAAAAGGCCATTTATACTGCTCTTGTCTCTGGATTTCTGCCTCCCTCTTGAACCTCCCACATGAGATGTCCTTTTCTGGTTGCCCATCCAAATCTTTCAGGATTCAACACACATCCGCCTTGCTACTAACATGAAGGCTTCTCTGAAGTCAGTTTCCTACAATGCTTTTTCCTTCTGTAGCATTTGATGCCATTCAAGGCACACATGGCAAGGGCCTCGTAATTAGCACTTCCGTATTGTACAGTGAGCTCATTTTTATCTTTTATCTTACCCACTACGTAGGGTGTACATTTATCAGGGGCAGAAATTGTGTCTTAAATATCGCCTTCCTGTCTGCACCTTGCACTATTGACTTTTCGGGTCAGTTAATTCTTCGTTGCAAGGGCTGTCACGTGCACTGTAGAATGTTTAGCAACCTCCCTGGCCTTACCTGCTAGGTGCCAGTAGCACCACTCTTCCAATTCTGACAATGGAAAATGTGTCCAGACATTGCCAAATATGCCCAAGTATGCCCTGGGAGGCAAAATCGTCCCAGGAGGTCAGCCCGTCCGTAGACCTAGCACTTAGGAAACACCCTTTAGTGGACCTCCGTGATCGTGCTTGTTCTGGAACCTCACTGTGTCCACTCATAGAAGCAGTGTCTACTTGCACGGCCCTCTTGTTTTTGTGAGAGCAAGGTTTGCCTTAAATAAGGAACCCATCATTTAATAGAGTGGAGGGCAGCAATAGTCCAGCTGTTTCTGTTTGGCAAAATATTCTGACATTGTAGAGAAGACATTCGGGTTGACATTTTAAGAGGCACGTTGTATTCAAATGGAAGCATGATTAATCTGTTAATATAATTGTCCCATAGAGGTTCTGGTTTCTCCCTGTGGCTGTGTTTTATAACCAACACATTTTAGAAATTGAAAACAACCATCTGAGACTACTCTATTACTTTTAATCCTGTGTTAGAGAATTAGATTATTCAATATTCAAACACCTTCATTTTTGATCAAACACTTCAGTGATAGTCAAATGGTTGTTAAAGTGAATTAACTTGTCATCTAATGAGGAATTTTATATACTACAAGACCTAAAAGACTGGGCAAATGGGATTGAATCTGCTGCGAGTTTGCTTCCACCCTGGAAAAACCTGGAACACGTTTCTCCGGTATGAATTAGGAGTCCTTATGAGGCCCATGCTTTACACAGCACCCTGTTTTGCTTAACCAGACATCTTCCCTTCCCTTCTCTTACACTGCTTTTATGACCAAGGCATGTGTAGCCACTGTCAGGGCTGTACTGAATATTTGCACTTTTGTCTGAGGATTATTCCTTCTCTCTGATCAGATAATTCTGATAAACCTGCCAACGAAAGAACTCCCTGGCCTGGCCATACATAGTACCTGAACCCCCTGTACTTGGTTTAGGAGTGAGCATGTGTCCTCTTGCAGGCCATTCAGAATCCTTCCCCCGTGCCTTTTCAATTTAGGTCATGAAATACAGGGCCATGTCTAACGGCACATGGAGCAAAAGGGGTGTTTATTGAAGCTGCAGCATCCACTGTGGAAAAAGCTGATCTGAGGTAGAGAGGGTCAGTGCAGCTCCGAAGGAAGAAGAGCCCAGTGGGAGGATGAGTCCGAACAGTTTTTGCTTGAGTCCCTAAACTGAATTGTAGCTGAAGCTACACTTCTCAGTTAAATGACGCAATGGAGTCCCTTTTCCACTTAGCTACTTTGATTTGGATTTGTACCACTTGCAAAAAAGCATCCATATTAATTCAGGGTGATTTCTGTTGATGGAAAGTTTGGAATCATTTGGGTGGCAAGTACAGCTCTTCCCACCTCACTATACTTTTGCTTACCTACTTTTCCTTGCAGCCCTTCCTTTAGATTATAGATGGAAATAAATGTGCTCATAGACCTAATAAAGATGTCCTGTGAAAAAATACAACAAAGGACATTTGGATGGCTCTTCGTACTTTATGGAAACATCTAATCAGTGATTTTAAATTAAGTTAATTTTATTAATAGTGATTGTAAATGAGGTTAATCTCAAATGGTTAATTTTATTAAGAATGCTCTTTTTATAAATAACGGAGAACCTCATTTTTTCTAAAGCACTCTTCTCAGGCTTTGAAATGTATTTACAGATACAACAATTCAATTCAAAAACAAAAATTGGTTTCATATTACCAGTGAAAAGGACTAACTGAAGCTATTTTGGGAGCTGTAATACCTCCTTCAAACCGCAAAGTTACTTGAGTACATGACGTTAACAACTAATGTATTCTGATCATTTACAATATGAAATACTGAACAGTGAGAACACTGTGAACATGTTTAATTGTCTTACACAATATAAATGTAGTCTCAAAATCCCATTATACACAAATACATGCAGAGACTCTTCCTTGAAATACAGAAAAAATGTGAAAAGTAAATATTGCCACCATTCCTCAAGTTTTGAGGACAGTTTTTCTCAGATCAATATTATCCTTAATATTATCTTTTGTCCAAAAAGTAAAATAAAATTCTTATGGACAGGTATCTAAAGAGGGAAAATAGAGGAGGGAAGATTCTGTTTATAGTTAAGGAAAGACGCTAGATGGCCAGCCGAGGCTGGAGGCGAGTATTGGTGAAATGATTGCTGAAGTGGGAAGCACCAGAGAGGAGCAGAGCAGACCGTTACTGATGGAAAAGAGCTGTTTTACGACTGTAGATACTTCATGGAGGTCAGGGTTCAATTCTACATTCTTTTGTATCCCCAGTTTAAATCTAAAATCTCTTGTAGGTGCTCCGTAAGCATTTGAGGAATGAATGGCGAAGCAGATTATTTTTTTGTTGTTGCTAGGCAGAATGATTTGACATACTTAGGGATTCTGGGGGTTTTATGAAATTTAAAATCCTTGATCAACTACTATTAACCCAACTGGAGTCCAAATTTTATGATACAGCAAGAGAAAATAGAAGGCAAAAATGCACTAGCTTAAAACCTAGGACACCAAAATGAAGATTAAATGTATGTATAACAGTGTGTTAAAGTAACAAATGGATAGAAGTGGTGGGAATATAAATGAGTGAAATCAGCTTAGAAAATTGGTTGGCGGTATCAGCTAAGGTTGACCATATATGTTCCCGATGAGCCAGCATCCGTCTCCTATGCGCCCCACAGCTCAGTGGAACACAGATGCTATATAGGGGGAGGTTGGTGAAAGGGTACAGACTTTCACTTAGAAGATAAATAAGGTCAGAGGACCTAATATATGTATAACATGTGACTATAGTTTATTACACTGTATGGTATAATTAAAATTGGCTAAGCAAGTAGAACTAAATGTTCTCACCAAAAAAAGGTGAGTGTGACTATGTGAAGTGATAGATGTATTTATTTACTCGATGGGTGGAGACCCTTTCACAATGTACACATAGGTATATCAAATTATCTCTTTATACACTTTAAAATCTTACAATTTTATTTGTCAATTATACCTCAATAAAACTGAAAAGAAAAACGAAACAAAAGCATGCTGGGTACCTGCGTACTTGAACAGTAAAAACACTGTGAACATTTTCAATCTCCTTTCTTCCCAAAGAAGAAAATCTGATGAGCAAAATGTTAAACAAAAGATGTCAGACCCAAAGGAAAACATACTATATGAACCCAACTGTATGAAATAAGAAAACAGGGAAAACTAATCTAGTCAGAATAGTAGTTTGGGGAGGAGAGTGGGATGACGTTGGGAGAAGGGATCAGTGCGGTTACTGGGGTGCTGGTATTGTTCTAGTTCCAGACCTAGGTGTTAGTTACACACATACCTTCATTTTGTTCTAATGAGCTGAATTGTAAATCCTTGGTAGTCGTACACTTTCTGTGCAGTAGAGAAAGCAAGTTAAAAGAAAAAAGATATAAATGTGTAAAATCTCCTATAGTAAACTGTGTTTTTGACCCTTTTTCTAATACAAATACAGCTGGAATCACTGCCTCATTTACTGTAAACAAAAATGCATGATGTGGGACATTGCATCATGGCCCCAGATTTCTTTAATCTCTTCATGCCCCTTATTATTAGGAGATATACTCTATTACTCCGCCGTTGGGACCAAAAGAGACACCCAACATTGAATCTGAGTTTTTATCTGAACCCTACTTTGAATTTCAGCCTTTTTACCACAAGAATATATTTTTATACTTCTGCAAGTGGTTTGAATCTAGGTATATGACTTGGCCTCTCTTGATGCTGGAAATCCTTCTTCCACCAAGTTCATGAGCCCAGGCTAGTTTACTGGATGATAAGAGGCCATGGCCGTCCCCCTGGCCCACATTGCGCTAACTGCCGCACGTATAAGTGAAGCCCCCCGACCAATCAGCCTGCCAGGTACCAGGCGTGAGTGAACCTTGACCTGTCTGGCACAAACCAGAAGAACCACCCAGCCAACACTCAGAACTGTAAGAAATAATAAATGTTTACTCGTTTAAGCCACTGGTTTTGAAGTAGTTTGCTATTTATAATGTCCTTAACTCTAGGAGACTGACTATATAGGAGAATGCTGTATAATCAATCAGTTCTGTGGACTGTACCATTGTAGGCCGTACTCCTTTCTCTTGGTCCTTGCCTTTCTGATGTGTATTACTAATCAGAGGTACACGACTGGGGAGACTGGTGAATGTGGCCTCAATGGGAAAACCTACCCAAGTATATGCTCTACTGAGAGAGGTTTAATGGCAGCATTTGAAACAACTCCTAGCAGAGAGTTGTTTCTTAGAGAATGCTATCGTCTCTGTTATTCTATATCTATTGGTCTCAAGTACTTTAAATTTGGAAAGGCTAAAACCAGGTTTATGTGGTGAGTATTTTGAAATATGAACTGATATGGTTCTCTCTTTCCCTCCCATCACTTTTTATTACCTCGTGCACCCTTTTCTGTATCTAAGTCATTAGATGAGAGACCTATTATCCTCAATGGGGGTTACCCCAGTAGAAACATAGAACAAAGATGTCAAGTCTTGGCTTTGAGGTTTCAAAAGATATAGTTCAAGAGTAAGGCAGAGATATTTGCAAGAATATGTGATGAACAGGAATTAGTTTTTATCACTCCCATTAAGATAATGATTCTGTGAACTTCAAGGGAGTCAGGGGGCTCCATATGCATTAGGAATTCTAAGTTAAGGAGTCCTGCACTCTGCTGCTCTTGGGTTTCATAGGAAGGTGACAAGCCCTGCAGAATTTTTTATATCACCATAGCACTGGAGAGTATACTAGAAATGTCAGAATAATGAACAGACAAAAGAATCCTGTAGATTCTTTCCAAGACTCAACTAGGAGAGGAAAATACACAAAAAATTTTTCTATGAATATGATACTGAAAACCTGTGGATTTATGGTTTGGTGCCTCGTAAGAGGGAGCAGAAGGTACAGCAGCAGACTCAGTGTGACACCCTCTAGACTGCTAGATGACAACTCAAACATTGCAGGATCGCCAATATAGAAGAAAGGTGATAACTGAAATGTTCCATGATGCACCCATGATAATCCAGAATGAGAAACTCAATCTAGGGGAGAAAAATGACGAATAAGAAAATCATGACTTCATTGAATTTATCCAAAATTAACCAGATTCACTTTTCTGCCACTAAACGCAGTGATTTCCAAACACAGTTGTTGGATGAAAATAAGATGTACATATTTTGATCTAAAATGGAGAGGTTGTAGATATAATTCAGGGCCAGATCATACAGAGCATTGTAAACTGTGTTTTGGGCGACATTGAAGGGCTTCAAAGCTAGATACCAGTGTGTGTTTTAGGAATTATCTCCCAGCAGTGTGTAGAGCAGATTGGAGAACAAGCGAGAGGGAGGGAGCCTAGGCTATGGAGAAGGATGGTAGAGGCATTGAAGGGAGTGGACGATTCACAGTTGAGGGACTTGCTTAGGGTAATGCTCACTTACATTAGACATAATCACCAGGATAGTACTGAAACTCCTGTTATATTGAAAGTAACTTCATTAAGAAAACATTGAGGAGCCCTGGGGTCAAACCCAAGTTAATGTGATTATCGTCCTGCCTGGACATTGGAGTAGTAACAAACTTCTCTGATGAGCTTCATGTTGTATGGATTTTAAGACAGGGAGTCTTACGCTCTTTAAATACATATGCTGGCTCTTTTACGTCCAGTTGGGGTGGAGGATATAGAAATCACAAGAAAGCATTGCTTCTACCTTTACAACAATAATCTGGGTAACTTACAAATTGATAGCTTTTGGGTTTTTTGTTTGTTTGTTTGTTTTTCCTTTGGAACACAGACAAGAGTTGAGGATTTAAAGAAACCTAATGAACTACAATTCAGAAAGTAAGAGATGTACAGGTGTGCCATCCTTGGTAGAACAGCTGGCGGAGGAGAAAGAGGCCACAAAAGCCGGTAAGAACTTTCAACACATTTTTAAAGGGCGACTAAAGGCTGGTGTAATGATTCAGAAACCCATACACAATTTGCTCTCACCCATTCAGTCTTTTCCACAGTCCTTCACTGAGTTATAACTAGAAAGACTGTGGAAAGGAAAAGAAAGGGAGAGATTTAACCCCCATCTCCAAAGGTTTTCTATGGAGGTGTTTGGGTTACACAGGTGTATGCATTTGTTAAACATTGGGTTGAACTATACACTTAATATCTGTGCATTTCACTGCATATTATTATATCTCAATAAATATGGCTGGAAACCAAAAGAATACTCATGACGGTTTAGGCCACTTAAATGCTATACTGTTAAAATAGGACACAGTGTTCACCCTTATGCATATTACATGATAGCTTATTTTCTTATGTTAGAAAAACTGACGCAACTTCCAATGAGATTTTTATAAGTGTTATTTCATTGTTTCCCTTTAATGATTTTGCAGACTGCCGTTATATAGTAAGTCAAATACAAGACTTTTAAAAAGTATTTTTCTTTTTAGAATATTTTTTCTCTTTATTCAACTAGTTATTAAAATGCATTGAAGCCTAAGTAAATTCTCTATTTAAAAACCTATGGGTATCAGTGCTTCTGTAACCAGTGGGCCTTATTCTAACCCTCTCTTTCTATAAACACATTAAGTCAAAAATTAAATCAATCTCATCTTTGCCACAGACTCTGAAACAAGTTTAAATCTCAGCAGTCTTATTATAATTTTACCAGTCCCAGATCCCTAATTAATTTGACATTAAATATAATTAAGAAACTGAAGTAAGTCAGTGTAAGAACCTGCATGAGTTCCAAAGAGTAATTAAAAAGCTTCCTTAAATCGTTGGAAACTTGATATTATATTTTTACTCACCAGAGGAAAAAAACAGAACCCAGAGGAGACTTTCCACTTTCTCGTATGTAGCATTTTAAAAAATTGTTTATCTGTAAATAAAATACAAAATCCTAGATAATAGGATCATCTGAGTTTGCTGTTTTATGCAAAGACATTTATCACATTGGGAAAACACATGCTTCCTTTTTTTAAGTGTATTTATCACTATAATTTTTGAAAATTTACTATAGTTTCATGAAAGAAATTTTCAAAGTATCTAAAAAAGATGGGAAAATAAAAATATTCATAGTCTCATGACTCAAATGCAACTCCAACGATCACTGTGGAGTATTTCTTTCAGGCTACTATAAAAGTGGTTTCTATCAAATACTGACTATATAAAAAGTATTTATAATATTTTTAAAGTATAAACAATCAATAAAAAGGAACACCTGTGTACCCACCGCCAATCTTAATAGATGTCACCAATATCTTTAAAGCCCTATACATGCCCACGTGATCCAATGCTTCAGTCCATCCCACAAGTAGCTAGTATCCTGAATTTAATATTTATAATTCCCGTGCTTTTATTTATAGATTTGCCACATATGTGCCCCCCTAATCATTCTATCACATCTCTTAACCTCTCTTACATATTTGCCACTTCTTTGACTCTTTTTGCAGCATTCTGGATACTTTCTTTAGACCTGCCTTCTGATTTTTCTAATTCTCTCTTAATCTGTGTCTAATATTCTGTTTACCTTGTCTGCTGAGTTTTTGATTTCCATTACCTAATTTTTCATTTCTAGAAGTTCCATTTGTTTCCCTCCACTCTGTTTCTTTCTTCTTTTTTAATAGACTCACGCTGTTGTCATATGTACAATTCTCTTTTATTTTTTAAAATATATTTAACTTGCTTTCTATTTGATGCCTGGCTTAAATATGTAAAACTTTTGCAGGTCTGATTTCGCCGTCCATTGTTTCTTGGGCGTTATTTTCATTTTTTAACATGAGCTAACGTTTTTTACTTGTGCTAATTTTTGAGGCTGAGTTGTAAGTGCTGTTTCCACTTATATTAGAATCAATCAGAAGCCTGAGGATACTATCAGTTGGGACCCCTTTTTAATTTTTGGCTTAAAGTTTTATGGGCCACACAGGTAGTGTGAGTTTCGGGTCCTAAAACTTTCATGAGGGTAACCTTGTGGTTAAATTTTCAGGGATGATTATCTCGACACCCCCACCCCTACCCCACCATCAAGTTTGTTTCCTTTCTGTGGAGTAAGCTTATTTCAGCTTACCTCTTATACTCAGTATGTAGCTCTTTGGCATCCCAGCTTTATGTAGGGTCTACAATTAAACTCTCTATCTTCTGTAGACCCTAGGATTTGTTTTCTAAACTTTGCGCTTAGAGTTAAGTTTGAAAGTGCTCAACAACTGGCTCTCCAGAAGAAAAACACCAAATCCTGATTTGTCAAATTCTGTGTTGTACCAAGATATGTCATTGAACATGAGGTTGGGAAGAGGTCTGTACAGTCAGCGTTCAGGGCTGGTGGTACACAGCACCATCAGCCCACTGCTCACACCGCACGGCTATGAAAACTGAAGCTCATTGCACCAGAGTTTGGCACATCCCTCAGGGTGAAAAACCAGGGAGTAATTACTTACCTCCTTGGATTTCCTCTTTGAGTTTGTTTTAGGCATCTCTGTATTGCTACCAGAGTGGCAACATGTTTTAAAAGGAAGGATTTTATTTGTTTTATTTTTATTTTAGTCTAGAATTTCTTGTTTTTAGCAACGGGGCTGGGTAGGGTACCTAATCAGCCTTATTGCCAAAACAGAAGTTCATCTTTTTGTTTTCTTCTTTTTTAAAAACACAATATATTGTTTTTATTTTGAATAATACATGTCAATTATAGAAAATTTGAGACATATACAAAGTCTAGAGAAGAATATTAAAATCATTCCTAAGCTCATAAACCAACGTGAAGTACTGATAAGATTTTGGTGCATATCTTTCCCATCTTTATATTATGTGTGTGCATTTGACTATCTCTGTGTGTTTTTATCTAGTTTCCATCATACTGTATCTATCAGTTTGTAATCTAGTTATTATTTCTTTATAATATTTAATGGGTTTTTCTCATGTCATTAAACATTTAAACATTCCTCTACAGCCCACTTTTATGGCTCCATAGTATTCTCACATGAGTGAACCATAATGTTGATCATTTATATTATTTATATTACTATTTATATTATATATATATATATATATATATATATATATATATAATTTATATTATTATAAAGTCTTCACCATTATAAATGATGCTGAAATGAACATAAAAGGTGTGCTTCTAGTTACTTCCCTGGGGCAATGACTTTTTTTTTTCCCAACTTGGAATTGAGACAATCTTCCTATAAGGTGTTAGACCATTTTTTTCTTTTCTTATTTCTGCTTTGCTCAGCTGTATCTCCTTCTGCAGCAGTTCACTTTTGCCTACTGTGTCTCCAATTCTTCATCATTAGCAATCCTTTATATATCCATGTTTGCTTTATCAGCCAAACATATTAACCATTTAAGATTTGGTACCATGAAGCCATGAAGGGACATATATATCAACACACACACACACACACACACACACACACACACACACACACAGGTTACCAAAAAAATGTATACACATTTTAAGAAAGGAAAAAACTGTCTTAAAATTATGCTGATGGTGACCACTTTGAGCATCTCTTGTAATTGCAGAAGTAAAACGGGACTTGAATTTATCTTTTGTTATCAGTATATATTGAGTATTACAATTTTAATAGTTTTTTTTTCCTTTCTTAAAATGTGTGTACATTTTTTTGGCACCCCCGGTATATATATATAGTTTTTTAAAAGGCCAAAGGAAAAGTCTGCTGAGTTGTTTTTTTTTCCAGTTCTGTGTTCTCTAAAATCAATATTGCTCCTGGATATTGATGACTGTATTAACTATTGATATAGCCCCCTTGTAAACTATCAGAAGTATCGCTTCCAAGCAAGTAAAAATATTGCTAATCCATTGTGGCCATCTTTGGCAAAGGCATATAGAGAGAGCAGCGTACAAACACTCGGTGAAGCCAGTGTTTGTAGCACAAATGAGTCATCAGCTTATGAGAAATTACAAGGAGGTCTGTCCTTTCTTGACGAACACTCTTCATCTCTCCTGATGCTCTGTGACTTGTTTTGATTTCATCTCTTTTGGGGTGAATTATCTATCAGGAAAGGACAAAGCAAAGAAAGTGAAGGAATGACTTCAGGTTGACCTCTGGAAGAGAATAAATTATTTAATATAATACAAACTTGAGGTAGGAAGAGTAGGTGATATTTCCCAAGAGACTTGTGATCAAAAAGAGAACATGAGACTGATATTTTAAATAATTCAATAACAGTAAACTGTGGACTGTCTCATATTTAAAGCTAATTCCTCTAAAAAAGTCAAAGTTGTAGAAATAAAAGTAACTTCACTTCTCCAGTAGAAGTATTGGCGATCTCATATGTTATCAGAAGCTATTCAATGTCAGGCTTTAGCTCTAGAAGCATTACAGATAATATTTTTGACTGAATTCAATTTTCTCTTTCCCAGGTGAGTGATATATCTAGAAAGACTGTTTTCTACCCACCTCCTTCTCCTCTACTCCATAGTAAGTATTAAATTACCCTTCTGTCATATTCCTGACATTCGGTCCCATGTACTCGGATACACAATAAATAACAATGACATACATGTATTTTCTATTTCACCAATTAATGTTAACCCTTGATCCAGAAGCCAAAATACTTTTGTTAATATCACTTGCCCTAGACAAGTCCTAATGTAACCGTGTAGCAGATGAAAAGAATGTAGATTGTTTTTTTAAGACAATATGGATTTGAATCCCTGGCTGTCACTAGATATCTTTGTGACCTTGGTGAAATTATTTAATATTTCTAACATTTCATTTGTAAAATGAGTGTAATGATGCCTACTTCACAGATTGCCTCTAGTATTAAATGATATAATATATGTAATTAGCACAATATTAGGATAAATGGACTAAATACCTTATTAACCGTCAACATTTATTTTCCGTAGTCACACTCAATTCAAATCATCTAGTATATATTGAGCACTTATGTATGAGATAGTGGTTTGGCAAGTTGGAATAGTATATAGCACATTTTAAAAATGTATTTATTTTTAATAAAAATTATACATATCTAAGGTGTGGAACATAATGAGTATATATATGTATATTTTATATATATGCGTAGTGAAATGATTACTACAGTCAAGCTAATTAACATGTCATCTCCTCATATAGTGACCTTTTCTTTTCTTTCTTTTTTGTAATGAGAGCACCTGAAATTTACTCTTAGCAATTTCCATTATTCAATACAGTATTATTAACTATAATCACCATACTCACATTAGTTCTCCAGACTTACTCATCTTACATAACTGCAACTTTGTACCTTTTTACCAGCATCTCCCCATGTCCCCCCCCCCCCCCCCCCGCCCCAGTCCTCCGTGGTAACCACCACTCTATTCTCTGCTTCTATGTATTTGTTTTTTTTACATCCTACATATTAATGAGATCATGCAGTTTTCTTTCTTCCTGTGTCTGGCTTATTTCATTTAGTATATGATATCTTCCAGGTTCGTTGCAAATGACAAGCTCTCTTTCCTTTTTTAAGGTTGAATAATATTTCATGTCATATCTATCACAATTTCTTTACCCATTCCTCCATCGACGGATACTTCAGTTCTTTCCATACCTTGACTATTGTGAACAATGCTGCAATGAACAGGGAAGTGCAGGTGTTGATTTCATTTCCATTCTGTATCCATCCAGAAGAGGGATTGCTGGATCATCAAGCATTTCTATTTTCAGTTTTCTAAGGAACCATCATACTGTTTCCTTAATAGCTATACCCATTTACATTCCCACCAACAGCGTGCAGGGTTCCCTTGTCTCCACGTTGTCACCAACACTTGTTATCTTTTATTTTTTGGTAATAGTACGTCACACATTAGATATAAGCCTACCTTCATGAAGTTTACAGTCTAGTTGAGGAACAAAGTTTACACATTTTAAACATGTACATAACAATATAAAGCAATATATAATCAAAATATGATATACACTTTTTAAAAGCTTTGGTTTAGAAAAGGGAGTGAGATTTGTGTGAGCTGGAGAAGTGGGAAGTTCTTTCAAAGGAGACTTAACACTTAATCACTCTCGGAGTAAAATGAGTAAGAACTGAGGCTTTGGAGTCAAGTAGGTATGGCATGAATTCTGGCTCTGTCACCTCGAACTGTGTGATCTCGGACAAGTTGTTTAAATTCCTTATGCCTCCATTTCTCTCATTTCTCAGTGTCTGCAGACTGCTGAGTGCTCAGCCATAGGGTTGTCTGGAATGTTACATGAGATCATGCATTAGAGTGGCTAGTGGAGCTCTTGGCCATGGTGGCTGATGTGTAAAGGTGGTGATGGTGGTGGTAGGAGATGCTGTCAATGAAGACCGGGAAACGAATGAACAAAGAAGCTAAATGATCAATTTTCAAGGCACCCCTATTTTGTTATTTTGTACTTGATATGATTTTAAAGTCAGGAACTTGAACTTAATAAATACCACTGGAAGATTGTAATGATCATGCTTTATTTGCTATTCTTTATTGAACTTTTTAATAAAATACTGAGGATTTTTCAGGCTAAATTATTAAATTCAAGTAAGTTTCAGGACCAAAAGGCATCCATAAATCATTTTAATTCCTTGTAGGTGTACATTTAAAAACCTTCTGTACCATAATGTTAATTTTAAAATCAATTTATTTTCTAATGTTTGGTTTCTATTAATAATTTTTACCGTAGTCCATTTCCTTTAGCTATAAGTCTACTTTATATAATTTTATCTCTTTCTTTTAATAAAACTATATTTATCCTCATACTAACAAATATACAGTTGAATACAAAACACAAAAGCAATCAACAGTGAAGTTATTAATATACCTACACAATACACAAGATTGAATTAGAGGCATTTACATCTCTGACAGATAATCCAGAGGCAAATATGTTGAATAATGAAAACCTGCTTTGGTGCACTATTAAATTATTGAAAATCCAAATGGTAAATGTTAGTATGATAAAAGACTTGAATATTTGTTATATTCCTTCCACTTTTGTATTTTTCTCTCAGTTGACAAAAATATTATTATTTTCATAACCCTGGCTATACCAAATATCATAAAGAAGTACTTTTGAAGAATAATTTCATCATCAGAATTCAGGCTGCTTACTTTGAAAAAATCAGTTGATTCCACCTTTAAAAATTCCAGTAATATCAGCCTTTTAATAAACCAGCCAGTTAATAAAACTCCCACTTTAGAAACTAAGAAAGACTTAGTTAATCACAAGTTCATAAGTGGCACTTGAGTGGATAAAAGGAAATTCATCCAGGAGACAGAAACCACTGAGTCAAGGTTAAGGCCCAGCATGGAGAAAGGAAATGAAGAGAAATAAGCCAGTCAGAAACAGGGCTGGCACTAAGGGCTTGTGTCCTAGAAGATGAAGGTGAAGGTGAAGGTGACTCCTCAGGACTGTGTGCTGAGGGGCAGGCTGCCTCATCATGAGCAGGATGCATGGAGCAGTGGTGAGCAGGGCCAGCACTGGCCCCTGCGGAGCCGGTAGTGGGCATCACTGGTGCTGCTTTGATGGGAATTCGCAGCGGAGATCTCCTCTGTCTCTATGGCAGCTCAGATATTTCTTAGGTAGCCTCATCACTAGTGCTGACTGTGAGACTCTGACTGTTCCCTGACCTAGGATGGAATATTCACTCTTCTAGGAGGAAATCTTTGATTTCAAGGGTCAGGTGTAGGAGTTAGAGGGAATCCTTTATGTCTCAGGGGTCTATGGATGAACTGCAGGGCGATTTCCTCAGCGCTTCATTTTCCTTTGGGAATTCTCTTTATCTGAGGCAGGTGCTTTCTGCTGATAGTCATGTCCTTGAATTTGGTATTGACAACTGTTTCTAAAATCCTGGCTTTCAGATACTCCTTGGTAATCCATTAGGCACACGAGGGGAAACATTACTCTTTCAAGTCATTGGGACCACTCTTATTGAATTTCTGTTTTAAGGTATCAGATGTTTAGTCAATCAACCTGAGCACACATTGAATAACTAGCACTATATTAGATGCTGTAGGCAGGAAGAAAAGATATAATAGATGATGTTCATGCCCCAGTCTAATTTTGATATAGGAAAAATAAATTTAAAAGACAAAAGAGCCCTTGAAATTAAACATAAAAATGGAAAAATGAATATAGCACATTTTGTGTATGTACCAGTCCATCACTGATCATTCATGTCATTTAACAAATATTTATTGCACCCATATGATGTGTAAGACCCTAGGCTAGTGCTTTGATGTTGTAAATGTTGAATATAGCACAGCCCGTCCTTGGACTGCTCATAATTTAGAAATAGTTATAGCAAATAGACAAGTAATTATAATACCCGCAATTGCCAAGTAACTGGTACAGAGCTGAGATTGGCCTCATTAAGAGAAGTATTATTAGGTGACAATTGTGTTGTGCCTTAAAAGGTGAGGAAGCTGCAATGGAAGGTCGTATACAGAGGGATTCCAGATGGAAGTAAAACTTATAATAGAAGACAAAAGCATAGCCTATCTGTATGAGTTATCTAATGCTGCATAAAAAATTTGCCCCAACATTACTTGCTTAAAACTACAGTAAGCATTAGTTATGTTTCATTGGGATTAGCATGGCTGGCCAGTGCTGGCTTGGGATCTCTCATGAGATTGTAGTCCCGTGCTGGCCGGGGCTGTACTCATGTGAAAGTCTGACTAGGATTGAACTATCTGCTTCCAAGGTGGCCAGCTCATGTGACTCAAGAGTTGATGCTGGCTTTGGGCAAGCATCTCAACTCCCTTTCAAGTAGTCTTTCCATGGGCCACTTTACTATGGTGAGCAATCCAAGAGACAAAGGTCAAAGCTGTGATACCTTTAATGATCTCAAAAATGACCTCTGCTGTATGTATTTTATTGGCCACATACCACTGGATTCATGTGGGCAGGGAGCTTGTAAGGGGATAAAGATCAGAAGGTGAGGACATTGGAGATCATCTTGAAGATTGTATACAACACCATCCAAAAGGAGGGTGATTTCAAAATGATGTATAGCAATTGGTTTTGGGAACATTTGTAGACCTCTATCAGGGATTTCTTGGATAAAATCGTCCTCAGAACAACCAGGGAGTTCAGATTACCAAGACAGACCTCTGAATCAGAACGCTGAATCGCCAGTCAAAAAAGCATCACCTCCAAACGTTGTCACAGTGTCACTGCACTGAGACCTTTACTGTGACAGTCAGCTACTCTTCACCTTAGAATTTCTTTGGTAACAATGGCAAAGAATTTGGATTCATTTATTTGTTGTATTATTTGTTCTTCACAACCATGATAGGCTGTGGCCAGACCACTTGCACTGAAGACCCAGGTAGACCGTATGGCTGAAGAAGAAGCAAAGGACATAGACAATAATGTCACTGTGAGGCATCAAGAAATCCCGAACCCGGGACCTAGACATTAAGACTGAGTGCAACAGGCGACGAGGCTTCTGCAGCCCCCCTCCCCCCACCTACCCCCTTTCATAAAAGGCAGAAAGCACATCTATGGGGTCTTCTGACCTGGTGGATTCCTCACTCCGAATGGCTGCTAGCACTCCCAATGTGGGGAGTGCACCCAGAAAAATAGAGGCTCCCTGGGAGCCAAGCCCGCTCATACCACTGTGCATCCTTCCTCTTGTACAGCCTTTGGCTGGTTCCACACCGAAACAAGGAGAAAGCAGCCCTCACAGAGCCTACGTCAGCATTCACACCGCACTTGAACCTGGACCCGCCTGTGGGATCTGTCTTTGCTTCACCCCCAAGCACAGGACTAACTAAATTAATCCATATTTACGTACAAACAGAACTGTAAAGGTACTGAAAACGCAGAAGACTGTGTATCATCCTTTTTTTTTCCTCTCAGTTTATTTGAAGGAAGTGTTGCCGTTGTTCTTCATAACTCCATTAAAATAGGAGAGGTGAAATACTTCTACTCATGAGCTGCTCTTGGAAAGCTGGCAGCGATGGCATTTGTCAGGTGAAAGCTGCTTCCCACTCATCTGCTTCCCTCGTGAGCTGTGCTAAGGAGCTATCTCCCTTCACAGCAGCAGCGCAACTGAGCAGAGCCAAAGCCAGAGAGAACGTGGAATGCAGCCCTTATGCTGGGGAGAGTAAATATGTACAACAGCTAACACGAAAGCTCTCTATTTTCTTTTCTTGCAAACAACATCGCTGAAATTTTTCAAATAAAAGGCTGAAATTTGGTTTTCACAGGATTATCACTTATGAAAAGAAAGAAGTCCAAAAGCAGTGCTAGGAGTGTACACATTCCAAGAAGAGTGGGTGCTGACACCTGGGGACAAGGTCAGAAACGGTTCCCCCTGAAACTGAAATGAATAGAAGCAGCGTCTATTCATATACGCCCTCACCCCACACCCACGCACCCTTGCTCAACTTTTCCCTGCAACCCACTCTGCACTGGAAATAGATCAATAGACTGTCAGACTTATGCAAGGCGTACAGGCTCTCAACCCTCTCTCAGACTGATGTTCAGAGTGGGAGTTTACCCAAGGGGTTAAGAGTTGAGGTTTCACAGGAGCTCTCTATATACCTGAAGAAAGTCTGGTGCGTTGAGATGTTAACAAAGCAAAGCAGATTCTGGGCTGTAGCAGTTTCGGGGCTCCATCTCCTGCGTCACCTGTTAGGTGCACGCCCCTGCTCCTTCTCCCACAAATCCATCTCTGTCCCATAGTCAGTACCATTTTGTCCTATTTAAATAACTCTGGTTCAGAGACCACGTCAGTGATGCTATGGGTCCTTTTCTGACTTTGGTGACCCAGCTTTACAGGGACTATGTTCCTGCCACTGACACAGCATCTCAGCCCCAGGCGGGAGTTTCCTGTCTGGCCAGAGCTAAGGTGGTCCTTCCAGGACTCGCCTGACCTCTGACCTTGGATATTACTTATTCCTGTTTCTCAGCCCTGTCACTTACCCACATTGCCCAGAAAGGGTCTTAAAGTTTTCTTTTCCACCTTTATTGAGAAATAATGGACGAACATCACTGTATAAGTTTAAGGTGTACAGCATGATGGTTTGATTTATATATGTTATGAAACGATTACCACAATAGGCATAGTTAACATCCTTTTTTTTATTATGGCAAAATATACATAACATAAAATTTACCATTTGAACCGCTTTCAAGTGTACGATTCAGTGGCATTAAATGCATCATTGTGCAACAATCAACACCATCTATCTCCAGAACATTTTCGTCTTCCCAAACTAAAATTCTGCATTTTTTAACCACTTCCTTCCCTCCTCTCCCCAACCCCTGAAAACCACCATTTTACTTTCTGTCTCTATGAATTTGAGTATTTTAGGTACCTCATATAGGTGGAATTATGCAGTATTTGTCCTTTAGTGTTATTTCACTTAGCATAATGTCTTCAAGGCTCACCCATGTATCCGTATTTCCTTTCTTTTTAAGGCTGAATGATACTTTATTCTATATATTATATATCCCATTTTGCATATCCACTCATCCATTTACACTGAGTTGCTTCCACCTTTTGGCTATTATAAATAATGCTCTTATGAATATGGGTGTGCAGATATCTGTTTGAGCTCCTGCTTTCAATTATTTTGAATATATACCTACAAGTGGAATTGCTGGATCCTATGGTAATTCTTAGTTGTTGTTGTTGTTTTAAGAACTGCCATACTGTTTGGTACAGCAGCTGTACCATTTTGCATTCCCCCCAGCAATGCACAAGGGTTTCAATTTCTTCACATCCTTGCCAACACTTGTTATTTTCTAGTGTTTTGATAATAGCTATACTAGTGGGTATGAAATGGTGCCCAGGGAGTTTAAAAAATTACCAGTGCTTATGGCTCAATTCCAGAGACTCTGATTTAAATGTTTGGAAGGGAGGCCTTGTCAACAATATTTTTAAAAAAGCTTCCTCAGGTAACATTAATGTGCAGCCAAAGTTGATAACCTCAAATATATTCTTGGCTTATGTTACCTGACTCCTGCCCTGTATTCCTAGGCCCTTCCTGGTCTCACACGAAGAGACGAAAGGGTAGAGAGACTTACCAAGTATACACAACAGGAACTAACAAGGACTGTCTGACTCCAAACCCTGTGTTCTGTCCTCTGTACACTAGTGTATCCTAAAGGGGGATTTTCACAGGGTTCCCAGTGCAGTCTGCGAGTACAAAGCACACTAACCCCTTAGATCTGGTTTGTGGGCTGTATCACTTTCCTAGGATTGCCATAACAAATTACCATAAACTGGATGGTTTTAAATAATAAAAATGTAACCTCTCACTTTTCTAAAGACCAGAAGTCTGAAATGATGGCATTTTCAGTGTTGGTTCCATGTGTAGGCTTTGAGAGTCCATCCCATGCCTCTCTCTAGCTTCTGGTGACAGCTGTCAATCTTTGGCATTTCCCTGGCTTGTAGATGTATCATTCCAGTATCTGCCTCCATCTTCACCTGGCCTTTTCCTCTATGTCTCTGGGTCTTCTCTCATTCTGTCTCTTGTAAGAACATTGGTCATCTGATTTAGGGCCTCTCTTAATCCAGGATGAGCTCCTCTTGAGATCCTTAACTTTATTGCATCTGCAAAGACCTTTTTTTCAAATAATGTCACATTCACAGGTACCTAGGTTTAGGATTAGACATATTTGGGGGATGTACATACAATCCACTACAGGGAATTTTATATTGGCCTTCCAAATTGTAATCAGTTCCATTGTGAGTCAAGAGTTCAGCATATATCAAAGCTTAATCTGTTAGAGTCAAGGCTGGAACTGGATTGCATTGGAATCAGAATACCAAAGTTGCCACATAAATCTCTGCTTCAGACCAAAGAGGCCGCCTGATTTTTCAGTCCATCTAGAATGGGCTCTGGAGTCAAGTCTGGCCCCTATAATAGTTTTGAGACTGCCTTGGAGCCAACGAGGTCGTACCAAGACCCTAACTCAAGATGCCGCAGAAATGCCCGGACTAGAGCATACATCCTGCTTTCCCTCCCACCTGCAGAGGGTCTGCTGGAGTGTGGGGTGTTGAGGCTGCTCTAGGATGGGAGAAAAGCTCCAGTCATTGAAAGGAACGCTACTGACAGCATGTGACAATTCTCTGGTAGATCTCCAGGTTGGACATGTTTCCATGGTCTTCTCTCCCTGTCTCCTTGCTCTAACTTAGCCCATCTAGCCTTCATTGTCCACACTGTCCCCTGATGATTTCGAGGCTTCTTGGGAAGGAAAAAAACAGCAACAACAAAATAAACCTCCTTCTCATGGCAAGGGCCAGAGCTGCCTTCCCTGTGGTGGGATGGGAAGTCTCCCTACTGGGCTGTCTCACTCTTCAGTTAATTTTACTGTCCTGTTCAGATCAGAAAGTTCCGTCTCTAATGGTCAGTCACTTTGGGCCCTGTGTAATCTGCAGGCAGTTTGGGGGAGAAGGAAATTGCATTTTGTCTCATAAATACTTTCATTGTGTGCCAGAACCAGAGCAGCCTCACTTTTCCAAATGTGTAGGCATCTGCGGTATTGGGTGTAAAATCCTAAACTAAATTATTTTCACTTTTGGAGCATTTGATAAGGTATCTAAAGTGAGAGCATTTTATTTTTCTCAGCTTTTCAGAGAATTGCACACATGGTTCTCACTGTCATTTTCTTTTAATTTTTGGAATGATTCTATTACAAAGTATGACTTCTTTATGAGTGAATACATCTGAGAATCCAAAAACAGTCTCCCAGTGGATTCAGCCATTTGTAAAACCGTCAGAAAGTCTACAGGCAGAGGTTTCCAGAAGTGAAAGAGGCAATTCATCAACTCTTCATGCATATTCTCCTGACTGCTGAGGAAATTAAATTTGTTTTCACCTACTGAAACCTCAGCACATTTTTATTACATAAATCTAATATGTGTTTAATGCTAACCTGCAATCAATTTACCCATATGGTGAAAACCTAGTCCTACATTTATTTTCTTATTGGAAGTTTTGCCTTAGCATATCCATTGTTGTATATCCTTGTTTTTGTAAATTTACCGTTTTTTGTATGGAGCTGCCAAGCTGGTCATTTTCTTTCTTTCTTTCTTTCTTTCTTTCTTTCTTTCTTTCTTTCTTTCTTTCTTTCTTTCTTTCTTTCTTTCTTTCTTTCTTTCTTTTTTATTATTAAAATGTATTGGGGTGACAGTGGTTAACAAAACTACATAGATTTCAAGTGTACAATTCTGTAATACATCACATATATATTGCATTATGTGTTCACCACCCAGAGTCAGTTCTCCTTCTATCACCATATATTTGATCCCATTTACCCTCATCTACCACCCCCCGCCCCCTTACCCTCTAGTAACCACTAAACTGTTGTCTGTGTCTATGAGTTTTTGTTCCTTTATTTGTCTTGTTTCTTTGTTGCCTTCAGTTTTATATCCCATATATGAGTGAAGTCATAGGGTTCTCGACTTTTTCTTTTTTAATCAAAGTTGATTGGGGTGACAATTGTTATTAAAGTTATATAGATTTCAGGTGTACAATTCTGTATTACATCATCTATATATCACATTGTGTATTCATCACCCAGAGTCAGTTCTTTTCCATAACCATATATTGGATCCCCTCATCTACCATCCCCATCCCCCACCTTATCCTCTGGTAAACACTAAACTATGTGTCTATGAGTTTTTATTTATTCATTTGTTTGTTTTGTTCTTTTGTTGTTTTCAGTTTTATATACCACACATCAGTGAAATCATTTCACTTAGCATAATAATCTGAAGATCCATCCACGTTGTCGCAAATGGCAGTATTTCATCTTTTCTTATGGCAATGTTCCATTGTGTATATATACCACATCTTCTTTATTCAGTCATCTATCGAAGGACACTTTGGTTGTTTCCATGTGTTGGCCACCATAAATAATGCTGCAATGAACATCAGAGTACATATATCTTTATAGATAAATGTTTTCAGATTTTTTGGGTAGATACGCAGGAAAGGGATTCCTGGGTCGTATGGTAATTCTATTCTTAATTTTTTGAGGATCCTCCCTACTGTTTTCCATAGTGGCTGCACCAATTTACATTCCCACCAACAGTTTATGAGGGTTGCTTTTTCTCCACAGCCTCTCCATCACTTGTTACTATTTGTCTTGTTGCTGACAGCCATTCTAACAGGTATGAAGTGATACCTCATTGTGGATTTGACTTGCATTTCCCTGATAGCTAGTGAAGTTAAACATTTTTTCATATATCTGTTGGCCGTTTGTATATCTTGTTGGGAGGAGTTTCTATTCATGTCCTCTGCCCATTTTTTAATTGGATTGTTTGTCTTTTTGTTGTTGAGTTGTATGAATTCCTTATATATTTTGGATATTAGTCCCTATCAGAGATGTTGTTTGCAAACATCTTCTCCCATTTGGTTGGTTGCCTCTTTAAGCTGGTCATTTTCTATGTTAATTTTTCCTGTTAGGATACTTAGTTAATTCTATGAAAACACTACAAGTTCAGGGACAGGGTTGCATTCTTCTTTGCTTCCAAGGGCTTAGAGGAATACCTGGTTCATGGTAAGTATCCCATAACTGTTGATTAAAAAACATGTATTTAAAAAAGAAAAAAGAAGTGGGTTTTGCCTTATATAAAACTCAAAAGCTCAATCTACCCCACCATTTTGTTTTACCTATTTTAATAGTTCTATATATGTTCTATTATAAGCCTTCTCAAATCATAGTAATCTTTGTTATACAAACACAAAACAACATGGATAGAAAATGTGTAGTGTACAAAATAGCCATTGGATACATGTAAACTGTTCTAGCTCATTAATAACTAAATAATGTAAATTAGAACTACAAGATAAGTTTGGCATACATATAGAAGTATGGTAACATTTGGAGCTGATGAAAGCAATGCCATATATTGTTGAAGGAAATTGAAATAGGTACATAAATTTAGGAATGAAAATATGCATTTTACTTAAAAGAGCCATCTCAATATTAGGAATCTAGCCTACAAATATAATTGTACAAATCTCGAAATACACGTGTACAAAGGACTTTGTGATAACAAATAATTTGAAACTAGATCAGTGCCATCTTTTGAGTCACGAAAAATAAAGAAACTATGGTTCATACAATGGAATATGAAGTGTGAACAAAAAGTACGGTGAACATTTAAATAAAATATACATTACAGTAAAAGACACGTTGCCATTAATCCCCCTCAAAATACTCCCTCTCGCTTCAACACACTTAGCCCATCATTCTTGTCACTCTCTGAAACAGCTGGAAGTCCTCTTTCATGAGTGTCTTTAGTTGCACTGTCGTGGCTGCTTCAATGTCCTGAATCGGTGCAAAATGTTTTCCTTTCATGGTCATTTTGACTTTGAGGAAGAGCCAGAAGTTGCACAGTGCCAGATCTGGTGAATAAGGTGCATAAGGATACACTATAAAGTTTTTATTTGACAGAAATTGCTGTACCAGAAGTGATGTGTGACACAGAGCATTATCATAATGGAGAATGAAATAAAGACACTCATGAAAGAGGACTTCCAGAACTGCTTCAGAAAGTGGTAAGAACAATGGAATAAGTGTTCGAAGCGAGGGGTGGGGTATTTTGAGGGGAATTAATGGCAATGTGTCTTTTACTGTAATATTTTTTTTTTTTTAATTTACAGATTCACTGCATTTTTTGATTACGCCTCATACAATGCAACCTTTCAAAAAAGCAAGGTAGATCTATGTAGCCTAGAAAGAACAGTCAGGGGAAATTGCTATGTGAAAAAAATGAATTATGAACTAATATGTACATAGAACAATCTTGTTTTTATTAGAAAAAAGTGGGTGTTCAGTGTGTGTGTGTGTGTGTGTGTGTGTGTGTATATGTGTATAGGTAAAAGTAGTATAAGACTGAGATAGTACAATTTCAATTTTTGTTTTGTTAGATATACTGTATTTCTCACCTTTCAATTTCAGTGTTAGAGAAATAGAAATAATTCAGAACACATAACTAATTTTATACAGTGATTATTAGATCATTTAAAAATAATTTTAATATAAGTTTTTAGTCACTTAGTCTTGAAGTCATCTTTAGAAATATTGAGAAGGTCCGGGATTCTGGAAATTATACATTCATTAAGAAATGGAGGAAAAAAATGAGTATTTTAGGGAGACCTGTACCAATCACACACACACAACAAAAAGATGGAGAAAATTAGGGCGGAGATGGAAGGGCTAGTAAATTACAGTTCAAAGATGTATTCACCTGTTCATTTATTTAGTCAGCGTTTTTTTTTAATTCAACATCTATTGTTCTTATAATGATTCTAGGTTCTGGAACTCAGTGATGAGCAAAACGGGCATAGTCCTGCTTTGAGTATTGGAGTGCTGTGGAGTAAACAGTCCCTGCTCATTAACCAATTCCTTCCAAACACCTCCTGCTCTGGACCCTGGGCATGTTGGGAGAATGGGTCAGGCAAGGCCCCTGCTCCTGTGAAGCTGGTGGGAGCATTTGATGAGCAAGTAAATGTGCTCTATTTCAGGTAGTAATAACAGTTATGAAGAAAGTAAAGCGGGGACAATGACAGCAGCGACTGGAGTGAATCAGATTTATGTAGCTACTTTAGGTCAGGTAATGAGGGAAGGATTTTCAAGGAAGGAACATTTGCCTTGATATTTGAACATTGAAAAGGAGCTAGTCCTGAGAGGATTGGAGAGAAGAGCATTCTAGACAGAAAGAAAACATAAAAGCCCTGAAATTGTTGTGGTCAGATACTGTAGGCTGAGTTGTACCTCCCCCAGTCCATGTTTGAAGTCCTAATCCTCAATGTGACTGTACGTGGAGGAGGTAATTAAGGTTACATGAGGTTATAAGACTGAGGTCTTGATATGTTAGGATTAGCGTCCTTATAAATGCTTTCCCCCTCGCTGCCCCCATCCCTGCTCTGTGAGGACAAAGTGAGAAGGTGGTCTTTTGTAAGCCAGGAAGAGAAACCTGGCTCATCAGAAACCATATTGGCTGGCACCTTGATCTTGGACTTCTCAGCCTTTAGAACTATGAATAAATAAAATTATGTCATGTAAGCCACCAAGTTGATGGCATTTTGTTAGGGCAGCCCAACCTTACTAAGACATTAGGTTTAGGATATATTTAAATTAGAGCTCACAAGACTTCCTGACAGATTGAATGTGAACATTAGGGAAAAACGATCAAAGATAACTTTGAAGATTTTTGCCTGAGTGACTGGGGAATGGTGATGCATTAATTAAGATGGGAAGATGGAGTCGCATAGGGAACGATGCAACGAGAAGGAAGAAACATCAGGAGTTTCACTGCGTACTTATTCATTTCAAGATCTCTGCCTGTTAGAAGTTGTGATGGAGTTGGACATGTAAGTTGGGACTCCGGGAGGGGGATGCCAAGTTGGATGTCATCAGCATTTAGATGAGGTTCAAAGCTGTGGAACTGAGTGAGATCGCCTCGCAAAGTGTGTTGATAGGGAACCTGGAGGTATTCCAACAGTTTGAGGGGAGTCAAAGATGGAGAAACCAGTGAAATTAGAAAAAGCTTGTAAGACAGGAAGAGTAGCAGAAACTGAAATGGTCAAATGCTGCTAAACGGCTGAGATGAGAACAGATATTGAAGGTTGGACTCGGCAGCTGGAAGTCACAGGGCTTTGTGTGACAGGAGTTTCATTGAAGTAGTGAGAAGCAAAAAGCCTGATTGGAAAGAGTGAGAATGGGGGGTGAAGAAGTGGAGACGAGTCTTATGTGGAATTTTACTCCAATGGGAAGCAGAAGAATGAGTCTGTACATAAAAAGAGATGCAGGTTTGAGAGACAATTTTAAAAACTATTTGATGATAAAAATTTTTAAATGTATAAAAAAGTAGACCCAATAGTACAATAAACCTCAGTACCCATCAATAGCTTTAAGAATTAGCAATTTTGTTCATCTGTACTGCTATGCACTTACTTACTCCTATATTATTTTGAAATAAACCCTAGATATTATTTCACTTATAATATTTGAGAGTGTACCTCTAAAAGATAAGGACTCTGCAAAGAAATATCACAATGCTGTTATGACACCTAAAAACAACTAATGACAGTCCCTTAATATCAAATATCCAAAGTGTTCAAAGTTCTAAGTATCTCATAAATTTCATAATTTTGCATGATTTGTTTGAATTTTGAAACAGTATCTACACATAACAATTTCTTTTGGTTTGACATTGTTATGTCTTTTAAATCTCTTTTAAACTAAAAATCCTCTCTCTGTCTTTTGTCCCTCTTGTAATTTATTTTAGAAGAAACCAAGCTGTTTGTCCTGTACAGTATCCAATAGTTTGGGTATTCCTGGTTGAACTTCTGTAGTTTTGTTTAACATATCCCCCTCTTCTGTTGTATTTCCCCCAAATTGATAGTTAAATCCCAAGGCTTGATCAGATTCAGGTTTAAATTTTTTGGCAAGATAATTTCATAATGGTGCTATGTTAATCCACGAAGAAGAACATAGGTCTGGTTGTCTCTCTTTGTGATGTTAGTGGCCACTGATGCTCAATTCCTAGATACTTGAATTCCTTAGGGAGTGCAAAGTGGTGACATTTGAGTTTATCCTTGCTTCTTTATTTGTTAGCTGGAATACTTCCCTCCCCACTTATCTGGTTACTTACTGTTACCGTTTGTTTAGGAAAGATAGACTAAATCTTTGAGTCTTTCTCTTTTTCCAAATAATAAGCAAGTTTTTAGTATGTTCCAATAATCAATAAATTTTAAAATAATATTATGAACGCGCGGATTTAAATTATATTTAATGTGTTTCAGTATATTCTAGTTATCATCCTTATTGATGCTCAAATTGTCCCCATCTGTGCTCAGCACGAGCTTCTTCAGTTTGGTCCCAGAATACTTTTAACACGCCCTGCTAGTTTTCTATAGCTTCCTTGCTATCTGGTATAATGTGGTATTGTAGGCTCATGCTGTACAATTTCTATCTTACATTGGAATCAGCTATTTCTCCAAAGAGAATAATTTTTATTTTAAATGTGAGATATTGAAGCATATTTGTGCATTGATGGAGATAATCCAGATGAGAGGAGATTGCTGCAGAAGCACAATCCTTGAGTAGGTAAGAGGAGATGAGAAGGGGGACAGATTGGCCTTAGATTGGAGCAGAGACTGTTAATTTATTGTAATCATACATTGGGCAAAGCGAAATGCTGTAGAAATACAGGAGCCTTATGGCCGACTAGGAAATAAACCTTTGCCTGAGTTAAGTTGTCACATTTCCACTTATAGATTCTATACTTACTGGTATAAAATTCAGCTAGTTATTTCTTCAATCAGTGGGTATGTTGAATACTTTTGTTTTCCTATAAGTAACTTTCATAATTTAAAAAAAATCACAAAATATATGACTATCTCAATATACTAAACTTTTGAGATTCTCCATGTATTGTTAAGAATTATTTCAAACTTGGAAAAAAAATAGTTAACTCTCAACATTTTAAAATTATTTATTTTTGATTATTATTTTTTGATTTTCAAGTTGGGTATTCATTTACTTCTGATATGTTTGAAAAAATGAAAAATATTGATCTTATGGTTTATTTGCTTTTGCTGGCCTGAATCATGGCAATAGTAGGGTCTCACTTTTAAGTCACAAAGTTCCCAACTAATGAATGTCCCTGACACACAAATGGCTATCCCATCTTGTCTGACTTAACTAAAGTGTAATCACCCCTACTCTTCCTTCATATTCGTAGCTACTGATAGATCTATTCCATTCTTTATTTGCAGGGGCTGGAAATTATCTGTTCTCCGCATTTCCTTCTCATGTTCACTTCACTACATTATTAATGCTATCAAGGAATGTCCAGATATTGTAAAAAAAAAAAAATTTAATTCGCTTTTGTAATCTTTAGGCCTGTTATAGGTGTGCTACATGAAGCTGGCACTCTCTCCTCACCAGAGTCCCTGCTCCCTATAGTCAGAGGGATGGGAGAGCAATTTGAAGACATAGGGTGGGTTTGCTTAAGTCATCTTGAAGACTGAAATACATCTTTTAATTCCATTCATGCAACAGACTGCAAAAAGGGAATCTTAGAGCAAGAGCCTGAGGATGGAAGAAAGAAAAAGAGAAATGTAAGGAGTAGGAGAGTCCTGATCTCCTCCTTGCATTTTTGAAATATTGCTTAGAACTACCCAGCAGGGACTGAAAGAGGAAACTGTTCTCCATTCTCTTCTTTCTTCCTATGACATCCAAGACTCTCTGGTCCCAGCATCCTGAAATTGAACTACTTATTAATGGTGCTAATGTGCTACAGGTCACCAGCGTTAGAGTTTTAAAACGTATCATTTGGGGGGAACTTGACAAAAATGATTTGGATGGAAAAATTTTATTCCATTTTTTTCAGTAATTACTTTTCAAAGTATCTTTGGAACCAAACGTAATTATATATTGCAAATACATACACGAGCTGTTTATGCAAAGTTGAATTTTCAAAGTACAAAATAGAATCTAATCACTCAGTTTGCAGAAGTATTCACCCCAGGATTCCTTTAAAACAGGAACTTCTTTAGTATTTGTTTCCATATCATTAACTACTTGATAGAGACTCTATGGGTGGATTAAGTAGCCTAATATACAAAAACTGGAAATTGTTAGATAAAAATGGATGAGAAAGGAATGTTAAATACGTTATAGGGGGTATAGGAAAATAGAATTGATTTATTGATCTGTACGTTTTAGGAACGAATTTCTTTGTGAAAGTGAGAAAGAGCCCTAATTGCTGCTCACCGGGCACACAGCATAATCTTTTTGTAGTTACAGGGAGTAATCAAGTATTTTCTTCTTATAACATGAAATACCAATATTTCCTTATTCCATTCTATAGATTTATCTGCATACTATTTTATACACTTAATAGAAATGATTACATATCTGCATTATGCTTGTGAAAGGAAGTGCAGTGTCACTGTCACATATATCCTAGAGAGTTATTAAAATTTAATGAACATCAGCTAGTGATAAATCCTAGAGTGATAATGTGAAACAGGATGGTAAAATAAGGCAATTGTCTAGATAATTTGGGAAAATCCATGGTTGTTTGGTTTGATACATCTAGATATTATTTAAATGTCCCTGTAGAGTTTAATTAATATTTATACCACTGAGTGGTTTGAGCGGGGCGGGATTTTAGCCACCCTATCCACAGAGAGCCTTTGCTTCTAAGCTGGCAACTGAATCCTAAGTATTTAAGAAAACATCTCTCATTTTACATGACCAGCTAAAGGTTGAAAGCTGATAAATACTTCATAATGCTTATTCAGTTCAACTAACAGTACCGAGCTCTTAACTATGCTAGATGCTAACTATGTTAGATGACTAAATCTCTCCTCTCATGGTGTTTAGTGTTCTAGTAAAGAACACTAAAATAACACATTGTATCTTATGAGATGGTATGCTCTAGAAACAATATCTAAGCAAAATTCCATGGGGATACAGCAAGTGGGGTGATTTATTCTGAGATGTCTTTGTGGAAAATGTAGCTTTTAAGGCTGGTCTTAAAGGATGAGGAAGTTTTTAACAGGCAAAGGGATTGAAAGTAATTTTCTGAAGGAAGAGAGCAGAGGCAGGAAAACACAAGACATCTTTAGAGAATTAGTCCCCTACGTGGGACCAAAACTTAGGCTATGGAAACTTGCTGTAGTATTTGGAAATATGGTCTGAGACCAGAATCACAGGGTTTGGCAAACTTAAGCCCAGAAGACTGAACTTTCCTAATTGGCAGGAGGTAGCTGGGGAAAGTTTTGGGGTATAGGCTGTTCTGTTTAATGAAGGTAGCTTTCGTATCAGCACCAGTTTGTAAGATTGGAAGCAGCAGAAATTGAAGCGTTGAAGATCAAATAGAAGACTCTTGTATTTAACTTGTAATGAGGAGCAAATAAGGCTCTGAGTTAGTGTAGGAGCAATGGCAATGGAGAGAGGGGGTGGTTTCCAGATTTTACTGGGGTAGGACTGTGATACCCTAGTGACAGACTGGATAGTAAGGGAGGAGAGGTGATGCAGAAGCCACTTGTATTTACGCAGAGGAAGAGAATGAGTTAGAGAAAATACTAAGACGGAGCAAGTTTGGAGAAGGGCTACCCAGTATGTCAGAAACCAAACGCAGAGATTTTCAGGTGAAGAGAAACAGGTGATTCTGAGAAGCATTATAAGATGAAGGCAGAGAGGAAATGTGTAGATTTAACAATTAGACAATTGCTGATTGTTTTTATTAATGTGGTAAGATCCGAAGACAGATTGCAGTGAGTTGAGGAGTACATGAGAGGTGGTACCTTTTATTTGAATCAAACAAAAGTAGAGATTTATTTTGGAGAAGTGGTGATGAAGTGTCAATGAGAGAGGGTTATGACTCTTTGAGGAGAATAAGGTTGAAAAGAAAGTTGGCATAAGGAAAGCTGATTCTAAGGAGACAATGAAGATGCCAGGTGGTATCTGGTACATGGGTGACCCCCAGTGAGCTTTGTCGCCAGTATTCATGTCCTTCTCTGGTCCCCTCCCCTTGAATTTGGCATGGCTCTGGGTAATAGAATGTGATGTTCTTGGACAGGAGTCCAAACCTAGACTTTAAGAAGACCTGGCAGTTTCTAATTTTGTACTCTGGAGAATCCAGCCGTCATGTAAGTGGTCTAAACCTGACACCATCCTGCTGTAGGGGAAACCCAAGCTATTTACATGGAAATGCCAGAGAGAGAGAGAGAGAGAGAGAGAGAGAGAGAGAGAGAGAGAGAGAGAGAGAGATCCAGCCATCTCGCAGCTGTCCTAGGCTTCCAACTGAGGCACCAGCCGCTTGGGCTTTCCAGCCCCAGAAGATGACACTTGCATCACCGAGGAGCCCAACTCTGCCCAAATTGCACACCTGTGAGCAAATAATATTGATTATTGTTTTAAACCACCAGTTTTTGAGTGCTTGTTATGAAGCAATAGGTGACAAACAAATGACTTAATATATGAATACATGATATTCGAGATTCGACGGATAAAATAAGGCCCCAAAAAGATGAGGGACAGTAGGATCAAGTAGAAAGATTGGTCTTGGAAGTGAGTAAGGACACTACTTTATTTGAGGCAGAAAAAGAATTGAGGACAAGATGGGTACAAATTAAATTAAAGTTAGATATGGATGGGAAGGAAATTGGACCAGTTTGAGATAGTGAGGTGCTATGTTGAGAATGAGGGCTGCGCAAAGGAGCTGAGACCGAAAGAGGGGGAGAAAACATACGGATTGTGAATGAAACAGGGATTCATCCGGGAGGAGTGAATCAATGGAAGAGCGGCCAGAAGAGCCTGGGTGAGTGTGGTGGGCATGAGTGTCTGATGAGACCAACAGCTCTGCAACATTTTGCACCTACCTACAGAGATTGGCTTCCTTCGGTGATCAAAACTGACTGTCCAGATGGGTTAACAGTCGTTCCTATTTGATTCAGGAGATTTGCACTCCAATTATATAAACAAGTGGAAAAAACTATAACCCGACTGAAATTTTGGAGTGTTTCAAAGTCTCCCAGAGACCCTTCCCATTTCGATATAAGACTCCATGGGTTGGACCCAGCCTCTGCGGCACCGCCTGAGCTCCTTGGCTGGCCAGGGGATCGGCTTCTGAGCCTCTGTCGCCGTGGCCGCTCCTCGGGGCCAGGAGCAGGGAAGCTGGGAAGCCAACTGGGAGAACCCCCGAGCCGAGCACAGCCTCTTCCCGCAGCCGATCACCATGACCCACTTCATCAAGGGCCCTTCCTACGGGCTTTCGGCCGAGGTCAAGAATAAGATCGCTTCCAAGTATGATCCTCAAGCAGAAGATCTTTGCAATTGGATAGAAGAAGCGACAGGCACGACCATTGACACCAACTTTCAGCTGGGCTTAAAAGATGACATAATCATCTGCGAACTCATAAACAAGCTACCTCCAGGCTCAGTGAAGAAGGTCAATGAATCCTCGTTAAACTGGCCTCAGTTGGAGAACATTGGCAACTTTATTAAAGCTATTCAGGCGTATGGTATGAAACCACATGACATAGTTGAAGCAAAGGATCTTTTTGAGAATGGAAGCATGGCGCAGGTTCAGACTACACTGGTGGCTCTAGCAGGTCTGGCTGAAACAAAAGGCTTCCATACAACCACTGACATTGGAGTTCAGTATGCAGAAAAACAAACAAGACGTTTTGATGAAGGAAAATTAAAAGCTGGCCAAAGTGTAATTGGTTTGCAGATGGGAACCAACAAATGCACCAGCCAGGCAGGTATGACAGTCTATGGGACCAGGAGGCATCTTTATGATTCCAAAATGCAAAACGACAAACCTTTTCATCAGACCACGAATAGTCTGCAGATGGGCACCAACAAAGGAGCCAGGCAGGCGAGGATTTAACGCCTGGTACCAGAAGAGACATCTATGATCACAAGCTAACCTTACAACCAGTGGACAAGTCGGCAATTTCTCTACAGATGGGTACCAACAAAGTCGCTTCCCAGAAAGGAATGAGTATATGGGCTCGGGCGGCAAGTACATGATCCCACATACTGTGCTGTTCCAACAGAACCTGTCATTCACAACGGAAGCCGAGGAACAAGAACAAATGGGTCAGAAATCAGTGATAGCGATTCTCAGGCAGAATACCCAGATGAGAATCGTGGCGAGCACCGAGATGACTACCCCAGAGATTACCACTATGGTGACCAAGGCATTGATTATTAGATGCGCAGAGATGAGCTCAGTATTTAGCCCATTGTTTTTACTCAGTGAGAACCAAGCTAGCCTGGAGTAATTTTTCTCTTGTCTTCCTAAAACACTATTATGCTTATTGTACCTAAAAGAAACATTGCCTTACATACATTCCTTTTTCCTTTTTCTGCCTCTTCCCTAAATAGTTGCCTTTTAGTGCTGTAATGGTTAATTCCTACAGCGTAACCAATAACTGGCATATGAAATAAAAAGGAATACTGTGAAAGGGGAGTACTCTTGTACAGCCAATTCTTTTATTACAGATCTATGCATTTTTACAGTCTTCTACTTAAACTGGTGTTTTCAAATAATAGGAAGTTTTTTTCTGTTTTGTTTTGTTTTGTTTTTTACAGTTTGGTGCCTGGTTTCTATGTGGAAGACTAAACTCATGCTTATAGCTAAAGTGGTGTTTGCCAACCAAATTTAAGATGCAGCATTTTAGAAATTTACATATCAATGTTTCTACAGTATTGTTTGCTAATTTTTAAATAAAATCATGATCCGTGTGCATTTGTGATTATATGTGTACTCATTCTGTCACCTGAGCTGACAGTATCTTTTCTAAAGGAGTGTGTACAAAATCAACCTTCAGACACATAGGTCTGGGTGGTGCATGTGTTCTTCCTGTTTGTGTCAACAGCAATGTTGCTGTTTTCTTCAACTGTATTTATTGCTGCATTTCTTGGCATAAACTTACCTCATTGTATTTTTTTTCTAAATAAATATGTTTTTTCCAACATTTAAAAAAAAAGGAATCCATGGACCTGCTGCTTGCCATTTCCAATACAAGAAAGGATTTCCATTAGCAATTGCTTAATCATATACCTGAGATTACAGATAATGCTATTTATACAAAAGAAATTGAGTGCACATTTATTTTAGCTTCCTGTCCTATTTTTATATTTTTACCCATTTGGATTTCTCTCCCATATGTTGTCCTCGGCACTCTGTCTTAAACTGGTGTATAAGTTACAGTTCAAAAAAGCTTCTGTTCCAAATAGGACTTTATTTCAATAGGGGCTATACTTTCTTTCATTCTGTTACTTAACTGACAGATACTGGGAAGCTTAATTAGTCAATTTTTAAAAGCTCTTTATGATGGCAAAAAGAAAAAAGTTAGTTTTTATACCCTCGAGTAGAACAGAATGGCTCTTCTTTATAGCTCCTTATGTGAAACTTGAACTAGTAGAGGGGTTTGGAATGTGACTAGCTGTGGAAAGCCAAAGCTGAGCAACCCAATGAATGCGACTAAAGGGAGTTTTTGACATGACCGTCTCACTGCTGAATAAAGTCCAGTTGCTTCCGCCTGGTCTTAACCTCCAAGGGCTTCCTGCTCCCAGACCTCTCATTTCTCTGAGGCTCACATACATGGCTGGTTAATGGTTGGCTTTGAACTCCTGACCCCGCTTAATTTTGTGTCAAGATGTAACTGTGTTGCTTCTCTAAGTTCTGGCTGCTCCCTCTGACTCTGTGACACACTGCAATCAATGGGCCTGGAGCTTCACATTTTCACATACCTCCCACCAACTAGGATATGGCCCACAATAAGGAAAGAACTTGCCAAGGTGCAGTATCCATTGACCTCTGCATGCAATGCCTAATGTTGTGGCTGAACAGAGATGGTGCCCACTGACACTTAGGTAATTCTAGAAACTACCAATTTGCTTTGTTCACAGGAAAGTCCCAACAGGTCCTTTAAAACATGATAAGATGGTATGGTTTTTCATGTCAGGGTTGATAGATAATGTCCCAGTTGCATTCAATGAGAAGAATAGTTAGAATTCATTACTGGTTCCTTCAATCATTAGCTGGGAACTGATTTAGGATCACTTTATGTTTACACCTATGCGCTGGAACTGAACACCCCTTAGGACAAGCACAGATTCACTCTCAAGTTAAATGAGTATCAGGCTGAAGGAGCTTAAGGTTATACATCATGGTATGTCCATGGACAAGTAAACTAAGCATTTCAACTGAAATAAAGCCACGCTTTTGCTATCCCTGTCAAACTACAAGCTAAATAGATTGGGAAGGAAAAAGAGAATCAAACAAATCTATGGCTTGGAAACTGGGTTGGCATCAACATAGCTGGGGAAATTCAAGCCAGACTTGGGATGTGCTAAAAACCAAATTTCCTAAAGGCCTAAGAGACTTTGGCATGGAGTATTGAGCAGTTCAATTCTAGAGCTATTTAATTTGTGCCAGCTACTTACCATCACCAACATCAAACTTGCACTGCAGTGTTACTGCTGAAAATGAACTTTTCTTGGCCTGAAAATGTGCAGAGGGTAAATGGCAAGAAGAGATACAAACTGCTGTGCAGGAAGCTAAAGAGAAACTTTCATAGGGGGAGGCTTGAACATGAAGAACTCCTCACAGACATTTGGCAGAAAGATTTCCATGTAAGGAATAGCTGTAACCTGGTTTAAAACAACAAAATAAGCAAACTCACTTCATATGAGACCTTCCAAAACAATAATTATAACAAAGATGTCCCAAAGATCAAAGTGAAGAGTGACGCTCGTAGATGGCGACCTAGGGGCAGGTAATTCTTGTTTCTGGTATAAAAAGACAACTTTTGATACAATGTGTGCAATGGATGCTGTTATGCGCCACATAGATGCCCCTTCCGGGCTGAGGTGTTCTTTCTCTCAGCTTCCTGGGACACTGGCTGCTGATAGCTCAGCGCTGATTTCCTAACCCTCTGCTGAAACGAGCTGCCTTTGCCAAGGTCATGCCCCTCCTGGGGAAGCTCACATCCAGTGACTATCGATTAGGGGCTACAATGGCCTGCTCCCCTTGTCTTGACTTGGTATAGCTCTCAAGGGTCATCTCAGGTTCATGGTTCCCCTGTAGGTCTGTGGGAGACCTCTATTCCATCTGCTTCGCATTCCTTCTCACTCTGCCCTATTATCCTGCTTTCCTCGTTCTCTAACAGGTCCTGTTCCTGAGAGATCTCCTCAATCAACCTCTTGCAAATCTCTGTCTCAAAGTCTCTTATTCCAGGAACCCAACCGAAGACCATGCAAATCTGACACAATACTGTGTGATGGGACAAAAATTATCAACATATGCTTCTTCCAGCCTTCCTTTCCCCTATTTCTCTAAAGAGGAGTCAGACTTCGCCTGTTTCCTATCTTGCTCTCCAGCCTCCTCCATGCAGCATGCTGCTTTGCAGTTTTGATTAAAGGAGAAAGGTGGTAGGGAAGGATTAGAGGGCTGATGGGAAGAGATACAGGAGCAGCTATGGCAAATAATGAAAGTATTTGGGATGGAAAGGGGATTTTTAAGAAATATTATGCTCAACATGGCCCCTTCATCGTATTCAAGCAATACAAGCAAAGAACTTGGATTGTTGGGAAATTAATTTTTGTAACTTGACTGCCATTTCACCCTCAGGTTGGATTACATGGGTCACATTTTTTAAGTTTAACATATGAATATAGGCAACCTCATCTTTGAATGTCAATGATTATACCAGCAAAATCATGCATTTTAAGAGTGTTTTAGCGATGGGGCATTGTTTTACTGCCGTACAACCCATATTCTTTGAACCCTATGAATTTAAGTCAACAAAAATAGATTTATAGGGTCAAGTGCTTTAAGCAAAAGCACTTGTGAAAGTATAAAAATAATTAAACAATTGTTTCAGCCTTCATTAGGGGAGACATCTAAAAAATAACTACTAAAACATTCTTTGAAAACATCTACAAGTGCCACATGCACATATGGGAGCTAAGGATAGAAGAGTCTAATGGTATACTGGTCTTGGGAAGGTATGGGCAGGAATCCTAAGACACTCCAGCAATAAGCATTTTAGGTATTCTGTACGTTACAGTTTTTATCCTATTGCCCAATAACAATGGCATGTAAGTAGAATTGATGAGGAATCTGGTCAGGCTGGGGTACACGCAAGAGCATCTGTAGAGACGACAAGCAGAGGTCCCTCTCCTGTTAGGCTCTCTCAGCGCAGGGACTACAGCTGAACTAGACTCTCTAAGTGATTTGGGGGTGTTTGTGAAGCACGGCATCCTGAGGTGTAGGATGGATCTTCTATTTTCTTACTTTTTTTCAATTCAGAAGAATTGCCTGGAATTTTTCTCAAGGGTAAGAATTTCTCAAGAATAAGCCTTAAAAATACAAATTAGTCTCTTTAATGATAAACTTAGGACACGTTTTTCGAAACATAATATTTCCATTGGGGTGCAGTTTAGAAAGCTTGTAGTGATCACGGGCTGTTATACAGTCTAGAATCAGAGGTACTTATGTTCCAAACCTACCAAGATGCTCCAAATGCCACCCTTAGACTTGTTCTTTCAAGGCCCAGTAGAGAAGCTTTTTTTTCTTGAGGATCTCTGTCTCTTGAGTTCAGTTGCAAAGACTCTAAATCCAGAGATGCAGGATAATTGGGGAAACATAGGACAAGAAGGTTAAACATTCTTCAGAGGAAAGGACAGGGTGTGGTGGGTTGCCATGTCCCTTCTATGTCCAGTTCCACACACAGAGCTACTAAGCTGTTTCCTAATCCGGTCTCATTTCTGTCACGCCCCTGCCCACGTTTGGTCTTCAGAGATCAAAGCCTATTAGCTTTGATTTTGCTCATTATTATAAGAAACAACACGACCAGCTCCCAGAAGCTTACCCTCGTGCTCCCTTCAAGTCACTGCCCCCTCCCAAGCGCACTTACTATCTTAACTCTTTACTCCTTGGGTTAGTTTTGCCTGCTTTTTGTTTGGTACTATATGTTATTGGATGCATAAAATACATACTTTTTGTATCTGGCTTCTTTCAATCAGTATTATGTTTGTAAGATTCATCCTTACTCTTCTATGTAGTTGTAAATCGTTCATTTTTATCACATAATGTTCTGTTATACGAATAGACCACAACTTATTTATACCTTCTTCTATACTTATTTAAAATTTCCTCCTCTAGAAAATTGCCCCTATAACCAGCTACACAAATTTAACTTCCATTGCTTTGTATAAAACTCTGAGGCCAAACAATGCCCTCCGGAGGGAGAGGCTACCCTTTCCCAGGCTTTTCACACCTTCAGTGTCAAAGCCGTTCTGGTCCACTCTGATAGCCCAGAGCTGCACTGGCTACGTGTGACCTCCGAGCATTTGAAATGTGGCTACTACAAATCAAGATGTGCTGCACGTGTAAAATCCACATCAGATTTCAAAAATTATCCAAAATAATTCAGTAATTTTTATGTTGGTTACTTATGGAAGTGCTTATGATATGGACTGAATGAAATGCATTATGGGAATTGATTTCACCTGTTTGTTCTTTTACTTTTAAATATGTGGCTAGAACAAGATTTAAAATTACGTAGGTGGCTCTCATTGTATTTTCATTGGCTAGAGCTGACCCAGGTCACTGTCTTACTTTGTGGCTCTGTTAGTCTTCTGCTCAACATCAGGATGTTGGGCCAGGTGAATGCTCAAGTTACGTGTTCAAAGAAATTCTCTGAAGACCCAGGTGCCTGTTGGAGCCAGTACATGGATGCTCAGTCCCTGGCGGGGAACAACTGTCCCTTCACCATTGAGACTGGTCCAAGTGAGAATGCACACATGCCAGCCTGGGGACGTGAGTGCCACACGTATGCTTCGGGCAGCCAAGAAACTTGGGTATTGCATTATGCACTTATACCACTTTAATTAAAAAATGACAAGAGATGTTGATTATGAAAGTATATTAGGCTAACAATCATGAGAGACTTCACGTTTCCATCCTCCATAGGAAAACCACTTTTCGCTTCACTTAACACTGTTTATATCTGCTGTTGGTTTATGTGGAAAATGTGGCAGCTAAAGTTCAAACGGTTTATATTTGGCAATATAAATTATAATGAGTCATTCTGGAGGCCAGCTGAATAATGAAAGTGTCAATTAATTTTAAAGTTTTTGACCACGTGTTTAGGTTTTATCATCTACAGACCACATTCTAGATCAATTGCAAGCATCCAAATTTAGGGGTTCCACAAGTCCCAGAGTCATAAAGAAATTAAAATGATCCTACTGAAACAGGAATATATCAGATATTTTTTAAGTGGACATGTGATTCCTAACTACTGAAGTCCATATTCCACTCATATGTGACATTTTATTCTGAAATTGTGCTTAACCTGAAAGAATTCAGAATTCAGGACTGTTGAACATTTCACTGGGCAGACAGATTTTCACATTTCTCAGCACATTTAAGTTTTCATAATCTTTATCCCTGTCTTCCAACGTGTAGCACTCACGTCCCCAGGCAGGCATGTGTGCATTCTCACTTGGACCAGTCTCAGTGGCTGAAGGGACAGTTATTCCCCTCCAGAGACTGAGCAGCCATGTACTAGCTCCAACAGACACCTGGGTCTTCTCCAGCATCATTATTACTCAATGTTGGCAAATACACCCACATACCTCTTACTTTTAAAGTCATAAAAGTTTTAAATTATTAAAAATCTATAGAGATATGACCTCTTGATTGTGCATTATATTATGCTTCTAATCCCCAATTGCCCTAATCCCTTAATTAAAAGTAGAGCAATTTAAATCATTGCAATGATGTTTTTGTGATTCTATATTTTAATTGCATTTAAATGATGAATACTTGATGCTGTATATTTGTCAGACAAATAGAAATAAGCACCCTAATTCCCTAAAAGACAGTTAACTATGATTTAAAGCTAGAAAAGCCTTGATTAAAATAATTAGGAAATTAGAACAACATGTAAATGTGTCCAAGAGGCAAATTCAAGGACTTCATTCTAAATACCTTTATGGGAAAAAGAAAAATCATGCTGATTTCAGAAAGGATTAAAAATTGAACAGGCCTAGGGTTTTCATCAGGAAATGATCTGGTTTTAGAATCTCCATTATTTTTTAAGCTACTTGGGGGACTATTTTAGAAACAGCTCAGCTTGTGTGGAATGATCCTCTGAGTAAAGCCCTGACTCGAATCTGTTTTTCTGTCATTGGATCCTCATGTAAAATCAGCCCATTAAAGTCCTTCTCACATAATCTTGAGGAGAAATATAAAGTGTTTCTTCAGAGCAAGAATGGGAGGTGAGGGATGAATGTCCTGGGTGCTTGTCACCACAGAGTAGTCTGCTGTGCTTGTGAAGTCCCTGTTAGCTCACTGAAGACAGGAAGCAAAGGACACAGCCATTTGGCATTCTTCTGCAGGCTCGGAAATGATTGTCTGCATAGAATCCAGAAGTGTTAGAGCTGTAAAGGGACCTTCGAGATCACTGAATCCAACTCCCCTTCTGTAGAGGAAGCTGAGGTCCAAAGGGGAGGTGGCAAGATTGTTAGAGGCATAGCACGCTCCGCTCAGAAAGTACAGTGAGACAAAGGCAGGAAAATGTGCACATATACCCTCGCATGTGCATGTTCTCCCCACCCCCCACCCCCCACCCCCCACCTCCCCCCCCACCCCACCCCTGCGCGCTTGCACACACACACACACACACACACACAGACACCTTGACTCTTTATCTTCAGTAAGTTCTCCCAGGGTGATAGTGTCATGAGAAGAAGGAGTAACTCTTTTCTTTTTATTAATTTTATTTTTCCAGCTTTCCTGAAGTGCAGTTGACAAAAACTGCATATATTTCAGGTGTACAACGTGATATTTTGATATGCTTATACATTGTGAAGTGATTATTACAATTAAGCTAATAACTATAAACACATCCATCACCTCACATTGTTCCTTTTCTTTATGGTAAAAACACTTAAGATGCACTCTCCTGGCAAATTTCAAGTATACAATACATATTATTAACTATAGCCACCATCCTATACAGTAGGTCTCCAGAATTTATTCATAACCAAAAGTTTGTCCCCTTTGACCAACATCTCCCCATTTCTCTCAAGCCCTAGTAACCACTCTTCTTTCTGTTTCTAGGAGTTTAACTCTTTTTAGATTCTACATATAAGTAAGGTTGTTCAGTATTTGTCTTTCTGTGTCTGGCTTATTTCGCTTAGTGTAATGTCCTCCAGGTTCATCCATGTTATCACAAATGACATGATTTCCTTTTTTTTCAAGGGTTAATAGTATTTGATTGTGTGTATCTCACATTGCTGGCAAGGATATGGAGAAAAGGGAACACTTGTGTACTGTTGGTGGGAATGTATAGTCCATTATGGAAAACAGTATAGAGGCGTCTCAAAAAATTAAAAATAGAACTGTTAAAGAGAAAAACTACAGGTCCAAAATGGCATCACTTGTGCTATAGCCCATGATGCCAAACCGAGACTTAATACCTGACCTAAGTGTAGTTGCAAACTTCACCACAAATATTATCTTAATCAACCAGTCTGGAATGTTCTGGTTAAGCACCAGTAAGGTAGTCGGTCACATGGGTCCTCTCCATCACCCAAAAGAAGAAGAGATAATCTGTATGATAAAATCCTTACCGTTCCCTTCCCCACCAAAAGATGTTATGGCCTAAAAAAATTCCTTTCTTTTGCTAATAGCTCCCTTGTCCTGCCCTGCTTCCTATAAAAACTTTTCACTTTGTACAATCCTTCTGAATGTCCTTCTAGACTTGCTGGATGGGACAATGCCCCATTCATGAATCAATCGCTTAGTAAACCCAATAGATATTCAAATTTACTTGGTTGAATTTTGTTTTTTGATAGAACTATCATATGATCCAGGGGACCCACTTCTGGGTATATAGCCAAAGAAAACCACCTGAAGAGACATCTGGACTCCCATGTTCTTTGCTGTATTATTCAGACTAGCCCAGATAAGGAAATAACCTAGATGTCCATGGACAGAGGAGGAAACTCTTTACATGGCCCTGGGCCTGTTCTTTGAGAAGTCACTCCTGAGAAATCCTTCAGAGGAAATTGTTCAGGTCCAGTGCTTCAGTCTTGAGGGGCGGGAGACAGCTCATTTATCTTAAGCCCACAGTTGTCAATAATAAGTTGCACGCAAAGAAGGATGTGTAACCTTTTTTATCAGTGTCGTTTGTGGCACAGAGGACCCAGGTTTTATTCATTTACAGGTTCTACACTGCCTCTTTCCAGATGGGTCATTGCGTGTATGAAAACTTCTCTTTACGTACTGTACATGCATGCACACAGAAAATGAGACTCACCTAAAGGGAAAAAGTCACTAATTTCAGGCAGCCATAGGACAGTACTCCAAATTTATCAGCAATTTGATAATACTGTCTGATCCTGAAGTGAAATATTCAGTCAAAAGTATCCCACCTTATTTTGAGATCTCCAAATCATTCGAGGTTTAATTGCAAAGGGCAAACTTCTGCCCCCGACAAGTTTCTCTGCTGTATTTGGCTCCGACACTGTCTGTTACTCTCATGTCCCAGGTCTTCATGCCCTCATTCCTTCTAGAACAGGGTTTCTCAGTGTTTGTTGGGGAGGGCTGGTGGAGCTGTCCTGTGCACCCTGTGATACTCAGAAGGACTGCTGACCTCTACTCACGAGATGCAAGTAGCATCCCCTCTCTCACCATGAGAATCAAAAATGTCTCCAGACACTGCCCTACTTGAGAACCGCTGTTCCCACATGCCCATTCTGTGGCGATGGGCTGGCTGTACAATCCATGATGTCTGCATACCTTTACCCAGTCTCCAGGTACAGTACCTGGGCCCCACTTTGCAGAGGTCTGCAGAGACCCTCTAAGTATGCCGGGTGAGGAACTTAGCCCATTCCTTTCTTGGTCTCTGTGGCTGCTGTGTTTTTTCTGTAGCATGCTAAGAATTTCCTCAGACTGAGGGTGCCCTCATTGAGGACAAGAAGAATCTCCATACGGCTGGAGACTATGGAAAGAACTGGAGCCTTTGTGCCCTCCTCAGAGGACCACCCCCTCACCCCCTTTGCCACTGGCATCACTTCTTAATCAAGCTGAGCCCTGGCTCCCAATCAGAGGAGAGGAACACTTCACTTCTTTTTGCCTAAGAGCCTAGTCTTTCATTCTCGGGGTGGGGAGGGGGCTGCTCCACCTCCTCGGTAGTTACACAGTTCCCTCCCAGAAGGCACCAAGAAAACATTTATAAAAAGATAAAGTGTCCCTGCTTCCAATACCATGGATTGCAAATGTGTCACATACCGACGAGTAAGGTCTATGGATACTGCTTTGTGAAAGCAATGTCGATTTCAATCATCCTAAATGAATTACTGTTTTGTTCCAACTAACTCCTTTGGTGAGAACAACAAGTACATAAACTGGTATGGCCAGAGAAGAGGGTGTGTGGGAACAGGAAAAGAGCGGGAGAAGCCTTTTACAGTTTATTAAAATAAGAGTATCAGCACCTTTTCTTTAATATGCAAAAACAAAAAGCAATTTATATATGCATGCTTAAAGTCTTCTGGACCATTTCCCAGCAGTAAAAATGTATCATTTTATAGGCTTCTCCCCCCGCCCCCCCCCCCCCAGTGTTTACGCTCAAATGCATACGGCTGTTGGTAGATTAGCAGGTACACAGATGAGAAAAATATCAGCAGGCAGAATCTTTCCCTTCCTCTCTCCTTAATTTCCTCCTTTACATACTGGAACAGAGCTTAATGCTTACAAAGAGATTCTAGAGGCCATTCCAGGTGAGTGCCGTGAATAAATGGGAAAACAGAGGAACCCCCACTGATATGAAGAGGGGAAAAAAGCCTCTTTCCAAGACAGCTCAATCTGTTTGCATAACTCAATACTTCTCCTGGGGCCAGGGCTCCTAGCAGGGTCACAGAGATGCTGCTGAGAGGTCACTGAGCCTGTGCTGGGAGGGTACCTCCTGCAGCTGTCTGAGGGTAGCATCTCCAAAGGCAGATGGTCTGAATCGGATGAACTCTCCTGATACTGAATTCTGTGGCTAGCTCCTTCTCCTGGCTGCAGACTTAGGTCTGCTCTGATGTCAGGAGGGAGGTTAGATTCAGATTCCTGCATTGTAAACTAGGGTGTGTTTATACCGTGTTTCCCCGAAAATAAGACCTAGCCAGACCATCAGCTCTAACACGTCTTTTGGAGCAAAAATTAATACAAGACCCGGTCTTATATAAGACAGATCGGGTCTTATATTAAAGTAAGATCGGGTCTTATATTATTTTTGCTCCAAAAGACGCATTAGAGCTGATGGTCCAGCTAGGTCTTATTTTCAGGGAAACACAGTAGTAAATGGACATAGTAGAGTGTAACTCAGAAGTTTTAGCAATTTTAATGAATCTAAATACAAAAAAATAAATAGCTTTATTCAAAAAAGAAATTTTTCTTTCAAAGCAGATATTCTGAATCCCAGCTCTATGGAACCATCTACGGATGGACTTCATGGGGTTTATAAACCTCGTGAAATTGGATGCATATGCGTTTTCCTGAGGAAGAGTCCATATTTTTCATCAGATTCTCCAAGGGATTCATAATTGATGAATGGTTAAAAACCACAGTCTCAGAGGCAGTCATGAAGGTGCCCTTTTTTGTCTGTGTAGAATTTTGATGTGCTTTTTAGTGTGTGTGTGGAGCGGGGAGAGGGTTGAAATTTCTGAGACCTGATAGTTTCACTAGTGTTTCTCTATGAGCTCTTTTCCTAGATAGTGAGCCATTTGGGGGTTGGAAAAAAATCTCTGGAGACTCAATTCTTTACTGCAATTGGTTTAGGTCTTCTAGAAAGTTGTTTCATTGAAATTCAATGGTGACCTTCTGTGCAAGATGAGGTCACGATGAGAAAGGACCTGAGGGAAAAAAGGAGAGGGAAAACTAAGTCCGCAGGATTCACAATCAGTTTTGTACTTTTCTTTAAGTATGCCTGAGGTAATTTCTTTCCTTCTTGTTTCTGTGAAGATTTCTGTCTCCATTCACCTTCCCTAGAATAAGTGTGTACTTCAGAAGCTATGCAGAGGGCAGGGCGTGAGGACTGACGGTTACAAGTCCTCGGCCTAGGAAACCGGGCTTTGCCCTCCCACACAGATGTCCTTGATCACAGCATTATTGCTTCCTTCTCCAAATGCCAGTCTTCTAACAGAGTCCTGAAATTGGGCTGGGAAGGTGGTCATCTTTTCTTTAAAAGAAGAGTAATTTCTCACCAACATATTCTCTGATCTCAAGCCACGATGACTTCTTTACTGTTTTTAGACACATCAGACACTTTCCTGCCACAGGGCAATTGGCATGTGCTGTTCCCTTTGTCTAAAATGCTTTTCCCAACAGGAAGCTGCAAGTTCAGTGTGTAGCTTTTCCCTGAAATGCAATGAGCATGAGAAGCCTCTGTTGGTGATGGCAGCTAGACTCTAGTTATGAATTTGTTCCCGGTTAACCAGGAGGCATCCTTCTTGGCCGATATATTCCTTGTTGAGGTCCATAGCAGCAAAGCCTTTGTTTCTGTGCCTGTGCTGGTATTTCTGAGGTTGAGAGTATAGAGTGATGGTTTCTTGAAACGCACTACCTCCTGTGAAACCCTTTCTTATAACCAAATTTCCAGTGACAGTCTTCTCTATATTTACTGAATATTTCGTGCTAAATTCTGTATGTGAATCAGTGCATTTAATGCTCTTGACAACCCCATGGGGTAGGTGTTACTCTCCTTTTCCTATGGGGACAACAATGAATTCCCTTATATATGCACAGTACTGTTTTCAAAATCAGGAACATAACATTGAAACAATACTGTTATCTATAGACCTCACTGAGGTGTTGCCAATGTTCTGATAATACCCTATGGCAAAATTCAAAATCATGCTAGCTCTGTATTTAGCTGCCATGTCTTTTTTAGACTCCTTTAATCTGAAATGATTCCTGACAGTTTTTTTTTTTTTGTTTTTTTTTTTTGTAATTCACAACATTGCCATTTTGAAGCGTACAAGCCATTTGTTTGTAGAGTGTTCCTCAATTTCAGTTTCATGATGTTTAGATTCAGGTTATACACTTTTGGCAGGAAGGCCACAGAAGTGATGTTGTGTTCTCTCTGTATAATGTGAAGAGGTACATACTGTCCAATAGTTCCGTTACTGCTAATGCTGACCTTGATCATTTCGTTAAGAAGGGGTCAACCATGTTTCTCTGCTGTAAAATTTCTAGTCTACCCTTCATAGCTTTTTTTCTTTTCTTTTCTTTTTTTTTTTTTTTTTTTTTTAAGTGTCTAGTGGAAAACGTATTTAAAAACCAAGATCTGAATACTAAGTGTACTTAAGGTTACTGTGGCATCGTTACCTCATGGAGGATAGAGCTGGGAAATGGATGAGCTGTATATACATCCATGAGTTTACACTGATATCTCCAATTACGATCTAATCCTACAGGGTTCATCTTACCTTTTCCCTCTCCATATTTGTAACTCCAACCATGGAGAACTTGGCTTCTTTCTCCAACCATGAAGAACTTGGCTTCCATTTCCCCAATGTATTTATTTGCTCAATCCTAGAATTCCAAAAAGTAACTTCAGAATTGTTCCTTCATGCTCCTGGAAAATAATGCCTACCAATTAGAATTCAATATTTGCTTAGAATTCTTTTTGTCTTTAGCCTGAGGGCATGCTCTTTAAAAACTACATTCAGAAGTTACTTGAGGCGGCCAGTTAGCTCAGGAAAAAAAAAAATGTTTTTCCTTCAGACAGCATCACAGGTCACTCCACCGCTTCCTTCAGCTCGCTATGCAGAAGTCACTTTCTCAGCAGGTCCTTCCCTACTCACCCTAATAGATTGCTGTCCCTCTGTATTTCATATCCTTCTTACCTGCTTTATTTTTCTCTTTAGCACATACTGCTATCTTTCCTATTCTACATTCTACTTACTCATGTGTTATCTAGTGCATATGTATATGTATACTTCCCACAGAGTGTAAGCTCCATGAAGGCAGGAATATTTCTCTGTTCCATTCAATACCAAAATCACATTCTTAGAATACAGCCTGGTTTATTGCAGATAATAAATATTCTTTGAGTGAACAATCCCAAGAGATTTGGGGATAAAGCTTGCTTCTGAAAAAGAATACGGTGTGACCTTTCAACCCAGTGATTTTGTGATCAGGCAGCCAAACTAACCAGGCAGGCTGGTTTAAGTGGCCCAATAGTCCCCATGTTTGCATCTATTAAAGCATTCATCACCCCTATACCACAATCTCTAAATTGGCTGTTCTCCTCACCAGGTTAAGTTCTTCAGGGGGAATGAACACTAGTCTTTAACTCAGATGAGGCCTGGAGCATACAGCAGATGCTTAATTAATGTGGAGAAAAATGAGTGAATGAAAGAAAATACAAAGCACAGCCACTGAAGCAGATGTGAAGATCCAATTACAGAATAAAGGATTTCAAAATTGTGAAAATATACAGCACATCCCCATTTGTTTTGACTTATGAATTCCTTGGAGAGTGGCTAGGCAGGGTTGGGAAGAAACTATGGTGTCTGAAGAAATCTCTGGAAACAAAATTAGTAAGCCACCTTGGATCAGGCTCAGACTGAAGTGCCCAGGGAACGAATTGGGGAGGAGGGATTAGAAGAGCCAGACTGAGAGGTGGTGATGAAAGTGCGGGTGATTTGGTGGGTGTAGACCATCTTAAAGCAGAGTTCTGAGCTATGACAAGCAACAACTAGAGCAACAGTCCTAAGAGAGCAGTGGGGTGACTCCAGGTGGGTTTTGTGACAGCAACAGGTTTCCACAGTGGCCTTTTACACAGAGGTTTGGATATTCCATCTTTCTAATCCACACAGTGGTCTTTCAACCCCAGTTGAAACCATTGAGACCTGACAGAGCATGGCTGGTACATTCACTCAAACTAATGTATTCACCTCCACCGTCTTTTAATTCAGCCTTACCAACAGTCTTCCAAAACTGATTTTAGTTACCCAAAATGTCGTTGTGGTTTTATTATAAATGGACACTTATGATTAGCACATCTACTGTTCCCTACTCTCCTCATAATTATGATTTCTTTGCTGGTGACATTTCCTTTAGAAAATAGGAAGCTGTCTGTCATGCGGGGAGTCCGGCGGGGTCTCTGGTCCCGCTCCCCCCATAAGAACGCAGGATATGGTGAGGCCAAAAAGGAACACCCACGGAGCCATAGGCAGGGGAGTTCATACCACTATGTTCTCTCTGGCGGCACTATACTCTCACTGGAGGCTGGATCCACACTGTCCGCAAACCGCCCGTGCTTTCCAGCCCAGCCACCATCTTCTTGCTAGCCCCCATTCTTCTCCCCTCTTCTCTTTCTGCTAGCGTAGCCACAGCAGTTATATTAGTGGCCAATGGCTCACTGGTTACAGCTGACGGCCAACTAGCCACAGCTGATGGCCATCCAATCACAGTTGATGGCCATTTACTACCTGAGCCAGCACCTGTCTATGTGAGGCCGAGAGCCTGGAAACTTCTTTCTGGGGCTCTGCCCCCACACTGTCTATCACTTTACTTCTATAAAATTGTCACTTGTATTTTTAAAAGTAACACCTTTTACCCTGCTATCCTGATAAAGAAAATAGCCACCATACACAGAACCCCTCTAATCAAGATTTAAAAATCAGAAGGTGGGCATATCAATCAGCACGTTTCTGACTCAGTACAGAAGCTGTTTCCTTTTTTTCTTCTCTCCTTTATAGTCTTCTCCTAAGTTTTATCTTTTTATTAAATCACAATGCCAGGCAAACTCGGGGGCACGCTGTGCCTGTCATTGTGGTTTATAGATCAAATTAAAGCGACTATTAATCATTTTTCTTGATTTTAAAACCTATTAATTTTCCAGGAACAGTCCCTCAACAACATGAATCCTTTATTCTCTGATCTGACGCAGTATCATTTGCCTTTCTTCCTCTTAGAGTAAACCTTAGAAAATGTTACATAACACCACTTTAAAGTAAATCTATATTTTTCAACTGGCCAAGTAGATGAAAGTTCAATTTAACAAAACTATAGCTTTGCTTCTATTTTCCTCAGAAATCTTTAAAATACAGTTGGTACTTCAGGTCTAAGCCTACTAACTAGAAATAAACTTGAGTTTCTTTTCTGCTTATTATGAAGCATTTCGTGGAGAATGGAGTAAGGTCTACTCTCAGATCTGAGGTCCTTCATATTTTGGTAATGAGAGGCTTTTTTCTGTTTTGCTTTGGTTTGGTTTGTTTTTGTTCTCCAAAGTCTTGAATTTGTGTAAAGAAAATGATGCGGACAATAAAGTCTTCAAGATATTAAAGTTCTTAGAAGCAACTCTGTATATGGTAGACCCTCAATTAATATCGTTCAGTGAATCAGTGCAGTTGAGGATGACGCGTCCTCCTTGCCTCACCCTTTTCCCCAGAGAGAAGGAGATGGTGACGCAGCTGGGGAATGATACCAAGTAAGGTCTCAATATGTCCTGATTGGGACCATAGTGTAGCTAGCGCAATACTGGGTTCTTCTGGTAAAACTTTATTTCTGGGTAGTATGTCGTGAGTGTATTCTCTGGGAATGGAATTTGCACCCTTTGACATGATTCCAAGTGTCATTAAATTAAACATCAAATAGTGTGGCTTTAGAAAATGTGAGTCAAACCTTTGTTCATCATAAAATTAATACAGTTCTTAGGCTGTAAAGAGAATTAAGTCAGAGAAGCGATGTGTGACATGGTGCCTTTCTGTTGTGATCACAAAATACAGTGAATGCTGCTTCCGAGAGCCATCCGAAGGAAAGGCAGGGATCTTCAATACGGGAAGAGGTACGTCGAACTTTAGCTACAGTGTGTGACAAGTTTCAACATGTTTGGTGCAGTCAGTTGAATGTGAGCTACAGTTGAGAGAAGGTGTGTTTTCAAGGGTGTTGTCAATCATCCTCCATCACAACAATGCTCCATGTCACACATCACTTCTGATATATGGCAATTTCTGTCAAATAAAACATCACAGTGTGTCCTTATCCATTGTATTCACCACATCTGACGCATTGTGACTTCTGGCTCTTCCCCAAGTCAAGATAACCATGAAAGGAAAACATTTTGAATTGATTCAGGACATCAAGGCAGCCACAACAGTGCAACTGAAGACACTCATGAAAGAGGACTTCCAGAACTGCTTCAGAAAGTGGCAAGAATGATGGGTTAAGTGTGTTCGAAGTGAGGGGGAGCATTCTGAGGGAGATTAATGGCAGTGTGTCTTTTGTAATTCTTTTTTATTTAAAGATTCACCATATTTATTGATCACACCTCGTACAAAGAACAAACTAATGGTTGCCAGATGGGAGGGCATGGGAGGGATAGGTTAAGGTAACTAAGAAGTGCAAACTCCCATTTATAGAATAAGTCACAGGGATGTAACGTACAGCATAGGGAATATAGTCAATAATATTGTAATAAACATGTAGGGTGATAACTGGTTATTAAACTTGTGATCACCTCATAAGGTATATAAATTTCTAATCACTATGATTTACACCTGAAACTAATATAACATTATATGGCAACCATAATTTAAAACTAATTTTTTTTAAAAGTCCAATTTATGGGAGAGTCCATTTCTCCTCCAGTTTTCTATGAAAAAAAAAATGTAGCTTTGGCTAGACAGCAAGTGTAGTTTTCCTGAGGTAACCAAGTGGTAGAAGTACAAACTAATCTCATTGTGCACCTGGTTTTCATTTCAGCTTTTCTCTGCCTTTTCATTTCCTGTTACGTTTAATGCTAGTTTCCATGTTTAGCCTTGGGAAAGGGGGTAAGTATAGAAGATACTTTTAACATCTGTAGTGATGGACAGAAGAATGACCAATAATAGGAAATGTCTACATGCCATCTGGTATAAACACAGATGTGAGATTTGTTTGTTTGTGTGTTTGTTTGTTTGAATAAAAACCCTGCACTCTAAAATGGGAAGCTTTACAGCACTCTACAGAAAGCCAAGAACCTATTCCTGTGGCTCTTAATTAACAAAAAATGATTCTACCTGTCCGTTGCCAACTTATTTATAGAACTCCACTGATAGGCACCGTTCATTTCCCCCTCCGATTCTGAAGGCAGACGTCACGGTGCTCTCCAGCATCAATGGCAATACTCGAGTTCTTTCACGTCAAGTATTACAATTTCTTACCTCTTTAAGCTCCTAATACAATAAATCCAGAATTAGAATTCCTTTAGAAACCTCATCATGGAGTATGAAAGCTTAAAAAAAAAAAAGCCTAAGGTAGAAGAGATGAGGGACATTGGGCATATTTTACAAAGTTATATAATTTTAATTCTCAAATACGTAATAATCTCTATATAATAAAAGAAGAAGACTATCGGTATTTGCACAACCAACAATTTACTCAAAGGGAAGGTTGTCTTGTTTTAAGCATTTATACAATTAGTACCAACAATGCATTTACTAAACTTACTTAATTTTGTGGAGAAAGAATTAAATTCATGATTTTTATTAGGTAACCCACACTTCTCAAATTCAGAGGGGTCCATAGTGTATCTTTAACAGAATAAAAGGCTCTGAGGATATGTCCTTTGAGAGCTCACTAACAAGTTAAATTATTCCAGAAATAAAAGTGTAGATATAGTTGTAAATACCAGTACGTTGAGACCATCCCAAGGGCAATCTGGAGGACTTCCATGGCCACTGTCTTTGAAACCCACTGTCTGATAATCATGGTAAACAAACAAACAACAACAACAACAAAAATGAAATGCTTTCTGTTATAAATGTTTATAAGCTTCACCCACCAAAAGAAAGGACAGGACCAGCCTTGTATGGATGGAACATATGCTTAGTAAGATGTCTCTGTTTTAAACCTCAAACATTTACCTTTCAGTGCAACGAATCCATTTGGCTTGGTCAAAATAAATTTAACATCATTTTCAAAGCCTCCTGATTTCCCACCTCTCTTTCTATGAAAAGTCAATGACAAAATTGAAAAGCACATTATAGTTACTCTGGTATATTAGCTCTAGTTAAGAGAGATTATCCCTGGTAGTATTGACTTCTGGCTCTTTCCCTTGTAACAGATAATGGACATAATTTCAGCTCCACATTCTGCCTGTCACCTATAGGTTCAGTTTCTCTGCTTACACAGGAGCACTCGAAATCCAGTCATACATAGAATTCTCACTGAAGTTAGGAGATACTCAACAATGGCAAAAATTGGGCATTCAGTCTCTATCCTATTGGCCTATGAGTTTTTGTTGGCTCTGTTCTCTTTGATTCTTTTCTAGGGGGTCTCTTAATTTGACAGACACCTGCTATGGTAACTATGTGCTCATTTGATGTACTCATAATTGATATGTAAAACTGACCTCATCTGGGTTCTTGGATTGTTTTGTTATGCTCTCACTAAAAACAAACAAACAAACAAAAACCAACTAATACAACTGGTCTCCATAGATAGAGTCTATTTATCCTTTTTCTTCACAGATTTATTTTTCATTATTTCAAGAACTGTTGACAACTGAGCATTAGCCGGGAAAATGCTGACAGTTTCAACTTTATTAGTTCAAATGTTATTTTCTCTGTTTCAAAAACCTACAAAGCTTGTCTAGGAAAAAAATGATGTGATGTGCGGTATTTGTTACAGAATAATTACAGATTTACTCTTAGAGGATAGCCTAATTGCCTATGCACTACACTAAATGAAGATGAACCCCTTCTATATAATATAACTAAAACAAACCATATGCTTTTTGGAAATTACAGTATGAGATTCTCGCATGTCTGCAGGCTCCTCCTGACATTGCCCTGCCAGACTGGGAATAATAGAGCAGGCAGGAGCAACAGGATCCACATGTCATTGCTGAAGAGGGTTGCTCTCAGGTGAGAAAGCAGAATAAGGATTTGAAAGAAGGGACAACAACTTCTAAACTGATGGCAGAGCTATACATACTTGGGAAGACCCCACCAGAATTCCCAGCCTTTGCAAGTAGTTATAAGAAATGGAGGAAGTTCTTTAAAGCAAAGATTGCTACTTGGCTGTAAACCTGAAAAGACAAGGCAACGAAGTATGAGCCTATCAAAGAGATTAAGCTTGGCCTTGAGGAGTTATCACCATGTCCCACGACAGGAAGCGTGGTTGTTCTTGTCCGAGCATTTTCAGCTGGCTGCACAGACGCTTTTGTTGCTCAGTTTACTGTAGCATAAGAACAGTGGCTTTCAAGCATGTTGGATCACCCCACAGGAAGAAATATAGTTTATATTATGACCCAGCACACAACTTACACGTATAAAACCATATAGAGGAACTGAAATAAAAAGTTTTAATAAATTGATACTTATTTCCTATTTTTAGTATATGCCAGGCATGCATGCATTCTTTTGTGTACTTTATGAACTATGCTATTTATATATAGATACATAAACCTATAATAAATCTATAAATTATAGATACAATTGAAGATACGTATTATTTGTAAGATAATACATGTTTTTCTATTTAAATAAGTACTAATCCTAACTTGCCAATGGGCTGTGAGCACAGTTTGAAAAACAGTAAGAAGACTCATAAATGCTTCCACATGAGAAGCAAGCTCTCATGGGAGCTCCGCGGCTTCTCACCTTCCAAAGGGTGTCTGCTGCTTTGCCTGCATTCTCTCAACACCAATGCACAGAGTTGATTCCCACTTACTACTCTAAGTGTTCTTACATTTTCCCTTTGTTTAATTTTGCATTCTCAGCTTGAATGAAAACTAGAACAACAGGGGCCATGACTGCTTGATTCGTATCTCCTTTCACAGCTTTTCCCAGTATCTAGCACAGTGTGTCTGTTCCATTGGATGGCTGATAAATGCTGCTGACCATTAACTTTATGGCAGTGCAAAAGGAATGTAATTTGATTATTATTTTAGGTGCTGGGTGTACACAGTCTATGCCCTCAAAATACGTGAGCTATAAGACAGGTAACAGTTTATTTTCAGAATTGTGGTTTATTCAAACTAATAGTCACATTGTCTACTTTTGACTTGGCTGGTACAAACATCTTGTGTTTACTGTGTTTTCCGCAATGTCATTCATTATATAATCTAACATATGACCCGAATTAAATATATATATATTTACCTTACTAAAAATGCACTCAGTAGCATCCCGTTTAATTCCCACTCACAGCAAACTTTGCACCTCAAGTGCATAGAATTAGATTAATCATAATCCTGGGTTCATGAAAACTATCGTCATTGGTCCATTCACAATCATCCATCTATCTACCTACCTCCTGAGCTACCATATCCAAATTGGTCTATAGATTTAAAATTGTACCAAATATAATGATACATTATAAAGTTACTGTAATTAAGGCAACATTTAAAAGTATCAAGGATCAGGGACATAACTTTTTAATTGGCCAGAGGAACAGAACAGAGAACTTGAAAAAGCCATGCGCAACTTTTAGTATATGTCAGAGGGTTTATGTTAGTTAGATCACTGGGGAAAGAAAAAGACCATTGAATCAGTTGAGCTAGAGAACAATGTGGGTCACCCACGCTGACTACAGATGGATTAAGAACTTCAATGTCAAAGGATAAACTTGAAAACTTTTACAAGAAAATATGGGTAAATATCTTTCTACCTTAAAGTAGAGAAGGATTTCTTAAACAAGATACAGAAGTGCAAATCATAAAGGAGAAGACTGATAAATTTAACTACTCTAAAATTAAGAACTTATGCTCATCGAGTCATCTTTAAAAAATAATAGAAGGCAAGCTATAAACTCGGGGGTAGGGGGGGAGGGAAATATTTGCAGCACATAAAACTGACGAGGATCGGAATGCAAATTAGGTGAAGAATGTTTGCAAATGACAAATAGTAAACACTTCTCTTCCCTCCTATACGCACCATCTTGCCCCTGCTCTCTCATTTTCCACTGACTCTGATTCCCTCATTCATCCAACAACACATTAGGCATTGTCTGAATGAGTTGTTCCTTTTTTACCTCGGTGCCATTTCCCCTGAGCAAAGTCCATCACTCCCAAGAACCTTCCTTGATGTCTCCAACTCATCACTGCTTACTCCCTCAGAATTCAGAGAGTCCATTTATACCTGGTGCCTATGTTTATATATTTCTTTTTGAATTCTGACTTTTTAGATATCCTATCTACCCTGTACCCTACACTTCAATGTTCCCTGAATTTAACAACCCTTGTGTTCCATTCTATTTTCATGGTCTTCCTTCTGCCTGGCTTTTCCATCCCACAGCTCAGCACACTGTTGTGCGTGCAATGGCTAGCCACCAAGTGGCTGACTGATGGCAAACAAAGACTTTACTCAATTTCATCATAAACCCTTCAAAAAAAGAAAGAAAGAAAGAAAGAGAGAGAGAGAGAGAGAGAGAGAGAGAGAGAGAGAGAAAGAAAGAAAGAACAAAAGGAAGCTGAGAGTATTCAAGGAAATGGAAAAAAAGAAAAAGACAGCAGTTCACACAAATAAATGCCTCAGCCAGTTATAGAGACATATGGAAGAGATTTAAAAGTATCTATTTATGAAGAAATTGTGAAGGCGGAAGAAAGCAATGTAAACAAGCCAAATTAAGGGGAAATTACATATTAGAGTAGAGAAAGACAATAAGCAGCGTGTTTCAGAAAACATTTCAAATGGCAGTAAAATGTTCAAATAGGATGGCAAAAAATAAATGATCGGACTAACTAGGACTATAAGCAAGGGATTGTTTAGAAGATAAAAACCCAAATGTGTTTATATCTCTTACTTTATAAAAAGCAGGTGAAGAGCTACCTTTATCAGACAGTGATTTTCCTGGGACAACAGATGCAGGCAGTTTTTTTAAAAATTACCTGCAAACAGAGAAGGCAGCAATTCTAGGTAGTCTGTGTTCATGATTTTCATAAGACAAGAAGAAAGCGATGACATTTTTAGAAGATACCAGAATCATAGGAGTTTTAGGATGATTAGAACATAATAAGGTGGGAATTAACCTATTAATTAAAGGTTATATGGGTTGAGAAATCAACAACGAATTTAGTTTGGGCATTTAAAATGCTCCAATTTCTTTGATTACTCAAAAAAACTTGAGTGAGGTGATTATTTGCAAATTGGAACTTCACTAATGCATTGTGAAATCTGATAAAAGGAGAGTTCGTCTGCTCTTCAGCCTAGGCCTGTTGAGTTACTCAGGCACCAAAAAGTCTCTAATTATAAAGCTGGTTCACGTACAGACATACCTCATTTTATTGCACTTGAGTTCACCGCACTTCACAGGTGTTGCACGTTTTACAAAGTGAAGGCAAGACCCTCCAGTAGCAAAAAGATTGCAAAATGCTTCATTGCCATATTCACTTTATTGCGGTGGTCTGGAACCAAACCTGCAACATCTCCAAAGTATGCCTGTATAAGGAATCTTAAGGGTGGCTTTGTAGTACAACTAGGTACTATCTTCCCTACCCAGGTGCCTAAAGTTGGCGTGCATTTTGTGTTGAAACCTAGGGAGCAACAATTACTGGGTAGTAATTCAATGCCTAGTGCTGCATCAAGTGCTGTCAGATTAGGTCAGAGAAAGAAAAATGTTTTCAAACCTTCTGCATTCTGTATGCATGTAATTAATTTATATCTATGCACCCAGTCATTCATTTAGTCAGCCATGGAAGGCATCTGGGGGTGAAGTAAGAAGCACAAAGTCTTTGGAATCTGAAAATATGAGATCAAGTCCAGACCCTGCTATGTACTTGCTGGGTGACCTTGGGTAAATTTCTTACTCTTCCTGAGCCTCATCTGATAAATGAGAGTGGGAATTTGGGGTTGAGGTAGGATATCTCCTTTACAAGATTATTACGGGAATTAACTTTGAGCATACTTGCGAAAATACTTTTGCAATCATTAATATCTTCTAAAACAAGAAAAGTCAAAAAGCAAGAGAACTGAGAAGATTTGAAATTTAGGAATTGTGGGGACAGAGCCCCAGAGAGCAGTTTCCAGGCTCTCGGCATCACGTGGAAAGGTGCTGGCTCGGGTAGTAAATGGCCATCAACTGTGATAGGATGGCTGTCAGCTGTAACCAGTGAGCCATTGGCCACTAATATAACTGCTGTGGCTACGCTAGCGAAAATGGGGGGGCTAGCAAGAAGATGGTGGCTGAGTTAGCAAGCGGAGTGTGGATTGCAGATTGCAGAGAAGCGGATTGCTAGCAAGTGAGATTGTTTGGCAGAGACAAGTGGATGGCGGGTTGCAGATAGTGTGGCTCCTGCCTCCTGTGTCTCCAACCCAGCCGCCAGCGAGACTATAGTGGTGTGACTCCACTACCTGTGGCTCCGTGGGTGTTCCTTTTTGGTCTCACCATATCCTGCGTTCTTATGTGGGGAGCGGGACAGGAGACCCCGCAGGCCGCCCCGCACAACAGAATCAATATAGCATTGATTTTATTGGAAGTGGAAATTTGATTGAGGAGATGATGGATCTGATTAAGGAGAAGGTGAGGAAGTGCAATAGCAAGTGGAAGCAGTTTTCTCCAAGAAGTTTCTTGTGTATTTGCCTCCCCAAATAGATTAGGTTTTTAAATCAGAGATTGTATCTTATTTATTTTTATATCTCTTGTTCCACTACAGAGCTGCATAGCAGGGTATTGTGTTTAAATATCATGTTAAAACATTAGTTAAATACATGTTGACGACAAAGGAAAGAATGAAAGAAGATAACAGCTTTAGGTGAAAGCAAAGTCAAGGGAAGATTTTTGTGTTTTAGTTTTGTTTATTTTGCAAATAGGAGACCCCTGCATATATTAATTGTAAGAGGGCAGAGTGAGTAAATAGGAGAGATTGAAGGTATTTCAGAAATGCAGGTATTATTTCGAATGATGGAGACAGGCAAGAGGAAATGAAATCAAGAATATAGAGGCGGGCTGTATTGAAAGAGGCTAGAGAAGTTGGCATCAAGCATCCATGAAGGAGGCCTCCTCTTGGAGACATGAAGTTAGAAAATTCTGAGGGATTCCATGGGGTGAGGATGAAAGTTGATGATGCTCAAGTTAGATGCTTTCTACCTCCCAGGAATGCAAGAGTTAAGCTTTTCCTGCTGGATAAGAGGGTAGGTTGGGGGTTTTGAGATGGTTGAATATTCTTTGAGCAATTAATGTGAGATAAGAAATGGATAGTTGAAAAGGACCTGGTGTAGGGATATCAAGAGTGATGAAAAGACTGACTGTGAATTACAGGTGAGGAGTAGTGGAGAGGGAGGGCTTAGTGGCTAGGTATTTAGTTGTTGGCGTACACTCAGGGCAAGAAAGGTGTGCTGATGTCTTGTTAAATTTTGCCCTTGGAGGGCCCAACCTGATGGTATTTTTTTTTTTTTTCATTTCAATGGAAGAGAATAAGCAGGAAGTCTGGTATGCAACTTAAAAATTGCTTAGAAGAAATAAGCTTTCGAAATAGAAATGAAGAAGATTAAAATGTAAATTGGGAATTACTGTGAAGAAGAAACATCTACTAATGGAAGCTGCCTAGAGACGGGTAAGTTCCCAGGAATAGGGAAGCTCGTATAGGCCAGGGTATATAATGATTGGTGGGGATTGAAACACATGAAATGTAATTTAATGATGCTCGGGATACGCTTGAGAAGCATCCCAATGCTGAACTTGAGAGACTATGCCTCTTCATTCCTTGTCCGAATTGTGCTTAACATTGATTAATTTGTATTAAGCAAAATAAGTACATAGATAGGAACAGGTGCTCTCTAGGTTTCAGAATCCCTGATGTTTCAGCAGAATTTTGAACTAGCTTGAGCATCACCACGCTGTGAAAACTGAGGCTACGCTGCATCATCCTCTGCCAACTGCTTTTTGAAAAGAATTTACTATCGTTATAACAAAAGTTAATATGTGAATACATTATGTTGACAAAATGTTTGGTTAACATATAGGATAATTTATTTTACCATTTCTCTGTTGTTGAGCACTTAGTTTGCTTTCAATTCTTTTCTTATTCAAAATATAATGTAGTGAACATCTTTGTATGTGGTGCTTTGCTTTGATGTGGTACGTAGTGTGTCTCCTGCATAATGTGGGATTGCTGTGCTGAAGGATATGCACACGGATAAGGCAACTTCCTGAGCGGTGATATCAAGTTACAGTCCTATCAACAGTGCAGAAGAGCATGCCTGATTGGTTAATAGTCTCATATAACATATAACGATGTCCTTAGTGTGATGAAGAAGATAAAGAGCAAACTCTTTGTCTTCTTAGGCTTTTAAATCTGGAAAACATATGTTAAGGATATATCAGATGGTATATATCACCAAATACAATTGGGAAGATATATCCAAGTACACATCGTGACTTTTATAGTGTGCTTGGAATTCACTTTTGTAAATCAGTTAAATGGATGGGTTTTTCATTTCCTTCAGTCTTTTCATGCATTGATGTATTTTGCTTAGTTGGGATCATGCTATCTTATAGTTTTCTCCTTTCCTCTTTTTTTTTTTTTGTAATCAATAGCTTTCCATGTTACTATAAAGTCCTAACACACATCATTAAAAATAGCTACATAATATTTCTTTAATGGGATGTCTGTAACTATTCCCCTTATATGGTCTTCAGTTTTTCTTATTATTAGCAAAGCTACAATAAACATTTTTCTGGCCCGTTTTTTTCTCCACAGTTAGCATTATTTCCATGAAATCTAGTCCTAGATCGAAATTACTGAGTCAACAGGAATAATCCTTTTGAAAGTTTGATAAATATGGAAAAAACACTCTTTATAGAAAAAGTTGCACCAATGAATAAGATGTTCGTTTCTCCATACCTTTGCCACATTGTTTTATTTTCCGTACAACTTTTTAAAAGTCTGCTATTTTGATGTTATCACATTCTGTTTTAAATAAATGTTTCTAATTTTTAGTGAGCATGAACATGACACATACCGGTCCTTTGTCGGCATAAAATTATCCTTTAAATTTATTTCTCAACCTTGGCTATTATTGCATAATTCTTAGCGGTGGGGAGAGGTCTTGTGCATTGTAGACTGTTTAGCAGCATCCTTGCCTTCTGCATAGTAGATGGCTGCAACATCCCTAACTTCTAACAACCAAAAACGTCTCCAGTTGTTGCTAATTATTCAACTGGGGACAAAATCAGACCTTCTGAAGAATCTTATGTTTAGCAAATATATTTCCAACAATGTAATAAACTGCCAATTTAGTTGATCTGTTTTGGCAGTTTAGGTGTTTGTGTCTAAAGTAAGAAAACTTCATTCCTAAGTGTGAAATAACTGCGAGGAGGACAGGTTCACAAGAGCTGACAGAGGTTCATTGAGGTCAATCTGGAAAATGTCATGATGGTGCCGAAGCTGAACAGATAGGGAAACAGAAGCTCAGGGAATTTAATTCCACTGACAAGTTTGCTTTCCAAGTAGCTGGGACGAGAAATCAAGTCTTTGTTCTCCAGGCTTGAGGTATTTTCATAATCCCACACTCATGCCATCCCTGCAATCCATTATAATTTAGCTGGGTCCACCTCCTTCAAGGATCCTTTTCCAGAAAACCCACCTCAGCTATAATGATTGCCATCTTTTCACTAGGACATGCCTTTATTAGCATGGAATTCTCCGGCTAGTGTTTGATGTTTAAATGCTTGTCACTTGTACTCTAGGCTTGATCCCAATAACTTGAAAACTCTTGGAGGATACTTGGGTAAAGAGCATTCACAGAATACTACAAACCAGGAGAGCTTCAATAGCATCTTGAATTATTTTGTTAGGATTTTGATGGTTCTTTAAACTGACTGAGTAGAACTGGCCCCTTATAAAAAGAAGGACATGAGCTTTGGCCAGTAGTAGGAAAGTGGAAAATGTGAGCAAAACTATTTTTAAATTGAGTAGATTATTAGTATGTTATCTTTAATTAGAATGCGAGATAGGAAAAAGGATTGATGAATAAAAAGTTGAGAAGCATATGACTTCACTGATATGTGGGATATAAAACTGAAAACAACAAAGGAACAAGACAAACAAATGAGGAAACAAAAACTCATAGACACTGACAATAGTTCAGGGGTTACCAGAGGATAAGCGGGGAGGGGGTGGTAGATGAGGGTAAATGGGGTCTAATAAATGGTGATGGAAGGAGAACTGACTCTGGGTGGTGAGCACACAATGTGATATATAGATGATGTATTACAGAATCATACATCTGAAACCTATGTAACTTTGCTAACAATTGTCACCCCAATAAACTTTAATAATAATAATAATAAAGGAAATGAGCGAAGGAATAAGGACCTGAGAGACAAAGAAAGAATGTAACATACTGATGGGTGTACAGCAGGAGGGATTAATACTGAAGTGAAAGGAGAAGCAGCAACCATTGGTTGGTCTTTAGTAAAACCATTTCACTTCTACAGATTGTAGAACTCGGTGTTGTTCTCCATTGCACCCCTGACCTAACTCAGACTTGTACATTAAAAATATATGTACGGAAGATATAATTGAATGACTGAATGTCTGAACCTGGTTTCTTGAAAATCACTAACTTTGCTGCAACAGAAAATCAGGTGTAGCTTTTTATGCCTATGTAAATAAGAATGGAAAATCACCAGCTTCATTCAAGCTTTCATTGAACACCGAAAACTGTTTTGGTTCAGTCCTAGGCACTGCAGGTGGGGGATAGATGCACACAAAATACAAGAAACGACCTCTGGCTGTAACAATCTGATAACTTTGTTGGAAAGGTAAAGGTATGAGGTAGCTATCACCTGTAAGGAGCTGTTTAGAGAAGTCCAGATGGTTGTCCAAAATAGGAGAGATCAAAGGCTACAGCATATCTGGAATTTGTCAAGAAAAAGGGTCTTTCTCTTCAGCCCTCTCAACTTCCTTCAGCCCTAAGGTGGCTCAGTTGAGAATGGCTTCAGAACGCATGGTGACAGTAGTTGTAGCACGTGAAAAACAGAAAATGAGAAACCATTTACTCTGCAAACAGATATTGAGTTGCTCTTTGTAAGGCACTATAGTATATATTAGGTACTCTAAGGAACTAAAAGACAAGTAGGATATGATTTCTGCTCTGAGTGGAACTTACACTATAGTAACTACTTTTGATTAACCTCAACAAGCATATAAAGAGCCTTTTCAAGATAAACTTGAATTAGAATTTTAGTTCTGCCAATGTGTGACCTTGGACGTATGACAAACTTACTGATTCTCACTTTCCCCATCTGTAAAATGGTGTTATTATTTTCTCCTTCCTAGGATTCTTATGGCAATAAAATGAGACAATGCACGTATAGTACTGGAACACGGTGCTGTTCCATAAGGGCTAAGTGTTGGTTATTCAGACACTAAAGCTTCTTGAAAATTATCCACAATAGTAATTTAGCTAAAATTATGACACAGGTCAAAATGTAAAACTTCTTTAAAACATTCAACTTTAAACAAAAAGGTTTTAGTCATTGGGGAGCTTCCCCAGTTGTAAGTTAAGTGCACAAGGAGACAAACTGAAGAACTGCGTCTAAAAAAATGAATCAACATTTTTGAAAGGAGTATTACCCCACTTCGGATTTACAAAAAGTGGAAGGAAATCAAAACTGCAAATGCAGTTCAAATAAGATTAATTATTTTATATCTATCTCAGAGCAAAGTGCCAAAGAGGGGAATAAGCACTAACTAGGGTAATCACCTTGCAATCTAATCAGAAGTGGATTTGGGGGTACTCATCTTGAGGCCCAAGACTTTGCTGAATTAAGTTTCAAAGGGACAGATGCATAAAAAGAGGCACAGTTATTACTACAGAGCTGTGGTTAGGGTCTAGAAGGAATACTTTTACAATATTGATCACTTCTGTACACAAAAGATATTACCTTGGAAAGGTGGCACAATGTCAACCAATTCCACTAGATCTCAAGAAAATAAATTGTTTATGAAGAAAGAGTGAGAACAAACAGATCTTGGTCACACTTGGGAAGAATACTTAAATCATTAATTTAAAAATATCAAAATAAAGAAATCATAATGTACTCAGTGCAAAAAGGGAAGACATATCAGAGAGCAAGGAATTTAAATATGTGGCCCTTCTCTGCTAAGAGTATTCAAATTAGAAAGGAAGATAAAAGGGAACTCAGTCTCCAGTTAAAAAATTATTGTAGGCCAAGAGGACAATTCTTTTTCACAGAACTCAAGTGATTCACATAAAAACAATCCCCTAAGGCAGGGAGGGAAAAAGACTAGCATCGCTCCTCAAGTAAGCCTGAGATTTAGCAGTATGTTTTATATTCCTTCTTCTTCCAAATGAAGAAACTCCAGTTAGATTTAAAAGATAATATTATAGTTAGATTTTAAAATGAGACAAATGTAAAACACTAATTGATAACTCAGAAATAACCTTAAGGTTTCCATTTAAAACTTCCTAAACTTTTTCATAATGTGTTTCCCCGAAAATAAGATCTAGCCAGACAATCAGCTCTAATGCGTCTTTTGGAGCAAAAATTAATATAAAACCTGGTCTTATTTTACTATAATATAAGACCGGGTCTTATAATGTAATGTAATATAATATGTAAGACCGGGTCTTATATTAATTTTTGCTCCAAAAGACGCATTAGAGCTGATTGTCCGGCTAGGTCTTATTTTTGGGGAAACACAGCATTGACTTTCTTTTACATATAAATATCTAGGTCAAGTGCTAGGTGGAATTTCTGCATAAAACCAACTTACTAACCATAAGTATCTATCTATGTCATTATTTTTTCATCAAATGTATAAAATGATAATGAAAACTACCTGATCAGAAAAACCTCAACATTTGTGTTTCAGTTCATTGTTATCCATCTTGAGTAGGCAAACATTCTTAAAATAAGTAATATTTCAGTGGTTTTGAACAAATACAATTTTTTTTGCTGAACCTGAGTTGAGGCTTTTAAGAACAAATGTCACTAAAACACTTAATTCTCGTAGCATGTGGAAGTTGAAAGAAAAGATTTTCTGATATTTGCAATATTCATGCACACTTGCAAACTAATATAATTCAGTAGCCTATTAAAAAAATGTTATGCTCTCTTCCATCTAGTTCTAAGTTGCTCTGAAAGTCCCAGGTATAATTTTTTTCTTTTGTATTTCTAAGACACTTTAGACCTTATTGCCCAAAGTAGTGTTAAATCTCCTGTTTACTTCCCAAGAAGTTGTTAAATTACAGTGAACATTTGTTAGGTCTTTTACAGTTTGCAAAATGTTTTCCCATTTACTTTGGTTTGGGGGCTACCCCTATGAAGGCAGTATATTTATTTTCCCATATTACAGATGAGGAAACTGAAGTTTAGAAGGAAGGAAGAAAGGCACTCAGCTAATGAGGACACGCTAAGGCAGAACTCAAGCCTTGCTCATCTAGTACTAGAACGCCTGTTTTCCCAATTACTTGATACTGGAGCCATCCAAAAATAGCATCATCAGGAAAGATTCATAGTGGAGACTATTTAAAAACTAAACTGGAGATATAAGATAAGACAGTTTGAGGGGAAGTTTGCAGATTATCTCAAAAGCAATGGAAAAAACGAGAAATATGAGCAAGGCAATTATCAAGCAATGGTACCTATATTCCTATATAGTTTCCAAAGTGTTTCATCCATATAATTATGTCTTTTGAGTATTAGAGTAACCCATTGAGACAAGAATGACATAATTAGTTTTTACAGATGAAGAAACTGAGGTCTCTGGGCTTAAAATCAGAATTTGTGTCTTCTATTCCTAGCTCCTAGTTTTCTTCCACTGTTAAGAGTAGTTTTCAAAATGTGGCCCTAGCTTTGAGACCAGAGTGTTGCTAATGGCTGCAGAGCCATCTAAATGTCTATAAGGCCTTGTTTATAGCATCTTACTGTGCAAGCTCTTAACCATATCTTATTGAGTAAAACTGACTTATCAAGTCTTCCAATTTGTTGGTGTTGTTCTTGTTATTACCAAGTTCTTTATCCACTGAAAATTGAATTTATGGACATAATTAAAAGGAGTTTGCCTACATTAATCAATGTTTAGGAACCAATGTACCACACACCTGATAAATACAAATAGTAGAAAAAGGTTTAAATTAATCCCTTTCTGCTATGTTCCTTGTCTCGATGTTTAGGGACCTCTCTGTGCTGCATGATCCCTCTGTGTTGCAGCTAACCTGACAGCCTTCCCAATGCTCCTTGCCTAAGGCTAATAGTTCTCTGAGTTGGTTTACTCCATTACTGACAGGAATGGACAGTAATGGCTCTAGGAAAATAATGGTGGGAGGGGTTGAGGACAGGAGGAATCCCTACTGTAGAAAGCACCTGAAAGGCATAGGCAATGCCAAGTTATCCAATAGGCACCATTTTGCAATCAGAAAATCTAAAGAGAACCTGTTTTTTCTATATATTTGAATCTTGTGGGTTTTAGTTTAATGTTGTTTCCATGTTGAAGTGCATTCCGAAGGGAGGCACTGCAACTGTTTCAGTGCTTGGGCTTCCAGAACCCTTAATCTTGCTTTGGCTAAGGACGTGAAGGCACAGTTCTTAGGTATGTCACAGGGGGAAAATTGGGAGTTGTGCGCATGTACTTATGCTTCCTTCAGCTGTTGTTAGGAAAGCAGCCCTCAAATCATTCTCTACCATAGGTGATTAAAAATAGACAGGAAGGAGAGAGCAATATAGTTGTACTTTGCAGGACATGAAAAATGAACATGCTGCTAAATCGTGCAAGCCGCAGGGAACACTTCTCACAGGTGTTCCACTCTGCAGAGGTTACTCATTTGCCTCCAAGTACAATTCAAGGTGTTGACTTGATGCGTTAAGAGCACCTCCCCCATACTCAGCACCTCAGGGACCTGAAGATACCAATACTTGTCTGAACTCAGTAACAACCACACTGTTCTCAACTCTGAAGTGCAGGGCGTTGTAAGCTGGGTGTTTTTCTCATGGAAGGCTTTTGCCGCTGGAATTTCCTGCCTGTTCTGGTGGCCAGAATCCCACCTTACTGACCTTGAGGGACTTGTGAAAGACTTGTTTTCAATACAGCCTCTACTGATGGGAAGAGACCTTAAGACTGTCATCTTGTAAAAGACAATTTAAGCAGTTATCATAGCTCATGTTCTTCTCATGATGCTTTAATTTTGGTGCTTCCTGCAGCAATTTCAAAGAGGGTACAATTTTAAGAATAACATACCAATAAGTGCCTGTCCTTAGTAATGAGTAAGTGAGAATACCTACCTGGATGTGAAGATATTTAGAATGCTAAACATATAAAGTCTGTCAGATAAATGCTCCTTCTCACTTGCGGGTAGCTCAGGTGTGCTGGTGCCTGCAATAACCCTAGATTCCAAGGTAGGTAATAAACCTGTTCCTTTTTGAAAGCTCTAGTTTGGTGTGCATGTGTGTTTGTCAGATCCCAAGCCCACCCTGGGGAGCAGCACTGGCTTTCGCTGGAGTCTAAAATATTTACTCTGGAAGATTATGCCAAGACATTAACAGCTGCTGGATTAATTATTGATGGAGTTAGTGTCAATCATCTGAGAAGAGAACCAAAGAATAATATTTTAAAATCATCTGGTAAAAAAAAAAAAAAAAAAAAAAAAAAAAAAAAAAAAAAAAAAAAATCTGCTAACACAGCTCTCTTGTCGTTTATTACTCTTGCATTTCGCCAGCCAAAGAAGTAATCTCAGAAAACTGCTCTTCTAAAATTATTTTTCCTTTCCCCTTAAATGTTTTCTTTCCAAGCTCTCTCCCTTTCAGAACTCAGCACCGTGGCTATGTTGGTACTGTTTTCAGAAGATGCCCTACATCAAGGTAACCGATGCCATGTTTTAGTTTTGAAAACTTAAATAAACACGGAAAAGAAATCCGGAGAAGCAGGAGCCCCCCACACACGAGTCTTTCAGATCCGCGGCGAGGCTGCGATCCCTTTAGCTCTGCGGCCCTGCCCGGCTCCGCCAAAAATGCCAAGGCTGCTCAGTGTGGTCTTCCAGCCGAGAGCCGGTCAAAGAGGAAAAACAAATAGTTGGACTGACGATATCCAAGAAGAGAGTTTCATGCTGGCTTGCCTAATATGTGAAAGATCCGCCCCACCGCGCCGCCTGGCATCCCGGTTTTGGGACCTCTGCCGTTGCCAAAAATGTTTTCAGCTGCCGGAGCCCGGAGGGCGAGGACCGCGAGGACCCCCTGATCCGGACCGAGCCTCCTGTCGCTCGCTGTGCGCGCACGCCTGGAAAGGCGGGATTTAAAGGCGGAGATACTGCGGGAGACTCTGCAGTGCCAACGAGCCCCGGAACGGTCCCGCCTTATACATCCTACTGTGTGTGTTTCGCAAGTCCCTGCTTGGTACACCGTCACCAGCTTCGACGCGCGGGAGTGGCGTTGGCGCGTCCAAAGCCCGGGGTCCTTGGCCAGGCCAGCGGGTCGGGAGGGCTGCTGAGCCCGGCCCGTGTGCGGCCCCCGCCCGGCGCGCCCGCGGGCCGCAGGCACACGCCCCTCACCTGTGCGAGAGGGCGCGCAGGCGCTCAGCGCGCGGGCCGCGGCCGGGAGCCTCAGCCCCGCGTCCGCAAGAGTTGGACAGTTCCGAGGCCGCGCCGGGCCGAGCTGCCGCCGCCGCCGCCACCCGGGCTGCGGCAGATCGCAGGACAGCGTCTGCGCGAAGCCCCAGCGCAGCTCCGGCGGGACCGCCGCAGCCGCCAGAACGTGAGCAACAGCTTCCCGGCTGGAGCAGCCCCTGCCCCACGCGCCCGCGGCCGCGCGCCGAGGTAAGCTCCGGGCGCCCAGCCCAGCCCAGCCCGGCGCCTCCGGGACCGGCGCCGCCTTCCCGCCCGTCCTCCGCCCGCCCCCTCAAGGCGAGCCGGCACCTGGGCGCGCAGCCTCAGGGAATGGCCCGGAGGCCCCCTCCCGAAGGAGTTTACACTTGTCCTGCGGTCCCACTTGTAGAGGAGGACGCCCCGATGCCGCTTTGCCGGGGCTGTGGGTGTGAGGCTCCTGTGAGCCCCTGGAGTTAAGAGTGGGTCGTGGAAGCCAGAGGAGCGTAGGAGTCCCCAACGTGGGCTATGGGGCTCAGATTCCCAAGGACGGAGGGGAGGATGGAGGCGAGAGGACAAGGAGAATCCCCCTCTGTCGTGAGCCGCAGTGCCTTCGGCACCCCGGCTGGGAAGTTTGGGGCTGGACGTCTCCCTCTTCATTATAGGGAAAGCGGTATTTGGGGGAAGGAGGTGTGGGAGGAAGAAGCAGTCGAAGCTTGGGGTCCCAAGAGAGTTCTGCAGCTGAATGAAGGTGAAACGGGGGCAGTGAGGCAGAAAGAAGGTCCCAAAGTTTGCACTTGCTGGGATCCTTGAGGGGGGTCTGGGCTACCAAGCGCTGGGTGAAGGTGTCAGCGCAGAACGGGAGGGCACTGGGGCTGCGGAAGGGACGAGGAGAAGGGGAGGGGAGGACCATCTGTTTCGCCACTGTTATTTGCGGGGGCTGGTGGAGAGGGCTGGCAGGACGATGCTTCCCCGAATGCTTTCCCAGGCTCTGGAGGACAAACAGTTTTTTATGGTGAACCTGGGTATGGGGAGTGTTGTGGTCCTTCAAGGAAAATAAATTGCCATCAAACGCCGGGCCCTCATGGGTACAAAATAAACACAGTTTTGGAATGCTCTCAGAAGTTCTTGGCTTAGAGTATGTCTCTTCATTTTCATAGAGATGTGGTTTGCTGTCTTTCTGGTTTTGCTTTGCTCAGGAACATCGCACCAAGGTGAATGCAACTTTGTTAAGATATAGCAAAAGATGCTCAAAAAGAAGAGATAAAACATTTGTTTCATAGAGTCCACCCTAAAGCTTGGAAACTGGCAGCTTCAGAACAACGTAAGAAGCTGTAGGAAATGCATTTATCAAATTAAAAAGAAAAGCTTTTCGTAAAGTCAGTAAGCTACATCTTAGATAAAGTTAAAGATTTTGGCTTGAAACAGTTCCCTTAAATATTTCAGGGCCCGATTTCACCAGTTTTCAGAGTCATTTTATTTTATTTTGATGCCATATGTGTATTGAGTATGTGCCACCCCTTGCTTGTAATAGATAAATGCCCTTAATAGAATGAATGCAAATACTGCATTGCAAGTTCTGTTGTTACTTGAGGTTTCTAAGATGGAAAAAAAAAGTTTATTTGATCGAAGTGTTGGTTGTAGTTCAGATTCTATATTCCCATAAATCAAGCATTTGTGGATTTATAATTTACATTCCTGCTCATTTCCAAGTGATTTGAGGAAGCTTGGAATGAAAACCACAAATCAAATAGCTATTCTTGTAGCTCTCCTTGACCTCTCTTGAATGCAGTTGTAAAAATGCTTTTGAGAAGGTGAATTCTCCTAACAAAGGAAAAATTACTGTCCTCTCTGGACTCATCCTAGTGATATAAATGTTTTGCAGTATCATTCCATATGTACTTCATTTGCATTCTGTTATTTTACATTATGTAAGTAATGATGTCTTTATAGAAGTTTAATAACCACTGAGTAGCACCTATAGTAAAGAAAACAATGTTGATATTTTATAGCATTTTACCAATATACAGATTCACAGAGCAAAAAAAGAGAACAGTGAGCTTAATGTATCCCCCTTGAACAGAGGCAGAAAGGAAGCCACGGGAGGTGTCTCCTCTACAGTCAAACCAGAGAAGGAACTGTCATTAGTACTTGTCACCCAAACATGGCCAATTAGTGAGACCTGTCAGCAGTTGGAGCATAACTTTACAAAGTGTAACTATTATATGAAGATCTATCAAAGTATATCAGGTTTTCTCAGCATTCCTTTTCTCAGGCGAGTGACCCGGCTCAGAAAGAGAAAAGAAAAAAAAATTCTGCAAAACAAACACAATTCCAAAAGTGAGATGTCTACATTGAATAATGCTGTATGGAGCTTTCACCATGGAAGAGAAAAGAATCTTAAATCCTTGAACTACCCTCCTCCACTTCAGATTTTTTTTCTTCTAGCTGTGTTTGAAGATATCATTGCTTGATTTTTTAACAGCAACAATTTTTATTTAAAAAATACAAGCAATTAGTTTACTTCTCTCAGGAGTGACTGCTTCATTTGTGAAAATCTTTAACATATAAAAGAGCAAATTTGGGTTTTTGCTGTTCCTATAAGAGCCTGTGTCTTCAAAGATCTAAAGAACAATGAGCATGTTTATCTCAATTTCCCACTGCTTTTTATTTGCTTCTTGGTTTCATTGTGACACCCCCCAACCCCACCATTTCACTATCTCTATTTTGTTACCGTGTTTCCCTGAAAAATAAGACCTAACTGGAAAATAAGCCCTAGCATGATTTTTCAGGATGACATCCCCTGAACATAAGCCCTAATGTGTCTTTTGGAGAAAACCTCAATATAAGACCCGGTCTTATTTTCGGGGAAACATGGTACTTCCCTCACTCCTGTAGCTGTTCCCCATCAGTCTCAAAGGGTCTTTTTATCCTACTTTTTTTTTTCATTCTGCAGATTTCTCTTGATCCTCTTTGTTTTATAGATGATCTCCTTTTTGCATGTTGCTTTTTATTCAATGGTGTCCTTTTATTAGTACCAGATTATATTCTTAAAGTAACACCCCTATCTCTACTTTCCCTCCTAAATTTCATATTGACATTTTGAACCACCTACCAGATGGCTTTACATTACTCTTAGGTGATTCAAATCTAGGGGCTCTGAACTCTAATCAACATTTTTCTCCTTCCATGAACAGGGGTGACTATTACTTTATGTTTCTCCCAGTCACCCAGGACCTTCCCAATATCTTTGCTTTCCATATATAATTCACAGGTAAATCCCAGAGACTCCATTTCCATGATTTCTCATGATGCCTGCTTTTCCATTTTTTGATTCCCGTGGTGATGTCTTTATTCGGACTCTTATCTCTTTTTAGAGACTACCATGATGTCTTCCTGACTAGTTTCCCATCTCCAGTCTCTTCTCATTTCCAACCCATTTACACTTGGTTTGCAGAATAAGCTTCTTAAAGCAGAGCCAAGTTCAGTCAACCGGCTAATAAACATTTCCCCGGTGCCCTACCAAATGCCATGTAAACCTCTCCTCTGAACTTTAAGACCCTTTGCAGTCCAGCCCCAAAGCAGCTCCACATTTTTTACTTTGATCTTACAGATTGATTGACTCATTTGTTAATTTACTCAATGGATAGTTGAATGCCTGCTACATGCCAGGCACAGCTGTAGGTAATAACTATAGAAGTGCCTGTGCATTGAATTAGTGATGTTTCACATTTTATTTTTCAATGGTGGAAATCCACTCTTAAAATATAGTATTGTATGGTTGAAATCAGGTCCCAGAAATCCCTTCAGCCTCTCCTCCCTACCCTTAGTAGTCTCTGAGGCATCATCAGTCATGAGACTTCTTGAAACAATTAAAAAAACACGGCTCTAGGCTGAAGGTAGTGTTCCTTTAACACAGCAGGCCTCTGAGCTCTGCATCTTTGCTTATGCTGTTCCCTCTGCCTGAAACAGGCTCTCCCGCTTTCCCATAACCATTTCTGCCTGTCAGAGAGTCAGTCGAATTGCTACATGGCTTCTTGATCTGCCTGTGAACTCAGTTTTTGCTTCTCTAAACCATTTTGCTTGATCTGCTCTTGGAGCACAAGTCAGGTCTTCCTCATACATACGTGTTTTCTATATTCTACCCTAAGGGCACTGCGCCCACACACCTAACCTCGGGCATTCATTTCCAGAAATAGCCAGCTCAGGGCCTAACATATCGTGGGGCATTAACAAATCATTTAATTAGATTGAATTCTACCTAATTCTCTGTCCCCAGCTGTTTGTAATAGCTCTTTGTTTTAACTCCTCAATTCTGTTCTTATAGTAGATCCAGGCCTTCTTAAACTTGTATATACATTGAAATCGTGAGGAGAGCTTATTAAAATGCAGATTCTGGGTCAGCAGGTCCAGGATGAGGCCCAGATACTGCGTTTCTAACAAGTTCCAAGGAGATGTTGAAGTAGCTGATCCATGAGCTGCGCTTTGAGTGGCAAGGTAGTAGCTGATACTTCACAGGTTTGGGATTTTCTGGCTGCCTCTGCCTCTGTGCCAGGTGATTTTCCTACAGTAAGTGTTTGCTTTGATATTACTTTCTATTTTGAATGTGCTTTAGGCTTTGACATGCTTCCCAAAGCTAAATGGAAGATATGGTGATTCCCTTGTATTTTCCCCTTGCTTTGCTGACATAGTATTGCAATATCTAATTCTCTCTATTGTATTTTTCTCTGGCCAGTTCTACTGCTTTGTTACAATTCCTTTCTAATTTTCCCTTTATTTTCAGATTGTGGCTGTTCTCCTTTCTCACTCTATTATGACTTTTTCTTTCCTTTGCTCTCTCTGGTTCTTGAAATTCTCTTCAAATGCGTTGGCTGACTCCCTGCCCCAACTGTTTTCCTACTGCTTCCAATTTTTTTCTCTGTGAAAGGAGTACTGAAATAGGGTGCTGGAGACTCCAGCTCTCATTCTGCCTTTCCTGCTGGCATAAGACATTGGGCAAAGCTGTTTCTTTTCTGGGCTTCTCACTTGTGGACGGAGGGTGGGGATTACACAGCTCCCTGCTCCTGCACTAAGATGCCCTGTGGGACCTTCACGTAGGGCAGAAGGCGCAGGCTGAGAAGGAAGCAAGGCTCGCTTGCTCGTGCTGGTGTCGGTGTGTGCCCCCATCTACTGTTTCTGTCCTAGATAAACAATTTGAGCTTTTGTTGTTCCAGCACTTCTTGCAGCAAGACTACTATTTCTTTCAAAAACAACTACTCCTTGGCATTTGTGAATCCAGTTGTTTTCAACTCTGGATTCACATTAAAATCATTTCAGGCACTTTAGAAGAAACAGTCATGTTCTTAGCTCATCTTGAGGTAATGATTTGATTTAGAGTATTTTTAAAATCTCCCTCTGTGATTCTAATTCCCAGCCTGGGTGGAAAACTATAGCATCTGGTCTGTAAAGGCAGGGTGGAGTGGTGGTTAGGAACATAGCATTGTGCTGACTCAAACCCTGGCTTTGCTCCTTACCTATTTCATTGACTTGTGGATCTGTGAGATGGGTTGCCTGGGTTGTCGTGAGGGAGTTGTAAGAGCCAGCAGTGGGGTACTGTGCACACCGGGGTTGTCCAGAAAACAGTGGTGGTGGTTTATCATGCTAATCATTCTATTACAGTTTCGGTCCCTGAATCACCTACGGGTCATCTTGCCCTAGAGAAGTTAACACTCGCCTATCCCCTGTTCAGCTTCAAGATATTCAGTGCAGTATAATCCGTTTGAAAACAAATTTATGAATATATCTTTTCGAAAGTCAGTGGAAAAATACAGAAGAAGGTGTATATATTAATAAAAACCCATCACCCTTTATTTTTTATTCATTTGGTGCCACATCAACTCTATAATCTCATAAATAGCAGAGATGGATTAAAACACATATAAACTGATACAAAAAGATGACCAGGCTGTTATATCTACTTTATGAAAAATGACTAGCTCTTTAATAAAAGATAGTTCTATCCTCAACAACTAGAAATGCTTGAAATTCATAGGTCTAAGACTGCATTTTATTTTGGAAATAACTATGAATGTGCTAATCATTTACATTTCTGAGTTTATAATGGGAAGTGGAATTTTAAAAAAAGCACAGACAGAGAGACATCCTATCTTATGGAGGCTAATGCTGATCAACTTTTTCTCTTTTTGGCTGAGATTCTGGAATAGCCATTATGCTATTATGCTGCCATTATATCAGCAAAGCAAAGATTGGATAAATGAACATAACCAATATTAACTGAGGGCCCACATCCCCCCCTTTTTTCCTGGATGCATCTGAAAATAAATTAAAAGGGTGATCAGTAATTACAGTGTGCTGGCATACGTACGTAATCATGAATATCAGTGGCTGTTATGTCCTTTGCATGGGAAAGAACTGTGGGTGGGTACTATTGCTCACCCCTTTCTCTTGCAATAAAATATTCCATTTCTGCATTATTTACTCTTTGACCAGGAAAAGTATTTCTCAATCATATCTTCTCTAAAGTTTATTTTTTATATTGTGATGTGTGCTCTTTTTAACAACACAATTAAGGAAATGTTATAAAATTCTAAAAAGAACATTTGAGCTACGCTAAGAAAAGGCTCATTGTTAGAGATGATTTGCTAATTCTTTTTAAGTCTTTGCTTCAATATACTCATGTTAAGATTGTGTAAAATTCCACAGAGAGCTGTGATTTTTGATGTTTATTAGTTAAAGATGTCAGTCTGCTTGTTACTTTATGTCATAAGGCTTTCAGAGTCTAGAGGCTTAGGCTCTTGGTCAGTTTATACTAGCTGCAGACCAGGTTCAGATTCTAATTCATCTCAGGTTTAATAGGTTGCTACTTCTGTGAATTATTAGCTAGGGATATGGAAATGACTACTGTTCAGCCAAAGAAAATTGTATATAGGGTTAAAAGGGATCTTTGTGCAAAATCCTTATTGATACATTAGAAAAATAAGAATCAGAGAATTTAGATTATTTAAAATTTGAGCCTAGGGAAATTGAACATTACAAAGTAAGGGTACAAAACTTCTACTGGTATTAACACTAGAATATAAACTTCCCATAGAAATTGTGTAGACTCTGTGATGGCCTTAGATTTGATACTTCAGAGGTGGGAAAACTTTTCCGCAAAGACTTTGGGAGAGGTATTACCTTATATGTTATAAAAAATATATAATGCTGAGTATAAGACTACAAAGTGTAAAATGCCATTGTGTAAAATTAAACATACTTATATATGAATACAGATATTTTGATTTTAGATATATGAAATATTTTTATTTAAATCAATTGGTCATTGCCCATGGTCTTAAATATCTGGAAATGCTGATGATTAAACACATCTCATTCCCTGCATGTATTGCCCTATGGGAGGTGGAAATTGTACAGCCTAATGGTTGAGTTCAGGGTCTGGAGTCAGACTTTGTGGATGCAAATTCCAGGTCTTCTACTTATTAGCTGTGTGATTTTGATCAAGTTACCCAACCTCTCTGTGTCTTAGTTTCTCAAGTCTAAAAGACAATGAGTGTACTTTTGATAGGATTGTTGTCAGGTAAATTGAGATAATACACATAACATATTTAGCAAAGTTTTTGATACCTATAATATTCATACAGTAGCCATCCTTAGATATTATATAGTTTAATAATTAATATTGAATACCTCATAGGTACACTGATTTCTTTGCCAAGAGAACTCTGATTTTTGAAACTCTGAATTTTGAGCCTTCGGTGTCATATTTACTGTGTATTTTTCAGTTATACCGGCGGTGCCCAAAAAATGTACACATTTTAAAAGATGTTATTATGTATTACTTTTCGAAATTGAATTGAATTACGGTAGCAATGTGTAGTATGACGTTCACTCAAAAGATGGCGTTAATCAAATGAATGCTAGCTTCATTCATTGTATTACCATTTTAACACAGTTTTTTTGCTTTCTTAAAATGTGTATACATTTTTTGGCACCCTCTGTATATTGTTCTTACCTACCTTTCCTTGCTTAGGAGAACAATGAAATGAAAGGGAGACTAAAGGTCTGGAATTATAAGCAATACAAGGATTCTTGAAAATTTGTAACCATGTAAAATGCAGGAAAATATTTAATAATAAAATGTATAACCTGGGCTCAAGAATTTTTGGAAAGACCAAGTGGTATTTAAATGTAGTTTAAAATGTAGCTTCTGTATGAATATGCTTCATGAACTTGGTACGCATGTATAAATCTGGAATGCTTGGAAGTGACCCATAACAGAGAGTGAACAGGATTATGTGACCAGGGTCTGTGTAAGCAGGGTGGACTCATTCAAGGACAGTCTCTTCTCAGGCACCTGAATTGTAGTTTAATAGTGACCCAGATCCTCCTGGGTTCACAGGCATTTATTTTAATACTTGAACTGGATTTTCTGTGTTGGAATTTAGACAGAAAAATAATGAACAAGAAACAGACATAATTGGTGAAGTACATGCAGAATTATCAAAAAGTGTAAGTCCTTATATACCTAATCACTACCTATATGGTTCTTAATGGTCAATCTGACTTTCATAGGAATAAAATCATCCAGACACAGACTGTGAAAGGTGAAATCTTAGTCTTGTTTCTCTTTCATAGATCTCTCCTTGTGTCCCATGCATGTCGTCACCAGGCTGGTCCTACAACCATTGCCAGTACAGTGATTATTGGACCTTAGCGTGTAAGAGACTCCCTGGAGAGCTTGCAAAAAAATGCAGATTCCTGGAATTCATCCTTGAAGTTTCTGACTCACCAGGTCTGAGGTAGGGCCCAGTATTCTAAATATTTTCTCTAAATATTTTATAAGTATCCCAGTTGATTCATAGACTGCACTTGGAAATTATTACTAGTTCTCTAGTTTAGCACTAGTTCTCAACTCAGAATGTACATCAAAGTTACTGTGGCCCTCAGTACAAGGCCAGTAAAAGATGCCGGGCTCAGTTCCTCCATGCTGCATTAGTCACAGGACACTCCTTCCTTTAGCTGCTCTGAGTCACCCATGTGGAGCCTGTCAAGTGTGCATTCTAGAGAACCAGACTGTTCTCCCGCTGCCTGCCCCACTGGCCTTTACCCACAGGCTTTAGTCTACCATGGTGCTCCATAGTGATGTGGGCCACCTACCATCTCCCCCAGTATCTCTGTGAACTCACCTGTGATATTCAGATTCCAGGGCCCAAATCTAACTCTGCTAAATGTCAAGGGTGGTAGTAAGAGGTGAGTTCTTGGAGCCAGAATTTCCCCCTGGCTCCCAGACGGTGATTGTGCCACAGTGAGGTCCTCTGGCCAGTACTCCGTGGAGCTTGCCTCTGCTTTCATGAGTCACAGCTTCAGACAACCCCAGTGGTTGTGGTAACCACATAGATGGCAGTGAGCATATGGCCGGTACAGAGACCACCATAACTACTAAATGTCAACAGTGTCTCTTCCCTCTCATGTCTCTAGGCTTCTCCTTTCTCTGCATGCTGAGAACAGCCATTTCTCCTGTCCTTGTGGTTGTATGGTGGGAAACACAGGCTCCTTTCTCTCTGGTCTCTTCCTGTCTTCCCTTGTCCACAGCTGCCAACTAAAAATCCAAGTGACTGTGCCAAATGTACAGATGTGATGGCTCACATTCAGACTGCTGCTGTCCTGGCAGACAGACCCCTTTAGTCCTTTCAAACCCTTGATGTCTTTCTTGCCTCCCTGTGTATGACTTACATAAGCAAGGTTTAAATTGTCGAGAATTTCACAGGTTCTTAGATCTGTTGTCTCCCTCTTTTGTTGCATTGGACAAGGAACCATATAATGTACTCTTGGCTGACATGGGGAATAGGCAACCTGATCTTTGGAAATATTTGATTTCTTGAAATCATGTTTCTGAATTATCAAGTTATTACAGCAAGACAAATTGTTTACTGTGCATGCATAACAATTTGGCATCTTCAGAGTGTACACTTCAATAGACCTATTTAAAAATGCAAATTATAGAATGTTTAGTGTTGCTGTATAAAACAATGGATAAATATGACATTACAAGTTATTAAGTATTACGAATACTCTGTCATTGATTATTTTAAAATCTAGGAATAGTGTACTATCTTGTTAAAGAACCCTTTGTTATCTATAAAACCTCAGAGAATGATTGAGGGTACAGTGGCATAAAAGTTGACAGTTGAGCATCTCCTCACTGCAAGGTCACGTTATGACAGATCTCTACATTCAGCATCTCTCAGCCCTCCTAGATGTCAACTTCTTTTCTCAACGAAAAGGAAGGCTCACTGGTAACTGAAGGGAATGGGGGTTGGTGAAGGTGGGTAACTGGCAAAAAGATATACCTACTTGGAAAATAATGCCGTAAATTGTGACAGGGAATTATACATATAGGAGATAGCAATGTCAGACCCTACAGGTCTCAAGAGATAATTACTGGTCACGTTGCAAGTTTGTTTTCTAACATTAGGAAAAACAATGAGAAGGCAATATCAGAATTGTTCCATAGGGATAATGGCGCTTATTTAAGAGGCCATCCACTGAACGGATTTGTAACGGTCTCTGGGGCTTATGCTGAGTCGGGCAGGTTGTACCGCTCCAGAGGCCTCTCTGTGTAGCCCACTTTGTTTCTGTTAGCCTTGTTAACCATGGTAAAGTGGGCACTAGGAGCATGATTTCAGTGCTGGTTGAAGCCCCTCTAAACAGCCCAGAAAGACACATTTAGAATCTCCCCACCCCCAGTCAGCCATTTCTTAACCACCTTTAGCAACAGCACAAGGCATGTATCTTGACACCTGGTGCCAGATAAGGTGGCTTGGAACAGACATGGCAGCTGCCTGCAAGTAGGCAGCTTGAGTGGATGACATGTAGACAAAGAAGTAAGTTCATTTTCCTGAAGGTCCAGCAGGTGCAACCAAATTCAGTGGGTGGGGTTATAGGGAGGCAGATTTCAACTCCATATGAGAGAGAACTTTCTAATGATTCAAACTGTCCAATGATGGCCTTGAAGTTTCATGCTTGCTCCAAGTTGAAGTACGTGGCCGATGAGAGAGTCAGCCACCAGAAATAGCATAGAGAGAATTCCAACAGTGAATAGGAGCTCAACTTGGCTGATCACTACAACCTGTCCCCTTCTTGGCATTACTGATCAAATAATTTGAGGAGTGACAGTAGGCAGGGCAGGTGGACATACAAGAAAAAATGTAGGTGAAAAGGTGTTCCTGGACTTCTTAAAAGACAAAAGAACAATTACTTCATCTTTTTTATCTACCCTTGAAAGCACATTACCACTTACTACGGAGCACCTACTATGTGCCATAACAGCTTCTCATTCAACAGCTCAAAGGTAGGCATCCCAGTGTGTCCCTTCTTAGCCAGAATTCTGCAGTTGTTTTTCTGCATCTTTGCTGACTTCCCAGGCTGCCCTGCATACCCATCATACTTGAGCTAAAGTCTTTGATAATCTTTTCTTTTCATATCATGTTTCCTGCACGGTGCTTGCAATATTACATTGTAATGATCAGTTTGTATTGATTTTTCTCACTAGATTGTAAGCTGTTTGCGAGCAGACCCCTTGGCTTATTCATCAAGTTAATGAGTATTCGAGAATCTGGCAAATAGTAAAAGCTAATGTTTATTGACTGAGTATTCGAGTACTCTTCCCCCAAAAGAAATACCTGGGATGACTTTTATCCTCAAATCAAGGAACGAAAAGGAAAAATATACGAATATTGTTTCTTCTCCCAACCCTACCTTTCCAATTCTAATCACCTCCTAATTACCTATCCCATTTAGTCTATTTCAGGAGAAGAGGGGAAAATAGTGAAGAACGTAAGTTGGGGGGGAAAAAAATCCCCAAAATTAGAGAAAGAAAAACCACTCCTTCAGCAGCCCAACGAGGTGTGTTGCCTTTGGCAGCACTAGTGGTGGGGTGAGAAGGAAATCCTGCTCCTGCTGTGAATTAGCTGTGTGACCAAACACTAGTCCTGTGGCCATTTGCTGTTTCTTCTCGGTAAAAGGAGGACTTTTTCAGACAATTTTCAGGGTCATAGTCAGGTCTGAAATACTGTAATTCATAACCTGTTTTCTCTTCCAAGGTTTCCTGAGGTCCTTTTCCTCCAGGTAGTAATCTCCTGGGTAATCAGGAATCCAGAATGATGATGAGAGCAGTGTTGGGAGTTAACATTGGAATAAAACTGTGTTCTTTGTGATCTGACACATCCGGACCGAGTCCCTGCTGTATGACCTTGCACAAATTATGAACCTATCAAGCTAAAGATTCCTCTCCTGTGAAATAGGCATAGTATTTTATATCTCATAGGATTGCAAGGACTCAATGCGATGACATATATGAAGTGCTTATTCTGTACCAGAAACATAATGAGCACTTGGAAAATGATAGCTGCTATTATTTGGAAATACTGTACTCCCCTCTCTCTCTTTCTTCCTCCCTTCTCCAACCCCTGGAAGACACCACATGCAAGTCCTGAGGAAGTTTCTCTGGCATGGTTTTATTGTGCTCTTGAACTTCATTTCTCCTCCATCTGGAATCAGTAGAGGACAGTCAAGGTCCCTTCCTGCCGAGGCATTCTTCTCATATGTATACGGTGGCCAAAAGAGCACCTCATTGCACAATGATCGGGAGTACATTTATTTTAACATTTGCATGGAAGATATGAATGTTATGCAGGAGACACTGGATGTGGGTGTGGCGTCGTCTATCTTAATATCATATAATGTATCACACCCAGATCAAGATTCCTTTATCTGAAAAAAGGTTTGACTGAGCAACAGCAACACAGCAGCTCCTCAATCTAACAATAAATAGACACCTTATAAAAATGTATGAAGTTCAGGTTGTAAAGAACAAACTGCACATACTGAGTAGTAGCATTTCTTATTAAAATAATTTTAAGTCCATTGTCTCCATATCGTCTATAATAGAAGCTCGTTCTATGGTTAGATACCTCAGCAGCCTGTAAACTTTTATATGAGCTTTTGAAAAGGGGTGATCATTTTACGAGATATGATTTTCTCATCTCACCAAATTAGATTATTTGAGATAGCATCCCTGGCTGTAAAATTTCAATCCTGAGTAAATCTGTACCTCTGAGACTCTGTGCAGCCAGCTAGCAGAGTGGAAATGGAGCGTAATAAATCTGCCCTGAGCCCATTTCTCTCCACACAAGTCCATAATTCATTCTTTGCTTGGTACCCATGACCACTTTTTCGTGGCTAATCATTCTACATCCAGGCTGGCTCCTATCATATGCAATACCTCCTCCTTGGTCCAGATTTCGCCTCTTGGCAGGCTCAAATGCTTCCAGGCTTCTTTCTAGAGCTGTATGCCATCATGGACCCTGGATCCAAGCTGTTCCTAATCATGCGGCAGGCAGTTACTCTAGTTATAGAGGGCCTTATTTGTTACAGTATGCTTTAAAAAAGATATCCTGTTTAAAATGGATTAAAATAGATAACTACATCTCTGGAACATGTCAGTGGCCCAGTGAGAATTTCAGTTGTTCTTTCCTGAGTCTCCTCTGAAGACAGAGAAGGAGCGTACTGCTGTGGAAAAGCCACAAGTTTCTTTATTTCAGTCCCATCCCCTTCATCCATGGGGAGTGCTTTTCCGTCACTCCCGTGGCTTTTCTCCTTTCCTCTGCTTCAACATTGCTTTGGTCGCATGGCACCACTGCCATCTGCTGCCACAAAGCCAAGAGTGGCGACAGGTGACTGTCAAGGAGCTTGAAGAAAAAAGAAGAGTTTAGGAACATTTCCTCTGACGTGGAATACAGGCAATCATACTGAACTGGGAATTAAACACACTGTTTTTAGTACTGTTTCCAACCCTCATTATTTTTGTGCTATTGGGCAAGGAGTTTATTTTTACCGGCTCTCAATTTTGTCATGCATGAAACAAGCAGGTATCCGTAGATGAATTTTAAGAGAGAAAATCCTATAAATTATGAATTGTACGGACATGAAAAATTGCCCTCTTGTTCACACTGCAATTAAATTCAATAATAACTTAGTGTCTTGAGATTACGTTAATGGAAGCTGGGACTTAGGAAGAAAGGTTATGGGGGGGATTATGCTCCCCGCCCCTCAGAATATATTCCAGAGGCTACTCAGAAATACCTTTGTGTAGAAGGCCAGGCTGTCAGCTGGAGCCTGGCTAGAGGGCAGGCACCTAGAGCAGCAGTGGGATGGAGAACAGAAGAACAGAAAGCTCAGTGCGACACAAAACTGACAGCAGAAGCAATGGCATGCTGTTTGAAAGACTGTTAATTGAGTAGCTCCTTAAACTTTTTTTCAGGATGCTTTCATTTAAATGTATTCATTCACATTCTTTTTAACACCTTGAGTTTGTGGAGCGCCTCCATTTCTCGTGGTTGTGTTTTAAGTACTTAACATGTATTACATCATTTAATAACGAAGTAGGTACTATCATTGTTCCCGTTTTACAGGTGATGACACTGATACTTAAGAAGTTGAGGAACTTTTCTAGGTCGTAAGACTGGTGACTGACAGAACATGATCTTGAACCCAGGCCTCCCTTGTCTAGTTTTATAGAGGAGGAAACTAAAGCTCTGAGAAGTTACCTAATGTGCCCAAAGTGGCAAAGCTCAGTAGTGGCAGAACAGACTAGGGTCTCACCGAAGAGAGCATTCCCGGCTGCTCAAGGTTGGTCCATGTACCAGCAGCAGCAGCAGCAGCAGCAGCAGCTCTGGGAAGCTTGTTAGAAATGCAGACTGTCAGGCTCCAGCTCAGATTTACTGAATCTGAATCTCCATTTTAAACCTTGAGGTGTTTCATTTGCACATGGAAGTCTGAGAAAGACAGTAATGAAGTGGAGCCATCTTCCTTCATAAAAATCCCTCTCTGCTGTGTGCTTTCATCGCAGAGTCAGGCCCTCTGGGTTCAGTGAGGGGCTGATCTATAAGGGAAAACATCCCCAACGTGCCTCGGGACAGTTTCCTGGATTTTATAAAACAGAAAGAGTAACCTCCCTCCCCCATCCAAGCATTTTGAGGAGCTATTTAGAAACACACAGATAAGCAAGATACAGAATGCTTATCTCAGTTAAAGCCTTTATACATTTGCTTCTGGGCAAACTCCCTTCTAATGTCATTACCTTATATCAGCAAATACCCCCTTGAAAATATGTAAATATAATAGGACAAGCCGGCAACATATTTGATTAGACATCTAGATGATTAGGGCCATTTAAATTAAATCTCATGCCTCTGTTTCTGCAATGACTTCAGGATACTAAGGCTGTTGGACCCTCTATGTTCCAAATTCTGAAAATAGCCATTCTAGATGTTTTACAAGAATATGGCTTTAAAATACAAACATAAAAGTAACTGAATTACCCCAAATTTGGGAAATAAATATGCTTTAATTATCATTTTGTTAGTCAGCAAGTCATTAACTTCTTCCAGGAGATGACTTTCCACGGTCAACTAAAAGTACGTGTTTAGTCACTGCTATGTGCACGTACGTCAGTGGGGAGAATATTGTCTAAGAAGAGAATATTTGAAATGTTCTCTTTTTCTTTATTCATCTTGCAAAAGAACCAGTTGGCTTTGAAAAAGTCCTGCCAGCCACACAACATGACAACTCTTGGTAGTACCAAGATAATTGAATGGGAGAGACAACAGTGATTCATTTTGTTCTAAGATATTCAGGACTGCGTTAAACATACTTGGAATTCTAGGGCACTGATATCAAGTGGTGAATATGGGATAATGGATGATTTAGTACTTGCATTCCTTAGGAAGTCCTTAGGATCCCCCAAGTGGGAAAACTCTTGCCAATTTCCTGGTGTGACCATCTGAAAGGGTCATTAGTGCACATATTGCTTTGCACATATAAGCCAAGAAAATGGAACAAGAGCTGCAAATCTTTACAAATAATGATGCGAAAAACATGATGCATGTGATAAAAGAGTCAGCAAGTTCTTTCACATGAGAGACAGATACAACATGCCCTTTTGTGTCATAACTTTATCTGTGTTGCCTGTCCCTGTCAATTTTAGTAGCACATGGCTCTCAGATTTACAGGTAGAATGATATCTTTGTTCTGGCTGTAGTGCCCGGGTCAACTGCCTTCACTAACGGTAGCCCATCCACTGCTGAGGCTGGCATTATATTACACCACATTATGCAACACTGGTTTTCTTGGAGTTATTTTTTTCTCTCTTCCTTGTCCTACATGCCTCACCCTTTTTCAATTCATTGCATTGTACCCAATCAGATAATGTGGCTCACCAAAGAATTAAATTGGGATGAGGCTGCATACTTAAGTAAATCTACGTCAGTATTGCTGCCAGATCCTATCATCTATGTGGAGAAAACTTTATAATAGATATTCTAGTTTTCTCTTCTGAGCATTTTAAAGCGTTACCACCTCTAGGGATGTTAGGGTCGTTTCTGGATTGAGAAAATCAGTTGGATCTGAGATGATTCATCTTGTGTGGTGTTGGGGTTATGGGCATGATGTTCCTGACATAAGAAGGAAGGAATATCACACGTATATGGATATTGAACATGTCACTAGGACAAGGTTACAAAGAAAGACAATGGCATAAATACATCTTCAACATGGTTCTGCAAGTTAAATAGTTTGTAGACTTTGTCAGTCCTTAGGGAGTTATGATTTTATCCAATGCTATGTGTATTTGGATGACCCTTTGTTATTAGATTTTTATTTTAGTTCTGAGAGGGCTAGAGCTTGAGACAAATAGTGCTAATTTTTTGCTCAGGCCATAATTAAACATCCTGTACGTTTTTACATGTCTGGAGAATCATATTGATTCTTGGTCCTCCCTACCCCCACCTCTTTGCACTATTGTTGAGCCAAATGGTTTGATCTTCTTATTCAAACATTTCTTTGACTGAACAATTACAAAGTTTTCACCTTGATTTCCTTCCTTTTTTTTTCTTCCTTTTGGTTTAAATTTCAAATTATGTTCCATGTAGAAATAACAACAATAATAGTAGCAACCAGAGACCATAGCTGCTTTACTATGTGGTTGTGTTTCAAGTACTTAACATATATCATGTCATTTAATACCAAGGTAGGCAGTATCATCATCCCCGTGTTACAGATGATTATACTGATACTTAAGAAGTTGAGGAACTTTTTTAGGTCATAAGACTGGTGACTGACAGACAGAACATGATCTTAAACCCAGGCCTCACTGACTCTATAACCCACCTTCATCATGAAAACCGTAATGCAAGAGCAAAATGAAATTTAAACATCATTAGTTCAACTATTGTTTTTACAGATTTAGAAATAGATTGAAAGGCTAAATGTCTTACTCAACTAGGTTACACAACTAGGAAATGGGAGAGGCAATGTCAGTTGGGTGACCATTTTCAAGGAGTTTATGCATGCATATTCTATTCCGTCTGATTGGGTAGCTTGGATGAGGTATCCTCTTTGGACTAATCTGCTTTAACAAGTATCATGGGCACACTATACAGAATTGTTCCAAATGGCTGTTACCTCACTCCCCTCTTGCCGGGGTTAAGAGGAATCCTTGTAGCTGGGCAGACACTACAAAAGCTGTTGACTGTATGGGGTTGTTATCTCCCAGGCTGGAAGCCCATTTCTAGCCAAACTCTTGCAAAGCTGGGAGCAAGTTCCTGCTAGGGAATTTTCCATGCTATTAGTATTCCTTCTCCTTTCAAAGTCAATCAAATCCAGAGTAAAACCAGTTTGCCTTCGTTGTTCTTTGCTCATTCCACTCTCCAGGCCCTGCCTCTATATTGAAGATAGATTGAGTTTGACAGATGGAAAACCAGCAGCAGTCCTGAGACTGGCTGCCAAATGGGACGGAGGAGGAGCTGATCTGATGGTTTGTGGCATTGAACTGAAAGGGTATGAACATCGATGCATGATGGAAGGCAATGAATGGGGACCCTCCTGAGGAAATAGTATATTTCGTCACTGAATGAGTGTGTTGAAGGTATGCGAAAGGGAGAAGGCAGCTACTGGACAAGGGGCTGATTTCTGTCATATACCTGTGTCATAGTTTAACTTACGTGATGGTGCTTTAACATCGTTTTGTGTCTCAATTGGACTTTGATTTTTAAATAGTGTATTTTTCTGACTGCAAAATTAATCTAAACTTATTCAAGAAAAGTATAAAGAAAGAAGTTGTGATTCACTGAGGTACGCGTGCCGGTGGAATGGTGATTCACCGTGATGCAGTTGTGTTTCACTCTAGATGTGCATTTCCGTTTTCTTTCCATCAGGTAGCCAGGCCTCTGTGCTCCTTTTGCTTCAGGGGAGCATTGTGTTGCAGAGGTGAAAGCAGAAGTTGACTATATGCTAGAAAAGAGACTGGCTCTGGTGTTTTAAAGGCCCCTTGCTTGAGGGCACTATCCTGGGAGGGCAGATCAGCGGGACTTTTGGGAAGAGTAAGCGGGGAATTATGAAAGAACAGAAAACAAGAAGTTGATTTCCTAAGGTTGGTGGATCCAGTGATCTGTTTCTTTGGAGTACCCAGTGCTGTGGCCGGACTTGCTGGGGGAATGTGATCAGCTAGGGAAGCTGTGTGTTTTACACGGGGATTCCCAGCCTTGATAAAGAATGGCCTAGCACCAAAGTCTGAAGAGGCCTCCTGTCCATGGGTTTCTTTCAAAAATGCAAATCTGAGCAAGTTTCCCAGCAAAAGATCCCTTGAATGACTTCTTACCTGTAAGAGATAGAGAAAGGCATTCCAAGCAGATGAAATAGTGTGTGCAAAGCTATGAGGTTAATGGCACAGGCACTGTGTACCAGTGGCTTTCTGGCCCATGGGGTTGTGCTGAGCGGCTGGAGGGATGGGCAGGCGTTCTCGTGGTGGAACCCTTGACTGCCATCTGGTGGACTCTCCATGTGGTAGGCCAATGATTTTCAAAGATGCTTTAGGAGCATAGATCATTTGTTAGATGAAATCTTACACAGAAACTCAGTGGACCCTTGGGCCATGCCCTTCCCCACATGGCCTTGAACTCGTGAGGCATCTCTGTGTGACCACAGCTATGGATAGTGAGGAAGCCATTATCTGATCAGATTGGAGGTTTAAAATGATGACCACAATGGTGGTATGAAGATACATTGAGGGGCGGGGACGGAAAGGGTTAAACTGGATGCAAAAAGACCAACTATGGATTTCAGTTTCTATTGTGAGCCTCATTTGATTTCATGGTAGAAATTTAGTTAAAATTCAGGGCCACACCCTCCTCTGAGTTGGATGTAATTCCGGGAGATGTAAAAGCCACCACTTATTCGAAATTTAGTTATGTAAAGAGCCAGAACTTTACAAGTTTTAACACATTTAATTATTATACTATAGTAACCCTGTGTAGTATGCACTATTATTATCTCCATCTTACAAATAAGAAAACTGAGGCCCAGAAAATCAAGTGACTTGCCAGAGTTAAAGAGCTGTTAGGGGTTAGAGCTAGGATTGGAACCTAGACGGCCTGTCTCCTGGTGTGTTCCAGGATCAGTTCTTACCCAATGCAGCTACGATGTGGAGGCATCTGGGGAGTGTACTGCTTGGTTCCTGGAAATGATTGGTCTTCCTTGGCATCCATTGCCATTGCATTTATTTTTCTTTATTCCATCTGGTTCTAGGGCATTGTCCACGCAGGTTGCTGTGGGTCCTCCAGAATGATTCATTTAGCTACTCACAACCTGTACTACATCTAAAAGAAACTCTTTGAGACTTTCCAGGACTCTGTCTACCTAGACCACAGGTTTTCATTTGAGATTTTGCCCCCAGAGACACTTGACAATGTCTGGAAACATTTTTCGTTGTCGTAACCGTGGGTGGGAATTATGTTATTATCTTCTAGTGGTGAAAACATCCTCCAATGCACAGGACAGTCTCCACAACAAAGAATTATTGGGACCAAAATGTTAATAGTATTGAGGTTGAAAAGCCCCCAAATAGACATGAAATTACATTTCAGCCATATTATTTACAAAGTCATGCTTTATTCTCAGGGCCCCATCTTCCCAGGAAGACACAGATTCCCTTGGTTCTTAGTTCCACCAAACCTCCTGGGGTTTCTGTTACCTTTCCCAACATCAGGGCTCAGTACAGGACTGGTAGGTGGGCTGGGCACTGGGTCCCCTTTTCAGGTACCCCCCACTTAAGTTGAAATGCTTTGACTTATTCTTTTACTATTTTCCTTTCTCTTCCTTTTATCTAGTTTAAAAGGAGGAAGCTTTGCTGTTACTCATCATATGCTTCAAAATCTGTTGCCTAATGTTTGAAACTCAAACTGCAAGAATTGATTACCTGTTTCTTTGCTTTATGCTATGTAATCTCTTTCCTGGGGGCAATAAATATAGAAAAGTCAGCCGACTGAATGGAGTTTTACAGAAATGCAAAGAAAACCTTAGTTTGTCCATGTCAGCATTTTGCAATCCATATTCTAAGGTGCACCACTGTCCCTGGAGATGTCACTAGTTCTTTTACAAAAAGGAGAACCTGCTGTGGCATGTGGTCCATCTCTCTAGGAATTCATGAGCTATGTAAGCTATATAAGCACTTTGTTTATCTCAGGACTTCCCCAAAGTATTTGACCAGAAAACCTTTATTTTTCATGGAATCCCCAAGAACAGTTTGTACCTAACTTGAGAAATGCTGGTCTGTGTGATAAACGTGGTCTGTATCAAAGCACAGACAAAGATAGGAAGGAAGGTAAAAGTTAGACTCATTAAGACTTGATGAATGATTGGTCCTGGGAGGTAAAGAAGCAAGAGAAATCAATGAAAGAATACAGAAACTTCAAAATTAAAGGAACACATTTTGTGTTGCTCCTTACATATCACAAAATATTAGGCACCAGGGATGTTCAAAAGCATAAACCAGAAAATGGCAATACTGAGTTTCTCTCTTTCCTGGATTATTCTAATGGCTTTCTAAATGGTCTCCTCACTTTCATGTGCTTTCTCTTCTAATCTCAATGCCACATGCCATCAAAGAAATCTTTCTCAGCAAAGATATAATCATGGCATCGCTCTGATCGAAGAACTTCTTTGATTCAGTTTTATACATAGACGACCACCCAAACTCCTTTGCATAGTGTTCCGAGGCCCTTGTCAAAATTGTCCTGAATATGGATGTAACTCGGTGCAGCAAGAAATGAGCAATTCTTAATAAGATCTTGCCGTGTACTGCCAGTGCTTATGTGCCTTTTAGGGACTCTGGGCGACAAGACAAGCTATTCTAGGGTCTTGCCTCTGCTTCTGCCCTGCGTGATTGCCTTGATTCTGTATGTTTTATAAATATGTCTGTCATTTACTCTTCAGATGGAAGTGTGTGTGTCTGTCTCTGCCTATGGGTGTATCTTTCATTTGTGCCTCTAGATCCATTCTTCTCACCCTTGTCCACTGGGTTCTCTGCTCTGGGAGGCTGACCTGCATGGACTGAGTCTACAGAACCCCTTGGCTTCTGTGTTATAAGTGGGCTTGGTTAGTGGAAAATGCTGATAGGAGTAGAGTGTATATTCCCTGGAGCCCTCCCTGGAAGGGCACCACAGGCCGGCTGTGCCCTGTGCTGGTCACTGCTCCTCTCAAGGTGTCCTCACCTACATCTTTCCTCCTCTCCAGGGTTAGTAACTGCCTTCTCCTCTGGAGACGTTCACACCACCTCTGCTCTAACCCCGGGTTCCTGCGTATCCTTGGGGTTCTGCTTCTCCCTAACTGTGTATACTTGTGAATAGGCCTTTAAAAGTCAGCCCTCTTCAGATTTTCCCAATTTGAATATTGCGTTTCTTTCCCATGGGGACCCTAACTGATACAGCTGGCCATCTGAAACACTTAGATTTTTGAGTGTCTAGGGATAGTAAAAATTTATGTGCTAAAGAATTGAACTTATGTCCATTTTTGTGTTTTACCTCATATCATTTCAAATGGTACCATAAAACTGAATATTAAACTTAAAAGCAGCTTTGAATATGGATAGTATTCATTTGCTAGTCAAGAAAGGCCATTTTCTTTTGTGATCTATTGGTTGGAAAAATTTCCATTTTATTAACTAATGATTTTCCATGAAAATTAATGGATGAGAGCTCTGAGTTGGTTTGAGTGGGTGGGAAATACTCTATCTGCACACAATTCTCTCTGGTAAGGTCCATGGGGCTAGGTGTGTTGGGAGTTTAATGAGAGCAACAGACCTAGGAATCATGGGATGGTTCAGTGGCTACAACGTTTGCAGCTGGACTTTTGTAAGTCCCCAAAGAATTTTCCAGTATAAGTAAAGAGGCTGCTAGCTGACTACAGCTAAGCAGTTCTCTTCTAGAGTTAAGCGCTGATTTTCTTCAGGGGAAGAATTCTCCAAAAAGAATCCAGGTAGGAGTGCCAAATCTAGATAGTTTTTCTCCTCCAGATGGTTTATAGTGTTCCGTGTTCTTTGAATTAAGACAGAATATATGGCACTGAAGCTAAAAGGACTTCAGTGTGCACTTTTGCAAGGAACTGCAAAATGCCTTTTTTTTCTTTACAGTAAGTGATATTTAGCTTTAAGTCTATTTAGTATTAGTTTATATTCTTTTTCTTTAACTGAAAAAATATATTTTAAAGGTAGTTTTACATAAGTTAATTTCACCTTCCGTGATTATGGCCATGAAAAAAGTTTTAAATTTGCTGTTTCTCTTTTAAGGCAGAGTGAGTGGTGCTCAAATATGACAGACTGGAGACATCCTGAAACTTCCAGTATTCTCGTTTGCTATATTTTACTTGTAGACATCGCCTTATAGATATTTATATATCTATCTCTATATAGCTTTGCATCCCATGGAAGCATGTGCTTTCCTTTTCCTGAGGAATCTTCTTTTGGAAAATGCATTACAGTAGGTATTTCCTTTGGAGTGCAGAGTGGATGAAACTCTGTACTGGAGCAGTGATACTGAGGGGAGGTGTAGCAAAGGGTATTCACCATGCTTACCAGGTGATCGGAAGTGAGGCACTCCATGTGCACAAAGATTTTGGTATGAGGGGTAAAAAGACAAATCTGTGGTAAAAGCAGAATTTGCTGTTTTCTTGTTTTACACATACTGAAGTACCAGTGTTGTCATCAGTGGTTCATGCGTGGGACATAAGATTAGGAAAGAGCCAAGAAATGGTTTGAATAGTGTGTATAATCCTTAAGCTGCGTTTTCTTTTTCTTTTCTTTCCTTTTTAATTTTTTTTTTTCAGTGCTCCCTATGCTTGCTCACAGAGTGAAATGTATATCATGTTATTTGGAAAGAGGATTTAAAAACAAGCACAGCTTTGGAACCTTGATCTGTATAACTCATTAATTCCCATCTTTTCCACCTCTGTATTCACAAAGGGAATCAGTTTTTTCTACCCAGGGACTTGAACAGGAAATATTGGAGATTTATATTTTTAAAGAATTAATACATAAACTGTGGGTATACTTAACATTTTAAATTTTAGTTTCTTTTAGCTGTGATTTTGAAGTAGTATTAAAGTTGATAAAATTCTAATCATAATGCAAGAACTCTGAAAATGAACCTTGTTTTCTTTTTATGTTGTTAAATTACAGTAATCATAGGAAGTATCTTTCTCCTTTTAAAAACTGTAATCTAGTATTTATATTTGTGCTGTCTCATTGTGTTAGATCTCACTCTTTACAACTATAAAGATCTCTAAAAGAAGAAAATAGTTTTGATATTTATTATAGTGTCTGGGTAAAACAGTGAGTTTTTTCCTAATATGAAAGCTCTTTGTTGCAAGGAATGCAAATATAAAACTTGTAAACTTGAATACCCTCAAAATATCTTTTACATGAAACAGCGTGTTCGGAGGAGGGAAAAACCACAGTGAGTCAGCTGTCTTTTCAGGTTCTGCTCCCAGAACAGTTACTGACTTGTGTAGTGACCTTGGCCGTCTTGGTCTAACTCCATTTTCATTTTCCCTCCTGACAAATGGAATTTCTTTCTAGTAACCTGCTTTCCGTGAATGTACTTTGGAAGAAAGATGCTATATAAATACCATTAACAATAATATTTCCTATCTCAAGAGTGAACTTCAGTCTGAAATGAAAACACAATTCAGTGGTATTTTTTTTTTTTTCCACCTTGTAGTCCTTACCAAAAATAAAATAAAATAAAATCTAAGTATATTTTAATAAAGTTCTCTGGGATAAATGACTAAAAATTCATTACCATTTAAGAATTTTATTCCGTATAGATTCTTTTAAGCATGGAAACGTGGCTTAACAAGTTGGCAGCTGGAAAATCCTTGCTTTATTAGTTAGCAAATGATTCTGGGCTTTATCACACTTATTGTCAATCGCAGTTTTTGGGTGCCTAGGAATTCAAAATTATATGCTCAGCTGACCCTTTAATTAGCTCTCATTCTGTCTTACATGATTTATAGCCTGGCGGCTCACATGTAAAAATGATATATGATTTAATGAAGTGGAAAGGCAGAATGGGTTCCCACCTCTTATTGTTTAATGCTTCCCTCTGGCTAGTGACTGGAGCGCTGGGCTCAAACAAAGCAGCAGTTACATCCCCTCCTTACAAGGACAGGAAGGTCCAGTTTGCTATGGTTTGTGATTGCAAACATGCTTCTGTTTCATTAGAAAACCCAAGGGAATTGATTCAGGTATCTTGAAATAGACTTAGAAGAAATATGAGAGAGGCTGTGGTCTCAAATTCTCTTATTTTGCATTTTTATTTTATTGCTCTAAATGCAAATCTTGCGGAGGAAGCAATATTAATACAGCATTTAATCCTCAGGGTTTTGCAGTGGTTTAGCACCACGGATCCATTAAGTCAGGAAGTGTTTATGGAGTGCATTAGGTACTGCTTGAGTCACTGGATTACAACATTGACCAGGAGAGGCAAAGCCCCTACACGGGAGGACAGATAACAAACCGATATGTAGATGCTTACATATGGTCACTTCTGACTTGTTCCATGGGGTGAGTGTATAAGAACAACCTTCAACAGGGCCCCTGAGAGAGCATGCAGGGAATGGGGGGGCCATTCTAGAGCTGGTATTAGGGGGACCCCTCACCAAGACCTCCATGATACAAATGCTACAGTGCTCTAGGAGGGCTGGAGGCAGAGCTTCCCGAGCAGAGGGCATGGAGAACACAAAGTCCAAGGAGGAAGGAGCGTGATGGACAGGAGGAATGGAAAAAGGAAAGTGGGGATGAGAAGTAACATTGAGACTGAGAGAGGCCTGTAAGGGAAGGACAGTGTTCAGTATATGCCACATTTCAAAGATCTTTGCTGGGCTTCTCCCAGCCCCAACTTCCACCAGCACCAGCACCCCAGAGGCACTGTGGTGTAGCTGGACCCCATTAGGTCCAGGCGAAACCAAGTAATATAGAGTTCTGGGACCAAAACACATATAAAAGTGTCCTATTACCTCAAGGGTTCCTGCCCTCCCCTAACAATTTATTTTGAAAAGATACAAATACACAGAAAAGTTGCAAAAGCCCTCACTGGAGTCCCAGTTGGTAATAATTTGCCACCTCTGCTTTATCTCTTTTCTCTCTGTGTACACACTTGTTTTCGTTTTGTGTTGCTAAAGCATTTCAAAGTTAGTTATAGACATCTTGACATTTCACACTTAAATACTTCAGCCTCTACCTGATCGTGTCCAGGAAATTTACCCGTATAATCCTTTAATCTACCATACAGCTTTTATGGAAATGCCCCAATCCTATCCTTTAGAGCTGATTTTTTGATGGTCATGTTTCTTTGGTCTCCGCTAGTTCAGAACAGTCCCCCAGCCTTGTTTGTTTTTTTATGCTATTGATATTTCTAAAGAGTACAAGCCAATTGTTCTGAAGAATTGAGGGTTTGGATTTGTCTGATGTTTTCTCATGATTAGATTTAGGTAAATAGATTTGGCAAGAATGCTCCATAGGTGAGGTTGTGTCCTTCATAGTGCATAAAATCAGGTGGCTCACAATGTTAGTTCGTCCTAATGTTGATGCATTAAACTTGATCACTGGCAAAGGTGTGTCTGCCACATTTCCCTATTGTAAAGGGATCTTTTCCCCTTTGCAGTCAACAAATAATCTGTGGAGAGAGACTTTGAGATGCTGTGAGTATCTTGTTTCCTAATAGCCTTTCACTTAATGATATTAGCATCCACAGATCCGTCTTTCCGGAATCAGTTATTGCTGTGGTGGTTGTGAAAATGATGACTTCCTATTTCTCTTGTTTCTTCTATGCTCATTAGTTTGCTTACTTTTGTAAAGAAAATTTCTTCTTGCCCTCCCCCATTTAAAAAAATCAGTATGGACTGGAGGATTTTTTTTTAAAGTCATTATGTTACAATCTATTCCTGTCATTAGACGTTTTTAGGCTATAATTGTTTCAAATTTAACTAGTGAGCGCCTCTACAAGCTAACATTTTCAATTGGTTTGTGAGCACCCCCCCACCCACCCACTCCCAGCACAGAAAGAGGTTTCAGGCTTATTTTGGTACTTTCCCTTTTCCAGATCAGGAATCAGTGATTTCTCTAAAACGTCTTGGTTCTTTTAGTGGAAAATATTATTTAGGAATTAGATATGTTTATTGCTACCACGGTCTCATTGTTTTCAAATGGGGTATCATTGCTTCTAGAACTATTCAGTGGACAGAGCTAGTAAATACACACACACACACACACACACACACACACACACACGCACGCACATTCTTACTGATGCCTCTAATTCTAAAACAACGCAACAGCATTCTTTTTCTCCTTCCCTCATCTGTATCTGCATTTTCCTTCTCCCACAAAGAAAAGCCTGGGTTCCAACAATAACGATGCATTTATATTTACTCATTTGTGGCTACAGTAACCCCTTTCCCAAATTTTAGAATTGTTATACCAACACCAACAACAAACAAATTAAGTACAAGATCTCTTTGCACTTTTTTTTTGGCCTTAGAATATATTTCATTGAGGATGTAAAATCATATACTATGTTCAAAGTTCCCTACTTTCTTTTTATATTTTCTTTTGTATGGTTATGTTGTCTATTTCATATATAGTTAGGTTTATTTGTTTCTGTTTGAAATCAATTTTAATTTCTTTCATCCATTCTTATTTAAATTTAATTTATTAATATGTAAAACATTAACTGGTTGAAAAGCCAAAACTATATAAAAAAGTATATTTGGTACTTCCAAGGGTTAAAAACACCATTAGCCATTTTAGCTTTAAGCTCGTATAAGACAGCAGTGTGTATACTAATAATTAGTAAATAACGTGACTTTATCAAATGGCACATGGCATGATAGTTATCAGTACACTTGTTCAGTACAGTACACTTTAAAGGACCATGCGCATCATAATAATTCTTCTTGTTTTGATTCAAGCATTAATACTTTCAACTCTTTGTTAATCTTTTAACTTTATAGCTGACAATTTTATACTGTCATTTTAGCAGGATACTGGATGCGTGTAAATGTTTCCACTGTGTTTTTTTTATTTATTTTATTTGTGAGGTCTGAAATAGTTTCAAAGAAAGATGGAAAGATCATTTTATCTACATGATTTTCCTTTGTATTCTCCTGGAGTAGTTAAAATATGGGCACATTTGGAGACACAAAAGACTGAAAACTGAAAAATGTGGTCAAATATTCAGTTGTGTCTAAATAAATTAAAATTGCACAAAGCATTTGATTGTTTGCAAAATATATATATTAAACTTTAATGTATCCAGGGTGATATACCTAGAGAAATGAAAAATAATGGGTTGTACAGCCTTTGAGAAGCCATAAAATAATTTTGAAGAGCTTTTTATATAACATTGTTACTTTTGGGCCCAAACCAGAGAAATTTCAAATGAATAAAATGTTTCCTATTGGAGATAATGTCAGCAAAATCACTTCTGCTCCTAATATTGTTTGTTTATTCATGCAACAAAAATTAATTGCAGTTATGTCTTGAATATTTTCTCTAAGTATATCGTACTTTAATTTTTGGATGCTTTGATTATTAGCCTGGAATGTGATGATTATTATGAAACGTACACTTGACAGTTTAGGCTGATAATGTAAATTGTCAGCCTAAAGAACATACATACCCTGGCATCCTGCAGGGTGGCTCAAATTTGGATTAGCCATCATTCAGAAGTGGGATGGTGGGTTGCCAGGTATAGTTTTGTTTTTCTGACTTGGTAGGCTAAGGTGGAGTAGGTGTAAAGGCAGGATGTCCTTGTATCTTGTTCTTTCCTAAACATGAGTCAAAAATTTTAAAATCCCACAAAACTTCCTCTTACTTATCCAAATTCCACGTTTGAAAGGTTTATATATACTATACATTTTAAAAATGAAAATACTGACCTTGGAAGTGTTAAGCTCCTTTCAGCCATTTATACTGTAGTCTGATTCATTTAAATCTGTTTGCTTCCCTTCTAAATCCTAGAGGGGCTGCACCTTTCTAAAGAAGAGGTGAGTATTTTGTAGCATATAGGGAACCTCAAGAACATTCTTGGATGCATGTTCAGTGAAGCGGGGAAGACAGGGGATTCACAGCAGAGGTGGGTGTTGGTAGGAGGAGGGAGACTTTTGTAAACAAAGCACAAGGCCAGACTTTTTCCGTTTTTCCATTTTGAATAGGGCCTTGGTTATCCAGAATCTCTGAGAAACCGACTGGAACTCGTTTTCCTAATACTAACCCAGTTTAAGTGATCTGACTGTTCTGCTACTCAGAGACTTGTTTATGGAAACGAGGCCCCGCCTAAGAACCTCAAACCCATAGATGGATGCTACACTGAGGCAGTGATACCTAAATTGAAATGAAACTGCACACCCTGTCAAAATTCATTCATGCCTTGTGACCAAGCTGTTTTTCTCTGTCACAGGAATTAATAATCTCCGAGGTCCCAAATGCACAAGTCAGAGAACTAGAAGGTACTGTCAGTCTCTGTAAATCGAGGTCCTGAGATACAGATGTGCTCGGCTAAGGAGTGGCAGAGAGTGAACCATGCCACTGGTCTCCTGACTTCTGGCCCAGGGCCTGCAACCTTGCCTCTCATTCCTGTTACTTGCTGTAACCGAGCTGACTTCTTTTTCCTCTTGGAGGAAGCATCTGAGCAAACTTCTAGGCCATGAAGACATTGGTAGCTACTTTAGAGGAAGTCTGCTTCTGGAAAATTAGAGATTATGCTTTCATTTCATGCGCCAAGTCATATATGTAGGTCAGAGAGAGGGTTTTTTGTTTTGTTTTGTTTTAAGAATATAATTTAGATGATACGCTCATGTTTTCCTTTTTTTTTCCATGTGACCTAATCTGATAAATTTGGAATCCTTAGGAGATATTCATGTAATTTTATTGGATCTCCATTTTGCAGTACAATGTAGCACTATGGTTAAGACTTCATAGTGGGGCAGTCTGCCTGCTTACCATTTACCAGCTACTGTGTTTCCCCGAAAATAATACCTAGCCAGACAATCAGCTCTAATGCGTCTTTTGGAGCAAAAATTAATATAAGACCAGGTCCTCCTTATGTTATATAAGACCCGATCTTATAGTAAAGTAAAACCCAGTATTGTATTGTATTGTATTGTGTTGTGTTGTGTTGTGTTGTGTTCTGTTCTGTTCTGTTCTGTTCTGTTCTGTTCTGTTCTATTCTGTATTATACCCAGTCTTATAGTAAAGTAAGACCAGTTCTTATATTGCTCCAAAAGCCGCATCAGAGCTGATTGTCTGGCTAGGTCTTATTTTCGGGAAAATACGGTATGTGAATTGGGCAAGTTCCTTTTTCTTTATTTGAAAAACAAGGATAACAATACCTACCTCATAAGGTTATGTGAGGATTAAGTCATCTAATTCAGACAATCTTAGCATAGTGCCTGATACTTTGTAAATGCACAGTAACTGTAATCCACCATTATTATTATCATTATTATTACTGATCCTTCCTAGAAAAGGAAATGTGTATAGACCGGGCATCCAAGTTCAGCTTGCAAGTGTAATTTCTCTTGTCTTCCATTTCATCAGTGTTATAGTGTATTTTCATGTATTTTAACTGCCTGAAAATAAACATCAGTTTATTTATTTACTTTTTTTTAAGTGAATGGACTTTTTATTTTTTAGAGCTGTTTGAGGTTTACAGAAAAATTGTAAATTAGGGAGCAAGTACAGAGTTCCCTACACTCCTTCCCTCCCCCTCAGCTTCCCCTGTTGTTAACATCCTCAATGGTGTACGTTTGTTACCATTGATGAACGAATATTGATGCATTAGTATTAACTGAAGTCCATAGTTTACGTTACGGTTCACTCTTGGTGTTATACTGTTCTATGAGTTTTGCCAAATATATATTTTTATCCATCATTACAATATCATACAGAATAGTTTCACTGCCCTGAAAATCCTCTGTGCTTTACCCATTCATCTCTCCCTGCCTTCCTTCCCCAACCACTGGAAATCTTTGATTTTTTTTTTTTTTTTTTTTTTTGTCTCCATAGTTTTTCCTTTTTTAGAATGTCGTATAGTTAGAATCACTTAATATATGTTTTCAGATTGGCTGTTTTTTCACTTCAAGTCTTTTTGTGGCTTGAGAGCTTATTTCTTTTTATTGCTGAATAATTGTCTGGATGTGACACCATTTCTTTATCCCCTCACCTATCCAAGGACATCTTGGTTGCCTCCAAGTTTTGGCAGTGATGAATAAAGCTGCTGTAATCATTTGTATACAGGTTTTGGTCTGGAAATCTGTTCTTAACTCACTTGGATTAATACCTAGGAGAGCAGATCGTATGGTAAGACTATGTTTAGCTTTGTAAGAAACTGCTTGTCCTCCAAACTAGCTGCACCGTTTTACACTCCTGCCAGCAATGAGTGAGAGTTCCTGTTGCTCCACATCCTCACCAGCACTTGGCATCGTCAGTGTGTCAGCCATTCTAACAGGATTTTAGCCATTCTCTTAGGGATGTAGTGCTGTCTCTTTGTTGTTTTAATTTGCATTTCCTTAGTGACATATGATATTGAGCATCTTTTCATATGCTTATTTGCCATCTGTATATCTTCTTTTGTGAGGTGTCTAGTCACATCTTTTGCCCCTTTTTAATTGGATTGTTTCTTTTCTTATTGTTTCTTTCTGTTGAGTTTTGAGAGTTCTTTGTATATCTTGGATACAAGTTCTTTATCAGATATGTGTTTTGCAAATATTTTCCCCCAGTCTATGACTTGTTTTTTTCATTCTCTTAATAGTGTCTTCACAGAGCAGAAGTTTTTAATTTCAGTGAAGTTCCATTTATCAATTTTTTTTTTCATGGATCAGGCTTTTGATGTTGTATTTAAAAACTCATTGCCTAATCCAAGGTCACTGAGATAGTCTCCTGTTATCTTCTGGAATTTTTATAGTTTTGTGCTTTACATTTATGTCCATCATCCATTTTTGAGTTAATTTTTATGAAAGGTGTAGGTTAGTGTCTAGATTCATTTTCTTTTTTTTTGTATATGGATGTCCAGTTCTTAGTTTACTTATTTTTTCTCTGGTAAATGAATTAACATTATAGTCCTATGCCACATAATGACATTTTGCTCAATGACAGACTACATATATGACGGTGGTACCATAATATGGAGCTGAAAAATTCCTACTGCCTAGTGACATTGTAGCCATCATGACATCTTAGTGCAACACATTACTCACGTGTTTGTGGTGATGCTGGTGGAAAGACACCTGTGCTGCCAGTCGTGTAAAAATATAGCACAAAGAAATATGTACACTACATGAAACTTAATAATGATAAACAACTATGTTACTGGTTTATGTATGTACTATACTATACTATACTATACTTCATAGTTATTTTAAAGTGTACTGTTTCTGTTTGTAAGAAATTTTGCTGTAAAACAGTATTCTACATTACGCTGGCAGCAACCTCATACATCTCATGTTTATGGCATCTCTTGATTGCATTGTTTTCTCTTGTGCTTGATTTAATCTCGTATTGTTTTATAAATTTTGTGTAGCCTAAGTGTACAGTGTTTATAAAGTTTACAGCAGTGGACAGCAACGTCATAGGTCTTCACGTTCAATCACCTCTCACTCACTGACTCACCCAGAGTAACTTTCAGTCCTGTAAGCTCCATTCATGGCAACTGCCCTACACAGGTGGACCACTGTTTCTTTTATACCACATTTTTACTGTATCTTTTCTATTTTGATATATTTATATACACAAATACTTAGCATTGTGTCTCAATTACCCACAGTATTCAGTACAGTAACATGCTGTACAGGTGTGTGGCCTAGGAGCAATAGGCTGTACCATACAGCCGAGGTGTGCAGTGGGCTGGACCACCTACGTTGGTGTAAGAGTGCTCTGTGATGGTTATACAATAACAGAATTGCCTAATGACACATTTCTCAGAATGTATCCCCTTCATTAAGAGACACATGACTATATTCCTGAAGACATTTGTAAGAAGATATCTTAATGACTGATGACCTGAGAGAGTATTTAATGCTTTTTTAGTGAACAAAGTCTCTTCAACGGTTCGGAGAACTATTATCAGGAATATGGAATTGTTTATCAGTGAAACATTTTGACAGTTCATCTTTTATTATATTGTAGCGTGATTTGGAAGGATGTGGAGTGGTGTATGAATTAGAGCTGGTTGTATTTCTTAACTAAAACCTAGTCACTCAGTAAAATGTTTTGTATAGTTATTGTTCAAATACTTCCACTGTTTTATAACTTCTTTTTCATCTGTCCCATCCTTTGACTTATTCTTTGGGGATTGTTGAAATTCTTGACTCTCTTCTTTCCTCCTTTTCTCTCTCCCTCCTTATTTCCCTCCCTCTTTCTTTCCCTCCCTCCCTTATTCCCTCCTTTCCTTCCTTTTTCCCTTCTTTGCTTCCTTCTCCTCTGTCTGTCTCAGTTTGCCTGTCTCCCTTCCTCCCTCTCTCTCTTTTTTTTTTTTAAATCACTGTATTTGGCTAACAAGCCTTAACATCTGCTGACACTATTGATCCTAGGAATAAAAACGTGAGATGATCTCTGGGAAAATATCCAGGCACAGAGCCCAGGCAATCCATAAAACCCGTATATTTCAACTCATGCAAGTCTTGTGAAGTAATTTCAGAAATACAGTTGCCTGTGATTTGGTTATGTAGGCCTGTTTAAAAGAAAGGTTTTAAAATTTTTCTTGAAGTGATTTGTAATTTTCAACTGCTCAAACTTCATGAAAACGAAGAGTCATTTCTTCTCTAAATGTTTCCTTTTAGGTTCCCTTGGTACATTCTTTTTAGTAGTTATGTGGCCATTCACTGTATGATGGTTTGTTAATGTCGAAGCAAACTACCTGAAAGATAAAATTGAAACAGGATTTATTTTTTGAAAAATTCATTTAATCAAGCTATAAAGCAGAAATGGGTACTTTTAATAAAGAGTGTCCAAAATAAAAAAGGGTCATTATTCCTAAATGATATGTGACATGGTAAGCTCATGTTGAAAGAACTAATGAACAAAAAATAGTGTTTAAATTTTCATCCAGCTGTTCTTTGTAGGGTGTATTTATACTTCTTATGTTCTTCTGTGGTTCTACATGTATCCCTATCTTATGTTTACTCTGTTTGAAAGTATTAATATTACAAACAAATGAACAGTAACTAAATAAGGCAGACAGACCCAGCATTTCCACAAGTATGTATACCTAGGTCCCACCCAAAACAAGATGTTCATAGCAGCAGCATCTGTTATAACCCCAACTGGAAAATACCTAAATGTTAATTTATAGTAAACTGGATAAATAGTGTTATATTTATACAATAGAATACTGTAAAGAAGTGAAAATGACTGATTTTTAAATAAGCACAACAACATGAACAAAACTCACAAAATAATGAATACTGCATAATTCCACTTTTAGGAAGTTTCAAAGCTGACTAATCTAATCATGCTGTTAGCCGTCAGGATAGTGGTTACCCCTGAGGCAGGAAATGAGCAGGGGGCACAAGGAGGCTTCTGGGTTTTTTGTAAGATTCCATCTCTTGATTTAATGCTGGCTACAGGAGGTTTGTTCACTTTGTGACAGTTCATAGAGTGTTTACATACGATTTTTGCTTGTATGTGTATACAAGTCCTGACAGTTAAGTTCGGAAACTTGTTGCAATGATGTTGCTAACCTTTTTTGATATCAGAGGGATTATTCATTATGAATTTGTACCAACTGGACAAACAGTTAACCACGTTGACTATTTGGAAGTGCTGAAAAGGCTGCATGAAAAAGACGACCTGAACTTTTCACCATCAATTCATGGCTCTTGCATCAGGACAATGCACCAGCTCACACCGCACTTTCTGTGAGGGAGTTTTTAGCCAGTAAACAAATAACTGTATTGGAACACCCTGCCGACTCACCTGACCTGGTCCCCAATGCCTTCTTTCTTTACTCGAAGATAAAGGAAATATTGAAAGAAAGACATTTTGATGACATTTGGGACAACAAGGGTAATACAACAACAGCTCTGACGGCCATTCCAGAAAAAGAGTTCCAAAATTGCTTTGGAGGGTGGACTAGGGGCTGGCATCGGTGCACAGCTTCCCAAGGGGAGTACTTCAAAGGTGACCGTAGTGATATTCATCAACGAGGTATGTAGCACTTGTTCTAGGATGAGTTCGTGAACTTAATTGTCAGACATCGTATGTTATGTTTTAATAACATGCTATAAGAAAGGCAATATTTACATCCAACTTCAACCTCAGTGAAGATAGCATTTAATCAGTAGTAGTTAATAGGGGGCCTAGGAAATCTGAGGCAATTCTAGTTTTAAGACATATGTTTAGAATTAGTCCATTTTTAAAGAGTGTTTAATACTTAAATAATACTGTAGATTATTACTTATCTTTTGAATGTCAAAAATGGCAAATTATATATTTCAAATAAAGTATTATTTATATTTACAAATATATAAATATAATACACTTATTTCCCACTGAATCATTATTTCCTTAAAATGGTATATGTGCTGTTATGAAATCAGCTATTATGTACTTGAAATAATGGAAAAGACATCCTTCCTTAAGAGTCTTCACTGACTTACCATTGCCTACAGGATGGAATCTAATTTGCAGGGGAAGCATATAAGGACCCCTGTGATCTGGACTCTCCCAGAATCTCTGTTCACCCCTCCCTCCTCAATCCCTTCCCTCTGGCTTTATCTCTCCAAAATACCCGGCTTTTGCAATTCTATGAACACTCTTTCCACACCTACAAGTCTCTGCTCAGGCTGTTCCTTGTGCCTTCCTTCTCTCCACCCTCCCACAATATTTATGCATTTTGACTACAGTATCCCTAGAGCTTAACATAGTATCTGGCACATGATGGGCTGTTAGTAAATTGAGGCTGGCTTGATGAATTTATCAATCTCTGATAGTGTAATATATCATTTTATCTCCTAAAATATTTATAGGTCTCTCTGTTAGATTTTAACATTGTTAAAGGTAGGGTGAGTTTCCAATTTGTCTTCTGTCTACTGTAGTAATTAGAACATACATGCAGTAGGAACTTAGGAAGGATTGAATGGATGAAGGATTTGAATGTTTTGAATCGACACATAAACCAGAAGTCAACTAAATTTGTCTTGGATGTACGCCTTACAAAGTTTCAACTTCAAATTTACCTTTCTTGCTATTTATAGATGCAAGAGTGGTTGATATTTATTTTTAGTATATATTTTGTGGGTCAGTGCTAGACAGTGAGAAGAATCTAGGCAACAATTTTATACTGAATAACTTAGAAAACAGATTTTAAAAAAAAGATTCATTTTAGATATAGATCCATTGTGTGCATTGTGGAGAAATATTTTGCTACTGACCCCCTGCTTTAAGGGAGGGTGCCAAATACTTTAAAGGCACCTCTCAGGAATATTTTTGCTTTTCAGCAGAGCTATCAATAGAGCTCTTTGCTTCATAGAGATAGATGGGGCTGGGGAAAGTAGTGTCTGAGTATTTTAACAGGATTGAAATCAGTCATCAAGTTAGAATTGAAATGTCATCTTTTTGTTGTTCTTAACAAGCCTGCCTTCCACATCCATCCCCGAAGAAAACCCATCAGTGCATCAAAACCCTTGTGTGTTTTGTTGTTGTTGTATTTGTGGCTTTATAGAGTTGTTAAGAAACAGAGCATTATCAGTTTTTGTGGAACTACTCTTTCCCTTCCTAATGCCTTTAGAAAAAATTATCCTTTATTCATTTAAACATCGAACTCTATTCCTGTTTGACAATTGCAAAAATCCCCAACTCTGTCATGTGTGAGGGTGGTAGCTACATTTTGGATAGCTGTTTTTACAGCTTCAGTTACTTTTTTTTTTTTTTTTTTTTAAATCTACCCGTTCTCTTCTAATTTTAGACTCTCATTTTCAGGTCATGTGTCTGACAGAGACTATGTAAAATTTAAAGTGGAGGATCCCCAAAATTCAGTCTCCCTGCAGTTTGCAGAGCTGAGGGAGGAGAGGGCATCAAGACACTAACAGTGAATTCTAGGGTCCTGGGAGGAAGGGGATGGCAGTGAAAAAGAAGAAAGTTGGGGCTGACCGATGGTGAAAGCCATGAGTTAAGGGCGGGGAGATGCTGTCTGTACCTGCACTTCACCCCCTCATGTCCTTGAAAATGGTGCTCAGTCTCAAAGGCTCATGGTGCAGGTGGACCGGAGAACAGTATAAAGACAAGGCAAAAGGCAGAAGCGCTCCTTCCGAACGGTGGGGGGAGTTATCTTGTGGGGTCTTCTGCTTTAAAACGTCATTAAGGCTTCACTGATCAACATAGGCACAGCTAAGATAATCGGAGCTTCAAAATAAACTCTCAAGTAATTTAGAAAACCGGAAATGAGATGATTTTTTTCAGTTTGACTGTATTCTTTTACAATAGCGGGGGTTGTTTATTTTGTTAATCTATATTCTTTAGAAGGGAAAGAATTACGTTTTTGTAATAACATAATGTAGGCTATCAAAATGTTCTTTAACCATAGCTCAACACCTCCAAATACTTATTTTTAGACTGAATTTAAAAATTCATTTTAATTTCTGTCACTTAACATTTTTTTTTAAAAGGAAGTGAATAGATAGCCATTGAAAACTGGGCTGCCTTTGCTTTTGTAAATGGGGGATTAGGATTTGTCTGTCCTACAAAGGACACACCGCATTTAGATTAGACATAATCTGATTGTATTGCAATACAAAGGCCATTCGAGTCAGCTCAGTGTCCAGGATCTGTAAACACCACATAACCACTGATTGGTCCGGGGAAGAGTATTAACAGAAAGATGATGAGTTTTAATCCACATCCCTAAAGCACAACAGCTGTGGCTACAAATGAATTTTCTCTCAGACTTTACAAGTGAGGCTGTATTTCTTACAACATGGTAAAATGCACATTTTTTTTAAACTTATGCAAAGAGTTTGCTTTTTTAACTTTAGTTTGATTAGGTAGTTTTCTTGTCTCAAATTTCTTTTAGAATATAATATAAATGTTTCACCTTTGTTTAAAATTAAAATGACCATATAATTTACTATCCAAAGCAGGATTTTTTAAAATTGAATTTGTTGGGGTAGCATCGGTTAATAAAATTATATAGATTTCAGGTATACAATTCTATAATAGATTATCTGTATATTGCATTGTGTGTTCATCACCCAAAATCAAATCTCCTTCTATCACCATATTGCGAGTGAAAGTGAGAATAGATAGCCACAGACGAAAGCCATAAACCAGGAATCTTCTGGGTAAATCAGTATATATGGCCACCCTACTTCAAAGTCATATTTTATCTTTTATTTTCATCCTTTAATAAAATTATAAAATCACAATTAAACTATTAGAGAAGCAAATGTCCTTTTCAGGTGGGATTCAAAATACGTGGTGTTTTAGAAGTGAAAAAACAAAACAAAACAGTAATAAAAAATGCAAAACATGGGTCTTTGGTCACAATGAGTTTTTTAAATGACAATTTTGTTTAAATATGATTCATAAATTTTATTTTCTTCGCATCTTGTGATTCCCAGATGTATTGAGTCTAGCGAGCATGTTTTCATCATTTATTCCCCATATGTTTGTGTTATCCTAATGTCATTATTCATACTGCAGCTGCTGTAAAGAAAATGTTACACTATTCTGTGTGGGGTATTATAAGGAATAGAAAGTGCAGAAGAATCACAACCTGATACATGTTGGGGATTTCATTTTGTAATCAACATTTGTTGATTGCCTCCAGAGCATCCCTTTTCCCTTTCAAATGCAGTGCCCCAAATTTCCCAACTGGGAAGCCTGGGTAGCACAGACCTCTCCTTCAGCTACAAAAAGGCCCAGATTGGCTTAAGCAATCAGTGTTTCCCACCCTCTTAGCCATAGCAATATTTTTCAGTGATAGTCATGTGCTCCTGATGTGTACCACTCGACTGGATACTGGCATTTTAATTGAGCTACTCAGGAACACACTATGACTTTCCTACTGAAAATAATGGAAGCTGCAGCCTTAGGTACTGCATGCAGATCATCTGAAGATCAAAATCAGCCTCAGGGTGAACACACACCTAAGGTCAGATGGTTGGTGTAAAGGTAGTCATGGTGATATTGTTCAGCTGCTAGATTAAGCTAAATCCTGTCACTGGAGTTTTGGATTACATGAGCCAATAACTTTTCTTGCTTTTAAAAAAGTAACTTGTGTTGAAATAACTTGTATTAATAGCTTTTATTGTTTAAGTTGTTGAGTTGGAGTTTCAGTTACTTGCAACCAAAGAGTTCGGACTAGTGCAAAATTTTAAAATAATCGCAAGCCATTTGATTTGCAGATATTTGAGAACCATTATTCTATAATTGATATAGGAAGGTCTTCGTGTCTGGGTGTTTGGTTATTAGTCAGAGACAGGATGAACCATAAAAATTCAAAAACTAAAAACAAAAAACAAACTAACCAATACAGGATGCTTCTGTACAAAGAGAAACAATGGGAACAAGCAGACAGGAGCATTAAGGAAAATGTTACAGACACACTTGATAGTAAACTAGATTTTGACAAAAAGTTAAAAAGTAGTTAAAAATGAACTCAGTGTTCTGGCCTTGGTTAGCCTGGGAGAGGTAGCTGGATAGAAAAGCAAATTTGTCTAATCACAGCAAGCACCTTCATCTTTTTACCTATCATTAAAATTCACTTTGGGCTGGCCCAGTGGCTCAGGCAGTTAGAGCTCTATGCTCCTAACTCCGAAGGCTGCTGGTTCGATTCCCACAGGGGCCATTGGGCTCTCAACCACAAGGTTGCCAGTTCAACTCCTCGAGTCCCACAAGGGATGGTGGGCAGTGCCCCCTGCATCTAAGATTGAACACGGCACCTTGAGCTGAGCTGCCGCTGAGCTCCCGGATGGCTCAGTTGGTTGGAGTGCATCCTCTCAACCACAAGGTTGCCGGTTTGACTCCCGCAAGGGATGGTGGGCTTCACCCCCTGCAACTAGAAAACGGCAACATGACCTGGAGCTGAGCTGCACCCTCCACAACTAAGACTTGAAAGGACAACAAATTGAAGCTGAACGGCACCCTCCACAACTCAGATTGAAAGGACAACAACTTGACTTGGAAAAAAGGCCTGGAAGTACACACTGTTCCCCAATGAAGTCCTGTTCCCCTTCCCCAATAAAATCTTAAAAAAAATTAAAAACACTTATTTGTGAGACATTTGCACTGAAACTGAGTAATAAAGCATACCAATTCTATTTGTTATTTTATGATAACTGAAGAATTTGATGTGTGGAGACAAGGTTCAGGCAGAAGAGTAGGTCTCACTCTTGTTACCTCAACTACTTAATCTGAATTACGGAATGAAGGTTAGTAAAATGGAATATTTCTTTGGCTAGGCCTATATGACCAGTGCAAAGCTATCTTTCGATTTGCTATGAATTTTCAGCTCTTGAGCAATATATATATTTCCCAAATGGAGACAGCAAATCTGTAGGGGGCAAGTTTTTGTATGCAGGCTGAAACTTTCTTTTCCGTTACAGCCTCCAAGATTATATAATTACTAATAGAACTTTGATATCTTCATAGTCCCTTTTTCAGAAAGTTTTTGCCCAAAGTCCAAGACTGGTATCACACCTGAAGTCACTGACTTACTCCCATATGCATAGAATTCCTGTTTTGATGTGTTCATTTTTGTGTGCAAGAGAATAGTTCTTTAGAATGGAAAAGGTATTCCACTGACTCAGTTTTTTAAAGCTTAATGATCGGGGATTTTTGGCTTTTCATTTCAGGGAGAGATGTCTAGGTTTACCCTGGTCTCTCTTTATCGTCAAATGTATTCACATGCCAGCTGCAGTTACAGATTCAAGTTCAAAAGTCGAGGTCAGTTAAGCACAGTACGTGGAGATGGTATCCAGAACACAAATGGCCTCAATGGCTTAGGAATGGCACCTGCCATGAGTGCAGGACTCCACCAACTCTCTTGACCACAAGGGGCTCTGTTGCTGCTGCTGCTGCTGCTGCTGATTAGAATTGTACTGAGTTGGGCAGAATATTACAATTTTCGTCAGTATTACCTTATGTTACTCTTGAACATTAAAGCACTTTACCAGAAGAAATTGCCTTTACATGTTAGTCTATTGCCTTTAGTTAAAAGCTACTTTTGAGTAAAGGGTTATACAAAGCTCCGTTAATTCAATAATGACAAACTGTGGAATAGCCTCCCACTTGAAAAATGTACGGTCAGTAGGAGTGACGGGCAGTTCTCTTTGAAGAGAAGGGATAAGAAACCTGGAGAAGAAGGACAGAAGCCTATTAACCAACCCTGTCCCACTCTCCTTCGTAAATCACTGTGCTCAGTTGACTTTTATTTAGCTCATTACCTCAGTGTAATATATATTTTAGAAATCTATTGTGTGTGAAATTTTCTTTCATGAAAAACCAAGAATTTTAATTAGTTAAAAAGAATTCTGTATGCTTCTTTGGAGGTGACCCTTTTCCTCAAAAAGAGGAACATAATGTATGTGTTACTGTTACTCTTTCTTTTTCTTTTTACAGGAAACCTTGTATTATTTAGTAGAACATAGTGGATTTTAAGCATATGTTGTCACTAATGAGTTATCTCAGCTTTGTTTCTTTGGACATCATAGAGGCACTTTTTTTTTCCCCTTGCAGCCTATTTTGTTGTTCCAGTCAGATTAATGAGTTATGGACTATACCATTTCATTAGGATAATAAGAATTAAGATAAGATACTTTCCTTGGGGACTTCTGCTTGGAATATATCATTAATCATATTCTGCGAGAACTATAGTCAAGGCTGAACTGGGAATGCTAGTTTATCTTACATGTACCAAAGGGGAAAACAGGTTGTCCTTTAGTTTGTCTTGGGAAAAGTACATCTTAGTAAGACAGCTAGATGAGGAATGGCATCTTAAAATTGCTTCTTATTTTGATCTCTGTTAGAGGTCTGAAGAATCACATGTGAAACTGTAAAGTGTTTTCACAAAATGCAGAAGTCATTTAACGAAACTATTCTTTTGGTTTCATGTATGATTTTTTAACTGAGGGGTATAAAATATAAAAAGACGTGAACTCTGAGTTGGAGACTTTACTTATTTTCTCAGCAGCCCTTACCTTGTTCCCAACCTCCTGAATTCCCTGTTCTTCCTTTGTTGGAGGAAACCCAAATGTTTAACAGGATATTTTAAATACTTAACCTGAGCATTTCTGATAATAAATGGCTTTAAAGAATTTCAATCATAAGGATCTTAATTGCCCCAAAATGACTCAGTTTGTGATTACTACTTAAAAAGTGGAATACGTGAGTGGAAAGAGAGGGAGGGAGCACCAAAAGGAGGCAGAATGAGGGGTGCTCTGACAGTCAGTATTTTGTGTCCACTCACCAGTTACAGCATCATGCAAGGACTTCCTATAATGACAAAGTCTTTCTTCAGTAAGTCCTGTGAGTAAGAAAAGGAAAAAAAATGTTCTGTAGGAAAATTTTGCTAATAGTTCCATTGAAATCTTTTATTAGTCTTCATAGGTGGGAATTTTGAAGTTTCTAGGACAGAAATATGGAAAAGAGTCATGGAGTAATGAATTGAGACTTATCAATAACTAATAATATCATTAGGATTTTAATGCCTTAGATAGAGACCCCATTCATAAAACTTTTTTCCATACGTAGAATATTCACAGGAAAAAGACGCAAACATTCCTCCCCAATGTCAAAGAGGAAATAAAAAATAGTGCTATAGATATTTAATAATGTAATTAAAGAAAATAATTGCAGATCAAAGTCATGCTTTGCACCCAAAAATGCATTTATAGATAAATTCATAACCTAAGAGATTTTATTGCTTAAAAATAAAATTTGAAAATAAATGTGTAAAACATTCAACTATAGATATTTGGGAGGGGAAAAAAATTCCTGAAACAGAATAACAGTAAACTGAACTTAAGTAGTAAGAATAAATTACTAATAAAGATAAAACACAGAATTTAATGTTGGTAAACAGAAAAAGAGAATTGGTGAATCTAAGACTAGTTTAAATCAAGCAATGAAATAAACATTTGGTAAATGGAATAAAAAAAGAGAGAGAAACACAAATAAGACAGAAGGTCCAAGATGGCAGATTAAGTAAAGGCTATGCCTGCTGCCTCCCAGGATCATGTCAGAATTACAGCTAAATTACAGAACAGTCAACCTTAAGAATCATCTGAAGACTAGCTGAACAGAACCCCTATAGCTAAGGATGTGAAGAAGAGGCCACATTGAGACTGGAGGAGGGGCAGAGATGCAAAATGGGCTGACCCCGAATCCCCAGGTAGTGGTTGAACACCGGAAGGGACACCTCGGTGATGGAGGTCCCCCCTGAATCCGGAGGGGTCCCAGCCCTACACAGAGTTCCCCAGCACAGTGGTCTTGTGCTGGGAAGATGAGTCCCCAGAACATCTGGCAGTGAAAATCAGTGAGGACTCTATCTGTCCACCCTGGTGAGACGGAAAGCAGTTAGAAACCCAGATGTCTTCTTAAAGGGCTACACATAGACTCAGTTGCTTGCAAACACTCATCTGGGTTCCGGTCGAGGGGAAGCAATGCAAGAGGTGCCAGAGACATACCAGCAAAGACCAAGTTGTGTGGCCTTGGAGCAAGAGATGGAGGGACAGCTACCATTGTCCCTGTGTGAAGCCTGTCTCATGTATAGCCTACAGGCGGGCACCATCCTTTCTATGTTGAACTTTAGCCAAAAAGGCCAAATCTGAGATTGCATTGGTCTGGTAAAATCCACATGTGAGCACCACCTTGGTGAGGCCCTGGGTCCCCACACTGCCCAGCTAGTGCTACAATGCCAGGGCACTCTCAGCTCCTAGGTGGTCAGTCCTATCCTACAGGCTGTGGAAGCCTTTTACAGCAGCAGAGGGCCTGTGATGGTCTGGGGAATTTTTCGATGGCAGACAGTAAGCCACAACTTGTGCTGTAGCCTCTGTTGTGTGTCTCTCAGTGATCTGTTGGCTCAAGGCGAGTGGTGGTTGGCTACAGAGTTCTCAGGGCATTTTGGGTTGTGGTCACAGGCCCAGCGCTGGCACAAGAACTGAATCTGCATTAACTTTGTAAAAACCACTGGCCACACCTCATGACTCCCTGGGACCCTGCCCTGCCCAGCTCGTGCTGCATGGCCAGGGACACTGTCAACATCTGGTCAACCAGCACAGCCTGCAAACCTAAGGAGATTCTTTCAATGGCTGAGCCTTATTGGCAGCCAGCAAGTAGCAACAGGTATAAGGGGCCTGGGCCTTTTGCTAAGCTGTCCCGAGCCTAATACTGGTGGCAGCTGGCCTTGGTTCACAGCGAGGCCACCCTCACATACCTCCAGGTCCAGCACAGGCAGCAGCCAACCACATACAGCTTTGTAGCTCCTACCAGGTAGCCCCGGATTGGTCACAGGCAAGGCTGAAATTGGCCTGCATGGGAGCCCCTCCCAAGAGATACCAGAAACAACACACCCCGAGTCCAGCTTCAGAACACACCAGAGTATTACCTGGTTAGCCCCACAAGTGGCACACCCAAGGGGTAGTCTCAGCAGGCACAAGAGCTTGCTGAGGTGATTCCCCCTCTGACCGGTTAGTCCCCACATGGCAGCTCATAAACTGTGGGCATAGCCAATCCTCATAGCCAGTCAGCTTGGGAGTCAAGATATGGAAACAATGGAAATGCCCATCAATAGATGATGGGATAAAGAAATTGTGTTACATTTATATAATGGATTATTACTCTGCCATAAAAAGAATGAAATCTTATTATTTGCAACAATACAGATGGACCTAGAGGGCATTGTGCTAAGTGAAATAAAGCAAACTGAGAAAGACAAATATGATATGATCTCACTTATATGTGGAATCTAAAGAACAGAATAAATTAACAAACAAAACAGAAATAGACTTACAGATACAGAGAACAAACTGATGGTTGCTAGATGGGAGGGGGTTGGGGGATGGGTGAGAAAGGTGAAGGGATTAGGAAGTATAAATTGGTAGTTACAAACAGTCATGGGGATATGAAATACAGTATGGGGAATATAGTCAATTGTAAAAAGGTATAGTGTCAGCTGTGTACTGGACGTATGGAGGGATCACTTCATAAATTACATGAATGGCTAACCATTACTCTGTATACCTGAAACTAATATAAAATAACATTGAATGTCAACTATAATTAAAAATACATATATAGTCTATATATATTATATATAAATATATAAGCATATAAGCATATATATTTATATATAAATAAATACATATTTGTATGTACATATATTTATATATATATATTCATATATATATTTCTTACCACAAAGGTAATATTGACTTATTGTAGAAATTTTGGATAAATGGGAAAATGGTAAAGAAGAAAATATACAATGTCAATGTTTTGTATATTTTCTTTAAAGACCCTCATATTGAATATGTCTATACTTCTATACATGATAAGATTGAGATCACAATTACATGTGTAATTTTATATTCTACTTTATGCACTCAATATTACAAAGTTAAGCAAAACAATATTATATTATTATGTGAACTTACAATACTTACTGTATTCATTTCCATGATGTTGAGAATTTTTGTTTTGTTAACTCTTGGTGTTATAAATAGCATGTTTCAGAATACCTGTATAATAAATCTAGCTAACTCTAACTTCTTAGGACAGAGGTCAGCAAAAAAAAAAAAGAAAAAGAAAAAGAAAAAGAAACACAAATAAACATATTTAAGAATGAGAAAAGGTCTATGGCTAGTAAGAAGAGATTGAAAGTTATGCCAGTACCCTGTGTAACTTCATGCAAATATACTTGAAAATCTTGATTAAATCTGCTGTTGATTTTCTTTAATAAAGCCAAAGCCACATAGTAACTGGAAAAGAGATTTTTAAGTGATTATTATAGAAAAGAATCAAATTTTTATTAAAAAAAATATAGCTCAGGAAAACACATCAATGGAAGATATTGATTGATACATAAATATACCTACACACACACACACACACACACACACACACACTCACAGAGGGTGCCAAAAAATGTATACACATTTTAAGAAAGGAAAAGCCATATTAAAATTGTAATACAATGAATGATGCTAGCATTCATTTGATTAATGCCATCTTTTGAGCGAACGTCATACCACACATTGCCACCGTAATTCAGTTCAACTTCAAAAAGTAATACATAGATAACATCTCTTAAAATGTGTACATTTTTTTTGGCACCCCAGATATGCATTCCCAGTGTTTGAAAATTCTGGAATATGGATAAACTTATTTTCAACAGTATGCTAGTTACATTAAAAAAAATACATATATGTGTGTGTGTGTGTGTCTCTCTCTCTCATTCTCTCTCTCTCTCTCTCTCTCTCTCTCTCTCTCTCTATATATATATATATATATATATATATATATATATATATATATATATATATTCAGGAGAAATACCTGAAGCAATATGTCTAATTGTTAATATGAAAAAAAATACAATTCATATTGATTAAGTGTTCAGAAAGTTTGTAAATACAGAAAAAAAGTACTGTATTAACAGAATCTCAGCAATTTTGGCTGCTGTTGACTAAAGTGTACGTATTTCCCATTTGTCCCAGGAAGAAGAGACCAAGATTAATTTGTAAAAGTGAGCATATTACATTTCACTCCCTTTTCAAGGGTTTTGTCTTCTGGGGGAGCTTTAAATTGGGTTGCCCAAGAGAAAAGGAAGTTTCTAGACTTGAAAGAGACGAAAGGGTCTCCCTAGAGTTATGGGCTATGAAGCGGAAAGGAGAGTGGCAGGGCCCCACCTGCTCCACCATGGGGGATCCTAGCAGGTGATAGGACCTGTGGGTGTTGGAGGGCTAATGTTGCAAAGGGTGAGGTAAGACACTCAATTCTAGGCACTTAAAGATTCCAGGGTCTACCAATGGTGGAGAGAGTGGAGCCACCTATTTGTGACCAGTCCTTAGGTTTAGACACCAGCATCTCAGTAGTGACCTCTCAGACTGAAAAGTCATAGCACATCCTCAAGTTCACTGAATTTCTTGGTGCTCTTGTAAGACCAGGGCAAGGAGTATGAAATAATAAATACTGTTGGCAAAGAGATACTCAGAGCTAGACTTTATTTGATTTAGAAAAATAAAGGTGACATTATATTGTGGAGCAAATGTATGTGTATGTGAATTTATAAATGTGCATATACTATGCAAACATATCTATGGGATCCTGGCAGAAAACATGCTGAAATATTAGCTGAGTTCTAAAAAGAAAGCCTGCCTATGTTACTTTCTGTCTGATGAAGAGGCTTTTGGAAGTGGAACTATGGAGAAGAGCTGCTCCTCTGGATGAGTTTGATGTTCTTCCAGATTTATATTGGGGTTTATAAAATCTGTTAACCATTCGGGCTAGCACTGAATATGAGAACGTCTGTGTCCTTTCTGTTAACCTAACCTGTGTGTGGTACACCCGCTCCTGGTCAGCTCTGGAGAGCAAGGCAGAGTGAACTGACCTGGAATGTGTTGTGGGAATCCAAATACAGTTATAATCCAGCATACTGCATTACTACTTCGTGGTACTTTGTTTTAAAAGTTGGAACATTTCTAGCAAGGGTGTATTTTATGTTTATGTATAACACTAACACACTAGGTAGTGAGGGATTTAATTGTGATCATTCAGAAATTATTTGTCTGTTAAACCCTAAGTTAAAATCAATTGATGGTTAATTAAGAGACATTAATCAATTGTAATACTGATTTAAAGAGCCACTTAGTGAAGGAAAACTTAGTTCATTATATCTGGTTATTTTAAACTGAAACAAAAATAGCATTTTGCTACCTTATAAAGTTGTATGCTTAAATCAACTGAATTCTCCATGTCCTGCTGCTAAATCATTTTAGAATACTTTTTCACATTAAATTTCTATGAACTTAGACATTTGGAGGTACCTGCCCTATGTAGGAAAGGCAAATTTTAATAAAACTGTATTTTTATAATTTTTCTCAAATATACTTTCATTGCACAGTATACACGTAAATGAAAAGATACTCTGTTTCTTCCTACCTGTTATATGCTCATTTGTGCTCTCTCTCTCTCTCTTTCTACCTCTCTCTCTCTCTCTCTCTCTCTCTCTCTCTCTCTCTCTCTCACACACACACACACACACACACACACACACACGCACACGGGCACATGTGAATAATGCCAACACATCACCATTAAACTCTTGCTTTCTTTTTCTCACCACCTTTTTGTAACCGACTTCTGACTTTCCTGTCTTAGATTTATGTTGTCTTGATCTTTGACTTAGAGGTGGGTGACTCAGACTAATTATTTCATGTGATTACATTTGAAGTGAGATTGATGATTTTGAAATCGGCTCGTTTTTATTACTCGCATGTAGTTCAAGAAAATGATTTCATCAACTAATTCTGCTTTCATATATGAAAGTGAATGTTGAGGAGAAAATTATATAAGTAGATGAGAAAACCTGCCTTTCATACATATTTGTTGAATCATCAGGGTCAGATGAGAAGTTGGCAAAGAATACATCATGAAATTCAAGAAACTATTTTGCCATATTGCAGTGTTCCTTCTGTGTTACTTTGTACTATTTTTTTATTGCTTTCCTTGATTATGATAATTGACTAATTAAGAAATAATGTACAACAGAATAGTAATAAATTTTAGTATTTCAATAGAAGAGTGAATAAAAAGGTGGGCAGTTGACATCTTTTTGAAATGGAGAGCTTTCTGTTTGTTAATGTATAAGGACAGACATGTGTCATTCTGCTTTCGATAGAGTTAGAAATGCCCACTATTCTTCACAGTGAAAGCTTCATTTTGTGTAAAAGATTGGAATGCACCATCTGGGACCCATCATATGTTCACGTTTCTTCAAACAAATCTGGAAGTCATACTTTTGGAATTTTGTTGCTAATGAAGAAGAAAAAGGAAAAAACTTCCATAAGTTACACCTGGTCAAAAAACTTCCATAAATTATATCTGGTCCATTGGTGCCTTTCTTTAAAAAGTTGAAATGAAGTGAGAGAATGGCAATTAGAATATACTATATCTAGGGGGGTACCTTTAATATTTCTGAAGTATTAGATTTGAAAATTGTGGGCTTTTATTTAGACACACATTTTGTTTGGTCACCTTCTTGGTCTTGCTAGTTGGATAAGAAACATTTTGGAAAATGTTCCTAGGAAAATTATTGAACTTCTGTTTGGTGAAGCCTCTACATGGTGTCGTCGTTGGAGAAATTATGTGTCTCCCATGTGGAAACCTTAAACAGAAGGAAGATATTTCCTTGCTCTCTGCTTTCCTCCTTCTCCAGTAAGAGTCTAAAAGTCTCCCCTTGACTGTGCCAATAACTTCCTTAAAAAAAAAAAAAAAAAAAAAAAAAAAAGCTTATTTATGATTAAGAACCCTGAGCTACATAGACTTTTTCAGAGCAGAATACTTAATTTTCTATTCCAGCACCCAGTACAGTTGCCTGGTACACAGTTGGTACTGAAAAATACTCCATCCACTCCTTCATTCAGCAGAATGTATGAGTACCTACGACGTAGCAAGCAGACACTCAGGTCCAAGGACTATCACAGTAAACAAATGGAAAAGTGTCTGGCTCTGAAGTGTACATTTGCTTAGTAAAATAGACAAATAGACAAGCATATAACATGAGGTGGGAATGTTTGCTATGGAAAAATACATTAAAATAAATAATGCAGGGTAAGGGAATGGGTTGCTAGTTTCATGCACAGGGTAATCATGGAAGACCTCCCTGAGAAGGTCTTCCTTCTCAGAGGCTGACGTAGAAGGACTCCCAAGTAAATCTGAGGAAAGTGTGCTCCAGATAAAGGGCACAGCAATTGCAAATGCTCTGAAGCTGTAAAGTCAGAAAACGCTTGGAATGTTGAGTGAAGGGGAGAAATGTGGAAGACTAAGACTCAAGGCTAGATATTGCAGGGGGCCAGACCTTTGGGCTTCATGGACTTCATAAGGACTTTGGCTTTTATTTTGAGTGAAATGGGAAGTCATTAGAGAATTATGAGCAGAGGAGTGATATGACCTGACTTACGTTTTTTAATGAATCCCTCTGGTTACTGTGAGAGAACAGATTTGGGGAGGGGATGGATAAGAAATGAAGGACAAAGTTCCTTGGGGGATCAAGATATTCCAGATGAAAGATGATTGTGGCTTGAACTAGAATGAGAGTAGTGAGAAGTGATCAGATGCTGGTGTGTTTTTAAAACAGTATAAATAGGATTTGCAGCTCTATTGGAAGAGGGCGAGAGGAGGTAGTGACCTATTAGTGGTGATGCCTAGGTTTTTAGTCTGAAAAACTAAATGAATGGAGTTTCTATTGAGTTAAATGGGTAAATAATTTGGGAATTAGGAGTAATTTGGGGTTCACTTGTGGACAATTTGATAGACATTTAAGTAAAGTAGGCAATTGTAAATGAGTTTGAAGTTCAGGTGAAAGATTGAGACTGCCAGTGTATGTGCCTGTGTGTGTAATATATTATATATGTAAATTGTCTGTGTGCAAAATGTATTTAAAACCAAGAGACTGGGTGAAATCACGTTGTGAATGAATGAGTATAGGGAAGAGGCAGAAAGACTGAACTTTCAGCACTTTAACATTTATAATGAGGTAGATGATAGGTCATCAGCCAAGGACTCTATGAAAAGTTAACCAGTGCAGTATAAAAAGTACCAAGGGAAAGTGGTGCCCTAAAGGCAAATGAATTATAATTTTCAAGAATGAGGGATTTCTAAATGTGTCATATACCGATAAGATGTCAACATGGGGAGTATGAATTGACTGCTGGATTTGCAAATGTGGAGGGCATTAGTGAACTGGTTAAGGGCTTGAGTGGTGTTAAATGAATCAAAAAATCTGAATCAATTAATCAAGCAATCAAGAGATGGCACATGTATGCTCACAGAGTTGTTTTCTAATAAACAAGATAGTAATTTCATTTGGTCCCCAGAAGTAAATGATTTCATAATGTCAATATGTATTAAGGTATTTACAGAAATAACGGGACAGTTGTTTTTACTATTTTTAATTATTAATAGTTCCGTCTCCCAGTCCCCTTTTATAATCCTTGTCATTCTTCTCAAATTCTCTAACCACCCTCTGCCCATTTCAATCTTGGTTTATGAGCTTGCCTCACGCTTGACTTAGGTAGTGAAAGTGAATATTTGTGAGCTCCATGAATGCCCTGTCCCCATTCCCGGCTTATAAATCTGTATTTGCCCTTATCTGGTCCTTCCTCATCACAAGTATCAGAGGAAAGATGTTCTTCCTAGGCAAGTCTTTCCATGTGATCTCTTCATGCTCCTTTTCCTCAGGATCCTCAGAGCATCCATCCCCTTCCTTAAAGCCTTCGTTCTCTCCCTCTATTGCTTCTTACAGCTCAGAAGTGTTTGCTCATAGTCGCCCCATCTTAAAAACACAAGCCATTCTCAAATTTATGTTCCCATCTGGCTAGATACAAACAATAGAAACATATTGTAAAGTATTTTGGAAATAAGGAAATGAAGAAAATAATAGACACCCATAATCCCATTTATCTCAGAGATGATCATTATGTGAGTTTACCTTCACTTTTTTTCTACATGTATTTTTACTGATTAGGATTCAACTGTATATAGACTTTATCTTCCTTTTCCTTTGCCTAATTTTATATCTTAAGACTCTCCACATGTCATTAAAAAGTTTTGAAAATGAGTATTTTAAATAGCTAGAATATTCAATACTGTGGTTAGGCTATGATTTATATATTCATTGTTTTATTGGATTTTTACCTAGTTTCTATTTTTGACATAAATAAAACTAGGGTGAATGTCTTTGTACACAAATCTTTTACTACATTTCAGATTATTTTCTAGACTAGAATCTAAAGAAAACTGCTGAATCAAAGGATATACACTGTGTTATGACTCTTGTAAGATATGGTCTAATTTTTTTTAAAAAAATGATTCTGTTTATATACCTACTGAGAAGAGTACCTCTCTTCTCAGATTCTTTTCAACTTTGAGGATTTATTAAAAACTACTATTTTATGAAACAATGTTTGCTAGTTGGGCACTTCAGTAAGAATATTTCATTTAAAATTATGTTGTTTTTTTTGATTACTAGAGAAATGAAAATCACTTTTTAATGTTTTCATTAGTGATTTATTTTTCTTTTATGATTTTTTCCCCCTCATGTCCTCTGCTCATTTTCCATGCCCTCCATTGGAGTTTTTTATTGGCTTGTGTGATTTATCATATCAAAGTTATCAACAATTTGTCTCTTATTGCTGCAATATTTTTTTTAAAATTTGTAATCTTTTAATTTTATTCTTTTATTGATTTAAAAGTTTTAGGTAGTCAAATGCACAGTTTATAATTTAATTAAATAAATGGAAGAATGGTATAGGGAAGAGACCCAAGTAAATAGAAGAATTTAGCAATATTCAAAGTATTTAATTAACTGGGGACAAATGCCGCAATATTGTGGCTAACATGGTTAGGATTCTTTCTCATACCTCATGCCAAATAAATTTCAAGTAGACTAAGAATTCATATATTAATAAAACAAAACAAAAGACCATGTGAACATGATTGAGTGAATATATTTATAATCCTCAGGTAGTGGTGATCTTTCTAAGCATGGCAATAAAGGTAGTAACCAAAAAACAAACAAAAAAAGGTTTAGGATATAATAAAAAACAAAAAGCATTTATTTGAGCAAATGATTGCACTCTGGGAGGCACAGATTCAGGTAGCAACCCAATTGCTCTCTGAAGAAAACAAAGGGTTTATAAAGGCAGAAGCCATAGTGTGGTTTTCATTTAGGTCCTCCATGTAAATGAAGGACACTAGCTAGTTAACAGGGACTTGTTCAGTCCAGTATGTATTCAAGGAGACCAAAACTGCAAGTACTGTTCCCATTTAGGTCCTCTATGTAAATAGAGAATGCTGGCTATTGAAATGGATTGGCTCCTTCCAAGGTGAGGAATGCAGATAGCCCGGTTGCCATGGTAAGGAGGCAGAGAAGTCCAAGATGTGGTTACATAGTTGGCTTAAAAGTTCAAAAGTTCAAGAGTGGGATATGCATAAGGCAAGCTTCTTTAGGGCCTCCCGGCTCCACTTTAGTTCCCTTGGCATAAACAACTCTACCTTGGCAATTTCTATTCACAGGGTAAATATTAGAAATATAACTAGTTAGAAACCTTCCACACAGCAAAAAATTAAAGGTAAAATACAAATGGCAAGCAAGGAAAATTATTTATGGAAACGATTCATTTTTTAAAATATTATAGGAGAAATTTATTTAGAAAATTACAGGTCGGAATTTGATCAAAGAACATAAAGGGATAACATAAAGAAAAAAAAGAAATACCAATGACTAATAAACATTTTAAAAATCCAACTTCACTAGTTTTCAAAGACAGTGAAATAAATGCATAGATAATATTTGGAAATATATAAAAGTGTTTTGCTCTCCTGCACTTTTTAGTACATGAGTGACCCTACCGAGCCAGAATCTAATCTAAGGAATTTTTAAACTATTAAAATTAGAAGAAGGATTATGTCATAAAAGTGGTGGTGTGAGGGGAGCCTCTTGAAATCTCCCCTGGAATTTACAACAAATTGAACAACTATATTTCCACAAAGGACTCCCTGCACAGCAGAGAGACAAGACTAAGAGGCGTGCAACTGAAATCATTGAAAGGTGGGCAAATTGATTGAGCAGGAAGGAGGGAAGGGGTAAGTGTAGAGATGCCGGGCATGCAGGCACTGGACGCAGACCTAGCTCAGAGTTCTGAGCTCCTTGCATTTCGGAGCTACTGCAGCCATGGGAGAGGGAAGAATTCAGACTGCTAGTGTCCCCCTTATGGCCCACAGTCCTGCCTGAGGGATCAGCATATAACATGGCTGAACCCAACATTCACAGCAGAGACCTCAGAGCAAAGACTGAGGGAAGAAGGGAGAAAACAGAGGTTTAAACCCTCACCTCCGAGCAGAGGATGGAAGGCATAAGCACAGAGATGAGCCACCCCCTCTCCACCCTCCCAGAGTTCGCCCCACCCTCACCCTCCCAGTGCTAGAAGCAGAAAGGTAGCAGTGTCAGATCAAAAGAACAGGATATTTGCAATTATGAGAACTGCAGCCCGCAGCCACAGACTTGCAGCCCAACTAGTTCTGGTGAAGGGGAGGGAGCCTTGGGTTCAGGACTGGCTGTGCTGGTGGTTGCCGCCATTGCTCTGGGTCACTTCTCACAACCCAACCCACCCCTGTGCCCACCTGCCTGGGCAGATCACTGTAGGAGTAAACAGAGCTGGTGAATCACCCAGGCTCTTAAATTGGTGCAGGAAGAGCTTTGGAACTTCAGAAGCTCTCCACATCCCCCCATAGAGGCAGTGCCCTGTAACTCAGGTGACTTGTTCACAGAGGAGAAGCCAACCTTCCAGGGAATACCGACATTGTGTGAGAAGCCAGAACAGTACAAGGAAAATGTAACACTATAACGTGAGGGAGAATAAAAGGCTGCAGTCAGAGAGAAAATAAAACATTTTACCAACACCTACTGGAAAACAAAAGAAAGACCTCTTCCTATCAAACTGTTTCAGAACCCTCTCCTGTAGATGCCTAGGAAGAGAAATAATAATTAATTAATTGCCATGAATAACCAAGGTAACAAGACAGCTCAGAAAGAAAACGAAAAGTCTCCAGAAACTGAACTTAAAGACATGGAAATATGCGACTTAAATGACAGAGAATTCAAGATTGCGGTTCTTAAAAAAGTTCAACGTGATGCAAGAAAACACAGACAGGCAGTTTAATGAACTCAGAAACACAATCAGAGAACAAAATGAACAATTTACAAAGATTAAAATTTTAAAAAAGAACCAAGAATTTTTGGAGGTTAAGAACTCAATTAAAGAAATGAAGAATGAAATAGCCAGCTTAGGTAATAGAGTTGACCAGATGAAGGAAAGAATCAGTGACATAGAAGATAGAAACCTGGAAATGACACAGATCGAAGAAGACAAAGACTTGAAAGTTAAAAGAATTGAAAGAACTCTACTAGAACTTCCTGACTTCATCAGAAAGAGCAATATAAAAATAACGAGCATACCAGAAGGAGAAGAAAGGGAGAAGGGAACAGAGAGTATATTCAAACAAATAGTCGACAATAACTTCCCAAACTTGTGGAAAGAACTGAATCCTCGAATCCAAGAAGCAAATAGAACACCTAATTATCTCAACCCCAACAGTCCTTCTCCAAGGCACATTGTATTGAAGCTGTCAAAAATTAACAACAAAGAAAGAATCCTCAAGGCAGCCAGGGAAAAGAAGACGGTAACCTACAAAGGAAAGCCCATTTGAGTATCAACAGATTTTTCCACAGAAATTCTACAAGCCAGGTGGGAATGGAATCAAATATTCAAACTGTTATGAGCCAAGAATAATATATCCAGCAAAGATATCCTTTAGATATGAAGGAGGAATAAAGACCTTTGCAGACATACAGAAGCTGAGGGAATTTTCTAACACACGACCTGCACTACAAGAAATACTGAAGGAGGCTATTCGACCAGCATAAATAGGGATAATTTGTGACAACCAAAACGTAAAAGAGTGGAGAGTAAAGGCCTAAACCGTAATATGGGAATGGAGAAAGTAACCGTGCTGAAGAAAATCGAATACTCTAAATATGAAACTTTCTTTTTCATAAACTTAATGGTAACCACTCAAAAAAATCCAGAACTAAAATATATAACATAATAAAAGAAGAAACACAGAGAAAAATCATAGAATACCACCACACAGAAATAATAGACAACAAAAAAGCAAAGAAACAATGGAGACACAGTCTTACCAGAAAACCAAAGGTAGAATGATAGGAAATCCTCACATAACAATAATCACCCTAAATGTAAATGGACTGAACTCACCTATAAAAGGGCACAGAGTAGCAGATTGGATAAAAAAACTAAACCCAGCCATATGCTGCCTCCAAGAGACACATCTCAGCTACAAGGACAAACATAGACTCACAGTGAAAGGGTGGAGATGAACACTCCAAGTACATGGTATCCAGAGAAAATCAGGTGTAGCCATACTGATATCACATGAAACAGACTTCAGGATAAAAAAGGTAACAAGAGACAAAGATGGACATTTCATAATGATAAAGGGGAGTATACAAGAAGAAGACGTAACAGTCATCAATATTTATGCCCCCAATCAGGGAGCACTGAAATATACCAAGCAAGTACTAACAGAACTAAGGGAGAAATTGACCAAAACACAATTGTAGTAGGCGACCTAAATACATCATTGAAAGCTATGGCTAAATCATCCAAACAGAAAATAAAGAAATAGCAGCCCTAAATGACACATCAGATGAAATGGACACAATTGACATTTATAGAGCACTTCATCCTAGAACATCAGACTACATATTCTTTTGTACATGGAACATTCTCAAGGATAGACCATATATTAGGACGTAAAACTAGCCTCAGCAAATTTAAGAAGATTGAAATCATACCAAGCATATTCTCTGACCACAAGTCTTTGAAACTGGATATCAACTCAAAAAGAAAGCAGGAAAAAACACAACATACTTTAGAGAACAACCGGGTCAAAGAAGAAATAAGAGAGACCAAAAGATACATAGAAACAAATGAGAATGAAAATATATCCTACCAAAATTTTTGGGATGCTGCAAAAGCAGTTTTAAGAGGGAAATTTATATCATTATAGTCCTAATTCAAGAAAGAAGAAAATTCCCAGATAAATAATCTCCTGTTACACATTAAAGAACTAGAAAAAGAACAAATGAAACCCAAAGTCAGCTGAAGGAATGAAATAATAAAAATCAAATCAGAAGTAAATGAAATAGAGAACAAAAAGATAATAGAAAAAATGTACGCAGCAAAGAGCTGGTTCTTTGAAAAGATTAATAAAATTGACAAACCCTTGGCTGGACTCACTAAGATAAAAAGAGAAAAGACACGAATAAACAAAATCAGAAATCAAAGAGGGGAAGTTACCACAGATGCCACAGAAATACAAAGGATCATCCAAGAATAGTACAAAGGACTATATGCCACCAAATTCAATAACCTAGAAGAAATGGACAAGTTCTTACAAACATACGGCCTTCCTAGGCTAAATCACGAAGAACTGGAAAATCTAAATAGACCGATCTACAGTAAGGAAATCAAACTAATCATCCGAAACCTTCCCAAAAGCGAAAGTCCACGACCAGATGGCTTCACTAGTGAATTCTACCAAACTTTCAAAGAAGATCTAATACCTGTCCTACTCAAACTCTTCCAAAAAATTGAAGAGGGGACAATACTCCCTGACTCATTTTATGAAGCCAACATTACCCTGATACCAAGACCTAGTAAGGATAATACAAAAAAAGAAAATTACAGATCAATATCTCTGATGAATACAGATCCAAAAATCCTAAACAAAATTCTAGTAAATCGAATGCAGCAATGCATTAAAAAGATTATACATCACGACCAAGAGGGGTTCATCCCAGGGACACAAGGATGGTTCAACATATGCAAATCGATTAATGTGATACATCACGTAAACAAAATAAAGGACAAAAATCATATGATTACATCAATAGATGCAGAAAAAGCATTTGACAAGATACATCTATTTATGATTAAAATACTTGATAAAATGTGTAGAGAAGGAAAATACCTCAAAAAAATAAAGGCCCATATATGACAAACCCTCAGCTACTATCGTTATTAATGGTGAAAACCTGAAGCCCTTTGCTCTATGTTCAGGAACATGACAGGGCTGCCCCTATCACCTCTGCTTTTCAACATAGTATTGGAAGTCCTAGCCAGAGCAGTCAGGCAAGAGAAAGAAATAAAAGGTATCTGAAAAAGTTAAATGGTCACTTTTTGCAGATGACACGCTGCTATATATAGAAATCCCTAAAGACTTCACCAAAAAGTTATTAGAAACAATAAACGAATACAGTATAGTTGCCAGCTTCAAAATCAATGTACAAAAACCATTGCATTCCTATATAATAACAATGAAATCTCAGAAAAATAAATAAGAAAAACCCAATTCCTTTTGCAATTGCAGCAAAAACATAAAATACCTAGGAATAAACTTAACCAAGGATGTGAAAGACTTATACACTGAAAACTATAAGACTTTTTATAAGAAATTGAAGAAGACACAAAGAAATGGAAAGACATTCTGTGTTCGTGGACTGGAAGACTCAACATAGTTAAAATGACCGTATTACCCAGAGCAATATACAGATTTAATGCAATCCCCATCAAAATCCCAATAGCATTTTTTTAAGAAATAGAACAAAAATCATCAGATCTGTACGGAACCACAACAGACCCTGAATAACCAAAGAAATCCTAAGAAAAATGAACAGTGCTGGAGGTATCACACTCCCTGACTTCAGCTTGTACTACAGGGCAACAATAATCACAACAGCATGGTATTGGCAGAAAAACAGACACACAGATCAATGGAATAGAATTGAGAACCCAGAAATAAATCCACATAACTATGGACAGATAATTTTCGATAAAAAAGCCAAAAACATTCAATGGAGAAAAGACAGCCTCTTCAATAAATAGTGCTGGAAGAATTGGAAAGCCACGTGCAAAAGAATGAAACTAGACTGCTATCTATCACCATGTACCAAAATTAACACAAAATGGATCAAAGACCTAAACGTAGGTCCTGAAACAATAAACTGCATAGAAGAAAACATAGGTACTAAACTTATGGACCTTCGGTGCAAAGAACATTTTATGAATTTGACCCCAAAGGCAAAGGAAGTAAAAGCTGAAATAAATGAATGGGACTATATCAAACTAAAAAGCTTCTGCACAGCAAAAGAAACCATGGACAAAATAAAGAGGCAACCAACCAAATGGGAAAAGATTTTTGCAAACAACGCCTCTGATAAGGGGCTAATATCGAAAATATGTAAGGGACTTATACAACTCAACAACAACAACAAAACAATTCAATTACAAAATGGGCACAGGACCTGAATCGACTTTTCTCCAAAGAAAACATACAGATGGCCAATAGACATACGAAAAGATGCTCAACATCACTAATCATCTGAGAAATGCAAATAAAAACCATAATGAGATATCACCTCACCCCAGTTGGAATGGCTATCATCAACGAGACAAATACTAACAAGTGTTGGAGAGGCTGTGGAGAAAAAGGAACCCTCATACACTGTTGATGGGAATGCAGATTGGTGCAGCCGTTATGGAAGGCAGTGTGGAATTTCCTCAAAAAATTAAGAATTAGAATTACCATATGACCCAGCAATCCTTCTCCTGGGTATCTACCCCCCAAAAAATCTGAAAACATTTATCCGTAAAAATATATGTGCTCTGATGTTCATTGCAGCTTTATTTACAGTGGCCAAGACATGGAAACGACCAGTGTCCTTCCATAGATGATTGGATAAAGAAGTCGTGGTATATATACACGATGGAATACTATTCTGTCACAAGAAAAGATGAAATAGTACCATTTGTGACAACATGGATAGATCTTGAGATTATTATGCTGAGCAAAATAAGTCAGACAGAAAAAGTCAAGAACCATATGATTTCACTGATATGTGGTATATAAAACTGAAAACAAAAGAACAAGACAAACAAATGAAGAAACAAAAACTCATCGACACAGACCAAAATAGTTTAGTGGTTATCAGAGGGTAAGGGGGAATGGGAGTGGTAGATGAGGGTAAAGGAGATCCAATACATGGTTATGGAAAGAGAATTGACTCTGGGTTGTGAACATACAATGTGATATGTAGATGATGTATTACAGAATTGTACACCTGAAATCTATGTAACTTTACTAACAATTGTCACCCCAATAAACTTTAATTAAAAAATAATTGAAGAAAAAGAAAAGAAAATACTTCCAAAATCAGCTTTTGAAGCAAGGTAGTTGAAAGACAAAAGATTCTGTTTGTTTTCATTTTTTTGTTTTTAATTCCAAAAGTTTCCTTTTAATAGAATAGGATACATTGCTGCCATTGGAAATTGTGATGACAGTGTATATCAGTATCTATTGGAAAGATCTGCTTCATATAAAATTGAAAACTTTAAATTACAAAGCAACTATGATATCATTGCAATAATAAAAAAGAAAAACTCATATATGCATAGTAAAAAATGAAGAATATTCTCTAAAATGTAACAGATTTTTCCCTGGATGATGAAGAAAATCGACAAGTGGTCTTATTTTCCTTTTTTTTGTGTGTGTGCACTTTAAATTTCTACAATTCCCATATATTACTTTTATAATTATAACAATAAAGGTATTTTGGAAAAAAAATCTGCTTTTCTTTTTTTCTTTTAGTTATTTTTCTTTATACTTATAGTCTTTCCTTCATTAAATAGTGACTTTTTTTGAAGTTTTTTTTTAAAGATTTTTCTGTCTGAAATTTGTTTAATATGTGGTTTGAGATGAGAATATCAATCCCCCTAAATAGCCAGTATTCCAAATAGTTGACCAAATGTTTCAGTCCCATTTATTATTTATTGATTGCTGATGTTCCCCCGATCAAAGATCTCTAACTTCTATGTCCTATTATCTGTTTGGAGACTTTTCCGCTCCATTAGTCTGGTTGCCTGCTCTTGTGACATTATCTCACTCTTTTAATTATTATTTTGTTACACTGTGTCTTAATGCTGATAAGACAAATCCCCTTGTTATTTTTTTTCAGAACATTCTTACGTATTTGTTTAGCAAGATGGATTTTAGAACCAGGAGCTTAAAATTCATTTCCCCAGGCTTCTTCATACTGAATAAATGTCATGTACTTTTTTTTCCTTGAAAACTCAAAACCATGACTGTGAATCATCATAAACACTGGAGCATTCTTGTGAGTTATTCAGATACGATGGATTCTTCGCTCGTTTTGTAAGTGGCTCTTGATTATTAGGTTCCAAAATTCCTGTGACAGATTCGTATTTTTCACCTTACATCTTCCTTTACTGATACTTCCAGATGTTATGCCTATGACTTTTTAAACAACTTCCATCTGTAGTGGCCTGGGATATCATATGATTCAATTTCTTTTAGCATTCCATGTAAAATAATCTGTGCTTTGTATTTTGCTTATTTTGTGGCCTTTTATGCATATCTTGGTCATGTTTCATGTAATTTAGATTGTCACTTTAATCTCTGGTTAAGTGCGATATTACTGTGTTTGCACGTATGAAGACATATGAATTTGAGTATGCTATAAAGGGAGTGGAAATACCTCAATGGCAAGAAATAAGAAAGATTAAAAAGAGAGAGTTTTCCCAAAATATTGAGTTCTCTTCATGAGACAAAGTTCCTTGTGTGTCATACTTCTTGATCTGTTCTTCCCCACACAATCGAGTTATAAATCTCATAATTTATAAGTAGATTCCTGTTTATCCTAGAATTTAGATAGTGGTATAGGAATGCCCACGTTAATGGACCAGAGGATTAACTCATAGTCGGATACGAAGTGACTTTTTGAACCTGAACTTTTACCTTTTGATCGTCCAGAGGCATTAATCATAGCTTGACAGTTATCCACCTAATTCAAAATCATTACCCAGGAGTGTTTTCTGCAGAAGAGAGACTACAAATGCTATAAAAAAAAAAAAAAAAAAGTGGTGAGACATATTTCATTTTCTTATTTCATCTGCTGTTATTTGTCCTGTGGCATATTTTGCCAGGTGAGGACCAAACATGTTGCTGATATTTTCATAAACACTTTGTCACCAATTTTATTTTCCTGCTAATTATAATGTGTTTTGGGATTCCTCCTACTTTGTTGTTTTATGTAAAACTGCAGTGTCATTGCTGTAATGGAAACAATTTATTTTGTTAAATCTCCACATAGAGGCAGGACCCGTCAAAGGACTCAGAGCGACAGATGCTCCTATGGAACGATGTTTTCTCAGAAAAGGATTTTGATGAAACATGTGTAAATTGCCTTTTTTGTTACTTACTTTTGGAATGTTCTTTTTTATGCCACATTTCATTTGTTTTTATATTTTTATTGTAAGATACTTTAACTGTAGAGACAAGTATACAAACTAGCTTATCACCATGCACCTGCTTTCCAGTTTTATTAAATCTCAACATATTTGCCTTGGTTAAGGTTTTTGAAGCCAGCACTGCATGACAGATACGGTTAGAAGCTCCTGCGTGTTCTTGCCTCATCCCTTTCTCTCCAGAGGTAACCTTGCCTTGCAATTTAGTGTTTATCATCTCTACTCATGATCGAGTACTGTACACTCATGAATCATTGAAGAATATATATGATATTTTTTCATGTTGTTTAACTTTATATAAATGGTAGATATGTGCATCAGCCTTCAACTTACTGTTTAATTTGATATTATTTTAGGATTCATAAATTATGAAGCTAGCAGTTCCAATTTCTTCATATCAACTGCTAAGTAGCATTCCATTTTATGACTATATCAAGTTTATATAGTTTTTCATTTATGGACATTTATATTATTAAATATATATATATATTTTTATTGTTACAGATATAGTGGAAATATACACTTCTCATTTCCTTGGCAAATATTTTCTCTACCATGTATATCTAGAAGTGAAACTGCTGCAGTATGGAGAATCCACATTTTCCATTTTAGTAAATATTAGCAAGTGCCCCTGCCTGTGTTTGTACCAATTTATAAGCCCTTTAGAAGACCACAGGTTGCCGTTGCTCTACATCCTCTTGAGTGCTCATTGTTGTCCGACTTTTGAATGTTTGCCATTCTGCATGTAGTGTGAAATGGTATGTTGAAAGTTTCCGTTTCTGTGATTATTAGTGAGACGGAATGTCTTTTCATATGTCATACGTTTACAGGCAATCGTGGCATATCTCTAAGAGCTGATGTTGAAACCAGATAACTTGGGTTTGAATTCTGATTCTTCTGGGTGACCTTGGGCTCATCACCATTTTTGTGGCTCATTGGCAAAATGGGAAGAATAATCATATTTATCTCATGGGGCTGTTCTGAGTTATTATGTGTGAATCTCATACAGTTGTGTCCAGCCTTTACTAAGTTGTTATAAAACATCACCAAAACCATAGTACGTGGGATTCAAAAAATTCAGTTATATAAAATGTCAGGTTACATTATTGAAAGATTGATGGTTCTAATCAGCCTGATCTGGAAAGATTGGGATGGAAAAATTCTGGAGATTGTGGGACCTTCTCTCCTGATCCACTCACACCCTCTTCTTCCTATTCAGAAGATAACTTTAGCTCAGGGTCTAGACAGAAGATGAGGAGCTAGTTGCCAACCATGTAATATTCTATTTTTAAATGAAACTTTATTAATAAACAATTATTAACCATTTGAATTTCCCTCATATGAGCATGTTTATCATATTGCCCATTTCTTATTGGGTTATTTGCTATTTTTTAGTTATTAGTAGGAGTTCTTTATGTACTTTGGCCACTAATCCTGACAAATTACTTTTTCCCATTCCTTGGCTTGCCCTTTAACTTGGCTTATGGTATTGCTTTTGTGTTCATTTGCACTGAATTTTAAAAATTTAGTGTGGCCTAATTTAACAATCATTTCCTTTTAATTTCTGGTTTAAAATTCCTTCTTACCAAACCAAGCTATTAAAGACATTATCCTACATTTAAAAAAAAAATTGTTATGAAGTGTTTTTTTTTGTTTTATAAGCAAAATTCTCTTTGGAGTTTATTTTTCTGTCTAGCATAATTTAGAGAGGTAATTGTCAAGCACTATTCACTGTCTGGTTCCAGTGGCCCTTTTGTTTACCCACGATCTAAAATGAAACTGAGGTGCAGATAGATTAAATAACTCACACATGGTCACACACCTTGTAAATGCCAGAGCTAAAGTTAAATACAGATAATATTTTTAGAGATTACCCTTTCAACCCCTGTACCATATAGGCTTCTGTAGGTTTATAAAAACGTGTATGCATAGTATATGCTGCTTCCCACAGATTGTATATGTCATATTAAAGATATTATGCTCTAAGTAAGAAACGGGAGTGATCTCACTAGTATTCAAATTGCTGTATTTTCAACATTGTCCGGATTTCTCAGGAGCAATTGAGTCTAGGAGTCCCTCAGGCATTGATAGTGGCGCCATGATTTCAGGAGGTCTGCAGCAAGCAAATAGGTCTTCTTTCTTCTTAGGTACATGTTCTGATCGTGCTGAAGGTAGCCTTCATGGGAAAGATCAGCCCAACAAAGATAGTGGTGACAAACTTGATGATCAGATCATCTCTCTGGAAGTCTTTGAATGAAATACGCAGAGAGATGGAGGCCATTGGAAACAGAAACAGTTTCTGTTTGATAACAGAGAGCAGCAGAGATGGCAATAAGCAAAGCAGGGGTAAGCAGACTCACGTTGGTAACCTAGCTGCTAGAGCTCTGAATCCCAAATGACCTTCTATTCTTGAACTCAGCCTGAGCTGAATAGTTCTTGGATGACTGCATTCCGATTACGTGGTGGGAAGACCTATCTTCTTTATTTCTAAATACAGCCTATAGTCAACCCCTATTATGTGGCATAACCTGAGTGAATATCTATTCTTATAGTCAAAAGAGCTCAGCTAACATGGATATCAGATGCTTTGTTACTGGTTATAGTTTTTTGAGGATAGTGACTATCACTTTTTACACTTGGAATGTCTTTCTTTTATAGCATCTAGGCCAGGGCTTTGCATTCAATAAATTCTAGAAAGTTGATATTTGCTGATCAATTCTTCTGGCCATTGGTATTTTGAATATGTATATTGGTCATGGCCCAATGATGATAATGTGCAAAGTATCATGTATGGTTTATAAATCTAATTTTATAAGATTTATGCTTCCATCTCTGAACTGTTGGATTCATTAGAACAAAGCATTTGTCTAAACATTATTTGAGTTATTAAAATAATTTCATATAAACAGCTGATGTTTATATTAAGATTTTGTTTACTTAGATTTAGGGAGATCTTTGTTCAAATATTAGGCAGACACATACATGTGCTAGTGAAAATGTTCTCAGCAGTTTATCACTTGCCATGAATGGGAAGAACAGCTGCCTTAAAACCACATTGATACCATGTTGATTTTTTTATTTTATTTTTTTGTTTGTTAAGTAAGATAAAACATTATTTTAGAAGTGTTCATATTTACTAAGTGTGTACTACCTTAGCAGACATATTTCTTATGTCACAAAGATGAATCTTTTGAACCATTTACGATATAAGTTCTGGATAAATGATACAGACTCTGAGCCAGATGTCCTGGGTTTAAATCCCAGCCAAATTGGTGGAAGGAGAACTGATTCTGGTGGTGAACACACAATGTGATATATAGATTATTTATTATAGAAGTGTGCACTTGAAACCCATATAATTTTGCTAACCAATGTCACCCCAATAAACTTAATAAAAAAGAATGTAAAATATATATATATATATATAAAACATCTGTCTCTATATGTATTCTATATATATAGAAACATTCTCTATATAAAACATCTATACACACATATACATACATATATATGTATACATATATGTATATAAAATATTTCTCCATGACATTCAATATTCTCAAGTCTAATGTCAAAAAATAAAATAAATAAATAAATCTCAGCAAATCATGCATGATTTCGGGCAAGTTACTGAAGCTCTCTAGGCCTCAGTTTCTTCATCTGTAACATTCTGATGATAAGCATATCTCCCTTATAAGAGTATTCTAAAAATTGAATGAGTTAATGCATGTAAAGTGTTTACAATAGTACCAGCACATAGTCAGTGCTATAGAATGGTTAGCTATTATATTGTTGTTATATTTATTGTTATTTTCAAAGGCTGAAAAAAGCACTTTTGTTTTAGCTCTATTTTACCAGTAGGTTTATCAGTCAGACATTTTGGGTAGCAGTAAATTAAAGCAGAATAACAAACCGTCTAATAAGCAGTGTAGTATCATGGAAAACACCCTCGCTGGCTTCTTTCCCTGGGACCACACACTTCACCTCCCAGACATGAGTCTCAGGTTTGTAAATTATGAGCAGGATTGTTTGAAAGGATACCATTCAGCTTCAAACTGGTCCTACCATCCTAAAGTATCAGAGAGTGACGTGATGGAAGAACACACTATAGAACTCTTGTAGAAATACTTGAGGAATGATTTTCTGAGGTTTAACTGGTGCTGAAAATTCATCAACACACCTCCAGGAAGGAAAATCTTCCCAAGACATATGGAGACTGTTTTAAGGTTGGTTTTCTGATTCTGATTAATTTTATCATTGGGCACTTCAAAACAAGGGATGAAAAGTAAGGTAAATTATTACCTAAAATAAGCTCTTCTGTTAAGATGTAGAAAGCAGAATGCTAATTTGAGATGGGAAGGATTTAATGTAGTAAATTGAACTAGAGGCATTAACAGAAGGGGCCGGGGGAGAGGTGGAATTAAGGAATGTAGCAAGAAAATGGGTGATTTAAAATGATGAATTACATAAAGGATGCATAAGGAAGGGTGTGAAGACAGTGGCATATTTTAAGGATTGGAATAAGCAGTGCATATTTGGAGGGTCTCAGAGTATATAATGAGATCTGCTTAGCATGGCACCAGCTGCTCACCTCTCATGATGGAAAAGAAGAAATGTGCTTAAGCTACAGTGTAAGGGATTTTTGGTTTGACTTTCTAAACAATAAAGATTGTTAAGCATTGATTTGAATTGTGTTATCTCAACCCTGGTAACACTGGAAAATGGCTTAACTGCTCATCAGTCAGAGATATTCCTGTGCAAAAACAAAGTGATGGATCCATGACCTCATTATTTACAATGTGGTTTGCTTTATGTTTCAGTATTTCAGAGAAACTTCCTACTTGAAAGTATAAAATTTTCTCTTTTGTTTCCTTCATATGCTCTATAATTTTGAGGAACCACTTTATTGATTCCTCTCCAGTACTGTGATTTTATTGTGGATGCATTAGAGGGTTTCCTCTCAGATAAATGATATACGTGCCTCTTAAACATATTCTAAAAGTGGGATGTGTAATTAACTTATTTCATGTTTATGCCACAAATTGTTAAATGCTGGGTACTGTGCTAAGCCCTGGAGATTCAAAGTTGAATAAGGCATAATTTATATCTTGTTGGGATTATTGTGTAGTGGGTGAAAGACAGATATGGGTACAATTAAAATGTAAGACGTGATATACTAGAAATATGACAAAGTGTCTTAGCACAGAGAAGGGAGTTAGGAACTTTGTCTTGAGAGGGTGTGTCTGTCAACAAATATGCCCACAGATCACCTTGCAGGGGACACATTAGTAGATAAGGGGGAGTTACTGGTGATTTGTCATGGAAATGCTTTATACCAGACGTGATTCACCTGGCTCAGATGATGGATCACTCCTTGGTAGAGCCTCTGGTTGGCAGCTGCTTCCCAGCAACAGCTCCATACCATGGAGAAGAAAGCCCAAATGTCGGGAGATAGGTACCTGTGTCTGCCCCATTACCTCCTGAGGATTTTGAGATTGAAATAGGTGATAAATGAAGACACCTAGCAAGAAACAGGCGCTTAAGAAACATGTATTTAAGAGAAAAGGAGGGTTTCTCCAGCAAAAGAAACCCCATGTCAATGGCATGGGAGAAAGTAGAAGAGGCAGGTTTCTGGATTAAAACAGGCTTTTGGAGATGCAACAACCAAATGTGAGTGTAGACTTTATTTGGATCCTAATTTGAACGTACCAACCCTAAGATGACTATTTTGAAGCAATTGAGAACTTTTGATTATGAACTGGGTAACAGATGAAATCAAGGTATCATTGGCAATTTTGTTATGGTGGAAATGACTATGTAGTTATGTAAGAAAATGTCCGTCCTTTTAGAGATGTATGCTGACATGGGCCTAAGGTCTGAGATTTGCTTTAAAAGGCTTCTGTGAAGCAATAAAGGGAAGATGATGTAAATGTGCTAGTTCTTCATATTAGTAAATCTGGGGGATGGCTATGTGGCGGCTCACTGACCTATTCTTACTATTTTTGCGTGTGTTTGAAATCGTCATAACTAAAATCCTCTGCTCTCACTCTCTCAGTGAGCTGTTCATGACTGGGTTGGTGGTTTATATATATGTATAACATATTGGCAACATGCTGGATTTAAGTAGAAAGAGGAAAATAATGTGTAATTGCAAAGTTTAGAAATAAAAAATATATATGCAGTATTTTTTTTTTTTACACGCAAACTTAATGTAACCCTTCAGTGTGCACTCCCTAAGGTGGGTTTTTGTTTAAAATCAGAGAGGTAGATTTCTTCAGCTACAATTATAAACAGGAATGTGTTCAGAGTTCATCAACAAAAATGAATAATTTCACTGGGTATGATTTGTAACAGTCAAAAAAAAGGTCACTATGAACATAGTTGATTTTTTTGACACTCAATATTATTTTATATTAATTTCAGGTGTACAGCATAGTGGTTAGAAATTTATATAGTTTAGGAAGTGGTTCCCCTGATTTGTCTAGTACCCACCTGACACCATACATAGTTATTACCATACTATTGACTATATTCCCTGTGCTGTACTTTATATCCCTATGATTATTTTGTAGCTACCAATTTTTACTTCTTACCCCGTTCACCTTTTATACTTTGCCCCCAACAGCTCCCATCTGGCAATTAGCAGATGTATCTATAGGATCTCTGTATCTATAGGATCTATTTATGTTTTGTTTGTTCATTTATATTGTTCTTTAGATTCCATATATAAGTGTAATCATATGGTATTTGTCTTTCTCTGTCTGACTTATTTCAGTTAGCATAATACCCTCTAGGTCCATTCATGTTATCACAAATGGTAAGATTCCATTCCTTTTTATTGCCAAGTAATATTCCATTGTATATATGTACCACCTCTTCTTCATCTGATTGTCTATTGATAGACACTTAGGTTGTTTCCATATCTTGGCTCTTATAAACAATGCTGCAGTGCACGTAGGAATGTATATACAAGGTGTGATCAAAAAATACGGTGAATGCTTAAATTTTTAAAAAATATGTTACAGAAAAAGACACATTGCCATCAATTCCCCTCAAAATACCCCCCCCCCAATTCAAACACACTTATCCCCTCGTTCTTGCCACTTTCTGAAGCGGTTCAGGAAGTCCTCTTTCCTGAGTGTCTTTAGTTGCCCTGTCGTGGCTGCCTCGATGTCCTGAATCAATTTACAACGTTTACCTTTCATGGTTATTTTGACTTTGGGGAACAGCTAGAAGTCACACGGTGCCAGAGCCGGTGAATAAGGTGGATGAGGACACACTGTAATGTTTTTATCTGACAGAAATTGCCATATACCAGAATCGAAGTGTGACACAGAGCATTGTCATGATGGAGGGTGATTTACCGCACACTTTAAACACACCTTCTCTCAACCATAGCTCACATCCGACTGACTTCACCAAACAAATTGAAACTTGTTACATACTTACTAAGGTTCAATGTGCTGCTTCCAGTATTGAAGATCCCTGCCTTTGCATTGGATGGCACTTGGCAGCAGCAATCACCATATTTTGTGATCACTATGGTGAAAGCTCCATGTCACATATCATTTCTGGTACAGCAATTTCTGTCAATTAAAAACATTACTGTGTGTCCTCACCCACCTTATTCACCAGATCTGGCACTGTGCGACTTCTGGATCTTCCACAAAGTCAAAATGACCACGAAAGGTAAACGTTTTGAATCAATTCAGGACATCGAGGCACCCATGGCAGGGCAACTAAAGATACTCACGAAAAAGGACTTCCAGAACTGCTTCAGAAAGTGGCAAGTACAATCGGATAAGTGTGTTTGAAACGAGGGGGACTATTTTGAGGGGGATTAATGGCAATGTGTCTTTTACTATAATAATTTTTTTTTTAATTTAAACATTCACCATATTGTTTGATCAAACCTCGTATCTTTTCAAATTAGTGTTTTCAATTTCTTCCAATAAATACCCACAAGTAGAATTGCTGGGTCATAAGGTCGTTCTGTTTTTAAATTCTTGAGGAACTTCCATACTGTTTTCCATAGGGGATGCACCAATTTTCAATCCCACCAACAGTACACAAGCCTTCCCTCTTCTCCACATCCTCACCAACACTTGTTTCTTGATTTATTGATAAAAGCCATTCTGACAGGTGTGAGATGATATCTCGTTGTGCTTTTTGCATTTCTCTGATTTTTAGTGATGTCGGGCATCTTTTCATATTTCTATTGGCCATGTTAATGTCCTGTTTGGAGAAATGTCTATTCAGGTCTTCTGCCCATTTTCTAATTGTATTGTTTGTTTTTTTTGGTGTTGAGTTGTGTAAATTCTTTATAAATTTTGGTTTTTAACCCCTTATCTGATGTATCATTGGCAAATATTTTCTCCCATTCCGTTGGTTGTAATTTCATATTGTTGATGGGTTTTTTTGCTGTGATCAACTTTTTAATTTGATATAGTCCCATTTGTTAATTTCTTTATTTTTGTTTGTTTTCCTTGCCCCAGGAGATACATCAAACAAAATATTACTAAGAGCAATATCAGAGAGTTTACAGCCTATGTTTTCTTCTAGGAGTATTATAGTTTGGGGTCTTACATTTAAGACTTTAATCCATGTTGAGTTTATTTTTGTATATGGTGTAAGAAGGTAGTCTAGTTTTATTTTATTCATTTCCATGTATCACTCAGTTTTCCCAACTACCATTTATTAGGTAGGCTGTCTTTACTCTAGTATATGTTCTTGCCTCCTTGGTCGTAGATTAATTGACCATATAGGCACCAGTTTATTTCTGGGCTCTCTATTTTGTTCTGTTCATCTATGTGTTTGTTGTATGCCAATACCATGCCATTTTGATTACTTTACCCTTGTAGTATAGATTAATATCAGGTAGCATGATTCCTCCAACTTTATTCTTTCTCAAGATTGCTGTGGCTATTTGGGGTCTTTGAGGTTCCACGTAAATTTTAGAATTATTCTAGTTCTGTGAAAAATGCCATTGTTATTTTGATAGTGAGCGTATTGAATCTGTAGATTGCTTTGGGTAGTAAGGAAATTTTAATCATGTTAATTCTTCCTCTCCATGAGCACAGTATATGCTTCCATTTATCTGTATCTTCTTAAATTTCTTTCTTCAGTGTCGTGTAGTGTTCTGAGTACAGGTCTTTTAACTCCTTCGTTAAATTTATTTCTAGGGTTTTTTTCTTTTGTTTTCTTGATTTAATTGTAAATGGGATTGTTTGCTTCATTTTTCTTTCAGATAATTCATTATTGGTGTTTAAAAATGCAACTGATTTCTAAATATTAATTTTGTATCCTGCTACTGTACTGAACTTATTTTTCAGTTCTGATAGTTTTTTGGTGGACTCTTTTTATATGGTATCATGTAATTTGCAAATAATGACAGTTTTACTTCTTTCTTTCCCGTTTGGATGCCTTTTGCTCCTTTTTTCTGTGATTGCTGTGGTCTGGACTTCTGATACCAGGTTGAATGAAAGTCGTGAAAGTGGACATCCTTGTGTCCTTCTTCCTTCCTCCTTAAGGAAAATGCTTTTAGCTTTCCACTGTTCAGTGTGTTTTTAGCTGTGGTTTGTCATATATGTCTTTATATGTTGAGGTATGTTCCCTCTATTCCCACTTTGCTGAGAGTTTTTTGTGGAGTTTATCACATGCTTTTTCTGTGTCTATTGATATGATCATATGATTTTTATGCTGCATTTTGTTTGTGTGGTGTATCACAATTGATTTGCAGATGTTGAACCAAACTTGGTGTATAATCTTTTTAATATATTGCTGAATTCGCTTTGCTAATCTTTTATTAAGGATTTTTGCATCTATGTTCATCAGGTATATTGACCTATAATTTTCTTTTTTTGGTAACAACTTTGTCTGGTTTTGGAATCAAGGTACTTCTGGCCTTGTAAAATGAACTGGGGAGCCTTCCCTCCTCTTGAATTTTTGGCATAGTTTGAGAAGGATAGGTGTTAATTATCTTTGAATGTTTGGGAAAATTCATGTGTGAAGCCAGCCAGTCTAGGACTTTTGTTTGTTGAGAGTTTTTGATTACTGATTCAATTCCATTGGTATCTATGTCTGTTCAGATATTCTGATTCTTCTTGACTCAGTCTTGGAAGAGTGTATGTTTCTTGGAATTTATCCATTTCCTCCAGGTTGTCCAATCTGTTGGTGTATAACTGTTCATAGTATTTTCTGATAATCCTTTGTATTTCTGTGGTGTCAGTTGTCACATCTCCTCTTTTATTTCTTCTTTTCTTTTTTTGTTATTTGGGACCTTTCTCTTTTTTTATTGATGAGTCTGGATAAAGATTTATCAATTTTGTTTATCTTTTCAAAGAACAGTTCTTGGTTTTGTTGATCTTTTGTATTTGTTTAGACTCTATATCATTTCTTTCCGCTCTACTTTTCATTATTTCCTTCTTTCTACTTATTCTGGGCTTTGTTTGCTGTTCTTTTTCTAGGGCCTTTACTTATAGAGTTAGGTATTTTTGAGGGTTTTTTTTTATTCTTGATATAGACCTGTATTGCTACAAATTTCCCTCTTAGAACTGCTTTCATTGTGTCCTATAGATTTTGGGTTGTTGTGTTTTCATTTTCATTTGTCTGAAGGAATATTTCAATTTTTTTCTTTGATTTCATTGTTAACCCATTCATTGTTTAGGAGCATGTTATTTAGTATCCATGTGTTTGTGTGTTTTTCAGGGGTTTTTTTTGTAATTGATTTCTAGTTTCATACCATTGTGGTCAGAGAAAATGCTTGATATGAGTTCAGTCTTCTTCAATTTATTGAGACTTGTTTTGTTGCCAACATAGTTGATTTTTAATGCTGTGTTATAAATCTCTTACTTATTCCTGTTGCTTTATGATTTGCTCAGTCATATTCAAAAAGTTATGTAGTATATTCTCTGTTTAATGAAGTTTATGTATGTTTAAAAAGTTTTAAGAGGAGAAGTGATTAATTTTTAGTTTTATTTTCCCTTAACCTTAAAATATAGATCCATTTTTTTCTCCAATTTAGATTATGTAAAAGCTTTGGAGATGAATTTTCAAAAATGAGTTTTTATCTGAAGATGGGTTTTTTATATTGAATAATCAGTGTCGGAGTTAAAAGTCACTGTTAAAAGTCACTTGAGATTAACAGGTTAGTTTATTTTTTTTTTTTTTCCAAATTTTTTTCTCTGCTTTTAGAGATTTAGCTTTTGGATGTCAGATTAAAATTCTGAAGTATGTTCGATTCTTCTCAGAAATGAATATCAAATCCAAAGACAGATATTTATAACTGAGTTCTGTTCAGGCAAACGTCAGTTTCCCAACTGCAGTTTGCATGACTGTAAAGCTCTCATGCACAGCCAGATGTTGCCATCATTTTAAATAAACAAATTAAAGCCTTAAGATTGGATTTTATCCAACCAGCCATTAATTTCCTGTTTATTATGCTCTACATTTGTGGAGTGTTATGGGGTTTATAAATTGCATTCAAATAATTATCTCTTTCTTACAACAACACTGGCATTGGTAGTATTATCTCCACTTGATTGATGGGAAAATTGAAGTTCTAAGTGGTGAAGTGACTTACCTAACGTCATCCAACTAGTTAGCAGCTTAGCTTTCTGTTCAGTTCTTCTGACTCCGAAATTTTCCATTATCAAATTTCTACAAACAAGAAACTGATAAAAAGAAAAATAACTTACATGCATTCTAGAGGTCTTTACGAGATTTTAATTAGTGGCTTAGTTGAGCTTAGAAATGCTTAAAGGGAAGAAAATAACTCATACTAATGTTTGGCAGATTTTCGTGTAAAGGGATATAACACTGGTTCTAATTAAAGCAGCCAGCTTTTAAGAGAAGTGGCTTTATGAGTGTTCCTTTTCACACTGACACCTTAAATAAGAGATAAGGTATGCTTTTAACTAATAATATTATATTCGTTTCAGGTATAAAATGTAATGATTCAATATTGTATATACAGTTGACCCTTAAACAACATGATTTGAACTGCATGGGTCCACTGATACATGGATTTTTTTTTTTTTCAATTACTATCCAGTCGACGCTACATATGCCCAGGTTTCACATCCATGAATTCAACAAACTGCATATCGAAAACTGTTTTCCATACAAGGTTGGGAATCTGAAGATGGGGAGGGCCAATTATATGTGTTGTTCTACACCATTTTATGTAAGGGACTTGAGCATCTGCAGATTTTGGTATCCTTGGGGCATCCTGGGAAAAATTGCCCATGAGATGCTGAGGGATGGCTGTAGTTAACTTTTGGGGGAGTTAAAAGTTAAACCCGGATTTTCAACTGCGTGGGTGGTTGTTGCCTCTAACCCCCATATTGTTCAAGGGCCAACTGTATTGCAAAATGGTCATCACAATAAGTCTAGTGAATCTGTCACCATACACAGTTATAATTTGTTTCTTGTGATGAAAACTTTTAAGATCTATTCTCTTAACAATTTTAAAATATGCAATAAGTATAATTAACTACAGTCAACATGAGGTATGTTACATACCCAAGATTTATTTTTTTGTATAAATCTTCCAGTTTGTATGTTTTGACCCCAAAACGTGAATGAAATGGGTGAAGGGGGTCAAAAGGTATGCTTTTAAAAATTATCATTAGTATGCTTTTAAACATGAAACAGGATGACTTTTTCATTAGACTACGTTGCTGAATTTCACATGTGTAACTGTAACATCTGAGAATCATTACATTCTCATAACTAATATAAGCAATTGTTTCAGTATAATAATTGAGGAAAGATGATACAGGAACTATTGAGTTAAATAAAGAAGACAGCTAAATATATGTCTAATGTGCTATCATTATCATTCTTATAAGAAGAAGGTGTGTTTATATTAAAAGTAGAATGGATAAGTTATTAAATACAAAATATGATTCTTTTAGGGGAAAGTGGGGACAAGTACATAAGTTAGAATTCTTTGAATATACATCTTTTGTAGATATGATTTGGAGCAATGTAAATGTTAAATAATTATTTAAAAAAAAATAAATGTAAAAAGCAATCCCTAAAAGTCAAAAGCTAAATGAAACAAGTAACATATGTAACAAATTGGTGACATAACCAAATAGAAAAGAACTCCTTAAAACTTTAAATAATGGTAATTTGACTATACCTACCTATGGGTATATACCCTAAGAACAAAAGAAACATAAACAGAATTGAAATTATTTACTGTAAGTCAATTGTTGGTGGTCGTAATCATATTGTGACCCTGAGACTAGTATTGTGAGATAAAACAGATGAGTGATTATGTTGGTGACATTGAGGAGGGGAATTTGGGACGTTGGAGAAGGAAGATAAAGATGAGTATCAGTGAAGATGAATGGGGTTAATAGAAACCTTGTAGTAAGAATTTGAATTACAATATCATATGAACTGGTGATGCATTTCTTAAAAAAATATTTTTTAGCTCTGTCCACTGACAGGGCTTACAAACAATGACAAATCGCATAATGATAACCAGCCCTAGCCACCAGACTGTGGTATCTAAATGCCATTTCCACTTGAAAGGAACTAGGGTCTTTGGCGACATGGTTGATTAGGAAATAAAAGATAAGGTGAAAAGAAGGGAACTATAAAGACTGCTAGGTTTGTGTCAAAAGGACTCAGGAGTCAAATTGAACAGGCTATTACTAAGCAAAGAGAATAATTTTTTCATCACTAGAATAATATCTGTAATGGGATGGAACACATCAGACATGTTAAAACACACACATTTATAATGATATTAAAAAAAAAAAAAAAGACTCCTCAACGGCCACCTGTGCAGGATGCTCTCAAACTAATTTAGTATTTTGAAAAAAATAAAGGGAAGAAATGAAGCGATTTTTCTGCCTTTTCAGGCGATCAAGAACTGATATTTCAAGAATTGATGGGAGGATTTCCTTTTCGTAGGACTATACTAATAAGTACAGAATGAATGATGGAATTAAAATATTTCCATTTTGCAATAATGGATTCAAGTAATGTCCACCAAGCAGCTGCTAATATCACAAAAAGAGAAAAGGCATCATGTGCTTCCTGATGGAAACCCACAGTATCATCTGTGGCCGACTCATGACAAAGATTTGATCAAGATTCTAGATCTGATTACATTTTCAGAAAGAAAAGAAAATTATAAGAATGCATTAGAAGACACCATAGGGATGCAATCAGAAAAGTCTAGCCTGCAGAGAGCTCTAAGGTAACAGCAACTTGGTTTCTGCAGCAAATAAATTACAAGGGGAAAAAAAGAAGACGTGAAGGGGAATTATAGAGTAAAATAATCTTTAAAGACTTATCAACCACATGCAGAGTGTGGACCTTATTCAGATCGTGACCCAACAAACTCTTAGATTAAAAAAATGCATACGACATGGGGAAATTTGAATGCTGACTAGATATTTGATGATATTAAGGAATTATTATTAATGTATTGATTTAAATGATAACAATATTGTGTTTCTTTTCATCCACATCTTTTAGAGACATACTAAAATATTTATGAATGAAATGATATTTCTGGAATTTGCTTCAAAATAATCTGGGGGGAAGAGAAGTGGCAGGTAATAATTATCAAGATAATAATTATCAAAACTGAGGATGAACTGTACCATTTTACTTTTGTGTATGCTTTAAATTTTTTATAATAACATGAAAAAGAGGAGTGTCACTTAAGATCAATCTCAGAGATTATATTGTAGAGATAAGTAGTCATTTATATGGAATAATTATTTATTATAAGAATGGCTTCAGGTTAGGGATTTTTTCACTCCATTTTCAAAAGTACATTCATAATAAGATGTAGTTAACATTTATTAAGTATTAAGTTATATGCCTGACAGTTGTTTTAGTCACTTTACATATGTTATTTTGCTTCAAATTTACCGGAATTCTCTGAAGAAATTTTCCTGCCTACATTTTTCACTCATTCTGAGATATTAAATATCTTAAACCCAGACACAGCTAATAGAGGATGGAGGCATACTTGCAATGCAGATTTTTTTACTTTTAATGCTGTCATGTCACCCTACTCTGTTCAGTGTGAACACTTAATAGGAGTAGAGATTTTGACTGACAGGGTCTGATGTTGCACACACACACACACACACACACACACACACGCACGAGCGCACGCCACAAGGTCTAACAATTAAGTTTGTGAACTTAATAATGTTGCAAACCTATATATATATATCAGAGGGATTATTCATTATGAATTTGTACCAACTTTACAAACAGTTAACCAAATTTACTATTTGGAAGTGCTGAAAAGGCTGCGTGAAAAAGTTAGACCTGAACTTTTTGCCAACAATTCATGGTTCTTGCATCACGACGATGCACCAGCTCACACAGCACTGTCTGTGAGGGAGTTTTTAGCCAGTAAACATATAACTGTTGTGGAACACCCTCCCTACTCACCTGATCTGTCTCCCAATGACTTTTTCCTTTACCTGAAGATAAAGGAAATATTGAAAGGAAGACATTTTGATGACATTCAGGACACCATGGGTAATAAAATGACAGCTCTGATGGCCATTCCAGAAAAAGGGTTTCAAAATTGCTTTGAAAGGTGGACTAGGTGCTGGCATCAGTGCATAGCTTCCCAAGGGGAATACTTTGAAGGTGACCATAGTGATATTCAGCGATAAGGTATGTAGCATAGCACATTTTCTAGGATGAGTTCGTGAACTTAATTGTCTGACCTTTGTGTCCCGTGTGTGTGTGTGTGTATACCAGGGGTGCCAAAAAAAATGCATACACATGACTTGTATTCATTTTTTGTTATCAGTATATATTATTACAATTTCAATATAGTTTTTTTCCTTTTTTAAAATGTATATACATTTTTTTGGCTCTCTCTCTCTTTTTCTCCCTCTTCCACTCCCTCCCTCTCTCTATGTGTGTGTGTGTGTGTGTGTGTGTGTATATATATATATATATATATATATATATATTTTTTTTTTTTTTTTTTTTTTTTTTTTCATTTTCTTGATCATTCTTTGTGCAAATTCAAATCTCTTGGGGGAGATAGTAATTTGCATGTTGGCTAAATAAGAGACTCCAAAACTAGTTCTCTTGCTCCAAGACTATACTAGCAACTCTTTGAATCTTTAATGAGGCAAGCTCTTCTGCTTACTACAAGTTGGCGGTGGTAGAAGCACAATTTTGTTTTAATATTCTTCTTAATGAATTGCTCCAAGTCAGTTTTCCCATGGTGTAGTGTATGTGCAACTGGAATGAAGGGAAAGGATGGTACATCCTCAGGTGAGACCTTCTCCTTATCCTGCAAATGCACAAAAGAGGGGAGAAACCCGCAGCAAATAAGAAGTGGAATTTTCTCTACTAACTAATGAAGACAGCCATTGGATAAAACTCTGATATTCCCTAATGGGGATAGCTCCCTCCTCTAGGCTCCAGGGGAACTGGTAAAATCTATTCAAAGGTGAATGCTCAAGTTGTCTGTGGACTGTTAGAACATTTTGCATAAGTAATCTCCAAGCAAGTAAATTAAAAACTTTAAGTCAATAAACTCTTTTGTAAAGTGACCTCCTTCATTTCTGAGAGCAACGATAATTTGTGATAATTGAAGCTTTATTGGTAAAATAGCAGCCTAGGAGGAGGACTGAAATAAGTTTTTGAGCTTCAAGCAGTTTGATGACTGTTTCCAAACACACAGAACTCAGAACTGCAGAGATTTGGGAAGCCTTGATTGCACCAGGCATCTTTTATCACCCACTTCACTGAAATGGAGGCAACTTTGACATTGTTCCTGAAATTAATAATACATGTAAAATATAATGAAGCAATCCTTTAAGGAAGGTAAAAGAAAAACTAGGAAATTCAACTAGGCAATGATTATTTAGAAATTGGCTACAGAGATTTCTGGTCAAGATGGCGGAGTAGGTAACTGCTGTGCTTGCCTTCTCTCAAGACCACATGAAAATTACAACTAAACTATAGAATAGTCATCATTGAGAATTGCCTGAAGTCTAGCTTAACAGAAGTCCCACAACTAAGGACATACAGAAGAAACCACCTCGATAGTGGTATAAGGGGAGGAGATGTGAAATGGGGTGGTCCCACACATACATGTGGCAGTTAAAAATTGGGGAGGACATGTTGGCTGTGGTGGTCGGGCTGGAAGAGTGAGGGGTCCCAGCCCCACACCAGGCTCTTCAACCCAGGGTTCCAGTGCCAGAAAGAGAAGTCCCCACAACTTCTGATGGTGAAAACCAGCAGTGTGTCACTGAGTAAGACAGAGGATTGTTGGAGTCCCAGGTGTTTCTCTTAAAGGGCCCATACGTGACTTACTTGCTGATGGACTCACTTGCTCTGAGATTTCTCTGAGATCCAGTGCTGAAAAGGCTGCATGAAAAAGTTAGCCAATGTCATCAATATTTCCTTGATCTTCCCAGAGAGAAATGCTGGCATGAAGCATCATTTCTTTGTTGAGACCTCACCCCTCCCAGTGTGCAGACACAACCAGCTGCCATATCTGAGTCTCCATCAACCTGGCTAATACCATTCACTCCACACTGCTGATTTCCTGAGACCCCACCCAACCCAACTTGCAGGCTTACCCAAGCCACTGCCCGTAGCTTTTCCATGCAAATGGCCTGTCTTGGCTCATGCTGCAGACTTTTCTAAAAATTCACAAAGGTTCACAAAACTCTTACTAGCAGCATCTGGTCTTGGCATGTGCTATACATCTTGGTGAGCAGCTCCAAGCCTGGCACTAGCTTCAGCTGCCCTTGGTTCACTGCTTGGCCACTCAAGGCACCTCCAAGCCAAGTGCAGTTGGCTTCCATCTGCGGATTGCTTTGCAGCTCATGCCAGGTGGTCCTGGTCAGGGCACTGCCTGTCTCTGAGCTTGGCTTGGGGTAGAGCCCCTTCCAGGGTGCCCCAGGGTTGCACGCCCAGTGCCCAATTGCAAACCAAAATGGAGAATCACCCATCTGCCTCCACAGATGACACACCCAAAGGGCAGACTGGTCAGGCACCAGAGTCCCATTAAAGTGAATCCTGCTCCACGGGGTCACCTACTGTAGTCAAGGCCAGTCTTCACAACAAATCAGTCCAAAGGCCAATCCCTTCCATTGGTGTGCCAATAGCAATCAAGACTCAACAACAACAGTAGCACACATACCACCCACACAATGGACAGATCTGAAGCACCCTGCTCAGGTGACCAGGGCGACTGTGCCACTGGGCCCCACAGAAAACATACTATATAAGGCTACTCTACTAAGACTGAGAGACATAGCAGCCCTACCTAATACATAGAAACAAACACGGGGGGGGGGCAGTCAAAATGAGGAGATAAACATGTCCCAAGTGAAAGAAAACAACAAAGCTCCAAAAAAACAACAACAACTAAACAAAATGGAGACAAGCAATTTACCAGGTGCAGAGTTCAAAACACTGGTTATAAAGCTGCTGAATGATCTCAGGAAGAACTTCAACAAAGAGATAGGAAACATGAAAATGGAAATAAAAAACATAAAAAAAGAACTAGTCAGAAATGAAGAATACAATAATTTAAATAAATAATTCATTAGACGGAATCAACAGTAGATTAGATGAATCAGAGGACTGAATCAGTAATTTAGAAGTTAAGATAGCAGAACACAATCAGAACAGCAAAGATGAAAAATAATCCCCCCAAATTAGGATAGTTTAAGGGGCCTCTGGGACATCAAGCATACCAACATTTACATCACTGGGGTACCAAAACCATAAGAGAGAGAGAGCAAGGAATTGAAAACCTATTTGAAAAAATAATGACAGAAAACTTTCCTATCCTGAGAAAGGAAATAGGCATATGAGGTCTGACAGTTAAGTCCATGAACTTGTTGCAATGATGTTGCTAACCTTTTTTGATATCACAAGGCTTATTCATTATAAATTTGTACCAACTGAACAAACAGTTAACAAAGTTTACTATTTGGAAGTGCTGAAAAGGTTGTGTGAAAAAGTTAGACGACCTGAACTTTTCGCCAACAATTCATGGCTCTTGCATCACGACAATGCACCAGCTCACACGGCACTGTCTGTGAGGGAGTTTTTAGCTAGTAAAGAAATAACTGTATTGGAATACCCTCCCTACTCACCTGATCTGGCTCCCAATGACTTCTTTCTTTACCCGAAGATCAAGGAAATATTGATGACATTTGGGACAATGACAGCTCTGATGGCCATTCCAGAAAAAGAGTTCCAAAATTTCTTTGAAGGGTGGACTAGGTGCTGGCATCAGTGCATAGCTTCCCAAGGGGAGTACTTAAAAAGTGATCATAGTGATATTCAGTAATGAGGTATGTAACACTTTTTATAGCATGAGTTCGTGAACTTCAGAACCCCAGAAAGACTGGCGGTACCCTGAGAGGCCCTGGCTGAGCCCAGGAAGTCTGGCTGTGCCCAGAGAGAGTGGCAGTTCCCTGAGAGACCCTGGCTGTGCCCAGAGAGAGTGGCAGTGCCATGAGAGGCCCTGGCTGTGCCTGGGGAGACTGGTGGTACTCTAAGAAGCCCAGGAAGTCTGGCTGTGCCCAGAAGGACTCGTGGTGCCCTGAGAAACTACGGCTGTGTCCAGAGAGCCTGGCTGTGTCCAGGATATTACATTCACCTCCAGGCTCCTTGCACAGGGCCCCTCACAGAAGATGCTTGTCATGTAGATTGTGAGGCGAGACCCTGTAGGGGTGGAGTGTGGGGACAGAGCCAGGAGTACAGTTTCCAGGCTCTCACCCTCACGTGGAAAGGTGCTCACTCAGGTAGTAAATGGCTATCAACTGTGATTGGATGGCCATCAGCTGTGGCTAGTTGGCCGTCTGCTGTAACCAGTGAGCCATTGGCCACTAATATAACTGTCGTGGCTATGCTAGCAAAGAATGGGGGCTAACAAGAAGATGGTGGCTGAGCCTGCAAGCACAGATTGCAGTTATCATGGCGGATTGCAGCTAGCAAGTGAGGTTGGTTGGTTGGCAGAGAGAAGCAGACAGCAGGTTGCCGATCGTGTGGCTCCTGCTTCCTGTGTCTCCAACCCAGCCACCAGCGAGACTCTAGGGATATGACTCCCCTATCTATGGCTCCATGGGTGTTCCTGTTTGGCCTCCCAATGTCCTGCGTTCTTATGTGGAGAGCAGGACCAGAGTCCCCATGTGACACCCTGCATGACAGTGGACTAGGTGCTGGCATAGGTGCATAGCTTCCCAAGGACAGTACTGGGAAGGTGACTGTAGTGATATTTGGCAATGAGGTAGGCAGCATTTTTTCTAGGATGAGTTTGCAAACTTCATTGTCAGACCTCATGTAAGCCCAGGAAGTATAGCAAATCCCAAACAAGATGAACCCAAAGAGGCTCACAGCAACACATTATAATTAAATTGCAAAGGTTAAAGACAAAAAGAAAATCCTAAAAGCAGCAAGAGAAAGGTAGCTAGTTAATTCCAAGAGAGCTCCCATAAGATTATCATCTGATTTCACAACAGAAACTCTGTAGGTCAGAAGGGATTGGCACAAAATATTCAAATAAATTAAAAGCAAGAACCAACAACCAAGATTGTTCTACCCAGAAAAGCTATCATTTTGAATCAAAGGACAGATAAAGAACTTCCCAGACAAAAAAAAAAAAAAAAAGATAAAGGAGAAAGGAGTTTATTATATTATATAATCTCTTTCTATATATATAATACATATTATATTATATATTATATAATATGTATTATATATATATATATATATATATATATATATATATATATATGGTCTTAAAGAAGTCCCTCTAACATTCCATGTAGTACTGGTTTGGTGGTAATAAACTCCTTTATCCTTTACTTTATATATATATATATCAATAACTACAAATCTGTCAATTATTACTTTAAATGTAAACTAATTAAATGCTCCAATCAAAGGACATAGGGTGGCTAAATGGATAAGAAAACAAGACCCTTACATATGCTGCCTACAAGAGACCCACCTCAGATCAAAAGACACACATATACTGAAAGTAAAGGAAAGGTAAAAGATATTTCATGAAAATGGAAACAAACAAAAAAAGATCTGGGGTAGCAATACTTATACGAGTCAAATGACTTTAAAACAAAGGCTATGTGTAACAAGAGACAAAGAAGGACCCAGTAATCCCACTTCTAGGTATTTATTTATCTGAAGAAACCCGAAACACTATTTCGAAGGGACATGTGCATCTGTATTTTCATTACAGCGTTATTTACAATAGACAAGACATGGAGGCAACTTGGGTGCCCATCAATGGATAAATGGATAAATGGATAAAGAAGAGGTGGTATATTATATACAATGGAATATGATTCAGCTGTTCAAAAATAATGAAATCTTGCCATCTGCAACAACTTTGATGGTCCTAGACGGTATTATGCTGAATGGAAAGGGACAGAATAAGACAAATGCCGCATAATTTAACTTACATATGGAATCTAAAGAACAAGATAAACAAAACAGAAATAAACTCATAGATACAGAGAACAGTTTGATGGTTGCCAGTTGGGAGGGGTGTTGTGGGAGCTGGGTGAAAAAGGGGAAGGGATTAAGAAGTAGAAATTGGTAGTGACAAAATAGTTATGGGGATATAAAGTAAAGCATAAGGACTATAGTAATAATATTGTAATAATTATGTATGGTATCAAATGGGTACTAGATTTATTGGGGTGATCACTTTGTAAATTATATAAATGTCTAATCACTATGTTGTACACCTAGAACTAATATAATATTGTATATGAACTGTAATTGAAAAATTTTTAAAATCATTTAAAAAGTTGGCTACAAATTTCCTCAAGATTGGTATAAGAGTACATGCCCTTCAAACTTAAAATTAGTTGTTTTCTCCCCATTTCTGTGGGTGGATTTCCCTATACCCCAGCAAAGATAACTAAGTTAAATCTTTTGTCATTTCTGCCTCACAGAGGAAAGAGGGAAATAAATTAGCATGGTCTATAGCAGTCTGTTCTTTGGTTTAAATCTAAAAATTATTATGCCCATAGATGCTTCTTATTTACTACATAGTTTCTTTTTAAAGATTTTATTGGGGAAGGGGACTTTATTGGGGAACAGTGTGTACTTCCAGGACTTTTTTCCAAGTTAAGTTGTTGTCCTTTCAATCTTAGTTGTGGAGGGTGCCGTTCAGCTTCAAGTTGTTGTCTTTTCAGTCTTAGTTGTGGAGGGCGCAGCTCAGCTCCAGGTCCAGATGCCGTTGATAGTTGCAGGGGGCACAGTCCACCATCCCTTGCGGGAGTCGAAACTGGCAACCTTGTGGTTGAGAGGACGTGCTCCAACCAACTGAGCCATCTGGGAGCTCAGTGGCAGCTCAGCTCAAGGTGCCGTGTTCAATTTTAGTTGCAGGGGGCGCTGCCCACCATCCCTTGTGGGAGTCCAGGAATTGAACTGGCAACCTTGTGGTTGAGAGCCCGCGCTCCAACCAACAACTCAGCCATCCAGGAGGCAGCTCAGCTCAAGGTGCCGTATTCAATCTTAGTTGCAGGGGGCAGAGCCCACCATCCCTTGTGGGACTCGAGGAATTGAACTGGCAACCTTGTGTGAGAGCCCACTGGCCCATGTGGGAATCGAACCGGCAGCCTTCGGAGTTAGGAGCACGGAACTCTAGCCACCTGAGCCACCGGGCTGGCCCTACTACATAGTTTTTATATAGGTCATAGAGATTTTCAATTAGAGTAGGTATTGCTCCATACTTTTAAAGAGTGGTTCCTCCTATCAAGAAGTTAATGTTAGCTTTCTGATACCATTTGTAAAATTTATATGCCACTTATTAATCTCTGCCAACACAAGTCACAGTACCACTGCTTTTTCATTTCTAAACATTATGTAAGACAACTCAAATTAGTAATTAAAAGAAAAAGTTAGTTGACTCATAGAATATTAAAAAAAAATGTAAAAAGAATGAAATCTGAGTTTTTCTTCTAGATCTTTAAATATATCTAGACTTTATATTGTTTATACTTTATGGTCTTGAGAGAGAAGCTGTAACTGTCTCTTTATATAAAATGTATAGTCTTACTATATAAGAGAAATTCATATAATATTTAACACACATAGCATAGTGCAACCAAAGATGGTGAAGATGGCCCTGACACCCTGTAAAACTCACCACCACAGTTAACTAGAACATTCTCATCTACCCCCACTTCAATTTTGCCTTCAGTAGCTGATCTCACCTCCCACATAATGAAAGTGGTGGAAACCATCTGGGGTGAGTTCCCTCCTGTGCCTCCAACTTTTCCCAACATTCTCTGCATCCATATCTTCATCCTAAGGCTTTTTCTTCCATCTAAAACTTTCTGATCCACTATGTTCTACATCCCATCCCTACCTCCTTTTTCTGGGAACTCACTGCCATAATGTGTTTGCCCAAAAATAAGACCTAACCAGAAAATTAGCCCTAGCATGATATTTCAGGATGACATCCCCTGAAGATAAGACCTAATGTGCCTTTTGGAGCAAAAATTAATATAAGGCCCTGTCTTATTTTCAGGGAAATACGGTAATTATTCCCTCTTTTCCTTAATTGTAGGCTCTTTGTATTCTCTCTTCAAAGTCCTTTGAGTTTTTCTAGAAAACATTTTTCAGTTGCTCCCAATGGCTTTTTCCTTTCTTAATCAGAATCGTTTGATTTATTCCTTAATCTCTCATTTGTTTTCTTTTTAAACTCCTCTCCACACATAGTCTCCTAATGACATACTTTCATAACTTCTAGTCCTGTTTAGCTTAAGCTGTATCTTCAGCCATACCTTCTTTTTGTGTTTTAGGCCCAATTTCTTCTCCTTTACATTCAATCGGGTTCTGTCCAACGGTGTTCCCATCTCATCCAAGATGACTCTTGATGTTATATTGATCCCTTTTGCCTCTATTCTGATTATAAATCAATGTCACTTGGCCTAAATTTATGAACATTGTTTTTTATTTCCTCAATAAGATTTTAAATTTCTCAAGACTATAACTTACAGTTTTTTCTTCAACCCCTACTCCCAACCAGATCTAGAGAAATAGCAAGAATCTAACAGTTCTTAAATATTGGAAGTCTATAAATGTATTCTTTGGGGGAGAAAAATTCATTCCAGTGACGTGTGAGTGATGGTATTTCAGAGCTATTGCCCTACAAAACTGTAGATTTTTTAAATTATCATTCTCTTTAGTAAGTGTTCATTGACCCTTTTTCATTGTATATAGCATTTTATTAGTTGGTAGAGCTTCTGTAATTAAGTTTTAGAATATTCAGATACCTCCAGAAACTGAAAAATCTATTTGCAAGTCTAGCATTGTCTAGATACATTATTATGCCAAACAATATAGGCACGGATACATAAATAATAATTGTGTAATATATTAAAAGTGTAAACACAAGTGAAGGTTGGGTGGACATAATGGTAAAGTATCCAGTTTGGGATGATATTGAGTTAATCAGAATGATTTCCCTTATCATGGATTTCAAATAATTTTTGACTTAAGAATATAAAAACGGGAGACTGCCTCAGTAAGAACAGCTTGAGTTCAGAATCAGAAACAGAAGGCACAGAAAGGCAGAATGAGGGTTAAATCCAGAGATGTAGGCTTAAACCAGAAAGCAAGATATTGTTCTTCCCTCATCAAGCTAAATTATTGTCATATCTATAAATATATTATGTCATTTGCAGATATAATTGATAGCATTGACATAATGTTTACACTTCTGATTTTGAATTTTAGACTGCAAAGTAAAACAATAGCATGTGCAAAATATGACTTTCTCCCTCCTGAATTGTTCTGTCTCACCCCCACTCCATCATTTGTTACCTTTTCCTTTCACCAATGATCACTGCAGATATCTGTCCCAGCTCCCTGCCACTGCAGGCTGACCACAGACATTTTGGCTGATTTCGATTTCTTGATACAATCTGGTGTCCCTGGTATGTTGTAGCACTCACTGAACACAAAGGAATAGAGTACAGTGAAAAAGCCTGAAATTTGGAGTTAGATCTGGGTTGAATTCTGACTTTTCCATTCACGCAACATTTGAGTTTGCAATTTTCTTATCATCTTGGACTTTTTCTCCTCATATGTAAAGGAAGGGCCATTAATTTTTACCTTTAAGGTTATTGGGGGGATTATGGGAAAATGGGTTCCAGATACATAACCCAGTTTCTGCGAGGATGGTTTTTTGTCATCAGTGGTTTTCAATGTGTGGTCCCTAGAATCATGCAACGCAGAATCACTTAACATTTTCACTGCAACATTCGATTATAGTCGAATGATATTTCCATGCTGCTGACTGTGGCATTCAACTTTACCTCACAAGCTCGGTGTTCTAGAAAGGAAGTTTAGGAAAGCCAATACACATTTTTCTATATTTTTGTATTTTTCAAGAATGAATAATGCTAGGAAATTTTTATACTTTAAAGTAGTCATTTTTAAAAATAAAATGTAGCCCCTTAACTGTATTTACTTAAAAATATAAAGACTATAATTATTTTCTGTGGGTTTTTGACAGATTTTGGAGAAGAAACTTGAAATCAATTAACACAGTGAAAAGGTTAAAATGCAGATTCTGGGAGTTGCGCTAGGCCTTATTTAATTCAAATCTGTAGGGTTTAGCCTGGAATTGGCATTTTAAGCAATTTTACCATAAGTCTTAGGCACTTTGAATTTGAACATCGCTGGGCTATGTACTCATCCTCCTGTCATCTTCCCTGTCTTTCTCCTTTTTTTTCTCTTTTCTTCTTTTTTCTCTTTATCTCATTTAATAATAGAATGTGCATGAGACATGTCCCTTGTCATGTTATTTTCACCTTTTAGAGTGTCAGTTTTCTCTTATGTGAAAAGAAAATAACCTACTTCTTTAGTTGCTGCGTAGAATAAATAATTGAAATAATTAAAATAGTATCAATCACTTAGAAAAGGCACATACACAGATGATAACTATAATAGAAATAATTCTATTTCTATTATATAATTCTATTTCTATTATATAATAACTATAAGAGTTATTGTAGGGGTCTCTGTTTATTAAGAGCAAAATGCAGTAACATTAATGCGTTCATGTGTGGCTTCAAGCAGAAGTTAAGTTATTCCAGAACTAGGACTAAGGTGAAGTGAAGAAGGCATTTGTGTATTTTAAGGCTTTAAGGGGATGCCCCAAATTCAGTAATCAATATAGATAATATTTCAGTATTTCAAAAATATCAAAATCAACTTAAAAAATCCATGATGAACAAAATATCAACGTTTTAAATAATGGTAAGATCCGTATTAAACAAGTTTTTCCTTTTCTGTCAGGTTCCAATATGGCTTGCCATACCAGTGTTATTGATCTAAAATATTAACATATTGTTCATCTTGATTGTTGAGATTAAACTCCACACCTGAGGGAAGTGCCTCTTTCACCTCATTGTAGTCCTGACCCTGCCTTATCTCCATGCTGAATCATTTGTGTTTATTTAGTTAAATCAAAATGTTCCATTTTCATACACATTTTGCCAGAATCTCCACTTAAAGTGTTAAGTGATGTTTGTACAAATATTTCATTTTTGATATAGATATTGGAAATATCCACATTTTGAGAATGTCAGTATTGGGTGTTAGGGATTCAGATAAGTCTCACAAAGAAACATCATTTTGCAAATGACAGTGTCACCTAAAGATTCTATTAGGTGGAAGAAGCAGCAGCAAGACTACAAATCTAGTGTTTGAGGCTCATTGCTGATTGTTCTCAATAAGGCCTGGAAAACTAGGAGTCAACAAAAAGGAAAACAACATTCAAGTAGATCTGAATCAGCCTGGCAAGAGAAATGATCGCGGAAGGAGATTTTTGTATAATTAAATGTCAGTTTGCATTTTGAAATATTGCCTGCTGCCTCCCACTCAATCACCAAGTGAGATGAGAGGGAATATTCTCTATGCAAACCCAGAACTGACAGCAGAACTTGTTGGGATCTCTGGGAAGGGTGAGTTGTAGATCAGAAAGATCAGAGCAGATAATTTCCCCAAGGCAATAAAATATTGCCAACAAATTAAGTTAGACATTATAATTCCCTCCGATGAAAAAGCAAATAAACAACAGATAAAAATGAAGCTGTATAAATATTTGGGATTTTAGAACAGGGAGGAATTTTAGAGGTCATCTAGTTCATTCTCCTCTCTTTACAAGAGAGAAATTTGATGCCCAGTCTCAACGTAACTCAACTATCAAGTGACTGACAGAGCTGTCACTTTCTTCCACAGGATGCTGGGAGCTTTTGTTAGGTTGGGATGCAGGTGAGTGGTGTAATAGGCAGTGGCAGTGGTCTGCTGCTGCTTGTACGCAGATGGCTTAGAAGTCTTTAGATCTCATGAAGTGGGACTGGGAAGTGGAGAGACACATTTGGATAAACGATCAGGACCAGCTGAACAGCGAAGTTTGTCATCATTCTAACATACTTTGTTCTTTTCTTCCCCATTCTACCAGTTATACAAATTACAGATTTATTGAATCAGAGTCTATAGGGGTAGAGCTTAGACATATTGATTTTTGGTAAAAGCTCCCTGGTTGTTTTTAAGGCGCACCTGTGTTAAACATAGCTGCATTAGCGATCCATTTCTGTTTGACAAAGAGGTCTTTATCAGTCAATAACAACTTAATGTGCATTAATTCAGGGGTAGGCTTGAGTGGAGATGCAGAATGAAGCATAAAAGTCCTAGAAAAGCAATCTATGAAAAAAACAAAAGAGGGAAATTCTTCAAAAACAAATATTGCCGCTTTTCAATTTTGTCCAATCAATGTGAGAATGGGAGGAGCTTAGATCCATAGTTAGCAACACTACAGGGTCTTTTCTTTCGTTCTCTATTCATAACCAGACTAAGCTTTTGAATGCCCCTCTTGGAGCTACTCGAGAATTTTATATAAACCAGTTGTCATGGAACATAATACTACATTATTCATCATCACATAATGGTTTCAAAAACAAATTTTTTGTTTGTTTCTAATCTCAGACGTAGAGTTGAGTTAAGCACTCCTCACGTCAGAGCATGCTTTCACTCATCACTGGTTGGAGAGAGGCTCCTTCCTTGTATTTACTTGTTTCCTTCTATTCCCATGTCTCTCCCTCCCATCCCCAAATAGGCATGGGTTCTTTTAAAATTATTCCAACATATGATGAATGTGTTCACTATTTTCATGTATTTTACATTCTTCATCTGGGTCACTGAGGTGAGAGGAGAGAGAAGACGAAAGAGTTTGATAGATGCTTCAATACATCTTTCAACAAACATTTGTAGAGATTGAAGCGTGCTCCTTTTCAAAATGCTTAAGGTCCTTGCTTAATTTTTCTTGGTGGTATAATACCACATGCATTTCAGTTGTTGATGTGTTTCAAGAATTCAAACTAGTAAATCCAGTCTCGACCTGGTAGTTAGTTAGTTCCTACCACACATTGACCCATCTTGCCTGTCATTTTCCCTACAATCCCTAAGTACATAGGATGGTTGATTGGTAGCTACCTATAAATCAAAAATGCCTGTACCCATTTGTGTATTTGAAAACATGAAATGGATCTACAGTCTGTTGTAGTCAACAGTAGGTACAGATTTACAGTGGCTGAACAAATTGTGTGCAAGCTGTTCTTTTCCTAAGTTTTTTAAATGTAAATCAGAGTGATTTTAATAACTTAATAACTTTGAAGTTAAGAATCTATAGAAAAATAGTTGGGGGGAATGTACTTCATGAACATTTTATAGAGTAAATTTAGCATTTACTCTTAGGGGCAACAAATAAATTTGGCCTTTCCTATTTTTCCAGGTTTTTGTTTTTGTTTTCTTTTTCCCTGTGATAGAATTAAGTCAAAGTCAGTCTTTTCTTTCAGGGGGAAAGTGAGAACAAAAGACTTTAAATGTCATCAGATGGAACATCACAAGCAGTGAAGAAACATTTTTAAAGATCAATTTTAAAAGGGCAAAAGACCATTTAAAGGAAAATCAATATGGAAGGAACAGGTAGTCAGAAGTGGCAATAAATTAAAAGTTCAAGCAAAATCAACTTTCTTGTCATCAGACTCTTAGTCTGCACATCGCTTTTCTAGGTCATCTTTACCTGCCCTCTCAATTTCACATCAATCCCAACTAGCAGTGGGGTAATGACCTAATGAACATGGAGGAATCTCTTTTCATTTGAAACCTGGAGGATTGGTCTTTCCCCCAGAACATTAGGACACTGATTTTCAGCAAGGCATTTTCTCCTTTTCTCTTTGGAGCAGTTTCTGATTTTGACTCTTACAATCAAAATCTGACAATCTCAATTGCTCTGATATTTGAGTCTTCATGGCCTATCTCATCATCTTTTATATACCTGACCTTCTTCTCAGTAATTGCGTCATCTTCTGCCTGTAGTACCTTTGGGATTAATTTCTTCAGCTGGGCTTGCGAGGTCATTTCCTGGCCGCCATATCAAACCCACCGAAGCTGTCAGCTTTGAGTCTTGACCTGGTGTTCTAAATTCTTAAGCGAGCCTTGGGAATTGGTATTTCCTCCTCATGTTACTCTTAAGTACATTACACTTGCTGTGTGCTTTGACCCAATAGAACACAATCCCTTGTCTCAATCTATCTTTGTTCCTCATTAGTGGCAGTAGCTTGTAATAGGGTAACTACAAGGGGCAGATAAGGACCTGCCAAAGACCAGATAAAATTACTCGTAGAATGTACTGGCTTCGAACTTACTGATGCCTCCATGTTAACTAGTGTGTGTGTGTGTGTGTGTGTGTGTGTGTGTGTGCGCACGCACACACACACACACACACAGCATTGCATTTTCAATTATTCCAGACCAAGTTTTAAAATATTATAACAGAAGAAGAGAGTGAAAAATCACATTATTGCCCAAAATTACACTTTCTGGTGTGAAAAAGTAATGATCAGGGCTGGAATCCTTATAGGAAAGCTTATATTCTGTTGTTGAATGCACACAGATGTTAAAACTTTTTTCTGCTGCACAATAAATACAACTGCTTTGACTATTGAAAGAACAAATGATAAATGATACCTAAGCTGTGTTCCGGTGAATTAATGATAGCACCATCCCTTTATCTGACAGTTGTTCAGGCTTTCACAGCAATTCATCTTGTAGCTTTCAGAATAGTAATATACAAACCTCTAGTCCCCAAAATTTTGTAGGTGAAATAAAGAGAGACAATGACTGGAAGAGCTGGATGCAGGTTATTTGCTGTATGTGCGTTCTGCTCCTCTAGAGTAAGAGCAGGAGAAGGGAAGCTGGGTGGCCCTGCCCTGCCTCTGATAAGGTCACACTGGAATGATCTCCAAAATATAGCCCGTTCCCTCTCAGCAAACTGAAGAGGAACACAGTTCCTCACCACAGACTTTAGGAAGGAATATTCTACTAGTGTCTAACAAACCTGTTTTATCTTACACCCTGTTCCATAACTTTCAATGTAACCACCTATTAGAGGCCACAGCCATTTACACATTGTCCCATATGCCCTTAACTGCATTAAGAGAGATTTTATTGGTTTTCAGCCTTCTGTTTTTTATTCTTTTTCATCTATGTATCCCATTTAGAACTGTAATGGCAATTATGAACTTACATTTGTCCCCCTTTATGTGTGGTTTTGCTTTCTGCAGTCTCAATTACCCATGGAAATATTAAATGGAAAATTTCAGAAATAAACAATTCATAAGTTTTAAATTGTGTGCCAATTTGAGTAGTGTAATAAAATCTCACACCATCCTGCTCTGTCCCTCCCAGGGAAAGAATCATCCCTCTGTCCAGTGTATCCATGCTGTGTATACTAGCTACCTGTTAATCACTTAGTAGCCTTTGGTTATCAGATTGACTGGCTCGGTATTGCAGTACTTGTGTTCAAGTAACCCTTATTTTACTTAATAAAGGCCCCAAAGCCATTCACATAACTTATGTTATTGTAATTGCTCTATTTTATTATTTATTGTTAATCTGTAAATGTTTCTAATTTATAAATTAAGCATAATCATGGGTATGTATAAGGAAAAACATTATATATATATATATATATATATATATATATATATATATATATATGTGTATATACACACATATACACACACATATATATATATATATATATAGTATTCAGTACTATCTGTGTTTTCAGGCATCCCGTGGAGGCCCTAAACTCTATCTCCTATGTACTACTTAATATAAAAATTAAGAATTTCTGGAACACAGGGCAGGAAAGGATTTTTCTAAACTAAAGGCAGTGGTCATAAATGAAAAGGTAGGTAGATTTGATGACATTAAAAGTAAAAAGTTAAGTACATCTGAAAACCATGAACAAAATGGAAGGTAAATTAAATAGAAAAATCTGTTCAATATGAGAGACAGAGTTAATGTGTTTAATACAAAAAAAAAAAATCTCTTCAAATCAATAAGAGAGAGAAGCTCCAATTAAAAAAAGAAAAAAAACAAAGGCCATAAATAGGAAATTCACAAATAAAAGCCATAATACATAGTCAACATGCATATGAAAAACTGCCCAATTATCTTAGTAGTCACATAAATGCATTGGAAAATATGCTGTGTTTGTCAGATAGACTAAGAATTCTTTCAGCAGCTTTCTCAGTGTTGCTGGGGGTGCAGGGAAATAAACATTCTCATATACTGCTGATAGAAGTGTAAATTGGTATAGCTTATCTAGAAGTCATAGTGTCACATATGTATCAAAAGTGGACCTAGGAATTCTACTTTCTGGAAATTATCCTAATGGAATAATCATGGATAAGCATAAAGACATAGATACGAAAAATAATATTTTCCAAGAGTATTTAAAATAGTCAAAAAGTGAAAAAAAAAAAAAGACTCATACCACCACCACCCCAAGTTTTTAGGGGAAATGAAATAGTTTTAGGTAATCCTTGATTCTCTCGAATGCAGAGGTGTTTGGGAGAAACAGCTCCCTAAGCCCTATGGGTTACCTAATATTCCCTGGTCTTGCCCTTGTCCTCCTAGGGTCCTTCGTATCCCAGGAATGAGACTCCAGTTTGGCTAAATTATATCTGTAGAGTGAATATTTTTCTGTCATTAAAACTGATATTAAAGATATCTGATATTAAAGATAAATATGGAATGCATGGAAAAATGTTTATAATATGTCAATTGAAAAGGCAAGATACAAAGTTGTATATACAGTAATTAGATTTTTTAAAATATATAATTGGAGTTTTACAAACCTAGTAAATTTACTCTAAATTAAAATGTTTATCTCTCTGGTAGTAGGTTTGAGGGGGTATTATTTTCTTTTTACAATTTTTCTCATTTTTTTTAATGTTGAACACATTACTTTGTAAACATTTATTGAAATATAATAATACATCTAGAAAAGTATGCCTATTATAAGTGAATTGCTCAATGAATTTTTTGCAAACTGACCACACCTGTGTAACTGGTACCCAGTTGAATATATGGAACACTATCGGCTCATTGTATGCTCACTTTAAATCATTGTCACCAACTGCACAGTGATGATTAGCCTGACCTGACTTCTAATAGTGTGGATTAACTTTACATGGCTTTGTACTCATTTAAATAGATGACATCATATAATTGTAAATCTTTTGATCTGGCTTCTCTTTTGCTGGTATTACTGAGATTCCTCTATATTGTTGCATGTAGTTGTAAATCATTCGCTTTTATTGCTGTATGTTATTCCTTTGTGGGAATTAATATACTACAACGTATTTACCCGTTTGATTGTTGATGGCCCTTTGGATCCTTTTCAGTTTGGGTCTATCATAAATCGTGCTTCTATGAACATTCTAGTGACTATTATCCATTTGGTGAACATGACTATATATTTCTGTTGGATGCATGAGAGTAGAATTGCTGGTTTTTAGTACATATTGCCCGTTTTCTAAATTTGTATTAATTTATACTTCACCATGTTTGGTGAAACTCAGACATGTTTGAGTTTTTGTTGCTCCACTTTCTCATCAAGCACTTTGTATTTCCTGTCATTTTCATCTTAAATGGTAATACCATTAAATCCTCATGGTATTACATGGTGGGTTTAATTTGCATTACTTTAGTGACTCAGGTTGAATGCCTTTCCATATATTTATTGCTCATTTGGATTTTTTTGTGTGTGTGAATTCAAGGCTTTTGATCATTTTGTATTGGTTGGCTGTTTTATTGTTTTGCAGGAATTTCCAAATATATTCTGGATGCAATGCATTTGTTGGATATATACTTATACATTGAGAATATATCTTCCCGCTCTGTGAGTTGTCTTTTTAATCTGTCAGTGATGTCTTTTGATAAAGAAACATTTTTAATTTTAACATATTTCAATTTATAATTTTTCCTGTCATGGTTAATACCTTTTATGTTTACACCTACTCCAAAGTCATGAAAATGTTCTTTTATCTTTTCCTTAAAAGGCTTTACTATTTTTCCTGAACCACTTAGATCTTCAGTCCTTCTAGAATTGTTATATAGTGTGAGGTAGGAGTCAATATATGTTTTTCCAATATGGGTATCCAATCAATCCATTCCATTTATTGAAATTACACCATCATCTTTATCATAAAGCAGGTGACTATATATACATGTATGATTATGTTATCTGCAAATAGAGACAATTTTACTTCTTTCATTCCAATTCTAGTCGCTTTTATTTCTTTTTCTTGCCTGATTGCTCTATTTAGAACTTTCAGTACTATGCTGAATAGGAATAGTGAGAATGGACACTCTTGTCTTGTTTCTGATCTTAGAGGAAAAGCTTTCTACCTTTTACCTTTGAGAATGATGTTAACTATAGACTTGTCATATATGGCCTTTATTATGTTGAGATATGTTCCTTCTGTGCCTAATTTGTTAAGAGTTCTTATCATGAATGGACATTTAATTTTGTCAAATGCTTTTTATGCTTGTTTGGAGGTGATCATATGATTCTTTTTTTCATTCTGTTAATATGATGTATCATATTGACTGATTTGCAAATATCGAACTATCCTTTCATCCCTGGGATAAATCCTGCTTGATCATGATAAATGAAACTTTTAATGTGCTACTGAATTTGGTTTGCTAGTATTTTATTGAGAATTTTTGCATCTATATTCATCAGGGATATTGGTCTGTAGTTTTCCTTTCTAGTAGTGTCTTTTTTTGTTTGTTTGTTTTGGTATCAGGGTAATGCTAGCTTTGTAAAATGAGTTTAAGAGTGTTCTCCACTTTGAATTTTTAGAAGTGTTTGAGAAGAATTGGTGTTAATTCTTCTATAACTATTTGGTGAAATTTACCAGTGAAGCCATCTGGTGCTGGGTTTTTCTTTGTTGGGAGATTTTTGATTACTGATTCTATCTGCTAACTAATAATTGGTCTATTTGGATTTTGTATTTCTTTCTAATTCAGTCTCGGTAAGTTGTATGTTTCTAAGATTTTTCCATTTCTTCTACGTCGTCCAGTTTGTTGATGCATAGTTGTTCATAGTAACCCCTCATAGATCATCTGTGTTTCTGTAGTATCAGCCAGAATGTCTTCTTTTTCATTTATAATTTTGTTTATTCACATCCTCTCTCTTTTTCCCTTGGTTAGTCTAGCTAAGGCTTTGTTAATTTTGTTTATCTTTTCAAAGAACCAACTCTTAGTTTGGTTAATCTTTTCAATTGTTTTTCTGTTTTCATTTTTTCTCCTTTGATCTTTATTCTTTTCTTTCTTCTGCCAACTTTGGGCCTTTTTTTTTTTTTAATCCCCTAGATCTTAAGTCATAGAATTGCTTGCTTATTTAGGATCTTCCTTGTTTAATGTAGGCATTTACTTCTATGAACTTCCTTCTTAGAACTTCTTTAACTGCATCCCTTAAATTCTGGTATATTGTTTTTCCATTTTTTTGTTTATCTCAAGAATGTTTTTATTTCCCCTTTAATTTCTTCTTTGATCCATTGGTTGTTTAGGAGGGTGTTGTTTAATTTCTGTGTTTTCATGAATTTTCCAGTTTTCCTTTTGCTACTGATTCTAGTTTCATGTTGTGGTCAGAGAAGATACTGGGTATGATTGCAATCTTCTTGAATTTGCTAAGACTGTTTTGTGGTCTAACATATGGTCTATCTTAGAAAATGTTCCACGTGTGCTTAAGAAGAATGTATATTTTGCTGTTGTTGGATAGAATGTTCTGTATATGTCTGTTAGGTTTATTCTCGAAATAATAAATTTGTATTTTTTCTTCTTTTGATAGAATCTCAGTGTATTAAGCATATAAGGGTATTTTCAATCCTAGCTTTATATAAAATGCTCATATATATTTGAAAATGATATTCAGGCATTAAGAATAAAGTACTTTTGTTTTCATTATTGATATTTTTTATGCTATTTGTATATTATGGTAACTTGGACCACTCAAAAGATCAAGAGTGTCAGAAAAGGCATTAAGCTACATAACATTGAACTACTGGGCCTTCTAAAGGCCAAGGTCAAATTATCTATTAGCTTTTGACTGAAGCTGAACTTCAGCTGAATTAATTCTAGCAATTATTTTATTTTGTCAGAGGTTCATGAGCACCTTGCTTTATTTATAGTTAAGTAACTCAAATGCCCCAGGCTATTTATCTAGCATATTACTCAATTCAAAATAGTTCAAATCTCTCCCTACTTGATGCAAGAATTTCAATATTTTACCAGCTTGCCCTCTTGCATACTTTTTTGAGTGCATGAGATACTCCAAGCCAGTTGTTATTCAACATCTTAACCAGCTGCCTGGCTCTGCCCCACTGCATCATTCTTTTTTTTCCTTCTTCTTCTTCTTCTTCTTCTTCTTCTCCTTCTTCTTCTTCTTCTTCTTCTTCTTCTTCTTCTTCTTCTTCTTCTTCTTCTTCTTTTCTTTTTTTTTTTTTTTATTGGTTTCAGGTGCACAAAACAATGTAATAGTTAGACATTTATCATTTATATCCCTCACACAGTGACAACCCCCCTGCCCCCATCCACTATCCCTCTGACATCGCACACAGCCATTACATTTCCACTGTCTCTATTCCTAATGCTGTACTCCACTTCTTGTAACTATATGTATATATAAAATTGTAGTTGACATTCATTATTGTTCAGCTTCAGCTTCAGGTGTACAGTGCAATGATCAGGCATCTACATCTCCCATGAGGTGGTCTCCCTAACGAGACAAGTGACCATTGGATACCCTACAAAATCTTTACAACATTATTGATTACGTTCCCCAAATTGACTTTCGTATTCCTGGAGCAATCTTGTGGTTACTGACTGTGCTTTCTAATCTCCTCACCTTCCTCCTTATCCCCACCCCCACTCCTAGCAACCTGCAGTTTTTCTCTGTCTCTGAGACCGTTTCTGATTAGTTCATTCATGTATTCTTTTCTTTAGATTCCACATGTAAGTGAGATTATATGGTATTTGTCTTTCTCTGTCTGACTTATTTCACTTAACATAATGTTCTCTAGGTCCATCCATGTTGTTGCAAATGGTAAGATTTCTTTCTTCTTTATGGCTGCATACTACTCCATTGTTCCCTGGTCATCTAGTGGTTAGGATTCAGTGCTCTCATCATTCTTTTGTTGGCCAGTAACATTTTCAGCCTCCTGTTGCTGCTTTCCCGTGTGTGGCTTTAACCCTGAGTGCCATTCTAGACTCTCACCCAGTTCTCCACAGTAATAAGAGGATCAGCTGAGATGTTTGTATGACTTCACTGATGGCTTTTGGGATTAAAAAAAAAATGCAAGTGGAGAACTCCACAGTTTTTACTAGATATGGAGGTTCTCTGAGTTCACAGTCCAAAGCCCTCTGCAGGAGTTCTCTATTGTAAAGTCTTCTCTGCCCAGGCTCAGGCCCATCTCCATGTTTCAGGGATCAATTTACTTTCCCACAAAGGGAATGCCTGGAACAAGTCTCTCATATCTGTCCCCTAGGCCCAGAAACAGTCATAGGCGCATCCTTTTAAGTGTGTCTTTCATGCCTGTCTGAATCTTTTTAGACTGACAGTGGAAAAATCTCTTCCTTTTGTGGCCATCCTGCACCCATCCACAGAGGTATGGTCTTTTCCTTTAGTTCCTAAGATAATTCAGAGCAACATCAGTACCCCAAAGTAGAGTTTATTAATATGAAATGATCCCAAATATGGGCTTAGGCAGTGTAGTCCAGTTTGAGGTTCAGCAATCTCAGGCTGTTCTTCTTTCTAAAGTAGGATGCATTCAAGTCCTTCCTGGCTTCCAGTCTCCACCCATCTCCTGTGGTTAAGTGCCTGAACAAGAAAACTCACTCATCTCCCAGTATCTAACAAAAAGTTCTAGGGACAATCCAATGTAAACCCACTAACAGGGGAAAAACATGGAAAAGAAAAGATAATTTATAGAGATGCAACTGAGCCTCAGTGAAAACAACCTTTTAGGTGATGACGAAAAGGAGATTAAGCTCCTTGGAGCCTTATGATCTCCAGAGTCCATGCTTTACTTTCACATCTCCACTTAATTGAAAGATCCTCTAAGATGTTTTCCCCAAAACAAAGGAGCAGTGTGCCCCCAAAACTGAATTAGAATAGTTTCCTCCAGGGAAACGGAACTGCTAGAAGCATTACAATGTCATTTTTTCTTATTCCGCAATCAGTGTCAGGATCTCTTGGGATTCACTTTAGGCCAGAACACCCCATTGCAATCTATTTCACTACCACTCAGCAAAGTGTCAGCAGGTGATCAGAAAAAAAAAAAAAAATCTGAGGCAAATGAACTGTATAGTGAAATCCAATCCTAAGCAATGATTTCAGTCCGATATAATAAAGCTGAAATGCTGCGGAAGTATGCTCAGAGTACTTTGGGGACTGTTATGCAAAGACTTCTCCATACTCACTCTTCTGAACAAGGAGTTGCTTCTTCTAGTTTAAGCTCCTTGTTTAGTAAGTTCATTATTGTATTTGTTTCTTTAGCCACCATAGGACAAAGGATAGTGTATTTTTATATATTCATTGTTTAATAAGTGATTGTCTAGTTGAATTGGAACAAATATTGTTTGCCATTTCTGGATCCTATTATGAACTAAGTACTGAAACATACCACAAAATGAAGATACACTACTGACCTCTTAGTTTTCCCAAAAACTGTATTTGGGGAAGGGTGTTTTTTGTAGCCTGGAACCCAAGAAGTCAACTTGTTACCCTCCTTTGAGTAGGAGTTTAGGAGTCAGGACCAGACATTGGCAACATAATGAAGTGGCCAAGACTCAATGTCAGTCCTGAATCTCCTCCATCTGTGTGTTTTCATCTTGCCCAGCCCTCCCCCTGCACCCAGAGCTTCGTTCCCTGAGGAAGCTGACTGTAGGATAGAACAGATAGGTAGCACATGGATGTTGGCACAAGTGTGCCCAGGTTAGAGTGTGGCCTATCTCAACAGAATTTGAACTTGAACCTTTTTTTTTTTTTTTTCAATTAAGGATGAAGGACTTTGCCCTAAATAATTAGGATTTTAGTTTGCCAATGAGTGGTTATATTTTTTCCTTTGGGAATGCACTGTTATTACTGTTCCTGCATCTCAAGATGCAAATAGCTATGTACTCAACCCACCTGTAAGCTACCATTATTGGAAAATATTGACCTTGGTTAGTGTGTTTACAACCAGTGCTACACGCAACACACACCCACACACAACGCATTTATTTATTCAGAAAATATTTATTAAGTGCCTACTTTGTACTAAACATAGTCTTAAAAGCTGGGATACACTGACAAATAAAGCATAGTTCTTATCCCCAAGGAACTTGAAATCTAACAAGGGAAGAACATGTAGACATTTTTACAACATTTATAACACTCTATTGTAATTTCCAGTTTTCTCTGTATTTCTCATTAGACTGTAGGGTCCCCTCATGTTGGCATCTCATCTACCTACTCACTATTGTTTCCTTAGCATCCAGCTCTGTGCCTAGATAGTTGATAAACATCTACTGAAACAAGTGAGTAAATACATATCAATGTAATAAAACTATATAAATGTTATAAAATTATAGAAATGATTAAAATGATAATACAAAGGTTGGGTTCCAGCCTTGCCATACAAAAAAAAAAAAAAGAAAAAAAAATGCTTTAGGAATGCAGAGATAAGAAGAGATCCTGGCAAGGGGAGCATCAGTAGGGCTTCAAGAAAAATGCAGAGTAAGGAGGAGGTTATCTTGGATTTGGCAATTAAGATGTGTTTATAGTGACTTTTCAAAGAGAAGCACTAAGATTAGAAAGGAGTTGTGATGTTCAGATGGTTAGGGGTTAAGGACTGAATGGGAAATGGATAAATCTGGTTGATCTGGGTTGGAGGATGAGATAAGAAATCCTTGGAGTGGGGGCAGAGCCTTTTCACGCTTATGTAGAAAGTGAGGATATCTCCTTCCATGTTGTCCATCTGATGCAGCAATTCTGTATCCAAAAAAAAAAACAAGAAAAGAAAAAAATTTCTCCAAATGTATAACAGAGATGTCTTTACCTCCGAATCAGTTTGCCATTATTTTCAATTTATTGTATATATATATAAAAATTGGGTAACTATACAGGTCAGGGCCAGTCATAGAGAAAGTTGTTACATTATAAAAGTTTCCTGATGTATCACATCCTGGATATTCAAAAACCACCCCTTAGATAGTCACTGATTATCTCATCAGCTCTTTTCCCCAAATGCAGCAACTCAAGAACCAACTCTTTCACTCCTTGACCTGCACCAAAATCTTATTCCCTCATGGATGTTAAGTTTTTGGCCACCTAATCTGATAAAATAATACCAAAAGAGCATAGAGTACTTAGTCTAGTCCGGATTTCTCTTGCCTTCAGATAAGCCTGCATGGCAGTCCAAAGCAGTATGCTTAAAATTGGATACCCCTGAAGATCCTTCTGCCCTATGCAAGTGAAACATAATTTAAAATAATCTGGTTTAAAAAAAGTTTAAATAGAAAGTGAGATTTTTCTCTCTTCCTCCACTTAAATTCACTGTTCCATTCCCCTTAGCCAAAAAGTTGACATTATAAATGTTATCACTGCCACACATATTATAAGCCTAGAAATTATATCATCTCAGACCATAGTGGATGCTGAGACCCTGATATCTTGCCTCTTCACCACCTCTAGGTCCTTTCCCCAAGACCTCTGGAACTAAATATATTTTCATTGCAAGTGGATGTTAACAGGAGTTGAAGTGATTTTTACCCCTGAGAGGGAAGGAAATGTGGTGAAGCCAGAACTAGGATTCATAAATTGGGACTTGGGGAGCAGAATGTGCACCCCCTCCCAGTCATCGCTTCCTCCCTGGAGTGCCCCCTGAGTGTGGTGTTGGAGCCTCGTGGGATCATCTGTGAGTGAGAGTAACTTTGGGAGAAAGTGAAATAGGGATAAAGATTATGAAGGGTGCTAGTAGACTGAAGAGGATTTTACAGGACAAGGCTAGAATAGCCATTCATTGGATTCCAAAGGTTGCTTTCTAACTACTTAAAATATGTATATTTAAACAAATCTGAAGCATGATTTATTTCTAGGACAAATAACAATCAGAAAAGCACAGGTAAGCAGGTTTTATCTTTCATAAGAAAATATGAAGAAGTCCTTTTTTTTTTTAGATTTCAAATTTAAAAAGGAACATTATAATGTACGTCCTGTTTCTGTGTTAATTAGCAACATGCGTAAGGCCACCCACCTCCAAAGAGGTTAAATTTTAAGATCAAAGTGTCATCAGTCCTCAGCTGAGTCAAGGATCTTAGTTGCTTGGGTTGAAATGTAACATTTAGACGTCAGTGATTCAGTGAGATGGTGCCTGACCTAGCCTTGCAAAGTTAACAGTTATTGGTTTTCTTTATGTTTTATAAATGGATTCATTTTCTAGATAGACCATGATATATTCATGATGAGCTCATTTTTTAAATGCTCTACTTATCAATTAGTTCAGTTAATTCTTATGATAAATGTTAATATTTTAAGAGAAGGCACAAAGTAATATGTTTGAACATAACTTTTATATGGCACTGATATTTTCTAAAGTTTTATGAGGAAAATGGTTTTGTGACCTCATAATAGTTTAGATTTAGGGAATAAGAGCAAAAATATTGCCATGTAGGCAGTTCAAATAACATTTCACTTATAACTCGGCTACAGGAATTGCTTAAACCTGATTTATGTCGAGTTTGCATAGATTTTAGGGACGAAAACTGTCTTTGTGGAGAGTTGAAAGGAATAGATTCATTTAGAAAATTTTGTGAAATAGAGTTCCTTAAAACAGTGGCATCAGGGTAAAGTATTTATGGGACAATAGGTTTTACATACCCAAATTAGCAATTTTCTAACAATTCTCTGTTGGTTATGATTTAGCCTATAGTATAATGCATAATGGCACTTTGCAATAAGGTGTATGGGTGTATGTGAAACTGAGTCCTTATGACTCTGACTAAATTTAGTTTTAAATACTAGCTCTGGAAATCCCCTCTCTCTCTCTCTCTATTTCTCTCTCTCTCTCCCCCTCCCCTCTTCTTCCCTCCCCCCTCTCCCGCCCTTCCCCCTCTCCCCCTCAGAGACCAAGCCTTTCCCCCATAATCAGCAACCCCGAGGCAGCAGAAGACAGTAGCTGGGACCTAACTAATAGGACCTCTGGCAAGCTAAAGATAACATCTTGACCTAAGTTATGTTTCTTCCTGAGCCCTAAGGCAGAACGACCCCCTGGTTACTTTCCCATGAGACCAGAGAGGGGAACTCTGGAAAGGACCTTAGCACTCTCTTTAAGTCCTGAAGAAATGATTCATCACTCTTACCTCACCTGCAACCGCTCAGCTCCCAACACGACTCAGAACCCCTAACCCACGGTGTCTTGTGATTTTGCCCTGTATACTCTGTCACCTACACGCCATTGGGGAGCCAGGTCTTTGAGCTCACTGGGTCTCCAGGCTTGGTGCCATTCCCTTAAAATAAACCTTTAGTTTTTTTGCTGCAAACTCCTTTTCGCGTCTCACTTGGCTTCCATGCCCACAGGCAAATGAACCCCCTTGAGCTGGTAACATAAAGAAGGAGTCCTTCATGGCATACTGTATACATAGGACCAGTATCTATTTTTATGATCATACCTGTGCTCTAACTCCTTTTCTGAATTTTAACTCCTTTTCTGAATTTTAAACTTTCAACTAGTGAACACTACAAATATGGACAAGTCTCTACTTGCCCCTTCCTTTCTATAGAGTTCCATGCCAACTTAGATCAATGGAACTGCTCAAAGCCCCAGAGTTTTCGCCCCGGCAGAAATCCCTCACAAGCCTGGAGCCTTTCTTTATCTGAACAGTGCTATCTACCTCAGTCAGTTCTTTCTCACACTTACCCCCTTTTCCTTAGTGCTTGCCCAATTATTCCCCGAATCTTGTTCTCCTCTTTCTTCTATGAGATTGTCTTTTTTTTTCTTCTAGTTGAGAACTGTATGCATTGTAATAATTACATTGATGAGTATGAAAATGCTGGTAATACAGGTATTACTAAAATGAAAAATTACATGTATTAAAGTAGAACGGAACAAGATAAGAAGCCAAGGCTATCTTAATCATCAGGTTCTTGAGGTACTGAAAGTCTCCTTTCAAATCTTCACTTAGTTTATAATCTGTCACTTTGCCCTTAACTAAATAAGTGAAGAAAAAAAAAATCAGCACTTAAAAGTAAACAGAATTGTATCTTAGTCTGTTTCACTCTATTTTTTTTCAATATTAGTTTACCATATATTGTATTTCTGTTATTTTGTATTTTAGATGTTCTGCATTTCCACCTCATCAAAGATTAAATTGATGTTTATGGGATAATCTGGAAACCTAAATACAGTTTGTTTCACTACATCTGTAAGAAAATATGTTCAAATTCCTGTTGGCTGACTTATAAAGGGGCTTTTGGAACACAACCTAATGTAAGTTGCAGACGTACTGTGTTTTTAATCTTTGCTGCCTCCTCCCCAGGTTAGGACATGTGTCTATGTACAGGTAGTCAGCTCCGTATGTATTATATATACACTTTTTTCCACTTCTAGGTTCATAACACCATTTATTCCTTACTTCCTTCAGTAGATATTTGAATGCCTGTTATGTAAAAGGTGCTATTCTAGGCCTAAAGGATATCCAGAAATAAAGTTACGGCCCTCACAGAGCTCACACACTGTTGGGGAAACAGACCTAAACCAAATGATTGCACAAATACCTATAAAATACCCTGGTGATAGGTCCTATGCAGGGAGGTCACGCAGCACTATTTGAGCATGTAAACGGAGATCTGTCTTCTCCCCAGCGTCAGACTGGTTCCTTGCAGAGAGCAGTGCTCCAGCTAAGACCTTAGGGGTGAGCAAGAATTAAAAGAGAAAAGGTGTTGAGAGGTGATGGGAGGAGGGACAAGGATAGAGTAGAAAGTGCTCTTGATAAAGGGCACACATGTTCAAAAACCATATTTGCTCAGTTAGGTACTCTAGATTAATTTTTCTGAGAGTGACCACTGAGTAGCTGGAGAAATTTTAGCTTAAACCACATCATGAAAATTAATTGTAATCATACTAGAAAATAAGAAGGCACGTATTTCACAAGTAGTTGTACCTTCCTTTTTTTTTTCCTAGTGTGAAGTACTCCTTAAGCCCTGACAACTATCTTGAAGATGGAATTATGAATATGGCAACTTTTCTACGGGGCTTTGAAGACAAGGGGATAAAGCATGACAGGCCTGAGGACCAGTTGAGTAAAGAGAAAAAGAAAATTCTGTTCTCCTTCTGTGACGTGTGCAACATCCAGCTAAACTCTGCAGCCCAGGCCCAAGTCCATTACAACGGCAAGTCCCACCGCAAACGCGTCAAGCAGCTGAACGATGGCCAGCCCCAGCCCCCTGCTCAAGGTGGGCCGCTGTTGGCCTGCCCCAGCACCAACACCAGCACAGGTAGGCGGAGCGCCCTGGCTCCATTTGCTACTGGGAAATGCTTCTGTTCTAGAAAATGAAGGCTTTAGAGCAAAACTGATCTTTTACCTCATAACTACTACTGTAATAATACGTATTTTTTTCCATACAGGTAAAATCCAAGAGCTGTTTGTTACTTCTTAGTATATGTATTTATTATTAATATGTATCTATTAGGTGCACACACATGCACACACACACACAGAATTTGTATATTGGACCATAGGCTTGGTTCTGTATCCCCATAGTATGTGAACATTTCTGAAAGTATTTTGAAACGTGTTTAAAATGGATCAGTGATATCAATATTTTCCTCCTCTCTGCAAAATTAGGCTTTGTTGGGCTTCCTTTGTCTGCTTTCTGTTGGGGAGCATACTACTTGATGGTATATAAAAAGCTGCAGCTCTATTTATAACATCCCACGATGCAGAAAAGGAGCATTAATCTTGTGTGTTAGACTCGTTACATTCTTTCAGGAAGTTGTCAGCCACAGCTGCTTGCAAATGGGTGGTGTTCTAACAATAGGATCAGGCATTGCCAAAACCAACAAGCCTTACCCCTGAGATCCTGGCACCACTGCAAGCACTTTCCCTTGGCTCTGCCTCTCACCCTTTCACTTAGGAATTCTTGCTTTCCGGCATCTGCCCTGGATTCTAAACAGCCTTTCAAAGTCCTTTATCTTATCCTTGGGCAGCGAGTCCTCCTCCACGTTGCCGTCACTGGGTGTCTTCCCTGAGATACAACTGAAGAAAAATGTGCAATGTACTGTTATCCATAGTGAAGATTTCTACAAAAAGTGGGCCTCCTACCCAGGTTTACAGGAAGGCCAAGATAAGCCTCCTCCTAAACGTGGGAGGAGGGCTCCAAATCCCACGCCAGCAAGTTCGCTCTGGTGATGCGGCTGCAGCCTGGAGGGAGATGATGCAGAGCCACCATTTGTTGGAATTTTCCTCAGTGCTGTTACGTAGTTTTAGATTTCGTGAAGTTATGCCTTTATCCTTATTAAGCGCCACTGTAAATTGTTGTGAGTGCTGTAGATAAAAAGAAAGTTTATATTTCAAGGTGACCTGACTACTTTTTTACCTGGTATATGATGTAATTTCTTAAGTTATTTACCCAATCGATACTTATCACGCTGTGAAAGACTTAGAGGAACTTATAGGCTATAAGAGGAACTTACACACTTATTAAAGTTTGTATATATATATATGTATATATATATACATATATATATATATAAAATTATGGATATATTATTATGATAATTTTAAATATTTACAGATACATTAATGCATCTGTATTTACATATTAAAAATATAGTTGGTGTTAGGTTAAAAAGTGATTACTGTCTTATAGCTAAATCAGAGAGCAATTAGCCCTAAGTAAAGGTTTGCGTTACGTCTGTAAGAGTCCAAATATCTATGCCTAAAGTGAGGTGAACCTGTGGCTTCTGCTAAGTAGCAATATTCATAGCTAACATTAATACAGCATTTTCTCTGGGCCATGTTCTGCTCCTAAGAACTTTATAGGAATTTTCTTGTCTAGTATTGTCGTCAGCCCTGAGGTAGGTACTATGATTATCCATAATTTACAGACTAAGAACGGAAGCATAGAGAGATAAAATCATTGTCCCGGTTCATATGGTATCGAAATGGCAAATCTGGAGTTCCAACTATCTTTAATGGTGAAGCCATTATTCTTTGTCACTGTTTTGCTGCTGTTTCCTACCATGCAATAACAATCGGGTTAAATTCTGACCTATGTGTTGTAATGTATCTGTGGTCATTCTTGGTTGCTTAAATAGCAAACTGACTCACTTTGATGGATCTTGAAAACAGACAGGTAAGCTCCGATTCATTAATTTCTCCATTGTTCTCCCATGCTAATGAAATTAGCTGGCTGACACAAAATAAATTTAGCAAATATATACACAGATAATTACTAGTATATTCTATATGTAAAACATAGCTCATCATCTAGTAGAACACAATGTATTAATGTATAGAACAATGGGTAAAAAAATGAGAGACAGCTTTTCAAGTCTGTGTATTAGTCTGTATGAATGACAATTTTATATATCAATACTATAGCAATAATCCATTCTCAGAAGGCTTAGGTTTAGCATATGATTAAGACAAGTCATTTAACCCTTGAAAGTGATTAGTATTAATCCTCCTACCTGAAAAAAGAAAAAAGAGTAGGTATAATAATTACTTCTTCTCTTTGAAATAGAAATTAAACATAGATGTATGTGCAAGGATGATTATGACATGATTTATAATTCCACATGTTAGGTGTACCCTGAATGTCTGATAGCAGAGAGGTTAAATACCTAATAGTACGCTTATAAGATGAAGGACAGAAACCATAGTAATTAAAAATCATATTTCTGAGGAATATGTAATGATGGGAAATTGTCCATGATATCATGCTAAGTGAAACAGCAGAAACTTAAGTGGGGTATACCTCAGTGTTGCTATGTGTACCTGTGCACGTTACCTGGTGTTTAGAGTTTCAACTCAATGAGAAGCAAGCCTAACATCGTTTTATTTTTTCAGTCACTTTCCTCAGTTTTGATCTATCAAACGTCTGTTTCCTGTCGGGTAACAGCTCCCTTAACACCTTCTCAGCCCATAACTTCTCACTTTTGTATATTCAGAGGGACTCTGATTTAGAAGATTCAGTTCTATGTATAAAAACATCCATGTCATAGCCAAAATTAGATTTGGCCAGGCAGACCCTGGAGTTTACAGTGGAGGGTGGGGCCCAGTCAGCTCTCATGCTGCCCTTCTCTTTGCCTGCCCTCTGCCCAGGTGCTGGGGAACCACGGAGGGATGGTTGGGTGGAGGTATCCTCACCTTACAGCCTTGGCAAGGTTGCAATGCTATTCTTGGTAGGTGATTGCTATTCTTGTTGTTTCAGTGGGTCACAGCGTGCTACTAACAGACCCTGTGGTCCCTTAGGCATTGCGAGTCCCTGAGATTTAGCTGCATCTTTCAGCTTACCCCCAATTGATAATAAAAGGCTCTGTTCCTCAACTGCATTTGCCTCTTTCTCTCACATTGTGGCAGCCCTGGCGAGATTGGGTCCTCTGTTCTCATCTGTGTACCAACTGTTGGGGCTTGAGGGCATGTACAGAATCTACCTGACACCTAACATCCCTCTTGAAAACCTAGAGCTGCTGGGGCCCAGGCACATGGACATGGAGTGAGGTGTAGGGGCTCCTCCATATATTTTTCCCTGTTCAGGAAGCACAGGGGAGACTGGCAAGCTCACTGACAGAGCAAGTACCTAGTTAGGGAAAAAAACACTAGTCTCCTTTTTTGTGCCCATTCCTTGACTGTCAGGGGTGTTAGGGGCTGAATTTTGTCCCCCAAAACAAGGTATGTTGGAGTTCTAATCTTCAGTACTTGAAAATATAACCTTATTTGAAGATAGAGTCTTTACAGAGGAAATTAGTTTACATTGAGGTTGTTAAGGTTACGTTGACCCTAATCCAATGTGACAGATGTCCTTATAAAAAGGGGAATTTGACATAGAGACAGACACACACAGAGGGAAGATGATGCGAAGAGACAAGATGGCCATCTGCTAACCAAGAAGAGAGGCCTGGAACCGACCCTCTCCTGAGTCCCCAGAAAGAACCAGCCCTGCAACCCCTTGATTTCGGACTTCTGGCCTCAGAACTGGGAGATAATAAAAGTCTATTGTGAAGCCACCCAGCTTTTGGTATTTGGTGACAACAGCCCTAGAGGTTAATAGAGGGAGGAACAAAGTAGCCTGTCTCCTCCCCAGAGGAGAAAAGATGTGGCCGTAGAGATAACCTTCCAAGGACTATTAATTTCAGAGGTAACTTCCCCTCCTCTCTGTCAGTCGTATTCTAGTGGTAGGGTTGGTAGGGGTGGGAGTGGGGTTCACAGGGTGGTGGCTGACTTGAGTAATTTCCCGGAATAAGTGACTGAGAGCTAACCACTTGCAGTTCTAATTAGTGAAATTAAACTAAAAATCAGTAATAGAAAACCAACAGGGAAATTAAACAGCATATCTCTTAAATAATTCATGAGTCAAAGAGGAAGACTCAAAAGAAATAAGAAACACATAGAACTGGATGAAAATGGAAGAACAACATATCAACATATGTAGAATGTAATTAAAACAGTGCTGAAAGAGACATTTATAGCACTAAGTGCTTATATTAGAATTGAGAAAAGGTCTCCAACAAATAAATCCCTACCTTAAGAAGCTAGAAGAGAAAAAATAAAGCAAGAAAACTTGAGAAATCCCAGTAAAATTGGTAGATTGCATTCCTGTCAACATCCTGAGTGTGATATTACTCTGTAGTTTTACAGAATGTTCCCATCAGTGGAAGCTGGATAAAGTGTTCAAGGAAACTCTCTGCAGTGCTTCATACATCTGTATGTGAATCTCTAGTTATTGCAATAAAAATTTCAGTTAAAAAAAAATCATGATAAAGGTGACCGTCTAAAATGCCCAGTCTTCTAATAGCATTATCAGAGGTGATAATGAAGAAAAATTGGAGGGTTTGGCTTTTTAAAACTTATCAAATGTCCACTTTACAGAGATTACTAAAATAATCTCTCTTTTTTAAGATAAGTGTCAAGAGAAGATAGATTTCGAAATAAGTTAATGGCAATGTGATATGCTGAGAACAATGATAGATCTCCATATAAGCTAGGTGTGGCACGGAGCAAGGAATGGTTAACTTTAAAAAGGTCAGGGAAGGCTTCCTTAAGGAGATGATATTTTAGGTGAATAGTCAAAGATGAGTTTCAAGTTATTCAAGGGAGAAACAACATTCCAGGTAGAGGGGACAGCAAAGCAAATGCGTGTAGGAATAAACTACAAATAGTTTATTATTATTGGAGTGAAAGAAGATCCCTCTGTCAAGGCAGAAAGTAGTTGTATCAGGAAGTCTTCCTTGTTTTGTGGGTACAGAGGCACAGGAAAAACCACAGCTGCCCAAACACACACATAGGAAAAATAAGGGAAAGCTGCTAGAATTCACAGCTCTCCTCAGTTCTCTTTCTCTCTCACTCTGGTTTATCACCTGGGACCTCCCCATCAAGTCCAGACATCCTAGCCTAGGTGTTTTTCCAGAATTCCATGTGACTGTACAGAGGTGATTTTCCATGACCTACTTACAGTTTCCCAAGTCCAGACAAAACTGACCACGTATGTTTTCTAGGTTTGGTGGCTAGCGACCCTCATTCTGCCCCTTGATATCAAAGGCTGAGACCTATTCTTTATCCTGGATGCCTCCAGCTGTAATATTTCCCCTCCATTCCTACCCCATTCACTATTGTCGTTCACATTCCCTGAGATGGATCTGAATTTCAGAAGTTGAAAGCAATTGGTACGTGAATGACTGAATCTAACCCAGTGGTTCTCAAATTTGAGCTTGCATCAGAGTCACCTGAAAGGTGATTTTAGATCGATCACTGGGCTTCATCCCAAGAGTTTCTGATTCAGTAGGTCTGGGGTGGAACCTGAAAACTTGCATTTTTCACAAGTTCTCAGATGAAGAGGAAGCTGCTGGTCCGAAATCACACTTTGCGAACACGAATCTAACCCATCGAGGAGGATTTAGACCCAGAAAAGGAGCTTCTTCCCTTAAATAAATCTGTAACTGGGAGATCAGAAAAGAGAAAGGTGGCCTTCTTGTGTTCCTTGCCTTCTCCTGGGGCATCCCCTCACCCAGGGAAAGAGAGGGACAATGTCATGGAAATAGAGTGATACAGCCAGCCTCTCCCCCCACAACCCCATCAAACAATCCACACCCCTAACTGGGAGCTTTAGAAGTAATTTTGCACCTTGGACAGTATCATAAAGACAGTGAAGGCAGACTGAAAGGCTGCAGTAAAGTGGATGAATGGGGTCTCACCTGTGGCAGGTATTGTGCTAAGTAGGTTACCTTGTTTGAATCCTCATAACAGATTTATGAGGAAGGTACTATTATTATTACATACAATGTGGATGAGGAATAAAGAGGTTACGTAACAGCTGGCTTGGAAGAAGTCGGCCTGATTCTGTGGACTGAGTCCTTACCATGGTGTCATTGTTTTTCATCTGTAGATATGTTAGGTTGAGCAGAAACTACCTGGTTTGTGCTTCCAGGTTACTTTCATCTATGGATATGTTAGATTGAGCAGAAATTACCTGGATTGTCTTTACAGGTTACTGCTCGAACAGTGTACCTGATGTGGAAGGTGAATCAGAAAATGAGAGGATGTAAGTTCTGTTTCTGGAGGCAGCCTGTTTGTGTGGAAAGGCCGGCTTTTGCTATTCAGAGCCTTTCCCCACATAAAAATCAGTATGTGATGCTCTGATAACCCCCCTCCCTTCCATTCAGAAACAGGTAAATCACCAGATAGAGTAACACATGTTAACTTTATATTTTATTCTCCTTGTGTCCTCAGGAATGTTTGTGCCTGTCATGGAGAATAAAGTGGCCCCAAGGATTATGGTGGGGAAACTTGCTTGTATTCTGGGGCGTTGGGGGATCCATTTTTCCTCAGAATGGAAGGGAGTCTCTCTTAGAGGGACCTCTGGTCCTGCCCTTGCCACTAGTTTGGCACAAACGATATTTAAAACTATGAAATATCAGGCCCAGGGTATGGAGGTTCTGCTGAATTGTGGTAAGAGAGACCATTTGTACTCGATCTAAGGTGTACTAGAGATAGAGGTTACCATGGAAAGACTGAAATAATGACTCCAGTCCTCACAACCTGCAGATAAGTCTAATTTTCCTCATATTTCAAAATTAGAAACTGAGAATTAGAGCGATTTGGAGGCCTTTCCTAAGGCCACACAAAACTTCAAAGTCTAAGATCTTTCACTCTACATTACCTCTCATAGCTTTTAAAACATATTCTTCGCAAAGTGAAAATGAAAAGAATTCATGACTGTTTTTTTATTAGCGAATGTTTGTTTTTTCCCTGTTGCATGCTAACTAAAATGTGCATTTTCTTTCTCACTTTCAATTAATTCCAAAATAATTTCTAATCATATTTGAGGTTAAGCTTTTAAGCCTAAGCAGGAGTTAGTCAAGCAAAGAGAGTGGAAAAACATGATGCAAAGGGAGTAAAGAGAATGTTTAAAATCTTAAATTGAGAAAAGCTTGGCATGTCTAAAAAGCTGAGATATGGCTGAAACTGAGTGAGAGAACTAGGAAGAAAAATAAGAGAAGTTGGGAAGGTAGGCCATTAGAAAGTAGCCATTAGAAAATTTTTTTAGAAAAGTAATACTTTATTTTAATCATGATTCTGTGGGTCGGAGACTGGGGCTGATCTCAGCGAGGTTGTTCTTGTCCTGGACTCACTGGAGGTCACTCACACAGATGCAGGCAGCTACACATCAGCTGGGTTGGGTGGCCTAAGATGGCCCCCCACATGCGTCTGGCATTTGGTGCTGACTGTAGGCTGGGTCACGCTCACCAGTAGACTCTCCTCTTAGAGTTGCTTTGACTAAGCTTCATTACACAGAGGTCACAGGTAGCGCTGCAAGACAACAGAGCAGAAACTGCAAAACACTGCATTCATTTGGTCAGGACTAATCACAAGACCAGTCCAAATTTCAGCTGTGGGAAAACAGACTCTGCCTCTTCATGTGAGAAGTGGCATCTTTTATTTGGCCTTGGGAATTTTGAACTGAGTTTGAATCTATTTTAAGTTGAGGACACTTAGGAAGTGGGGAGAGAAGATAAGGGTGATAAAATCAGGGGACTTTGCAGCAGGAAGTAGAGGTAGTGGTTTGGAGGTGGAAATGGAGAGCAAGACTGGAAGATGGGTTGTCAGCTGGAGCATTGTATGGAGTATGCTTTTCTTTGTTGCTATATTCTGTGTTTCACTTTGATGAGTCCAGGATCGTCAGCTGTTTTTACCTGCCTCCCTTCTAATGATTTCTTTATTTTATTCCTATTCTACATTGAAGAACAGCTGATAGAGTCGTCACTGTGATAGGTATTATGACTATCAAAGTACAAGGATGGGCTTTTAAATACAATGGTGAAATTCTTCCCACTGCATCTCATATATATTTAAAATGTAAAATTTATCCTTCAAAGTGTTTTCTCATTTTTGAACCTCAGAACTTAAACTTGAAATTGTAACACTATAGAATCACCACAAGATGGTGCCACAAGCACATTGAAAGTAAGATATTTTCCTTCTTCCTAATCCCACAATATTTTGCTGGAGTTTATTGAGTATGGAGGGCAGAACAATACTTATAAATGTGTGAGGATATGTGTGACATGCAAGTATTGGCAAGAACATGATCATTTGACATACTTTTCATGAGCATCTTCCATGTGTTAGGCAGAATCTATAGGGGAGATATCAGTGGTGTGTGTGTGTGTGTGTGTGTGTGTGTGTGTGAGAGAGAGAGAGAGAGAGAGAGAGAGAGAGAGAGAGAGAGAGAGAGAGAGAGAGAGAATATTTTTCTCCAGTTTTCAGGAATAAAAATTATGACTTAAGTATCTACTATTGCACTCTGTCTGGAAAAATTATAGTTCATTTTAAGAGATATTAGATACAAGCATAAATGTTTAATGATGCAAACATAGGTTTGTGTGATAAATGTAGAGATATGACTAGAATTCATCAATATGATAATGTATTTTACTTTTGCAGTAGAAACATATGGTTTTAAATGCTTGCTTTTTCTTCATTTTTGTTGAGTCAGTTTGCCATTTATCATTTAACCAAGAAATGTTTTGCAGAATATAAGTAACATGGCGAAAGTATAACAAATCCTTAGAGAAGTATCAGTGAGTATCTACCAGTCAGTGCACTAAGTAAATAAAACATTTCAGTGTGGAGGAAGGTAGGTTAAATGATTTATAATGCATTTATTTCCCTAGATTGTTTAATTATAAGTCCATAAAAATATTTTCATGGGATAATTATATAGCCCTTTTTTTTATGACTTCCTACACTATTTCGTGAAAGGGTAGACTTAGAAGGGGAAAAGGTCTTGGTCAAAATATACATAACTGGATCCTTGGAAAAAGGGTATTTGATTTCCTTGGTATAAATCTCAGATCCTTATGAGAGAGCCCAGGAATTGTCTCTTATTTGGAATAATTCAGACCTAGTGATGATACAGAAGGAATATCGATATACAGGTCAGAGTCTTTGTCTTACCCAGGATTGATCACTGTACGTTTTCAAGTAGTTTGCTAAATCTGAATTTTATTCTCTCAAACAAGAATAAAGTTATTCTCCACATCTGTACTCCCCATGTAAATTTAACTGAGATTTATGTTCTAGAGTTTATAAAGATTGAGGTTCCCTGTGAATGAGAGAAGAGCAACTTGGAAATAGGATGAAGATTCAAGTTAAAACTCCAACCCCCAAAATGCTTTGAGATAGAGCCCAATCTTTTTGGATTGTATTAGAAATCTAAAATTACACTTAAGGTAGACCTGAAAAAGTCATTATAGAATCGCTTCATGTTTTTTCTGTACATGTGGTTTAAAATGTCGATTATGTAAGTACAGACTCGAAGGAATCATATAAAGTATGAGTTTGAATGGGACTTAAAACAAAGAATTAGAAGGATACTTTTAGTGGACTGATAATCTTTTATTTTAAGAATGCTTTGGACTATAAACTTTTTTCCCCTTCCCTTTAAATCATCTTTTTTTTTTAAAAAAAAAATTAGTTTCAGGTGTACAAAGCAACATAATGATTAGACATTTACACCCCTCATAAAGTGATAACCCCAACAAGTCTACTTCCCATCTGACATCATACACAGCTATTACAATATCATTGACTATGTTGTCTTTGCTGTACCTACATCCCGTGACTAGTTAATTATAGTTGACATTCAGCATTATTTTATATGAGTTTCAGGTGTACAGCACAGTGGTTAAGCATTTATATAATCTGTGAAATGATCTCCCCGATAAGTCCAGTACCCATTCTGACACCCTACATAGTCTTTATAACATTACACTGTAAACTTTTAGATATATGTATTAACAGGTAATATTTTATAATATCATGTCTTGGTTTTTAGATTTTAAAAACCAAGTACTAATACCGTTCAGTGTGGAAACTGAATCATAGGCAATTATGGTAAGTGTTTGGGTGGCTGAGTGATTTGAATCATCAAAGACCCACTTAAAATCTTGGTGTCTTCTTATAACAGAAATATAACCTTTTTTTTCCCCCTTTGTGTATGTGTGTGTGTGTGTTTATTACCTATTTTAAACTAATCTAGGGAGAAAAGCTTTTGATAGCAGGCTGAATAGAAATTCAAAATTGGTAGGTTCATTTTCTCACTGGGGGGTGAATGTGTTGTCACTTTGACCAACTTTCTTCATAAAGACTTTCAACTTTCATACTTTTACAGTATCAAAGCCAAGGAGGCTGTTGAACATCCCAAGTTAGGCATCCTGGTGGCATGTTAAAACTGACCCTGGGATTGGTGTTTATCCATGACACTTACAGTTTTTCTGGAGCTGATTCTTAGTCCAACCGTTAAATATGTTTGCTTTTCTCCTGATTATGTGAGGATTTTGGAGGAACTGGGTGAGCTGGTTATCGTATTTTTTATGGGCTGACTGTGATGGCATTTACATCATGTTGACGCACTTCATTTCAAGAGCCTACCCCTTGGTGAGCCGCTTTGCAATCCAGAGATCTTGTCCTACAGATGCTATAAGTTAATTTTTTTTCTGATGAGGACATGATATAAAAAGGTCTAAGGAGATGCTGATTTTGATCCTGGGAGTTTCCCACTCTAGGTAACCAGTTACTTTTAGAAGTTCAGTAATTCCATGAAACAACCAGCGTACTATTTGGGTTGCTAAAGAAAGAATTCACCAAATTATGTTGTACTTTCCAAAACCAATAAATGCAGTTTCCATCTTTACATGGAAAATGACTTTGTGATTATATTCTAGATACTGAGATTAGAGCCCCACTTTATGCTATACTTTGTACAGTGAATAGGAAGACCAATGTTATAATAAACGTCTCTAAGACTCCACCCCACAGCAAGTCTGAACCCCAAAAGACACACGAAATGTTCTTTTTGGGGGATTACCTATAGTTTGTGTTTTTAATAAAATTGTATATATTTAAGGTACACAACATGATTTGGTATACATTTACATAGTGAAATGATTACTACAGTGAAACCAATCAACATATCTATCTCCTAACATACTCACTTTTGTGTGTGTGGTGAGAGCACCTGAAATCTACTCTCTTAGCAAATTTCCAGTATTCAGTACAGTATTATTAACTATCGCCATCGTGTTGTACCGCAGGTTGCTAGCTTATTCATCCTACGTAACTACAACTTTGTGCCTTTCGACTACGATCTCTTAGAAGATGTTGAGTGATATAGGTCTAAAGTCTTAAATCTAGTGTCAATGCTATATTAAAGTTTATTAATATACTTATTATAAAAAGTATTTATTTAGGAAATATACTCATAGGAAAACTCCAGTAAATACAACATAATACTTAACGTTTCTTAGGAATATTTTTTAAATGTATTTTAAAGTTAAACAATTTGAATATTGAAGGTAAAAAATATAATACCCTTTTTATACAAGTGATTTCGAAGAATTCCTATACTATATACTATATAAAAATAAATATATACTATATAAAATAATATATACTATGTAAACATAAAATAAGGTCCTTTACTTCATAAGGTGAAGCTTATTTTTTGTTTCTGACATTCTCACATGGGTTGTTTAACATTATAGACATTTCGCTTTAGGGTACAATGAGAACAGGGTGAGATCACCCAGTGTTGTAAGCCTTTATCTGAAAGTTTGTTTTTCCTTTTAAAATTTCCTTTTGAAAGTTATAAAGTAGGTTGTTAAAAAATGTTTATGTCAAGTACCTTTCACATTACTGTGTATGAGTTAGGTAATCAATGAGTGGTTGATACTATCTTTCTGTTTTGTTCTTTTCTTGGCACAGTAGTTCTGAATGGCTTCTTCTCCCCTTCCATTCCCATGCCCTAGTTTTGTCATTTTGCATTATAGCTGCATCTCTGCTCTGCTTTGTGCCTTAATGGCATCTTCTCTTGTATTTTTGTCCATCCTCTTAAAGCAATGCTAATTTCCAAATCTCTTCCCCTAGCAAGAGAACATCTGCTTAGGTATCATTTCCCAATCCTTAACCTTGTAACAGTTTAGGTAAACATTTCTACAGGTTCTACAGGAATCTCTTACCTACAATTCCTGAAATTCAAGAAGCTAGGAAAATAAGCAAGTTTTGTAATTCATATTGATGTGAGGTTAATGATCGTCTTTATCCCATCTAGCATTAATATGCACACGTTTTGCTACAGAAATGTTAATGTGTCTGATTATAGAGTGTTATTACAGACCTCATTGAAGTTATTATACAATTCATGGTATATGCAGAGTTTTATCTTCCTAAAATTTGGAAGCCTTTGAATTCTGAAATGGATCTGTCAGTAAGGGTATTAGATAAGAAGTTGAGGACCTATCATCAAATATTATGGTTTCATTTTAAACTGTTATTACTAAGGAGCTGCATGTGTAGTAATAAAAGAATTTCAGGCACACAGTCTCTCATGGACTATTTTGTAGCATAAGAAAAGGACAGAGAAAGAGAGAGAGAGAGAGAGAGAGAGAGAGAGAGAGAGAGAGAGAGAGAGAGAGAGAGCAATTGCTGAATCAGTGATGTCCAGTATGATTTTTCACGGTACACTCAAATGTTGTCTTAGGGGCTTCGTGAGGCACAAAACGAATGGAATTCAGACAGCATAAGTAGCTACATAAGATGTGTGCATTCTTCTGTGATGTGGGTACACACACACACACACACACACTGCACGCGCACGCACTTGTGTGCATGTCCACTCATGTATGTCTGTAACTATCTCCAAAGAAGGGTGTCTAACCAGTGGCTCATCAGGAGTCTACTCTACACATAGGGACTGTACCACAGGGATATTCATGGGTGTTCAATGTTTAACATTGCTCCGAACGCTGTGTTATGTAAATGTACGTGTGGCATAGCGCTGATTTCTACACAGATATTAGTATTTTGGATTGTGCTAAACATGGCACTTAAGAGCGAGTAGTATTACTAGAACTGAACACAATCATTTACAGAAGATTCTCAAATCACGAATTGCTTTTATTAGATCCTGATTTGCTTTGCTTTAGAGATTCAGTGAGAAAAAACCCATTTAAAAAAAAATGAATAGAGCCTTAAAGAGGGCTGTATCGATGCTATCTACTAGGAATTCCTTCCAGTACTTTTTATGATTTTTGATAAATGTTTTATGTCCTTTTTGCTTTTCACTTTGCATGCACACGTCAAAGCTCTGTCTCTTGTCTCAAATCATTGCTGCTACTTTCTGGGGTATAACTACCTTGTTCCTTTTAAGATTATGTCAACTGGCTCTTGCATCTTATACTAATGAAAGAGAAAGGATGGTGAAAGGTAAAGATATAAATTTGGGGTGTTTGGGGTAGGGAATGTATGGATTTAACCATAGAGTTTTAAAAAATGTTAAACAGCCAAAGACTATGGTGTTAAAAATATTCTCCACCTTGTATGTTTATTTTCTTGTTACACAGAATACATTTAAATTTTTTACCATTTAAAAATTTGTTTTAGAGTAAAATTGATGGTATTTTGCCTTGCTGATAGCACAGCCATGCACATTTTTATTATCATTATTATTTTAATTTACAGACAGGCACACGGGGGGTTAAAGGATATTTAAACTTGCTCTTTAATGGATATCTGTGTCAAATACATGGACTTGTGTGTGTGTGTGTGTGTGTGTGTGTGTGTGTGTGTGTGAGATAATTGTAATAGCTTCCAGTGATTTCATTTGTCTATAGAGAAGTCCAGGAACCTACAGCTATTTTGATTTTTGCAGCTTTTATGATAAGTCCACATAATACAGACTACTGATTTCTTCTCTGTATCCAGCTCATTGTTGAAAAGCCAGAGCTATTTTTAACATTTACACAATTTCAGTAGATGAGTCTTCATTCCACAAGGTTTGGTGCTAAATCTGTGGAGCCTTTCGTAATCATATCCTTTTTGTGGTTTGCTTGAATTTGATCACACTGGCTGATTTCATGCATTGATAATGAAGGCTTAGGTTGCCTGTTTCTCGGCTTAAATCCACCTCAGACTTGTAGGTTGACAGTGCTTCTGGTTTCAGCACGCGTGGAGATATAGGATTGAAATTGCTCTGCTTTCTTTACAAATGACTCAGAGTGTGCTTGTCCTTCCCTAAAATGTTGCCAGCGTGTAAAGGATTTTCAATGAGCAGTGCAATAAGCCAGCATCTGGGAAGGTTTGGAGCTGCACTGCTCTAGTGTGGTACTGTCATACAGATCATCGGGGCTGGAGCCAAGTCTCGGTAGCACCGAGCATTACACTGGTCACATACTGGAAGTTTTGTTCCTACAACTTGGTTGCTTGCGAAGCTGGTGGAAGCCCTGCCAGGATGTGGAGTGGACTTCCTAGCAGAGGTGAGGATTTTTATTCTAAAACTTGGATGCCGGGTTCTGCGGTCTCCGTAACAGATTGTTTCATACACTATGTGGAATCTTGGGGAGTTATCAATTGTGTTTTTCACGTCGTGCTGACAGATCCAAAGGGGCAGCACTGAAGAGCAAAATATATGATTCTTTCATTTTATTGGGAAGTAACTCCCTAAATGGGTGTGATAGCATTCTTCTTTTTTTTTCTTTCTTTTTTTCTGTGCTAGCTGTTTGCCGAGGACATCTTACCAGGAGGTGACTTCCTTTGCATTTTAAACATTCAGAACAAATCAGTGATATTGTGCGGTTTGCTGTCATTACATTAAGTAGGTAATTAGCAGTGGTTTTATGTGCTTCAAGTGTATAAAATAAAGGCTCTGAACTAAAGGAACTTTGTAGAATCTTTGACTTGAAAAATACATAGGAGGAAATAAGTGATGTTTACGAGATAACTAAGAAAGTAAGTGAAATGCATTCCATACTGGAGTTGACGCCTTGTTAAGCTTGACATCATTAATAATTAAAAGTTATGACCTGTCATGCACTGGGCAACCTACAGTAATTGATTTCTGGAGATCGTATACTGAGTGAGAGGAGAAAATTAGCAGCATTTCCTCATAAAGCATGTTTTAATTTGATGTGACGTTTTAAATGTAGCAGATTTTATCATTCAAATGTAAATAAAGTACTGACACTCACCTGGGAAGTTAAATGACTAGATTGTCATGCCCAGAAAGGTTTGATGTGACGGCATTATAAGTATGGAGTATTTGAAAGCCAACTGGATAAGGGCAAACTCAAAGTTAGGCTCTGAGTAGATGGAGTCCTATTGCTCAGGCTCTTCTAAACTCTAATTCCTACACGATGAGAAGCTGTTTCTAAAGAAGAAAGGGCTGTGACAGTTATGATGTATTCAAAAAGCAGTATGCTTATTAAGTGTCTGTTTAGCATGTTAGGTCTGCAGAGAAATCTGTTTTTATTTGATTGGGAGCTAACATGGCACATGGGGAATATATAGATGTGTGTGTGTGTGTGTGTGTGTGTGTGTGTGTGTGTATGTGTGTGTTTCCTGCTAAATTTATTTGAGGCAGCTGTTTTATGGCTTTTAACTCTAAAGTTAAAGATAAGTGTGTATTTGTTTGACAGAAGATTCGAGAACCCCATTTACTGACAGTACATGTAAAGCTTGGCTAAGCAGACGCATCAGGAGCAAACCATTTGTGTTCGCCAATCTGTCTCAGCGAGTCCCAGGGCCACTATCTTGCTAGAAGCCACTGTGTGCTTTTGAAAGCATGAAATTAGTTTTATACTGAGCACATGGTTTCTCATTTAGCAGCTCTTTTTATGGTAATGGTCAATTTATGGTTCACTGCCAGGATTTCGGTGTTCTGTCAAAGCTGATAGCTTCTGCTAAGGTGTCTCTATGAGATAAATTTTTAAAAAGTAGAGTGGGGGCCAAGTGACCCAATTAGACCCTTAAGAAGAGACTCTTACCTTCAACCTAGTCTACTTTCCGAATGCATTGTCATTTCTCCAAATTTCCTTTATGTTGTTTAATCCAAGACCTGCAGATTTAAAGTTAACATTTCCCACTTTGGACCTTACTTCACATGTGACATCACAATACCGTAGTTATATTTTGAAAGGTAAAATGTTTGTTCAACTTTTTACAATGCATTTGTTGAAAACCACTCTATTAGTCCTGGCCATATTGTGTAATCTGTCATTATCTGCTTGTTTCTTAGTACATCCTATAGCACTGTCGGAGATAATGCAAGGCTTTTATATTTTATAGTTGGTACATATTACTCATATTTTATTATACATATACGTGCTATGAGGAGGGTTAATTAAGGAATAAAATTAAACCATGTCATGATACATTAAAAATGTTGAAAAATGTCTCCTTTTATAAAACTGCCTCATCTTGACAAGTAAAACCTCTCAAATGCTAAAATTATAGAAATATTAAAAATAGTTTTTGTTTCCACAAAGTATTTATAGATGAAATGTACTTGTAGATGTTGATTTGCTAGTAAAAGAATGATTTCCTTAGCTTTTTTATTTTCATCAGAAAATAAACCTTTTGAGTTTTGTTGGTCATAATGCATTTTGAAATAGACATGATCAAAATTAACTACCAATGACATTTAAGGAAGTATTTATTCTTTGCCTGGTTGTAATGGATATACATATACATATACATATACATATACATATACATATACATATACATATACATATACATATATATATATATATATATATATATATATATATATATATATATATAATATAAAGGTGGATTAGGGTACACATTTGAATGATGCTTTTATACTTTTTCTTCCATATAACCTTGATAAAGGAACTGAAAACACTTCTAAAATCTTGAATTTTGTGATTTTTTTTCTTGTTAACCTTGGATCTTTGCCTAGGTTAAGTGATTTCACATGCTGAAGCATTCAAGACAAAATGTTATTTATTGAAATGCAGGGATATAATATGTACCATTATAATATGAAGATTTTTTTTTAGATGAAGCATAATTTTAAACAACTTCGTTTTCTTCTGTTCTTTTGGGAATGTCATGCCACAAGTCATCATCAGATTGTCAGGGGCATTTTGTTTTAGATTTTGACTTACAGATAAGTATATAATATTTCTCACTTCCCCAAAGCCCATGAAACAAATTGGGTTTTGGGTTGAGATTTAAAAAGTTAGAAGGGCATTGAGATTTTCTCTTTGAATTTCCTGATGATGTAATGTGTTTAGTAAATGAAACCTTTTAAGAAGTTTTAGAATGTCAGAATCCTCTTAGAATAGTGAAACATCACAGTACGCAGATCATAGAGAATTTACTACAGGAAGCAAGGGATAATTTAGCATATCTGCCTGAAGTCTTAGCAGTAATTTCTCTTTCACAAGAAGTTGAATTTAGAAAGTTATCATGAGGATGGGAGATTCTCATGCTTCTCAGTGATTTACCTGCATCTTTTCACTTTTACATCAAGAGATAACAATCTTGAGTTTCCGTCAGGAGATTTAAAACATGATTAGTTATGAAATATTATTGATGTAGTAAACCTGCTTTAGTTGAGAAACACGATTGCAAAATTAAAGTACTCTTCAAGTTCATTGAGCTTTCCCAATGTATACGTTCAGTACTTTGGACTATTTATGTAGTTTCTATTTTGTTTTCAGGTATGTTGCTGTGGTGATGAATAATTTTTAGTATAAGTATGACCCATGCAATATTTTGGAAATACCTTTACTAAATATGATTGTTTGTTTAGCTGAAATTCAAATTTTACTGAGTGTCCTGTATTTAATATGGGAACCCTCCCTCGTTTCTAAATAAGAAAGTGAGTCTCCAAAAATTACCTAGATAATTGGGTCTACCAAAGCCAAAATGGAGGCTTCAAATTCCTAGAAAAGCAGTTGTTTTCTACTGTTAGAGTTTATTCTTGGAAACTCCTATGGTAAGAAAATTTCGATTTGAAAAACCTAAAATGATATATATATAAAAAAATAGGATTGGTGGAGCAGAAATCCTGAGTAAGGATATGAAAGCCTCCTGTATATACTGAGATAAAATAATAAAGGCAGCGTATTAAATAGTAGCTATCAGTAACATTTTAAATAAATAATATTGAGAATTGTGCAATTAATTTCCAGTGGTTATCACTTGCCAACTAGAACATTTTCAGGATTGTCTTCTCTCAACAGGTTAAATTAATTTTGTTTTGCTATAGTTAAGATGCCTAATGAGAGGTCCCTCTCTCAATGCCCCCCTCAACCCCTCCATCTGGATTTCATTCAAATGTTCATAGTCCTTTTGATTTCAGGACTCTTGCTTTTGACTGCCACTTTCTAGGTTTCTCAGAGAGTCAGAGTAACTTGCAAACTTGACCTAGAAGAAAAATCTGTGAGATACTTTAATTATTCAGTGCACCATAGTTGAATAAGTAGAATAGAGATAATATTTATTGTGTACCTACGATGTGCCTTATATGATGTAAAAATATTTATAGGCTGTTTTTTATTGAATTTTTAAATAACTTATTAATGCATCAACATAATACCCATTGTACAGATGCTAAGCTATTTATCAGAAACACTGTGCCCAGCCCAGAGTTACTCCAATTTTAATGTCACCACAACAGAGGACAACATTCTGTCTTGGCCCTGAATGTCACTCTTACAAATCTGGCAACCTCTCCACGGGACAATAAAGGAATAAAGGCTCATTCATCTTCCTTCACTTCATCCAAGAATGTAGTGTAAAACCTTCTGTGCTCACTCAGTCTTCTATGTTACCTTTCTTTATTCTTTTCACTTCCTAATATCCCGCCCCCACCACTGTTTTTATAAATATCCTCAACAGGAGTGACTAGACATCAGTGTATAATTTGTTTCTCAAAATGAGAAAAAACATACAGAAGTGAACTTACATATACTGTAATAAAATGTTTGTGTTAGGCAACCTTTCAGTTGATTAGTAAATAATGTAGAGGAGAGGTTTGGAGCTAACCTTTTTTGTACCCAGTGTAAAATGCCACCTCGGTTCTTGCTCCGTCGGTCATGTGACATGTCAAACCAGGAAATCTGTTTTGAGACCAGATTGATCAGTTGAATGTGAAAGCAATGAACCCAGTTTTTGGAAGTGGATTAACTCTGCCAGCCCAATAAAGAACTGTTCAGTAAGCCATATCTTCTTTCAGTTAAATGGTACCCCCAATGATCTACGTCATTTCTCAATGTCTTTTGTCCTATAAGACAAATTCTAATTAAGACATATGTCTATTAACAGTATACCATTATTTCAATATTACTTTGGCTCTCAAAAGATATAATTATTTTTTGGCCTCACTGCATCAATCCATTTTCCACTTTTGCCTCGTCATAAAAGTTACTGCCTTAAACATTACTTCTTCTAATTGCTTAAAATCATATTGGTGGCCTTTTCTGATATTTAAACTCTGTCCTTTGGGAAAAGATTCTAATTCCTCTTTACCTTAAATATTACCCCAGTCTCCATGTCAGCTCCAGTTTCTTCCTAATTATATCAATCCTATTTGTCTGCGTGGTCTGTTTGTTATGGTAAAATACCAATGCGAATCCATAATCTATGTCTAAATTACTAAATATCTTCCAAAAACATTTTTTTTCTTTGCAAGTATAAAATTTTTAGAAAAGTCACCAGTGGGTAAGTTAATGTTACATAGTTCGAGAGATTCTATTTCTTTTAATTCCCTATAAAGGTGAAATTACTCAATAGCTACGTTTGCTTGGTAAATGGCAATTAAATAATAAATAGATGCCTCCCCTGGGGAACGCCTGTTTATTCAAAGTGAGGAGATTTCTGTCTTCTGATTACATCCAGGGAGTCTGCAACACCACTGGGACACTTAGTCAAACACTTTTGGGCTGACGTTTCAGAATGGTATGTGAATTTCACTAGGAGATCTATAGTAGTTCTTTTTTTTTTTTTTTTTCTTTTTCTCTGATTCACTCTTTGGTAGTGTTGATTTTTGTAGAGGATTATGGAGGGAATGAATTTACATCTTATAATCTTCTGTTTCTTCCAGTAAGTCAAGGTGGTATTTCCTTACTCAACTTTTATTTGAGGGGTACTGGAAAAGCGAGCCTGAATTTTAAAGAAATGTCACAATATTCAGGAGTAAGCAGATTCATAAGTGAATCCACAGGGACTTCTTATTTTGGTATTTTTCTGCATTGTATGTAGTTTTATTACTGCACAATGGGTAATACTGTATTCATGATTAATTAGTTAACTCTTGCTTAACTGGAGCCTTTGAATTTTGTGTGGTTTAGGTACACAACCACTTTTATGTATATTAGGGGAGCAAACAGTGGATGTCACTCAGTGTACACAGTAGTTGGAAATCCTATAGTGTGTTGGGAATCATTCTTTAATTGGGGTAAAGAGAAAATAGGGATGGCTTGGAAATGACCTCTAACACTTATTTCACTTCAGCTACAAGTGATTTAACCAGTATCAGATCCCTATCAGTAAATTTTGTTATTGTTCTTTTTTAATCAAGTGAACGTAGTAAATAGTGTATAACAGAGCTTAGTATTAACAGCAGTGATAACTAATACTTTCAAGCTACCTATATGACAGACTCTTTATATGTATAAACTCATTTAATTCGTGTAACAGCCCTAAAAGTAAGTTCTATTATACCTACATCACAAGTAGGGAAACAAGTACAGAAAAGTTAGTTTACCTGCCCCAAATCATCCAGGCAACTCAGCTGGGATTTGAACCCTGGCAGTCGAGCTCCAAAATCCATAGGTTTTACCATTGCCCGAGACTAACTCTCTGTGACATTAAACAAAATCTTTGTTGATATTATTTTGTGGACAAAATATAAACTGTGGACTGAATGATAACATGATTTAGTGGCTTTGTAACTGGTTGAATGCCTATACTCAAGTGTACCTGGCCAATATTAACTTACTCGTAAGGTAAGATTCCCAGGACTCAGTAGTGACTTGGTGAGAGCACTGATGACCTGGTCATAAAATTGGTAAATGATGTGAAGCTGAGATAGTAAACACATAGGAAAATACAATTAATATAAATCTCAATACCTAGGCCACATCCCATACCAAATAAATCAGAATCTCTAGGAATTCAACCCAGGAATCAATATTTGTAAAGCTCTCAAGGTGATTCCAATATGCAGCCCCAGTTAGAACCACTGTTTTAGAAAGATGGACCAACTCCAACATGATTGATTTCAACTACAGTAAGTGGAAGAGAGGATGAGAGAAGATGTAGGAATACTGATGGATTATAAACTTACATATGTACGAGTCGAAAGCATGATATGATTCCCCCTCCTCCCCATCTTAATGGTATCTTTGATGGGATTACAAGAAATAGTGTCTGTAACAATGAAATTTGCTCAGCTGGTCAGAGCAGGCGTAGAGTTTGGGAGAAATGCAGAGAGCTTTAGATATTTTCATTTGAGAATGACCACCATGGCCAACGACCATGTCAAGAAGAGATCACCAGAGGATTTATTATAACACTTGAATTATGGTGTTTCAATAAAGCTTTCAGGTAAAATTAAGATCCATGGATGGGTTTTTCAAGAAGTAAGATTTTCACTTGATACAAAGAACTTCCCAGCAGAGCTGCCTGAATATGAAGGGATTACTTTTTTGGACATGGTGCATATCCCTCATTGGTTTTGAAGCAAAAAGCAGAATGTGACTTAGGTGTATGATAAAGGAGGATAAGGGTTGGATGGATGGTTAAAATAGATGATGTTCCAACTTCAGACTCTATAATTATATGAGCATGTTAAATTAATAAGGTGATATATCAGGACCATTTGTCCATTACATTAGTTCTCCATTTAGGAGAAGCAGTAGAGCACAGTGACTAAGGGAGAACTTTCTGTGAGATTTAAAACACAGTTCCACCACTACTTAGCTGCATGGCCATGGGCAAAGTACTTTCCAAGCCTCAGTTTCCTTATCTGTAAAAAAACAACAATAATAGTAACAATAGACTCTATGGCATAGATTTGTTGTAAAGATTAAGTGAGAATAATGTATATAAAGTTCCTTGCTTGGCAAGTTGAGGGAAAATGGAAGGAATGCGATATAAACAGAAGTTGTCATAGTAAAAGCTGTGAGGTGACCAATGATGATATTTTGGTTCAGCGTGTGCTAAGTATATACTCAATAACTGTAACCCATTGTTATTTAGAAATTATTCTTTCTTATATTATAGCTGTCTTGTAGTAAAAATTAGGGTCTGAGAGATTAAACCTAAAGCAGGTAAATATTGGTGGGAGGTAGGGGACTGGAGCATAGGAATCCCAAATGAAGGGGCACAGCATATGGGGCTTTCTGTAGGTGGGAGCCACATAAAGAATTGGGCTTGGGTGGGAGATTCTGAAAGGGAATTGGGGAACCTTATTGCTTATAACTCTTCATCTTTTCCCATATATTATTTCGTTTGATCCTTACCGTAACTCTGGGAAGTAGATAGAGAAAGCAATATTTGCTCATTATACTGATCATAAATCAGAATCATCACAAAAAGGCAAGTGACTTGACAAACAGAGCAGAACTGGAGGTCAAACCTAAACCTCTTGAACCCCCCACTCAACAGCTTCCATACATTATACCAGCTTCTTATGCCTGTGGGCAGTCCAAGCTGAATGTTTGCATTTGAGTGAGGATTTATGAGTAGAATGCACACAATGTGATGAAGTTTAGTAATTAAGGAAAGATGTGGAAAAATATTGTGATCAGTGAGTCAAATTTAGTCCAGGGATGAATTTTTAAAGCTTCCCTGTTGATTGGAAGACAGCTTTTAAAGAAGGTTGTGACGATGAAAACTTGAGTAGTACGTAGTTTTACTAGTCAATGATGTTGACATTATCACATTTTATAGGATTGAAATACTTAAAGGGCTTTCTATGTAATATAATTAACTACCCTTAACACATCTCATACTTTAGAGCAAGCATGGTATAACAAGCTAAACAGTTAATAAAATCACCATACCGTATTTTGCTGTGTATAATGATGCTCACTTTTTTGCCCAAATGGGTGAGGGAAAAATAAGGATGTACATTATAGATGGGTAGTACTAATTCTGTATCTATATAAATGTTTTTAATTCTTTCGTTTATGGTTATGAATTAAAAGTGTAACTCTATAAATCAATAACAATATCTGTATGCAAAATAATACCCTGGAATACAATAATCAGTTTTGTTGAATTTACGATGAACTTGCAGCGACGAAGAGTTCTTGGCCTTCTACGATGCGTAAATATCATAAATTTGTTACCGGTACATAAAATTTCCTGTACCATGTATCTTTTCTTGTGTTTTATAATTATTCGTTACATAAAATTTTTTATACCATAGTATGTTAAGAAAATAATGCTAAAATTCTTTTATAGTACAAAAAACAAGTACCTAAATGTAAACAAATAAAAATTTGAATTAAAAAATTAAAACAAAAGATTTCTTTCTCTAAAAGTTTGGGCCAAAAACATGGATGTGCATTTTACACAAGAGTGCATAATACACAGCAAAATATGGTATATTAAAAATTCAGTGGTTCATTGAGTTGGGGAGGAGGAAGGGTAGAAGACTGAAGTTTGTGCTTTGATTCTGTTAATCAAAACATAGCTAAAAAGTCTTCAAAATGAATGGAGAAATGCTCTGATTTATTTTTTAGATAAAGTTGTAACTCCCCAAAACTAGTATCAAATGAGATAATTTTATGTTATTCTTCATACTCTTATTGCAATAAATATCAATTATAAACGTGAATGCGTCACTTAAAATAATTTTACCTTATCAGAATATTTAATTATTAGCTGTAATTACCACAATCATGTTTCTTGCTGACCAAGGTATTATATTTATTTTCTTCATCACATTTAAATATTTTTATAAGATGTAAAAATAAATTAGATAAGTAAGGTATACTTAAGAAACAAGGTCTTTACCCAGAGTTAATTATTTCTACATCCAAATAGGATACATGCTCTATTATTGTATTTATCGCAATGCAAATTGTGTTTTTTTTTCTATCTCTCTCTCCTATCAGACTGCCTTCAGGATAGGAACTGTGTCCTAATTCTTTTAAATACACAACTCTTACTACAACACTGACACATAGTAAATGATATGCTTAAAACATTGACTAAAGGTTAGGACACTCGAATACAGGATCTGTGAATACTTGTGCAGAACTTGGTAAATTATTTGATATTGCTACTTATAAAAATATTCACGATTTACAGTGAGACACTATTTTTCTTACCTATCATATGGGTAAGATCAAACCTTATAATAATACAATGAGTTAGCAAGTGTGTAGGCATGGGGGCACTCATACATTGGTGGGCAGAGAGTAAATTGGTTCATATATTTGCAGAGCAATGTGGTGATAACTATCAAAACTTAAAACATGCATATCTTTTGATCCAGCACTACCCCAGGGTTAGTCAACATAAATGCTTTCATATGTACACAAAGATACATAGACCAGTGCATTTTCTTGCACGTATCTATATGCAAATACTGGATTTCATTGTAACATTATTTGTAGTAGACAAATATAGAGAAAAGCACCCAGCAGTGGGTGATGGTAATAATTATGTCTCATTCATGCTGTGTGATATTGTCTCAGCCTATTCAGGCTGCTATGACAAAATACCACAGACTGGGTAGCTCATAAACAACAGAAATTTATTTCTCACAGTTTTGGAGGCTGGAAGTCTGAGATCAGTTTACCAGCACGGTGGGTGAGGGTCCTCTTCCAGGTTGCAGATCTCTTGTATCCTCACATGGCGGAAGGATCAAGGCATCTCTGTGGGGTCTCTTTTACAAGAATATGAATCCCATTCATGAGGATTGTACCCTCATGACCTAAGCATTTCCCAGAGGCCCTACCTCCTAATAACATCACATTGGGCATTAGGATTTCAATATATTAATTGGAGGGGCTCACAAACATTCAAACCATTGCAGGTATTATGCAATAATTTAAAATAATATACATCTATAAGAACTGATGGGGAATAATGTACAAGATATAAGTAAAACAAGCAATATGCAGAACAAAGTATATATTGTTTGTGTAAAAGATATATATGTGTTTATATATCTATGTGTGTGTATATATGCATACAGAGAGAGGGGGGTGGAGAAGAAAGAGAGAAAAAAGGAATGAATGAATTTCATAGGGAGACTGGTAACTGAGTTCAAAATCACATTCCTTTTTATACTAAAGAAAAGCAGACTTTTCTTTAACTATTACACCCTTTTGTAGTTTTGGATTTTTTGACATATACATGGTTTACTTTTGAGAATAACAGGTATTGTCATATTACAAACAAAATGGAAAATGAGAGAAGTAGAGGAAAAATGGGAGGAATGGGATGCCATCACAAGTTAATCACAGTGAAAGCTGGTAGGGTTGCCAGATGATGACTTCACGTTTTCTAGCCACAGTTAATAGATGAGGAAAGATGTAAAACAAAAGTCATCTCACCAGGTAATTGGATGATGATCTAGCCTGTTGCCCTTTGTCCTCTCAAGAGTCTACTCCCTATAATTTCAAGGTGGAAAGCTGGTGTTTGATCAAGTCCTCAGCATGTGTTACACTGACACTCTATACCCATCCTAGTGTCCAGCCTTAGAGTACCTGATACTGTGTGTTTTCTCTTCCAGAACTTGCTGGAAATATACTCCTCAAGTATTCACACAGTCACTTGAGTGTCCCTCCCATAAAGATATCCACTTGTCTTATTCTTGAGTGTCCAGGTAAAACACCAGGGCCTTCAGCCTTGTGAAAGAAAACTTCCAAAGTACCTCAGTGCAAGTCACACACCGTATTTAAAGTAAAAGGAAGAAAGACCAAAACCACATTAAGATAATTGTAAGGCAAGCCTTAAATCCACACACATGACAGCGTTCAGTGCAGCACGGAGCCCACCCTGTTGTGCAGTGAGTTTGTTTTTGAAGCTCATACATTTAGTTCTCTGTTTGAGAAACTTACAACACTTGTGGATCTTAGTTTTGAGGCTATAATACAAAGTCATCATGAGATGAGGGGCGTTTTATCATGAATTCCCTTGCTTCTGGGGGTTTAATGCTGAGTTTGAATGTTAATTTACCTCATTCTTTTTGTTTAATAAGCTCAAAATCCCAGCTGAGTTGAAGTGGGAGTGATTTTAACTTATATTCAATGTCAGCTTTCAGAAATGTGGAATGAAGGCCTTGATTAATATTATGATCAGCTCACTATTTATCGTATCAACTAGATATTTTCCTTCTAACTGTTTTCTAACTTGTCTAAGTTGGCTACACTGCTGCTCTTTAAAATATACTCTTGTTTGCAACTGAAGATGAAACTATTGGATTTTAACAGAGCCATATATACATATATATGTGCCCTTCCCTATTATGATCAGCTGCATGACTGCTGATCGTAAGCATTTACTCATTGCGTACCCAGGGTTAAGGGTAACGTTTGTGTTTGTGAATCCATACAGAGCCAACGGGACAACATGGTATTAATCTCATTAGCACCGAGCTCTAATTGGCTGAACTAACTGGACACCATGCCTGTGGACCTAATGCTAATATTCTGACTTTCCATCTCTCTCTGCCTCATAAAAATGACAGCAGAAATAGAGCTCGGGAAGATATCTTACAAACTTGCGTAATTAAATAGTTTTAAACTTCAAAGAAGTAACCAAGAATCAGCCCAAGGATTATGATACACAAACTACAAAGGTTGAATATGTGTGTGTGTGTGTATGTTTGTGAGTGTGTGCGCGCACACGTGCGCAAAAGAGAAAGAGAGAGAGAGAGAGAGAGAGAGAGAGAGAGAGAGAGAGATCCTAATCCAAATAAGTGAGTTTCTTTCCTTTGATAGGTATTATTTCTTTGTGTAAATATTAGTGCCAAATGGTGATCTGCTTAAGCTAGGCCTGCAGGGTAGGGTGTCTGGAAACATTATTTTGGTAAAGCAGGCAAGCTAGTTGTACAGGACCTGGTGTGTAAGTGTTTGAAGCCTTCCAAGTCTCAGTTTCACCTTATAATTAATTGGGGAACTTTTAAATAATACCCATGCCCAGTTCTGCCCTGATCAGTTAAGTCAGAATTACTGGTAGGGGTGTGTTTAAAAGCTCTTCAGTTTATTCTAAGGCCACCTTGAGAATCACTGGTTAAAGGGATTGTGCAGGTAATGGAGAGTCTTTGAAAGAAGCACCACACATGAATTGATTGTTAAGAGTGAGATAATAAAGCATGGTGACAAAGAGTTTGTGATTTGACATCAGTCATCCACAGGTCGAACCCTGGCCCAGACTCACGTTAGATGTGTGGGAAAGTTCTCTAACTCTCTAAACTCAGTTTTTGCATCAATAAAAGGTACCCTATCAGTTAAGAGTGATGATCAAATGAAGTTAGGGATGCAACAGAGCTGTGCACAACGCTTACAAACATGGTAATAGTAAAAATATAAAAGCAGACATACCGTTCTAGGTTTGCAGTCTTAGCTACCTCCTTTGTGCAAAATGGGAACAATACTAGCCAGATCTGAACATTACAGGTTGAAAGCCTTTGCATGCATATTTTGCTTGAAGAAACAGATGAATTCCAGTCCAATAAATGCATATTTTTAAAAAACGCAATCCATATTAACTAGTGATTTCCATGATAAAGCCTGAGTTACATTTTTACAATAAAAAGGGAAAAAAAAAAGTCCCAGTAGACTGAGTTTATAACTTTTAGTGCCTTAGGACATGCTGGTCATTGTGGAAAACCAGTACCAGGCGGGGATTCTTTCAAACTTAATTACACTTTCCATTCTTTTCTGGCTTATCTTATTGATATCATGTATCTCTCTCTTTGTCCTTTAAGAATTTTTCTCTTACTTCACACTAAACCTCCTGTCTGAATTCTTTTCCTACTCATTCATTCATTTATTCATTCAGGTGTTTATTCAGTAGCATTTATTCAGCATGACTTTTGTTGTAAATTCTTCTTTTATCAGTGCAGAAGCTGCACTCAAGTTACAAATGAACTGTGTAGCAATAATTGATTTGTAAGTTAATGAGTGGTTTTGAAGCATCTTTCTATAGACTTTAGAATTTTAAATTAGGTCTGTGCTTCCAAGCTAGCTTGCACTAGGGGGAAAATGTCAGAAGAATAATGCACAATTTCCATAGGAAGAAACAGAATGTGTACTAGTAATAGAAAGTAGTAAAGAAAAGGGACAAGAGACAGGACCTAAAAGGTCAAGGTGTAAATTGAAATGTTTCTCTTAAGGTGAGGCCGGCATTCAAGTCCTTTTCTAACATTAAGTTACATGGAAGAAAGTCTTCTTGGAGACTAAGAGAGTAAGGAAAAAGGCCATTTAAAGTTCTTTATAGATGGTGGTTATATGACTTATCATGAAAATGGGACCCTTATACTAAGAGTTATTAAGGATTAGACCGGACCCAGGCATAAACACAGGTTGTCTCACACTGGGATGGATAGTCACTCTATTGAGGGCTGTAGTCAATCTTAGAACTTTCCCACAGCGAGTCTTAAATTGATCTACCAAGAATCCAGATATAGTTCTATTTAACAATTTAGAATTAACAATTGAAGCAACGCTAGCCTTGGAATACTATGGTATTCATTCCCCTGATTGCTAATAGTTATGTGACCCCTGGAATAGTTATGTAATTGGAAAAGTGTGAGTCGACATGAAAAATAAGAATGGTATTGGGGAAGAAGCTGTGATAGTTAAGAAAATAATGCTAAGGTTGAAAATTCAAGTTTTACCATCTTGGTTTTTACTCAGATTTTGTCCCTTTAGTCTTGAAAATGGTGAGAGTTTTACAACTGTTTAAAAATTCAGTTTCCTAAGACCATTTTGCACACTTAAGATTCTGTTTTCATGGAATCTCCGACTAGATTGGGTCCACCTCCAACTGTCTCAAACTGAGTTTAATCATCAGGAAAGTTCTGTTGATTGTCAGTGATGTTTGCTTGATTAATTCAGCTCTAGCTGTGCTGCCTTTTTACCTATGTCTTTCAGCATGCCCTAGAAAATTAAATGTTTTCTTTGGGATTTTCAGAAAACTTTAACAAAAAAGAAAGAATTTCTTTTTTTTTTTTTTAGTATAGAAGAATATTTTCATTAGTTTTCTTTAATCCAGTATTGACTCCAGTATATTTTATATGAACTAAGTTTTCTTTGAAGTTATGTTTTAACTCCATTGTGTTATTAGAACTTAACATATTCTCTGTCTGATACTGTAACATATAAACTACTTGAATCTTTTTCAGAAAACATTACTTGTGGGGGTTGGATTTAAGAAAAATTGAAAAATCATTTGTGCTACCCTGGTTTTAATAAAGTTTATTAGTTTCCTGACTTGATCTTTTATTAAGAATTCATAAATGGAGTTTAAAACTATAAATACATAAAATGGCATGACTGTTTCTGAAGAGTATTTTCATAATAATGTCTATCACTCATGCAGTAAACTAGCAGTAACTTGTTTTCTTTTTCATTCCCAAAGTCCTCCCAACTGAGAGTTTAGAAATATCATCTTTAGGAATTAAAGATTCCAGTTTGCCAACCAGTATTAAGGATTTATGATGACATCAGTTCTTTGGGAAAAGCATATAACATATTAAGAGTAGATAATAATAGGCTTAAAGCAAAAGTTATTCTAAAAAAATATTTACACATATAATAGCGCTGTTTTGTATTGGGCCCAAAAAATGATTAACTAGGAGAAAGACACATTTTTAAGACTCAAACTTCATAAATGTGGGGTTTTTTCACAGTGACTACACTCTTCCATATAAAACAGGTTGTGGTGTCGTGGAAAGAACACCAGATGAGAGTTGGGTCTTCTGGATTTTTATGTTGAGGCTGCTACTTGACTTTGAGACCTTAAATAAGTCACATAACGTTCTGGGCTTCCAAACATTTCCCTCTAAAATGAGAGAATCTGACTACATTTTTTCAGTACTCTTTGAGAACCACTTAAGCTGGAAAATTCTAGGGATATTTTTCTTGTGACTTCATTTCATAGCCACTTTTTTACCCTTCACATAGACTTTCGAAGATTAACTGCATTTGTAGTTTAAAAAAAGAAAATTTGTAATGTGTTTTGAGTTTGTCTAGAATTAGCCACTCAGAAGATGAAGGACTAAATGAGAGATTATTATTGGGATAGCTATGCTGTAAGAGTTTAATCGTCTGAATTTTTTTCAGGCAAATTTCTCATTGATCTTTGTCTGAAAGCAGAGTCAAACTGACGAAAGGGCAGTTGCTCTCTGAGAATCCTCTCTGTTTAAAGATTCAGGGCATGTATTGTGATTGTGATGGTCTTCAGAAATATCTTGAAGTGCTTATATTGTTTGTTATCATCAATCTGCATGCATTTTACTGCTAAATATCCTTTTTGTAGATGTCACAAAAATGCCCCAGTGATATGCTTAGTCACCCAATGAAAACCTGCTGCCTCCAAGCTAGTCTAGGCATCTGCTCACAAGTAAGATTTCTTCATTATTCAAAATAAATCTTTTCAGTCACTTTATGGTAGCTTTGATGTGCTCCTTATGGCTTAAATATGTAGAACTTAGGTATGATGTGATGTTTCTCTGTGGTAGTTATTCAAAACAGTTCTCATTTGGTTATGTTCATTGTTTACATTTTTAATCATATAGTTCCCAATTTATCCTTGTTTTGTATATAATTCTAAGTTTATAAAAGTAAAAAAAAATGTATCTAAGCAGAAAGACTATATGATTATAGTCTGCTTAAGTAGGTTTTAAATATTTTTGGGTAGTGAGCATTATTGCTCTTTCCCATGGTTAATCCTTAAAAGCCTAGAAGCAGCTACTTATAACTGTAGCAGTCAGATACTTTTCAGATATTATTTTCCCAATTATATAGGACCTTTCCCAACTGTTACATTATAAAATAGTTCATGCTGCAGGATCCTAATATTGCTGAGATAACACAACTCCCCTTGACAATTCTGTGTACCAGAACATAAATGTTATATTTTACATTGTTTAGAGTATTGCTTTTTGGAAAGATAAAACTGATGGATATTTTAAGTAGGATAATTCATGTTAGAGTCTATTTTAATATATTGTAAATTTGTAAAAATAATGAAGTCATAAAAATTGAAGAATTAGCTGATAAATTATCTTTCTTCTGCAGCCCTCAAACCACCTTGTAAGGCAGCTGTGATCTATTCTGAATGTTGAGTATTTGTTTATCTCCTTTGAACAGAGCACTATAGTCTAGGTGTTTAACGAAACACACATGAAACACTGCTTGAACCAAAGGGTTAATATTTCAAGATGGAATGGCATGCTCATTTAAATCACACATTGTGTAATACTTGGGTTGAAGTGATGTGGGTTAACTGCTTCAATGTCCAGTCAGAGTCCAGTTGGCTGCTTATTTAACCTCTCTATGATATAATTCCCTCATCGTTAAAAGAAGGAAGATAGTATCTGCCCTACAAAACTTACAGAGATGCTGTGCATATTACATGAAATAGTGTCTATGAATGACATTTGCATTATTACTAATATTATATTTATTATTATAATTTTATTGCCTCATCATCATCATTATAAGTCACTTGTCAAGCAAACAGAAATAGCCCATAACTGCTGACTACTTTTGTGTTATTGATATTGATGTTGCCATGATGAAATAATGTAGAAAGTCTAGAATAGGAGCAGTAAAGAGCACTACAATAAAAATACTACACCACCACCACCACCACCATTTATTGAAGTTTTACCATGTGCCAGCCTCTATACTAAGTGCTTTATATGTAAATCACATTTAACGTTTTAAAAATTGTTGCAATATAAGAACTAATCCTCTCATAGCAAGCAACAGAGGTCCAGTCAGTAACTGCCCTTAAATCACACAGCTACCATGTTTCCCAGAAAATAAGACCTAGCAGGACAATCAGCTCTAATGCATCTTTTGACGCAAAATTTAATATAAGACCCAGTCTTATTTTACTATAATATAAGACTAGGTCTCTATAATATGATATGATATTATATAATATGATACGATATGATACGATACAATACGATACGATATATTACCGGGTCTTATATTAATTTTTGCTCCAAAAGTCTCGTTAGAGCTGATTGTCTGGTTAGGTCTTGTTTTTGGGGAAACAGGGTAGCAAGTGAAAGGGTTAGCAATGCCATTTCAGGCTTGTCTAACTGTATTGTTAGAACAGTGCCTTGAATGGGACAAAAGGGGATAAATAGAAACACAGAAAGGATATGGAGAACAGGCAAGACATGTATTAAGTAGATGAAAGGAGGCATGAAGTGGTGCCCTGCCTCTGAGACCCCCAAATAATGGTCAATAATTTATTAGGGCAACTGATAAACAGGATATTTTGATGAAGGGAAAGATATAGAATACCAAAGGTGACCTTCCATATGATTCCTTTCTTAAAATCTGTTATTTCATAGTTGTTGTAAAGGAAGTTGAAAAGGTTGCTGTGGAGAGAGGGTTCTAAATGACCGTTATCCACAAGAATACGAAAGTAGGAACTGCAACTTAACTCTCAGGAGATAAGCAGATGCTATGGCTAAGATTTCTTTTCTTTTTTAAAAAATGTGTTATTAGTTTCATGTATACAAAACAATGTAATAGTTAGACATTTATACCTCTCACAAAGTGATAACCCCTCTCCCCTAATCTATTACCCATCTGACATCATGCGCAGCCATTACATTTCCACTGTCTCTATTCCTTATGCTGTACTCCACTTCTTGTGAATATATACAGTTGACATTCATTATTATTCAGCTTCAGCTTCAGGTGTACAGTGCAGTGATCAGACATTTGAAGAGACATTTTTCTAAAGAGGACACACAGATGGCAAACAGACATATGAAAAAATGCTCAACCTCACTAATCATTAGAGAAATGCAAATAAAAACCACAATGAGATACCACCTCACCCCAGTCAAAGTGGCTATCATCAATATATCAACAAACAAAAAGTGCTGGTGAGGATGTGGAAAAAGGGATCCCTCGTGCACTGCTGTACATCTTTTCCTATAAGATAGTGAGGTAGTGTGCTGTTGTCTAGATTATCCTGCTTTCATTTTCTAAACACTTGTACATATATAAAGGTTCATACATTTAGAAGAATCTGGGGTCCTTTGTCTGAAGTGTGTTATCACATTGGAACATAGTCATTGCTATCAAATAGTTTTTGTTTTTAGCCTTTTTCAAACAATGTGCTTACTAATTTCTTGTTAAATTTGTGTGCTTCCAGTTGTCAGTTTTACACCATTTCTTGTCAATTTCACACTGTAGGGCAGTGTGAAATTGCCAGTGCTAGAGAAATAGAGAACAGTATGACTACATACCAAAAATACATTGTGTAAAGACCCAACTCCTTAATTTATACTAGCGTCCAGAAAAAAAAGTCTAAAATAACCTAAAAAAAAAGTCTAAAATATATATCAAAAGAAAGTGGAAATATATATCCATATGTGTGTGTATACTTACATACATATACATATATACATATACACACATGCAGACATTCATATATGTGGTGGGTAATTTTAAGGTAATTGAATCTTGCTTTTGTTATTGACTATACAAATTATGTCATAGGGAAGTATAGTTAAAGCAGTATGTTATTTATGACTAACCTTTTCACTGAAAATCAGCAACTCTCCTAGACTAATTTCACTTGACATTTTTAAATACTTAGGTGTTTAGAAATTAGATTACTTGATTGAACAGTGTACACCAAGCTTTTAATCACAATCTTTTTTCTTACTATACTGATTTTTTGAAAAATATGCCTGTGTACTTTCTGATCTCGTGGGTGAAATTAAATATTCATTCTATGAATTTAATTAATGTTACATTTACTACTGTAGATATCCAGTAGTGATGTTAATTCATCGTAATGTTCATTTGTTTACATGTATTGTGAAAAGCCCCCCAAATTGTATATGTTTATATGCCTGTCAATAGTGGCATAGATTTATAATTCATTTTCAAAATATATATTGACCATTGATTATTTTATACAATTTTAAATAAGCTTCATATATTTTACATAAGCTTATTTTATGGAAAAATTGTTAATGGTTTAAATTGCAAAAATTTTATATTTAGAATTTTCTGTAAAAATAATTCACGTATGTGTGTAAGTGCTGTTCTATAGGTCAAGGATAATAGATATATTTCCTTCCTTTCTGAATTCCCAGTTAGAGTATGAAGAGGAGTTATTTATCAGATTTGGTTTGAAGTTCAAAGTAATTGTTGACTTTTTAAAAAGAGCCTCCATTTCAATATTTCTATTCTGAAAATCATTACCTCAGTCTCATCTGCTAACCTTAAACTGAAATTATGTGTGAATAATATTCACTAAGTATGATTTCTAACATTATAAACACTATGCTGAATCAATTTATATAAATAGCTTTCTATTGTTTAAACTCTTATAAATCATTTCTAACATGTTTGTTAACAGTTTTCCAGGTTTATTTCTTAATGAGGCAAATTATAGAGTGATTCTACCATGGTAGTCATGTTTCTGGCAAAAAATTTCATATATAAATATTTTTGAAGCATGAATTCAATTGAACCTTTAAACAATTTTGTAAAATGCTATAGATTTTGCTCTTGATAACCACATTCTTATATATCCTTTTTCCTTTTAGTTTTCTGATGACTTTAGGTTGCTTTTTATATTTTTGCTGAGACAAGATTATGCTGTTAGAGGACGCAGTATTTTTTATATACAATATAAACAGTGACATTTGGGAGTCCTTGATTTTATTACTTTATTGTTTTGGTCCAAATTGATAACCAAGCATAGAAACTTAGCCTAACTGATATTTTAAGGATATAGAGTATATTTTAATGTGAAAATGAAATATTTTCAAAATTTATGTAAATCATTGATGTACTTTGGAAAAGATAAATCGAACCTCGTATACCTCCCAGCTAATTAAAAAATAAAACCCTACCTTAGATACCTCCTACTTTCTTATTACCCAGAAGTAGTTCTCTGGAACTGTGTGTTAATTATTCCCTTGTGTTTCTTTATAGTTTACCACTAAATACGTATACATCATTATGAAATGCTTACCTTGTACCTAGTGTTAACATAATCTTCCACTAACATATTTTTTGAGATTTATATTTTTTGATATATAGCTGTAGTTCATTCAGTTTCAATGTTGTTTTCTATTCTTTTGTATTCCATACTTCAATTTATTTATCCATTCAACCGATGACACACATTTTGCAACACCCTTTTTTCCTTCATTTGATTAGAAGCAGTACTATTTTGAACATTTACATATGTACATATATACAGATTTCTCTAGGTTATATACTTACCTTCTGTAGGACATATCCTCTCCAGAAAGTGGAATTTAGGTCATAAAAGATGTACATGTTCATCTTGAAATGCTAATCTTTATCTATTTTGTTCATGTGGTAGCCCTAGAATAGTAACAGATGCATAGTAATTGGCCAATTAATATATATATTGAGTGAAAGAACAAAGGACAAAGTATTTCCCTAAGTTGAGGTATCAATTTACACTCTGACCAACAGCAGGTGAACACTGTGTTGTGTCACATCCTTGGCAACACTTGAAACTGTCTGACTTTTTAAAATTATTGACAATCTGGTGGTTGTGAAATGCTCTCTCTTTGGGGATTTAATTTGCATATCCCTGATAACTAATGAGGTTGTGTATCTTTTCATGTTTATTGGCCATTTGTGTTTCCTCTTCTGTGAAATTTTTATTCATATCCAATGACCATTTTTGAGTCAATTTTTTAAAGTTATTTATATAATATAGATACTAATTCCTTTTCAGTGTTTTATGTTGCAGATATTCAAGTTTATAGCTTGAGTTTTCACTGGTTTTAGTGTTGCTTGATAAAATTTATCCTTTACTTTCATGTAATCAAATGTTTCTGTTGTTTTTATGATTTGTGCTTTATGTATTCTATTTAAGAAGTCTTGCCCTGCCCCAAGGTCATACACATCCTAAATATATTAACCTTCTATGAATGCTGTAGTTCAAATCTTTTATCTACCTGGAATTGTTTTTATACAATCAATTTTATGCAGTTTTCTTTTTTCTATATAGATAACCAATTGTTCCAGAGTTATTTGGTGAATATTTTCTTTTCCCCACTGGTTTTCAAATTTCCATTGTCTCTGTATTTGTCAACAAGTTTGGTTTTGGACTCTGTTCTGTTCCATTGGTTTATTTACTGTTTTTACACCAATCCCATACTGTCTTATTATCCGCAGACTTCTAAAAAGTCTTTATAGCTGGTTGTGTCAAGCACGCCTCTTTGTTTTTCATCTTCAGAGATTACATCTATCTTGGCCATTTGCTCTTCTGTACAAACGTTGAGTCTTCTTATTTAATAATGTGATCTATCGCTTTATAAATGTATGCATTCTCTAAAGTCCTTATATTTTCTTCAAAAATGGCTAAAATACCTTTTGTTAGATAGGTATTTTATATGCTCTGTTGCTGTTTTAAGTGATATATTTTAATAAGTTAGGTTTACTAATTGATTATTAATAAAATAGAGAGTGCAATTAATTGTATATGTTTATTTGTATCCATTCATCTTGCTAAATTGTCTATTAATTCTAATAGTTTATCTTTATATCATTTCATATTTTATATACAGCCATATCATTTACACATAATATCTGTTTTATTTCATCTTTTCTATTCCTTATACCTTGTACTTTTGTTTGGTCTTATTCCACTGGCTAGGCCCAATTTAAAACAACAAGCAAAGAAATCGGTAATTTTAATACGAAATGTATGCATTTTTATCTTTATTCCTTTTTTTAACTGAAAATGTTTAAATGCTTAATATTTTTTCAGCTTTATTGAAGTATAATTGACAACTAAAATTGTAATATATTTAAAGTGTATACTGTGATGTTTGATATACATCTGCATTATAAAAGGATCCCCACAATCGAGTTAGTTAACACATCAATCTCTTCACATAGGAGAGTATTTACTTTTTCTTGGAAGACGAGTGAGAACACTTAAGTCCACTCTCTCAGCAAATGTCAATTATATGGTACAATATTATCAACTATAGTCACCGTGAGATATATTAGATCCTCAAACCTTACTCATCTTACAACTGAAAGTTTGTATTCTATTGCTAATCTCTCCTTATTTTCCCCAACACCAGCCCCTGGCAACCGCCACTCTACTCTGTTTCTATGAGTTTGACTTTTTTTTCTTTTTTAGATTCCACATAAGAGTGATACCATGAAATATTTTTTTTCTCTGTCCAGCTCATTTCACTTTGCATAATGCCTAATGCCCTTCAGATTTACCCATGCTGTCACAGATGACAGGATTTTCTTTTTTAAGGCTAACTGATATTCCATTGTGTGTGTGTGTACAGATGTGTCTATATTTTTAGATAGGTATGTTGATAGATATCTCAAACCACTGTGATTGTCCAAGCCACTGACTTTGTTCTTCGTGTTTCCCAGTAGTTGAGGTTCTACCAAAACTCAACAGTGTCTCAAAGGGGAGGATTACAGTCAACACCTAAATGCAGGCCTTTACAATGTGGGTATTTTCTCAGTTGCCCATGTCAACCAATCAACCAACCAACCAACCAACCAACCAACCAACCAACCAACCAAATAAATAAATAAATAAATAAATAAATAAATAAATAAATAAAAATTTAGGCTGTAATAAAGAAAAAATATATATTTGTTTAAGCAAAAGGATTGCAACCTGAGACATACAGATTTAGGTAGCAACCCAAACTGCACTCTGGAGAGAACAAAGAAAGGCAGGATTTATACAGGGAAAACTCCCAAAGTGTAATTCTTTCATGCAAATGAAGTACTGCTGGCTAAGTTAACAGGGTTTGGTTAGTTCTAATATGCAAATAAGGGAGGTGAAAACAACAAGAAGGAGATAAAGTCTATATATGTCTGTACAGGAGTTACTGTTCTAAGATGTTTATAACTCAGCCTTGAGCTGAGTTTAGCAACTAGTTTAACAACTTAACAGCAGCCCTTAGAATGAGGCACAAGATGTGCAGAAGCCCCACGTCTCTAATACTGACTCTATATTAAGTAACTCTATTAGCAATGCTTATTCCATTTTGTTTTCTCCATTATCACCTGATGTGTAGGAATTACTCAGCTGGTTTCTGGATTTCTCTCAGAGGAAATTGCTCCCTGTGTAGCTGTATATTCAGTGCATCTGTGGGTGGGTAGAAATTCAGGAGCCTCCTATGTTGTCATCTTGATCTGGATTCCCCTCTTCCTGGTAGAGGAAAACAGGCAGAAGAAAGCAAATGCTGTAGAAAAATGTTCCTTGCCTTTATTCCTGATCTTAAAGGAATACTTTTAAACTTCATTAATAAGTATGTGGTTTTTATGTACCTCCTATAAAATATTATGGGATTTCCTTTTTATTAATAGTATCTAGCATATTTTATATATAACATTACATCTTACTAAATACTTTTTCTGTGTTTATTGAAATAATCGTATGGTTTTAAAAATATATATACATATATATGTATATATGCAATTAATTACATTAATTTTCTGATTATACCAATTGTGATTTTTGTGTAAATCTGCCCAGCTCACGTTTAACTTTTAATTCATTGCTGAATTTAGTATTCTAATAATTTTTTTATGATTATTTAATCTGTCTTCATGGATGAGAATGGACTAAACTTTTTTCTTATATTACCCTCACATGATTTGTTACAGGGTAGGCTAGCACCATACAATGAGTTAAGGAGTGTATCTTCCTTTTTTTTTTTCCTTTGGAAGAGTCTGTGAGATTGAATTTATCTGTTCCTTAAATGATTTGCAAAACTTACTTTTAAAACCAATCTTATACAAACTATTTGGATTTTCTGTTTCTTCTAGAGTCAATTTTGGCTAAGCTGTATTTTTATAGGAATATTTCCATTTTATTTATGTTTTCCAAATTATAGTATAAATTTATAATTATAACCCTTAATAATGAGTTTAAGTCTTTGAACCATCTCTAATTATGTTGTTCTTTTTCATGACTAATATTGTTCATTTGTGTATTTGTTCATAATGTACTGAAACTTTTTTTATCAGATACTGTTTTATCTCTAGTAATTCTTTTGGCTTTAAAGTCTATTTTTTTTTCTTATATTAATGTAATTACTTGGGGGTCTTCATTAGCATTTTCTCCTATGTTTCTTTTAAAGACTACATAGCTTAAATTTAAGTTTTTATGTTTTATTTTTAACCTAATACTTATTTTGAATTTAATCTGGAAAGTTTAGTGCATTTATGCTTATAGAAATAACTTACATGCTTGGATTTTCCTTCTACCACATTTTTTTTTTCTATTTCAAGTTAGTTTTTATTTAGATTCAGTTGTTTATGACCATAAGGCAATACCAAACTACTTTCTAAAGAATCTTGGGGTAACTCTGAATTACCTACAATTGGGTTTTCTGCCTTGCAGACTATTTGCAACCCTTCCACTATTTTATAATGAGCTTTCCATTTCCTTTTTTGTCTCAGCTCCTTTTTTCTTCCTTTTTATGCTTTTTGATAGAATGAGCATTGTTGTTGTTTTTTAAAATCTCATTTCAGTTTTCTACATGTTTGGAAGTTTTATATTCTATATTTGTTTTTTTGTGTGATTATTCCAGATATTTTTAAGATGATACTTAAAGCCTGAAATTAAATAATACCCTTACCATTATCTTGAAATATGCAGTCTCTCTGACATTTATATCCTATTGTTGAACAGTATTTTAATTTCAGGCTATATTCTTCCCACATATTAGATATTATCATTGTTTTAAGTTGATGATATATTTTTAGACATACCCTTTGAGAGGAGTTATTAAGTATAAAACTGTCTCACATGTGATGGTAACTTTGGATTTACCATCTACCAACATTGTCGTTTTTGGAAAACACTTAGTTAAGTGTGGGATGTCAGCTATGTTCAATATTGTTTATTTTGGAAACAACTCCATATTGGGATTGAAAAGACTATTAGTTGACATAGAAACCCAAAGGCTCATTTGATCACAAGCTTATGGATATCTGTTGGAGAAAACATAGCCTCAGCTTCCCTGATGGTTCCCACATCACTGAGTGTATATCTTGTAGGGACTTGGAAAATGCAGGCAATTATAAGATGTGCTTTCCTTCATGTATGAGGCTTCCTTGTGTCATAGTAGCCTGCATTCACTTGTAGGATCTCATTTCTTACAACTGACTTGAGCATAATCTTAATGGGATCTGGGAAGCAATGCCTGGACTGCTGTAAGAACTTCTATTGAAGATATTATTTGATGCTATCATACAGACGTGCTGTATTTCCTCTGCTGTATCTTTCTAAGTAAACCTGATGACAGTTAAAACCTTTTGTGTCCTGTAAGTCTGAAAGTCAGTCTTTTTTTTTTTTATTAATTTATTGGGGTGACAATTGTTAGTAAAATTACATAGATTTCAGGTGTACAATTCTGTATTACATCATCTATAAATCCCATTGTGTGTTCACCACCCAGAGTCCGTTCTCCTTAACCACTGCTGGTCATATAGAGGGGGCATTGCAGCCCACATATTTACCAATAGCTTAGCTCATTCCTTCTTCTTGAAGCTCAGATGTCAGTAAGTTCCTTGTACTTTGTTTTTATGGTCTCTGGGGAAAAGGCAGTACAACATGCCACCTCAAGGAGAGGGTATGATATATTTATAAAGGGTATGTAATGTAAAAGGAGGTGGAAAGGCTGCCCCTTTAATTTGGTTGCAGTGAGGGCTGGAAGAGACAGGCAAAGTTAGAGGGGGTAAGGGGTTCATGAATATAATGGGTGTCCCCTCCCTGTTATGGTTGACTCATGGAATGGGAGTGGTAGTGTTAATTTAAGTATGTTAATTGGAAAGCCAAAACAAGGGGCCTTTATCTTTGATCTGCTTTGAAACTTGGGCTCAGATTATGGGTGGTGTCAGATTATGGGAAGAGAAGACCCACTAAACTGTCCATACGCAACATATAGAAAGCCCAAGAAAGTGGAAGTGGTGACATGGTGTTCTTGGGAGCAAGACACACAGGAGTTCCTGGAAACTCATGATAAGCTGATGAGTGAGGAGGATTCCTGAGGAAGATCAGATCAGTTAAAAAAAAAAAAGCTACATTTATTTTGACACGGAGTTATAATGTGTGAGTACATTGAAACCTTCTCACATCATCTCCCACTTCTGTTATTGTGGATTCTATGATTAATTACCTTTAAACTGAAAACAGTGATTTGTAAAGAAATGATACACAGAAGCAGTCATTTAAAAGCCAAATCATTCATAATCCTCAATGTTTATTTTAATGATTTAGTATGTAATGAAATGTAAAAGTACTTTTAAGTATAGCTTAAAGTACAGATGTTAGAATTGTTGTGCAATGGAAGAAATACATATTTATCTTTTGATCATAAAGTGAGGAAAACACTTAAGATCTACTATTCAAAATAAGTGAAGCTAAAATTCTCATTATTTTAAAGTTAATATACTGTGGATAAATAAAAATGTAAGTAAATGCATCCTGCATTAAATAATAATATCTTTTGTACTGGTAAAGATCATTTTGTAGAAATGCTTACACTTTATATCATAATCTATTTAAAATATTGCTAGAATAATGAAGTCTCGTTAATTCAGCCTGTGCTAATTAAGATATTATGTCACTGGCTTAGCATAGCGTAACATTAGGCTACAATCTAGAAACCTACTAGTCAAGTAATTCAATAGCAAACATAAGTCTTCAAATGAAAATATTTATTTGTGTAAGACAAGTTGCTTTTAAGGATTTTGATAATTTTGTGCAAGAAATAACAACTAAAGACGAATAAGACATTTAAAAAAAAATCCACTAAAACACCTTTTAGAAACTATGTTAAATAGAAGTTCTGAATATTTGTGAAAGTTGTTTATGATTTAATGTAATCCAAGATTTGATTGTACTGATTTCACTTGGACGTTCCCCTAATCTGACCATGGTTTTATATTAAGTACCTGAGAAAAATTATTATTTTATGATTTTTTTTACCATAAATATAATATGTTTCATAAATATCACATATTAAATAACTAAAATCTCACCGTCAGCTTGTTTATTTTGGGATGGGTGTATGTGAACCATTTGAAAATTAATGGAAAATGTAAGTGACTTAAAGTAATTAGTAAATGAACTTTTATGAAAATACTTGGCTTGTAAAGGAGTACACAGTTACTAATTAACTCTGTTTTACCATCTATAATAGCTGCATCAGGATCCATAATCATAGGGGCTAGTTCAGTTCAGTTGAACTAGTAGCTACTGAGCGTTCACGTTATTGAGCTCCAAGCTGGGCCTGGGCCTGCGAGATGAAACAGGCACTGCTGAGGCACTGACCTACAGAGGGGGCGACATGCGTAATTAGTCTTAACCTAATGTGGAATGCTAAGAGTGTTAGTATTTCACAGCACCACAGATGAAGAACTTAGGTGGATTTAAATTAATAAAATAGACTATAAAGGTTGTCATGTTTCATTAGTTTCATTTCTAAAGCATAATATGAGACAGAAACAAGTAACTAATGCCTAAGGTTTCGTATCAAGTGACAGCCTGGTTAGCATTGGACCTCACCCTCTAGAGTAAGTTTTCCATAGATTATTTTTCCTCTGGTTTATCATAAGCTTTTAGGTTTATCATAAGATTTTTAGGTTACATAAACATTGTTTGCTGTTTTTTCTAATTACAAAAGGAACACATGGTCTCTCTTGAAAAACATAAAACACAAAATAGTAAACAAAAATTACCTATAATTCTATTCATATATAGCCATTGTCAACATTTTGATACATGTTGTATGTCTTTTCTAGTATCAGTGGGGAGCAAAACCCATCCTCTTCATCTGCATTTCTACTAGAGGGCTTACTTTTCTTTTTCCTTATTGATTTGCAAGAGTTCTTTGTATAATAATACCTTTATTCAGTCAGACATATTTCAAACATAATTTTCCAGCTTGTCATTTGTTTTCTAATTTTATATTTCTATTTTATGTTTTTGTTTTAAATTTATATTTTGATAGTTTTAATTTCATATAAAACATGTAAATCTTTCATTTATGGAATTCTAGCTCTGCTGTTAAGTTTTGCTACTTCATGAGCACATAAATATTTACCTATATTTTCTTCTAGTCTTATTGTTGTTTACATTTAAAGCTTTAATCCTATGGAATTTCTTTTCACTTTGGATATGACTTTTGTTTCTCTTTTTCCCCCTTACTTAATTACCCCAGCACAATTATTCAAGTAATCTTTGCTTTTCTTATCGATCTTAAATGTCACCTGTATCATATAATTTTATGTGATTGATTCTATTTGGGGCTACCAATTATTTTTCTTTGAATTTGTCTGATACTGATATCACACATTTTAAAAATATTATATTTTTATGTCACTTTTTTGGATTAGATAATACAAATACTCTACAAATTACTTAGAGTTAACAAGATTTATATTTTAAATCTACTAGACCTATTTTAACATAAATTATCCTTTGTTTTGTCCTATTTAAAACTTATTAGCTTAACACACTTACTAGTTTTTGTTTGTGTTTTTAACTTTTCTCCCTCTCCTGTGTGCATGGTATTTTCATGTTGGCTATGTTACCAGATCTGAGAAATTTTAAAAATGATGGAGATATTTATTAATTTATTAAAATTTACATTTTTTTATGATTGCTACATAATAACTGGAGCTAAAGACTAATATAGCGAAAGAAAGGATGTATAACTTAAGTCTGGTTTGTAAATACTAGAATAGGAATTCAACTCAATTAGTTGAAGTCAGAGGGAATTTATTGTCTGTAATAACAAGAAGGAGTTAGGAAGGGGACACAGCTGGCTCTAGAGGTTTAAATATTGTTGCTAACTTCCATCTCACACTAATGCTTGTAAGTGTTGGCTTGAGTCTCAAGAAAGGTCTTCTCATGTAGGAAAAGGTGTTCGTCAGCATGCCAACTCCTTTTTTGTTTAGCATCCCCAGTAGAAAGAGGATTTCTCTCTCTAAACAGCCATATATCCATCCTAGGAAATTTTCATTGACCTTTCCTGGGTTACATTGACTGACTGATAAAGTCTGGGAATGAGTTCATCTGAGTAGCCAACCTGGATAATGCAGCCCTCTCTGTGGTGATAGACAGGCATCAATCAGAGCCCCAAAGATTTGACATGGAATGGGGAACTCCCCTAAGGGTCTGAAAACTCTCTAGTGAGGATGGAAATACATAGAGTCATACATAAGGTAGATTTACTATGAACGCAGTGAAACCTCAGCCTCAGAGCCTTTTACGTGCGTGTGCCCCTTTCAGCACCCTGGGGCAGTCCTTCAGTGTGATCACCTGAGCATATGTTTCACAGATATTTTAACCATAGTGTGTTAAGAACACTGTCCCTTTCAGTTCCAATTTCCCCATCATCACATTTTCCCTTATGACATGTGGCACTGCAGTGGCCACAGCATGTTGGGATCTAAGTATGAAAAAGTTGAGTTGGGGATACTTTTGTTTCAGTTTAGGGGGATATATTGATGTGGTTCTTAATCACTTCCTTGCAGAGCTAAATTATTATTAGCTATTGTGGTGTAGCAATGACTTCTGTGCAAATTCATATCACCTACTGGGCCAAATCACGCCTTAGAGCAATATTACAATAGGAATATATTGTAGAGTGACAATGTATGTGTAAAATAGGAAAGAAAGCTTTTAAAAAACCAGGGCTCTCATGCAATTACAGTTAGGCAGTGGATGGATCTGGAACAAATGGAGCATCTGCGTGTGAATATTGTCTCACAGATTCTCTATGTGGTTTCTCCATGAGTGACAGTTTGGGCTTCCTCACTGCATGGCGGCTTAGGGGACTCCCACTCGGGGCTCAGGAGGTCAAGTATTGGTGTTTGACTTCTCTCTCAACTGCGTCCCCTTTGTATGGCCTAGAACCCGAAAGATATTCACTGCCACTTCCACCACATTCTGTTGGTTAAAAGCCAGTCATAAGCTGACCCAGAATCAAAAGGAGAGAACTTAGACTCTACCGTTTGATGGGGGAATGTGAAGGTTCTAGAACATGTGGGAAGGAGGTAAATGACATCTTTGGGATATACGATTTACAACACAATTCTTAAGTAAATCAGATACAGAACTTGCAGGCTATATTTTGAGATAGTGAACACAATCTCACTCAAGAGGGTTTAGTAGCCCTAAAGTATTTTCTCAAGGAAATTTGTAGGCTGTCTAGATTACCCTGTAATGGAAAAAAGATAAATGATTATGCATATAGTTTGTAAGCATATGAGATTTATTGAAGACATATTTCTTAACTGAAATTTGAAGAATGGAAAAATATGATCTACTCAAATATGAAAACCCTTATTCAAGCCAAAATGATATTGTCAGAATACCTGTCCTTACACTAAACCTTCTCTGTTCATGGGTTGTCACTAGAACATTGACTGTAGAGTTCTTCAGATTAATCCGGTGAAGATAAAAGAAATTAGTGATTGATCTCTCCAATGTAACACCTGAAAAGCAAGAAGAAAAACATATATTTACAAACATATCTCATTGAACTTATCAAAACCATGTTTCTATTAGGATTGATAGGGTGTTGGAAAAAATTTTTGAGGTGTATTTTATTATGTCTTGCATTGCATTGTGTAGATGGAATTCAGTAATATTGAAAAGCAGACAAAATATGGGCATGAATTATTTAAGTATGCATATCATACCAACATTTTTAGTGAACACAAGAATAAAAGCAAAACTTAATAATTAACTCATTATTTACCCATCATGAACTAAAAGGGAATTTTGCATATATCAAATTTAACTTAGTATTTTATCATGCATGGGGAAGAGATTTTGTTCATGTGTTCTAGATTTTATGATATGTAACTGCAATAGACTGTGAACTAAAGTATTGTATTTAGGTGCAGTAAGTACAGTAGCATGCATTCTTAACTCAAGGAACCAGATGTAAATGTGATTTTGGTCTCAGTGCTTTCTCAGTAAATTCCTCTATCTAGAGCAGGTGTGTCCAAACTTTTTTCAACGGTTTTCACCAAGGGCCATATGCGGTAAAATACATAAACAGCCGGGCCACTCACTTGAGGTGAAGTACGTATTACCTCACCTGGTTTACTTAAGTAAACTAAATATATTTTGGGAATTTGCTGTGGGCCAATTAACAATGGATTGCGAGCCTCAGTTTGCCCACGGGCTGCAATTTTGACACCCCTGATCTAGAGTCAGCTACTATCCTCATACAAACACTCTTAAATCTTATGATTGTGAAGAAATCTATAGTTTTGTGGCAGTTTACTCTGCAACATCTGAGACTTAGATAATTAGACTAAAGAAGAGTCAACACATGTAAATCAGAGGTGAAGTAGGGATTCTGGGATTACCAGCAGTTGAAGTTATCAGCTACAATGGTGGGACGTGGCCAGTCTGGTGGAAGGGAGGGGATCAACTGGTGCTGGTGCACAAGAAGTGCAGTATTTGGCATGAAATTGTATCACATAATAGTGATCCTTATTCTTCTAAGTGTGGTTATTTGTCTTCAAGGTTTGCATGTGTATATGTGTTAATTATGTCAGCATTGATAACTGATAACTTGCATGCTCATGGTTTGGGGAAGTAGGTGAAGTAAAGATCATCAGGAAAGATATTACTTGTTAGAGATGAAGAAAACTGTGAGCATTAGACCATTCTTACATTCAGAGGGCTCTCTCTTTTCTAAGAGCAAGAAGCTTTAAGGTTTGTGGGGACCATAGATGTTGTTCCACATTTCACTCTTTCTAGGGTTGATGCTCCTAGCTATTACCTAATCCTGTAACAGCCATAGATTTTGACCCCTAAGTCTTTCCTTGTTGTAGACCACAACATTTGCCCTAAATCTTCTCTATATAACCTACCTCCTTTGTTAAAGAAGCATCATTGCAAAGTTGAAAATAAAGCAGACTCCTGGATCCAAATACCAGATCTAGCATGTACTTACTAGATATCCTTGAATAACACATATAAAAAATCTTTGCTTCAGTTTTTTACATGTAAAATGGGAATAACAGTAGGCCTTACTTTATGAAGTAGTCATGGAATTAACTGATATAATGCTACTGAAATATCATACATTGGTACATGTGCTCAGTAAATATTAATTGTGATCATTGATTTTGTTATTATTATTATTATTATCATTCCAGACTCTCACTTTCTCCCTGGCCTCTACTTTCCCTCCTCCTTTGTATTACACTTTCTAAATTCAATTTTCAGCATGTTTGTTTGACTAGGCATTGATCCCTGTAGGGCACACTAAAATGATTTGTCACTTTACTCTTGACTTTCCATATCCATGTGTTTACCACTGTATCCACTTTACTTAGAATTTTTCCTGGCATGACAAATATTTATCAAGAAATACTATTTTACGATGTCTATTCTGGAGGCTAGATTGTGAAGAAAATTAATATGTCCTAACCTTACCCAAGGCAGGTAGGAGGGACTAGAATTATAAAAGGTTCTTACACTGTGAGTGGGCCAAAGTAGAATTTATGAATCAAACGAGAAATAGAGACCCACAGCTCAACATTTTATGTAAACGTTAGAGGTCATTTAGCCCTATGTCTCACTTAATTGAAGGTATTTTTTTGATAACATTTATTTATTTAACCAAACAGTCATTAATATTTATTGAGCACCTATTCTGTATCAAGCCCTGTGTTTAGAAATGTAGATACATGGAAGTAAAGCAGATTTGGAGCTTACAGTGAAATGGCTAAGATCAATATTAATCAAATAATCACATAAATATGTACATTTTTTATGTAAAGAAAAAACCAAAGTAAATAGCCAATAGGGAAAATGGTTCTAGTTGGGATGGAGGCAGTTACAGTGGTCAAAGAGGAAGTAAACTGAGATTAAAGATTAAATAGGAGTTAACTGGCTGAAGAAGAAAATGAGCATTTCAAGCAAAGGCAGAGTGTGATGATCCTTTTGAAGAACTAGAAGAAACCCATTGTTGAGCCAAGAGAAAGGGGGACACTAATTAGAAATGATACTGAAAGAGGTAGTTATAGTTAAGGAACTAGTTTCATTTCTCCCAACCCAGGCATTCTGTTTCGCACTTTTGAAAATGCAATGGAAAGGAAGGAGGGGAAGAATAGTTTATAGGGAGACCATTAGGAGTAAAATGTTCTCCAAATTTTAATGTTCATATGCACCACCTGGGGGTCTTGTTAAAATGCAGTGTCTGATTCAGTATGTGTGGGGCCTGAGAGTCTATATTTCTTGTAAACTCCCAATGATGCTAGTTCTTGTCCAGAGATTTTGCTTTGAGTAGCGAGTGCCCAGATGAAACTATAATCGTGGTGGACATGGGGGAAAAGGGACAGAGTCAATAGAGATTAGAGAGCAAAAGCAAAAGAACATGGTGAAAAGTTAGATGAGAGGGATCACGGCAGGAAGTGATACTAAGAATGGCTTCTAAGTTTCTGGCTTCTGTAATGAGCTGTGGGTGGTGCCAATCACTGCGGGGACATTGGAGGAGTACCCAGGTTGGATAAAAGCTCATGAGTTTTGTTTTGGCACTTGGAAGCTGAAATACTTTTGAAACTTCTGAGTGGAGTCACTTAGCAGTTATATATATGGGTCTAGAGCTCCGCGAAGAGATCTGGACTGGAGTTATAACTATGAGTCATCAGCAAATAGATAATTAATCAAACCCTGGATGAGGATATGCTAGGGAGAGGATATGCTAGGCAGTGCTTACTTTTGGAGGGTGAACAGGGTTAGGTGGCCTGAGTAAACAAAAAAGAGTAAACAAAAAAGGAACGATGGGAGAAAGACTTGAAGAACATGAACATTCCCTCAGTGGTTTCATGTGTATCTCCTGGTACCCTTAGCATATTTTTCATGAAATATCTTAAGTATGTTTAAAATAATACAGAGTAATAAAACAAACCCCTGTGTACTCACCACACAGCTTTGTTGTATCTTAATATTTGCCACATTTCTTCATATATTCAAGAAATACAGCAATGCAGGTGAAGCCCTTCGTAGACGCCTCCCTATAGGCAACCACTAATTGAATTTGTTGTTTATTATTTTTATGTATATTTTTATACTTGAGATATGGGTGTATGTGTCTCCATCCATCCATCCACCCATCCATGCAACCATGAAAACGTAGTATTGTTTTGCATGTTGTCAATGACATAAATGGTATTTGTCCAGAACTGTGATAAATATCTGTTGATTAAGCCACCATATTTAGTATTTTGTTATAGCAGCCTGAGCTGACTGAGACAGTAATTGGTACCAAGAAGTGAGGTGCTACTGTTACAAATACCTGAAAATGTGGTAGCAGCTTTGTAACAGGGTAATGGATAGAGGCTAGAAGCATTTCGAGGTACATGCTAGAAAAAGCAGACATTGCCGTGAAGGGACCATAAAGGTGATTCTGGTGAGGGCTTTGAAAAAAGAGAGCTAGAGACAAAGTCTCCATATTCTTAGAAAATAAATAAATAATCATGAACAGAATGTTGGTAGAAATATGAGTGATAAAGTCTGACTTCATCTTCTGATGAAGTTTCAGAAGGAGATCAGGAGCAAGTTATTGGACAGTAGAGAAAAGGCACATAAGTTGCCTGAATTGTGCTCATGTTCTAGTGTCTTGTGGAAGGAAAATTTGTGAGTGATGAAATTGGATATTTAGTTGAGGAAATTTCTAAGAAAACTGTTGAAGGAGAACAGCTTGGTTTCTCCTGACCGCTTATAGTGAAATGCTAGAAGAGAGAAATGAACTGAAGGAATTGTCAGGCAAGAAGAAACCAGAACATTAAGATATGGAAAATTCTCAGCCTATCCATACTGCAAAAAACTAGAAAGTGTATTTGGAAGAGAACACCAAGGGTATGGCTGATAAGGAGAGATTAGTGTGGGTGTGAAATGTGGACCTAATCAGTCATTTCAACAGAAATGCTAGGAATAGAGATGGAATTAATTATACCAGCAAAGACACTTCCAGTTGAACTAAAGGGGGTAGAGAACGCAGAATGGAAAGAAGGAAAGCATGAGAAGTTGTTAGGTTCTACAGGGCTAGACCATAGAGCTATTCAGCTATGAGCATGGACTTTTCTTCAAGGTAAGGGGAAAATAACCTCAAAGGTGATTCAGATATCATTAGGGCTCCCTCCTCAATTTCAAAGGGGAACCCATAGCCTGGGTCACAAAAGGTCAGGCAGAGTCTCTAGGGAGCATAATCCCCACCCACCATTGCCACAGGAAGCTGGTTGGGGTGAGGGTTGCAACTCCCACCTCATTGAGTCCTGAGGGTTGGACTGCTATTGCAATGGGTCCAAAAGGCAGATCATCAATGAAAGAAGACTATTCTCTCAAGCCTGAATATCTAATGGTATTTACCTTAGGTTTAGGACTTACTTGGGACCCATCACCCCCTTTCTTTTTTTTTCTTACCTATTTCTCCCTATTGGAATGGGAATATGTATCCTATGCCTATCCCATCATTGTATTTGGGAAGCACATAACTTGTCTGGTTTCACAGGTTCACAGCTGGAGAGGAATCTTGCTGCTGGGTGAATCATATCTCAAGTCTCACTCAGAGCTGATTTACATGATATTAGGTGAGATGTTGGACTTTAGATGAGTTTTTCTGGCACTAGTTAAGACTTTTGGGGATATTGGGATGTCTTTTGCATGCAAGCAGAACATCAATTTGGGGTGGCCAGGGTGGAATGTTATAGACTGAATGTGTCCCCCCAAAACTCATATGTTGAAGCCCTAATTCCTGGAGTGACGGTATTTGAAGGTGGGGCCTTAGGGAGGTATTAAGACAGTATCATATCATAGTTTTGCTTCTGCAAATTGTTTTTATTAATCAGGTATATCCACATCTGATACCTGTAACTGGACTTCTTTGCTGTGTAACATTCTATATGAGGAACATACAACAATTTACATATCCATTCTTGTGTTGATGAACAATTAGATTATTCCTATTGTTTGATACTATTAATATAAGGAATGTGGCAATGTGAATTCTTATTTGTCTCCCTCTGTACATATGCAAGTTTTTATCGGGTAGACCCTTTAATTGGGTGTGAAATCAATTGATTGGGTGTTGGGAAGCATATGGAAAAAATGAAACAGAGTAGATAATATTAGAGTACATCACATGTAGTAAGGATAAGTACTATTTCATGAAACTTTGGGTTGAATTATATGTATAATATATGAACATACCCACACATCAAGATCTTTCCTTTACTGAAAAATCTAAGCACATTAAAGTGCTGATGGAAAGGAGCCGTTATAGACCAAGATGAAAGCCAATGCATTGGGGGAAGGGAGGAAATAAACCTTTTCCAGTACAATAGGAGGGAAGGAAATACAGGTTTAGGTGGGGTAGATAGGTGAGGTGAATTTGGGTCTCTGAAGTTCTTCAATATTTTCCTCCAGTAAAGGACCTGAGAATACCAAATGGTTTGCCCATATGGGTGGTTTAATGACGTAGGATGGTGACAGATTTTGGGTGGAGAGAAAAATGGTAAGCCCAACAGTAAAGTCTTGGAAATGAGCAAACAAACAAATGTTCGGTAAAGGCTTGCAAAGCCCGAAGCGAGGAAGAATAGAGGGAAATACAGCCAGCTAATGTGAACGCGAAAGAAAGAGTGGGAAGTAAAGGGCTAAAGGTGGAATGCAGGAACAAGGAGGACACTCCCTCCCCTGAGAGAATGAGCAGTGTGCACCATGGGGTTCCAGGGGAACCATTCCTTCAGAGGAGAGGTGTATTTCATTTGGGGGCAGGAGGTAGAGAAAACCTTTGGGACAGGATAGAAGATGAAGACAGTAGGGAGGTTTTTAATTAGTTTTTTTTTTATTTTTTTTATTATTATTTTTTACTATGGAATGGGAATATAGAATGATTTTAGAGTAAGTAAGGTAAACTCTGTGGGTTTAGATCAGAGAAGAGGAACTGAGTTGTACAGGAAGAAGAGTAAAGGAAAGAATAGATAGATGGCAGGCAGTGCTTACTTTTGGAGGGTGAACAGGGTTAGGTGGCCCCAAGTATTCTAAAGAATTGGCACCAGGGGTCGTCATCTGGTGGACAAGATGCTTCTCTGAATATACTGTATTCCATAATGCCTAGAGTGATGGCACCATGTGGAAACCCCAGCCAGGTGAGCAGGCAGGCCGTGGTATTAGTTAATGCCCAGTATTCCAGCCAAGTGTTACAGATTGACTTCAGGCCCTGGTGGATAAGAACGTTCAGGCTTCCTCAGAGTACCTTTGTGCCCTGGAATCCACATATTAGTCAGTGACTCTACCAAGCACATGGCTGCTCAAACCTGAAAACTCACGGTTACCTCCCTTCTACCTTCTGCATTTCTCTTCATTCTTTCTTCATATTCCCCCTGGATTTGCTGCCATGGTCTCCTAGTCGGGCTCTCTTTTCTAGTCTAATTCCTCAGAGTCGTTTTCTATTTTTACCCTCCGAAAGTGAAGAAAAAAAAAAAAAGTTTTTTTTTCCCCCTTATAAAAATCGTACATGCTCACTGTAACATTAATTCAGGTAGCACAGACGTCATAATAAAGAATGTAAAATTGTCTCAAATCCTATAACCTAGGGATTACTGTTAACATTTTGCTATATGTCTTAAAGACTTTCTCTATACAGACACATTTTTTTTTTAATTTAGTGAGACCATATTATATGTGCTCTCTTAAAAATGTATTTTGTTACAATATATCATGGAACTCTTTCTATTGATACATTTTTATCTAAATCATTTTTTAATGTAGACTTACTATTCTGTTATATGGATTTACCATGATTTATTTTCTAATTCCAAATTGTTGGATAGCATTTATATTGATATGATACTATGTATATACCAATATAATAAACATGCTTATATGAATGACTTTCATAAAACATAAAACTTATCATGTCTTAATTTCTTGTTGAAATTCTTCAGTGACTCTTTAGCCTGTGACCTTCAGGATTAAATCCAATTGCATAGCATGACAAAAGGTCATTTGTAATCTGGTTTAGACCAGCTTCCTCTCCATCCTGATTTCTCAGTACAGCCCTGCCCCTGCCACTCTGGTCAGGGGCCTGCCTGGAGGGTCCAACAATGCCTCCATCACAGTGTATTATCAATATGTGTTGACTTGTTCACCTTCCTAGTGGTACTATATACTCCTTGAGTGACTGTGTGCTTTATCTTCTGGGAAGAGTTACATGTAGGCACTCCATACTTACTTGTTTTCATAAAGACTGAATGGCTGCACCTGCACACATGCTTGTGTATTTTCTTCCTTATTTCTCATTTCCCTTCATTTTGAGTATTTTAATGAGGATTTCCATTTTTGTCACAGTTTATGTTTTCTGTTGACCTTGAATTCATTTATTCATCCATTCATTCCATTTCACAAAAGCTGATTGAGTGCCTACCATGTACCAGGCACTGTTATAGGCAGTGGGAAGCAGTGAAAAAAACCTCCTGGATTTTACGTTCTAATGAGGAGACAGACAATAACTAAGGTAAATAAGTGACATGTATGTGATGTTAGAGGGTAATAAGTGCAAAGAAGAAAAAATAGAGTGGGGAGGGGAGGTTTGAAATGTGTGTATGTTGGAGAGGAGTGTTGGTATTTTAGACAGGGTGAGAGGAAGAGCCTGACTCCTTAAGAGGGGAGGGAGCTAGTCTTGCAGTTTCTGGGCGTGGAGCACTCTAGGCCTAGGAAGAGCAAGTGCAGGAATACGCAGACATCTTTGAGGAAGAGCGTGAAGGCCAGTGTTCCCACTAGAGAGAACTAGAGCGAGAGAAGATGAGGTCAGAGTGGGGACAGCAAGCTAAATGGCCCTGGCAGCTTCAACTTTGGCGTCTGTGCTGACTGACAAGTCAGTGGGGGGGGCATATAGGGGCTGGTGTTATGATTTGTTAGAATCTTCCTGGATACTGTGTTGGAAAGAGGCTGAAGATGAACAGTTAGGTGTCTACTGCAGTAATTCAGAGAAGAAATTATTATTGTTTGGACCAGTATGCTGGCAGTGAGAGTGACAGTAAATGATTAAATTATGCATTTCTTTTGAAGGTGCTTTGCTCTTGGACCAGATAGGAGATGCAAGAGAAAGAGCAGAATCACAGATAACTCTAAGGTTCTCAATTTCTCAAGACAGAAAAACAGTAAAAATTTTATTCTGTTGAACCAGCAATTACTTATTTTTAGCCCATTAGCCTAATTTCACACACAAAGCCTTAACCCATCCTAACTGTATTTAATTGAAATTGTCTCAGAGAGAATTCTCTGTATTTGAACATTTTTGTATTGTTTACATGGTGTCACTATAAATTAAGGAGATTCATTTGTGTATGTGTGTTTTACAAGAATCAGTCTCATTATTTAATAAACATATCACGTACAATACCCAAAGCCAGTTTTAATATCTGTCATAAAATTTTTTGGACCATGGTGCTCTAGTAATAAAATTTTCCTGATTTTTGCAAGTACATTTGCTTAGCACCTGGATCACTCTTCGGTAAATGAATCCAGATGACTCTAAATGAATTAATAAAGCAAGCCTGCCTTTTACTCATAAGATTTTTGGTGACTACATTAATAGCCATAAATGGAAATAAAGTACTTTCAATAATCTAATTGTTTTCTATTTTGATTAAATTATTCAAAACAGTCATACAGAGTTACAAATCTTAAAATACAGAGTAATATTAATAGACTTGCACTAACGTGAATTTTAAAATAATTTGAAGATGATATATTTAAAAATTAATTATAAAATTATTTTAAAGACAGGGAGTATCACCTTTTTATAATGAAAAATGCCAAAGTTCTCTTGAGCACTGCTAGATACAACTGATATTTGCTCTGTCTGCTCCCATTTAAGAATTAGGGATTCATCTCTGGGAGACTGATGGTGACAGAATCGGTTTTTATTTGGAGCAATGTGTGTTTCTTTCCATGGGATGCTTTTATAATGATACTTGGAGAAGCAAGAGAGACACCCATTTTCAAGGTGTGATAGAATACCTGTTTTGTGTTTTCCACAGAATTCTCCAATTTTGATGTTAAACCATGAGAAGTCGTTTAGACAGGACTGTGACTATCAAATGTACAAGTTAAGTGACGCTTTTATGAGGTTTAGCAGCAAATTGCTTATAAAATGTGTGCAAAAACAAACCCTGAGACACCAATTTCTGAATTGAAAAATCCAAGGTGCCCAGCAGAGGTCAGTGCCATGAGGTGGCAGAAATCTCAGGCGAGACTAACAAATGTCAGGACTTTCAGAGAAACGATACGCAATGCCATTTACCTCTTAAAATTTTTTTATAAACAGGTAAAACTGGAAAATGAAAATGAATTCCATGTGGAAAAACAATATTGACATTTAAAACTAGTGGTTGAGTGTGATCGAGCTTCTCTCGTGACCTTGGTAAGGTCTGAGTAACCTTTGCTAAATTTCTTAATCTATTTTTACTTTCTTTACACAGTATATTGAATGGGTATCATAATTGTTGCTACCTGAAAGGACTATTGTGAAGATTAACTGAACAGTTTAAAGCAAAACTCTTAGGACAGTTCACAGCATATTGTAAACTTTCCATAATCATTAGCTATTATTATTCTGAAAGCATATAATGGAACTCTTGAGTTTACATATAAATTGCATATTAAGAAGAGATTGCATTAAAGTGAAGGAAGAAAATAATTTCAAGGGAACCCTTATCCTGGCTGTTCTTGATGTACTGTTTTATTTTCATCAATACGGAAGTAATATTCTTGCCAGAAACCAGGTGGGAGGATTTCTAAACTGCATGTGAGATTTTCAAAGTGTATGAGCCATAAGATCTTGTATCAATATTAGTAACTTGTTAGAAAGTTAAGAAGGTGGCTAGTATTGAAATCATTTTTAGTTTGTCTGAAATATGAGGTAAATATTATACAGTCTCAGATGATAGCAAGTTGAGCATTTATCATCACCATGAAAGTGGGACCACATTGTCTCTGCTTTCCCAATCCCATCATTCTTCAAAATGAATTTATTTAGCATCCTACAAAAGCTGATCATCTTCCTTTGCTGTCATACATTACCATCTACCGTCATCACTGATGGTGTTGGATTTTGTAGGCACAGAAGTGTATATAATCTGAAGGTCAAGAGCTCACATTGGAAAAGAGCAGAAATTGCACAGGGGCAGAGTCCATGGCATGTGGTATATTGATGTGGTGGTTTGAATTTGACAGTAAGGATGAACAAGTAGATAAATGAATAGGTACAGTTAGGCATTGGAAAACTTTGGTGGAAAGGGTTCCAAAGCATGCCAGCAATGGAATGTGGACTGGGTAGACCAAATGTGGCCTCTGAGGATGCAGTCAGCAAATATTTGTTCATTATACAAGACTACAGTTTAGAATCATGGGTTGCAGAACTTGAGGAGTAAGTAAAAACATAAAAGCCTCAGTTATAATACACGTATATACACTGTCCTTCCAATCAAGTCATGTCATCTGAATCAGGTGCTTTTTGAAAGTTTCTTTGCTGAAATGGTAATTTTTTCATGAGATCTGGTTTATTTTCTCCTCTTCGACATTTGCAAGCAATTCTTTCTTCCTTGTTTATTTTTAAAATTAATTTTAATTATAGAATTTGTCTGTTTATATATAATTTTATACTACTCATAAATATATGCCATCACCTGCTCACAGAGGATATGGTACATGAAAGCATAGATGAATCCTTATAAATCTACAGTCATCATTAGGAAAATTATACAAAACACCTCCCTGTTTAAGCAGATCAGGATTCTCCTGTGGGTATACAAAGGCAACATACTACTTGATATTCACATCCCTATCTGTATTCAGAATCTTTTGTTAAAACGAATTACTAAATCATGGGAGAACTTATTATTCTCTACTTTTGCAGTATTTCCATTGGTATTTTAAAATGATTGCATAGTCAAAAATCCAAAATAAATGACTGCTCTATAACATCAACAAATATGCCTACAATGGAATGTGTCACTAATGCCAGCAATATTTCAACAAATAACAATGTTCAATCATTGTTTCTGAAGTGTAAAGCAGCATATAGAGCCCTTTAATTGAGGGTTTCTGCTTAAGACTGTAATTCCAACTTGTAAATATGTTTTTGAAAAACATATTATTTAAAATTGTCTTTTCCATGGGAGAAGGGGGGAACAGAGGTTTAATGGATATTGAGTTTCAGTTCAGGAAGATGTAAGTTCTAGACATGGATGATGGTGATAGTTACACAACAGTATGAATGTACTTACTGCCACCTAACTGTACACTTTAAAAAACGGTTAAAATTATGTATTTTATGTATATTTTACTATAAGAAAAACATTTTTTGAATTGTCTCCTCCAAACCTAAAGGGCTTTCCAGCATGTTTATAATGTTATTTGATATTATTATTTCCTTGAATTAACTCTAAGTCAAATATGAATATGCAAGTAAAAAAGTTCATTAACATAAAACATTGGGCAAACATCAATCCAGGGAAAATATTTAGATAAACTGGTATTGGGATTGAGAAGGAAAAAACTAAAGCATTAGCTAGCAGGGATTGTAAGTACATATGATCTCTTGATTTTATTATATTTTTGTCTTGGTGACCTTGTAGTTTAATGTAGTGATTTGTAATTTCACTGAAAAAGTTTAGAGATGACTTTTTATTGACTTTAGTCAAAGAAAGAGGAGATTATTCAATAAGGACCATAAACATTAAATTTCTGGTTTTTGTAAGGTTTATTAGATTGAATTTCAGGTGTTATGTGCAGAATAAAGTGATTTTATTAAGATCACTCTTCTTTTCAACTCTATATATTTCCAGTATAATGGCATTATAATAGTATGACTGGGATTTACCAGCCAGAGTTATAAATATGTAACATTTATTTCTGGGTAATATATCACACTGTTCTTTTATAAAGAAGTAGTTGCCCTTGATGTAATAATGGATACTTGATTAGAATAAATGATTCTGGAATTTATGTGATACTCTAAGTTATCCTGTCCTCTTAGATGCTGAAATGCTCTTGTGAGATATCAGAGTAGATAAATAATAATTGCCTTCAAGAATCTTCAGTATACATGGTGGTTATTTAAAAACCCAGTTTAAAACTTTTGCAACATAAATACTTTAATTTTGACCATACCTATTGCCTTAGCCATATTTTATTGAAAGATAGCTGTGCGTCCTGATAACAAACTATGTTTTCTTCTTAAAATATTTGGTGAAAACTCTCTTCATAGATATAAATTGTTTTCTGGTTAGCAAGCTCTTTTTAATGATTCTATTTCTTACAGAATTTAGCTGTACAATTTACACATTTACAAATATTGTTTTAATTTACTAAAAAAAAAGAGCACATAAATTCTGGTGATTAGAATCATTTTAAAGCCATAGCACTGGTAGAGATCTTACGTTCTAATCTCCAGGTGGCTTCTCTAAGCCAAAAAGATTAGCTTATACTAATAGTTAGATGGACATAGGTAGTGAGGTGGGTATGAATTTTACCTCACAAAATCGGTTGTGCAAAAATATGGCACATATGTTTATTTTCATAAACAAAATTAAATCTGAGTCTAATGTGGTGGGACATTTAATTTCAGGTAGTTGGGGGCCCCACTTTCCGAAGGGTCATTTGAAAGTACTAAGTTCTTATACTGATCGAATAGTGGGGTATGGGAATGCTGCTTTGGTTTTCGTTCTCACTGGTCCTTGCTGTGACGGTCCTGTCCACGCCTATGCTAAGCTTGGACATTGTTCTTTGACTCTTGTTGTCCCCAGTTTCTGCCTCATAGGGCTGGATTAGATGATCCCAGCACTGAGGATATTATAATTCAAAATCAAAGTCATACTAAACGTTCAGAACCTCATGTATGGAAGTTAAGTTCCATTCATTTCAGGTATTATATAAATAATATTGATTAGTATGTATGCTGAGATGAAAAATGTTTCTTTCCATGGTTTCTTTTTAAATACAAAGTTCTTGAAAAGTTCATTGCAGCTGTACTTATTTGGGGGTGGGGGGCTGGTGTTGGGGGTGCCCTGAGTACATGCTTCATCTACCTATTAGTTGGTACAATGCTGCTGACTCAGGTTCACTGAGAAGTGATCTAGAGGCCACAGTGCACAAGAATATCCCTAAATGAGTCAAAATGTTTTCTTCCTGTCTGAAAATTCTTTCCTAGACACTTTATTAGGAGATATATATATATTTGTGTTTTCAAACAGTGTCAGTGTAAGTACAGAACTAATCAACTTTTTCGCCAGTTTCTCTCTGGAAATTGAGTTGGTGAGACACTCCAATGGGATTATGAGTAGGCGACAATGCATCAAAATTTGCCCAGAAAATCCCAGTTTGTATTTATTGTCCCATCATAATTTTTCTCTTTTTATAGATTTAGTGAGATACAATTTATATACCATACAATTCACCCATTTAAAGTGTACAATTCAGTGGTTTTTCACAGGTATGTACAACCATCACAACAGTCAATTCTGGAACATCTTCATCACCTCAAAAGGGAACCCTGTAACCTTTAGCTACCATTATCTACCCTCCCTATGCCACCTCCAGCCTTAAGGAACCATTAATCTAATTTCTGTTTCTGTAGATTTCCCTTTTCTGGACTTTAATATAAATGGAATCATTCCATAGTCTTTTGTGACTCAGGTTTCTTTCACTTAGCATAGGCTTTCAAGGTTCATCCATGCTGTAGCATGTATCACTACTTTATTTCTTTTTTATGGCCAAATACTATTTCATTGTATGGACATACCACATTTTGTTTATCCATTTGTATACTAATTGACATTTGGGTATTTCCTTATATTCATTGTTTTGAGTACACATAATGTCACCATAAACATTCATTTACGAGTTCCTGTGGGACCTACGTTTTCAGTTCTCTTTAGTATATACCGAAGAGTAGAATTGCTGGATCATATGGTAACTCTGTATTTAATTATTGGGGGAATTGCCATTACAAAGTGGCTGCACCATTTTCCATTTGTACCAGCAATATATGAGACTTCTAATTCTCCATATCCTTGCCAATATTTAGTGTTATTTGACTTTTTTATTCTGGTCATCCTAGTGGGTGTGAAGTGGTATCTTGTTGTGGCTTTTGATTGGCATTTCTCTGATGACTAATGATATCAACATTTTTTCATGTGTTTATTGACCATTTGTAAATTTTCCTTGAAAAAATATTGATTTAAACCCTGTACCCATTTTTAAATTGAGATTTTTAAATTGAGATTTTTATTTTTTTATTATTTGAAACACAATTCCCTTATGAGATATATAATTCACAAATATTTTCTCGCATTCTGTGGGTTCTTTTCACTTTCTTGAAGATACCCTTTGAAGCACAATATTTTTAAATGTTAATGTCCAAATTATTTATTTTTTTATTTTCTTGCTCATGCTTTTGGTGTTATATCTAAGAATCCTTTACCAAATCTAAGCTCATGAAGATTTACCCCTATGTTTCCATTTAATAGTTTTTCAGTTTTAGCTTTTATATTTAGGTCTCGATCCATTTTGCATTAATGTTTGCATATGATGTAAGCTGGCATAACTATTAGTTGTACCTCCTTTCACTCTCAAAAAATTTTCCTCATTAGATGATAAATTACATGATTCACCCTAGTTAGAGGTGTGGTCAGTGAAATAGAGTAAAGCTTCCTAACCTGTGAGAATATGATAACTCTAGTTATCAGTTGCATCATTTTCTAACACAGTTAAGCAATCCAAATTAACATATGAAAGCAAGAGTCATATGGCCCTAAGGAAATATAGAAAAAACAATTCTTAAAAAAAGTTTGAGTCAAAGGGTAAGAAGATAAGCCAAAGCTCACAGATGTCTTCTTTCAAAAGTCTACAACTGCAGTACTTTAAAGCCCTGAAGTCCAATTCCTATTATGTTCCTAGAATAGTTTATTCAATTTTTGATGTAGAAATGGGGTGGCTATATGCCAACATGCTCAGTAGGGTGTCTGTTAACTTTAAAATATCAATTTATGGGCAATTTTGCATTTTCTCTTAAAGAATTTAAGCACATACTTTACAACTGAATTTCATAACTTCTGGAATTAGTGACTAATATTTGTACAGCTACTTCAGTGATATAAATCCAGGGTTTTAAAAAACTGTTAATGCAGCTAAGCTGAGAGCTATTGGAAATTCTCCATAGTCTGCCAATAAACTTGTCGTCTCTTCACCTATTCCAAAGATACCAATTTAATTATCCTAACTGTATAGCTCTTTTTAAATCAGGTACAGTAGTGAACTTTAGACCTGATTAAAGATCACCATGGCTATGAGTTGGTTATTAGGTCAGTTTAGTTATGGGTTGACAATGATGTATAAAATGTACTGTATAGAATTTAATAACAATAATATATTTGGATCACTAAGAAATATTTTCTCACTTACCTCTATTAAAAATAATTAGACATTTCTTTGAGTTTTCATCCTTTAATATAATACAAAATAGGTGAACTTCCATATCTAAATATAAATGAGTCCACTATTATGTTATTTTTAGCCTTCGTATATATTTGGGCCACTGATATATTTTTTGACATTGCTCTTATTAGAAGAAAAGGCAATGTGTTTTTATTTTTGACTCTGCAAACTTGCAGTATTTGAGGATTCAGTATATAGAAGAATTATTTTTCTGCCTTTTGGTGTCTTAGTATCCAAAGATTAATATTACAGTCAGACAAAAACCTAGTTACTTCACATTTGTTTGGCTGTGTCCCTTGAGGATGAAGGTGACGTAACTACCAAATGTCTACTTACCAAGACAGGTAGTTATTGCTTTCTTGGTTCTGTCAATCTTTTTGTACCTGTGATTATTTCATGAAAAGTATTTTGAATGATGTTATATGTTTTTCAGTTTCAGGAACAGTTCTGCAGAGCACAACACAAACGTAAAATACTTAGCCAATGGAACTGTGGATAGTTTTTATTAGTTATCAAGCTCTGAGAACTTTGAAATTATAAAATGCTTTTAAATTATTCATTAAGCATTTCTATATCAGAAATAATTCAGTATTGAATTATTCTCTCCATTTTCAAGATGAGTCAATTTATTTGGTCATATCAGGAAGTGATGGAAGATCAAAATTCATCTTTCCCTATTGCTCATATGTTTAGGGAACAGTGCTATAGATACTGAGACATGGAGGGGGCGTTTCCCCCCACCTCACTTCAGTCATTCATCATCTTAGCTGATGCTAAATCGTGACTCATAAGAGAAGTGTGTGGGATAGGTGCAATGACAATCACTCCACAGGTAACCTCTCTTCTTTATGGGAGTTTTTGTCATCCTGTGGGTGAGCCTTGGCAGAAACAGTTTAGGAACTATTGCTCTTGGGATATTCTAATAAATATAGGCCAGATTGTATACTTCCGATCTCCTGGAAAAAATATGGAAAAATTGTGCCTGATTAGAGGTGTTCTAAACTGATGCTTCTCAAACATAAAAAGGCGCATTTTGGTTCCATACTCTCAGGCAGAATTCAAGACTGTATTTTCTAACAAGCTCTCAGGGGATAGAATGCTGCTGGTGCAGGGACCACATTGAATAGCCAGGGCCTAAGAGGTCAGGTTTGCTGTGGGCCTCTTAGGGTACTGGAGTTGGAAAGTGAAAGCACAAGCCTGCCATGGGAGGAGGCAAGTAGTTGGTCCTGTGACTAGAAGGGGCAACAAGGAGAAAACTTTAGCCCAGAGGGAGAGAACTAAAGATGGAAGCTTGAGATAGCCAGAATCTCTGGAAAATCTTCAAAGATGATAGCAAACTTGTTTTCATTGGGAAAAATTCTCTCAGAAGGTTGCTAATGCTCACAGAGGTAGATAAGAATGGTTATTTACACAGTGTCATGAAAGAAAACTTCGGCAAAACTTTTTGAATGAAAGGTAGGAGAGAAATTGATGTGTTAAATGCAGTAATGTATGTGAAAGCACTTTATGAAATGTAAAGTGCTCTTCAAATGCAGGGCATTTGGCATTAATTGTAATAGACTTAGGTAAGTCAGCCAACATGGGGCCTGGGGGTCAGAATAAGATTACCAAGGGGTACTGAGGAAAGAAGAGTTTGGAGAGTAGTGCCAGAGATGGACAGCCCGTTGTCACGTCAGTGTGGGGAACAGAGGAGAGGGAGTGAATGCATTTGATGACAAGATTTTTTGCTTAGGGAAGAACTGGAACTAGGGAGTTGAAAGGGACTTTAAATGTCCCTCATTTTATTTAAGTGCAAACTGAGGTCCAAAAAAGCTACATTATGTATGCAAAGAGCTCAGAAAGTGGGGAGCAGAGGACTGATCCCTTTATGACTATCAGAATTAGCCAATTGAAAGACAGGATGCCCAGTTAAATTTGAATTTCAATTCAACAAAAATAATTTAGTATAAATTAGTGTAAATATGTCCAATGAACACCTGTAACGAGGCACAATATTTGAGACATACTTAAAAAAGCTGTCTGTTGATCTGAAATTCAAATTTAACTGGATATCCTGTATTTTATCTGAAAACACTAGATTCACTAAAACTTCAGTACTGTTTTGGTAAACAGAGGTATAGGAGAAATGAAGAAAATACATTAACCTTGTATGTATTTAGAAAGTAAGCTCCATCAGGGAGTGAGTTTCTGTGTGTATTGTTTTCTGGAGATTCTCCAGAATCTAGGTGAGTGCATAGCACTCAGTAAACGCATATTGAATTAGTGAATAAAGGTATGGTCATCTTAAACATATTGTGGCATGTAGGATGCTTAACATACAAAAGAATAGAACTAAGATTTAGATATTTGTTCATAAAGATCTTCAGTGTGTGATATTCCTTTTTTTCAACAGAGCAGATCTTGAACAAACTTGTTAAGAATCTTCATTATAACAAATCTGGTACAAAGGAAAGATAAGATTTTGAACATGAATATTTGAGTCATATTAGGGTTTTCAATTCTGCATTACTTCTTTTTTTAGAATTTTAAAGAGCAATTTTTATGACTTTGATTACTAACTTGAGGATTTAAAGTGTGGTGTGCAGCACAAATTGATGTGATTTGGAATATATATTTCTGAAAAAATAAACACTTCAGATCACCTTTGTCACCAAAACGGGATATGACAGAGATGCTGATTGCTGGAACCTGGCCACAGCTTCCCTCCTAGCAAGGTGGGTGCAGGTGGAGCAGATCAGAGTAACCTTCATCGAGATCAAAATCAGCGCTGAGCAAATTGATTGGGTTCACCCAGATTTAAGCACCTTTGATAAAAAGCACAGTCTTGTCAGAGTTCTTTAACTGAGACTTGTGGTAGAAGAGGATTTGATGAAGTACAAGAACGACAAGTACAACTGTCGTTTGTTAAGGATTTATTGTGAGCAAGCGTGCATCCAGCGGGATTCCATTTAGTCTCCTAAGAATCCTGTGAAGAAGGTATTAAGACCCCCATTTTTCAGATGAGAAAATTGAGGCATAGATAGATGAAGTAAAAACACATTAAAAATGGGATTTGAACCTAAGTCTCTTTCTATTTTGCAGCAACGCATATCAACTCATCCTAAGAATAACAGAATCCTGCCAGATATGATATTGCCTTATCTTACCAAAAATACCGTCATTGAAGATAACTACAAACAGGTCATATTACCATGAATCTAGCTTTGTACTCACATAAAGTTAATAAACATCCTCTAACCTAAGGTCTAGTGTATCAGTTTTAATCTCACATTTTCTCTCTCTCTCTGCCTTCTTCCAGAAGGGGTTGCATTCCCTCTGCATTTTCTCACTGTGCAGTTGTTCTCTGACCTGGGTCTATCAGTTGGTCTATCTGGGCAGGTAGCAGATGGTACACTCAAACAGGGTAATTGAAGAGAGTTTAATGAAGGGAATATTTTCAGTTATGAGCAGGATTAAGAGAACAAATGGGAGAGAGTGCAGGGCCAGGAAATGGCAACAGCTGGAATCAATTACTATCCTTGTACCCTGAGGTAGCAAGGGAAGGGTACAGTCAGAGAGTTGCGGTTACAGGAGAGGGACAACCAACAGGTAAGGAGCTGCTGTCTTCCAGGAAGGATGCAGTCAAGAAGGATTCTCAAGCACTCATGAATATTCTTGATAGCTCTTAATCATGCCAAATAATATCAGAGTGGAAAGTGACAGGAGTATCCTGCATCTAGTTGAAAATATGGCTGTGGTAGTTTTGTGGAAGATGAGACACTGAAATTAGCCTATAAATTCTAAAATGAATAAAATATGGAGATATTTTGATAATACAGTACAAATTTTGGCTTGACTTGTCAGTTGCCTCATGAGAGAATAGACAAAAATAATAGTTGTGAAGTAATTCTCAGAAGTCCACAGATGAATTGTTCCATAGGTTTCAGGTAATTTTCTGAGATCTATATATTTAAACAAAATTTCAATTTTGTTAGATGAAAGCCACTCTGTTTTTAGTAGAGTAAGATAATTTTTAATGTTAAATATAAATATTATATTTATTTGGTAATTTCTGACATGATTTCATGGAGTGATTTTTTTTTTCCTTCCTATTTTTAGGGGAGGGCATGTTGAGGAAACTGTGCTTTGGGAATCAAAGAAAGTTGTCCTAAAGTTACACACAAAACACTTCCTTCTCTACCAGCCTATCATTCTCATTCCTTCTATTTCTCATGAGGTAGCAAGGGAAGGCTGTTTCTCCTACAGCCAAACTTTACAGGTGAAGAAGTTGAGACTCAGAGACACAAGTGTGTAATAGGACCCAAATCTTGAGCTTTTCTTTCTCCAAACTAATTTCTAATGTAAATCCTGACTTTTCTAGGCTAACATTTCTTCAGTGTCATTTTTTCTTTAACTTTTATCACATCTGAGGCATTCGAGTGCCAACCACTCAAGTGCCAAGCACTCAAGACACAGAGACACTGAAGTTCTCCAGAAGCTCACAGTATGGGCAGTTTTATCCTTGAAAAGTGGTTCTAAGACCACACCTCATGACGCTGAAGTTTCTTGGGAAAAATTCAGATTCTGTGGGTGGGGGAAGGGCTGTGGAATCAGAACGTCTGTGGCAGGCAGGGAAGGGGACTCATCTCTCTGTAGAGCCATTGAGTGGAACACCAACATGAATAGAATTCATTGTAACATAATGAAATGAAGGCAGTAAAAGTGCCAAATGGGAAAAGAAGGGAATATGAGGAAGAGGTGACTTCTACTCCCTTTCTCGTTGTTAGAAGGCAAGTAGGCATTGCATCCTATCGGCCTTTGATGCCAACTAAAGGAGAACATACATACGCTGATGTTGTGTGTGGTTCATCTTGCTGCTCTACATTTGGTTTAGAATCTGCCAGACCTGTTTCTTGCTAAATATAGTTTGCTATTCAAAAACATGCAATGGTTAACATCAGAAAATGGATTAAGTTTTAACTATATAGTCAAAGCCTAGCACTTTAAAGTGATTTATTTATAGGTACTAAAAAGTTGTGTTGTCCATATACAGTCAGGATGATTGCTGTTACTACATTTGAATTATATAATTTATGAATGGGTGTTGACTTCCATTTTTCCTTTTGCAAGATTATATAACTGTTGCACTTTTAATTAGGAGGGCAATGATGCTGATAGCAAGAAATTCAATGCAGTGAACTTTTTATTATTAGAGATAAAAATTAATCCTCAGTTCCTTTGGCCTTTTAATTGTTAACTGTGGAATCAGTCAAATGTGGAGGCTGAAGAAGCACCAAGGGATAATGTAATTGCAACTCTTCAAACAATTGTTTCTGTCTGGAGAATGAAGATTGATGATCTGGAAAATAGAACTCATTGTTTCAGTAGTAGAATTACGGGTTTTGCCAGCGGCTATAAAGAGAGATTCTCTGGGAAACTTTTTACCAAAAGAATGAAAAAAAAAAAATACTTGTTAGATGAATAAAATTTAATTCAGCCACTTTTCATTAAGCAAGTCCAGAAACTCTAATTCCCAAGTTCATAGTTGACAAGAGGCCCCAGAGTGCTAATTACCCATTTTTTAAATTTCCTGATAGAAAGCTCTTCAATTAGATATAGACAAGGGGAAAATTATGGTAAAAGGAAGGGTATTTTGTCCTTTCTAAAGAGCACTAGGAAAATAGAGACGATAACAATGTTAAGAGATAATTATATTAAATGAGAAGCACTTTGAATTATCTTAAAAGATGTTAAATTACTTTCAGTATTGCTATTTCACTTAAAACACTTAAAATTTTAATTCAGAAAATAAATTTGCATTCATTATTCATTTATGTTTCCTAAATTCTCAAGCAGGGTAGGTTACCTTGGACTTCCTTGGACATCCTTGGAGAAATAGAATTTTCTGTGGATGAACTAGGGGGTGTTTTTCCTTCCAAGTGCCAATGAATGTTTGAAACATGATTTGGCGTATTTGTCAAGTTGTTAAGATTGATAAATTGTCTCACTTGTGGATTATAATGTTACTTGACAAACATCATTTGCATAACCGTTATTTTTTTCTACCTTCCTCACTCATGTATATGAGGTAGATGTGTGTCTAAATGACTGACTTGGTATGAGGCTATGGGCAATCATGGATTAATATAAGGAAGAGGAAATACTTCCCTCTTGGTTAAACCACATGAATATTTTCTTTTACCATTCTAAAGTGAAGGAAGCTTAAAAGGTGAATTGAGGTGACTTCAGTCTCTCATTTTGTTTATGATGTAGTGTTTCTTGTTATTTGCTGCTAAGCAGAGAGTGAAGATGTAACTGTTTACCTCAGCAAGGTAAAGGGAAGCATCTACACAACCTATACAACCATGTCCACCAACAAGCTGAACTCTGAGTATGTGAATGTCCAGGAATTATTTTTAATCTGAGTACAAAGGAAATACAGAACATACACTTAAAATGGTTAGAAATAGTCACTGGCATTTTGCATGATTTTGATCTGCTAATGAAGGCTCCTGCTACCAGACTGTGAATGGAAATGGATGGTTTTGGAAACCTACGGCTTGAAAATCAGATTATATGTGCTTCTTCTCCCTCTTTTTCTTCTTCTTCTTCCTCTTCTTCTTCTTCTCCTCTTCCTCCTCCTCCTCCTCCTTCTTCTTCCTCCTCCTCTTTCTCTTCCTCTTCCTCCTCTTATTCCTCTTCTTCTTCTTCTCATTATTAGAAGGCTGTAAGGTCCATCTTCTAGAAATGTGAAAAACTATTTTTTCTTAAGTCTATAACATTTCTTATTTTAAAGTTAAAAAGATAAGAGAATGTCACATGAGAATGATGCTAAAAAATGATGAAGTTGGGGAATCAAGGAAAATTGATGACATAAAAATCTTAGGCTTTTAACATGATTTATTCAGGGTGTTCAAGGTAAAGTAGCCATATTTTTAAACAAAAGAAGTGAACATGAATGTTCTCTAATGGTAAAATAATAAATGTGGGGTGTTTTTTTTTTTTCTTTGCAAGCCGTTAAAAAAATATATACATGAAAAGATAAGAGAAATTAAATCCCATCATTGAATCCCAAATTGAATTAACTGTCCCATCATGTTTCTAGCACTCAAAGAGATAGCTGCGATTAGCCAATGGTTCTTCCCATCTTAATTCTATTATGTTGGTGCAAAAGTAATTGAGGTTTAAAAGATTAAAAATAGTTGCAAAAACCACAGTTACTTCTGTACCAGCCTAATATGTGTGGCTGTGGGGGACATTTTTTTTAAAACCAAAATTGAATGCCTTTGTACCTACTATTTAAATGGTACGTTTTGTCCTATTTAATTGTCATTATTTATTTGCATTGTAAGTCATTAAGAGACATTCAGAAAGAGAGGATGAGAGAAGAAAGCTGAGATTCTGCAAAAGACCTGAGCTGTTTCTCCACCGACCAGTTGCTCTTGGCCCCTTTAGGGTTGATCTTCCTTCCTGATCAGGGACCCTGAGCCTACAGTAAGTGGGCTCTGATCTCAGCTGTGAACTTCAGAGAACCGAAGTGGTGATTCAACCTCATGGGCAGGGGAGTTAATAAAATAATAATAATGTAAAAAACTAATACTAGGATTGGAGGCTGCTACTAATGGGGGTAAGTTATATTTTTTCTTGGGTTAAGGAGGAATAAAAACTCAGTGAAATTATCACAAACCTAAGAGCCAAGAAAGAGATTATACAGACCTGTGCCATAATCAATCTAAATTCTAGTTAATAGGTTTGTTCAGAGACAGAGTTGAAGCACAGTGAGAGGCAAAAAGGCTTTAAAATGTGGTGGATGAACAAAAAAACTATTGTTAGGATTTGGAATCAGAACGTAAGGGATCAGAAGTAATGGATGAAAGATATCAGTTTTAAAAATAAAAAGATACTTACTTTGTAGTTAACAAGAACGTTAGGAAATGTAAAAAAATGGGAGGACACATAGATCCAACAAATCATGTTAGCCCTGCACATGGAAACAGAGAGAAATAATAAAATAAAGCAGAGCGGAAATTCAAAAATTGTGTTCTGAACCTGCTTAAAGGGAGCAGAATCACAAAAGAGGGAGAGGGTGGGAAAGGCACACTATTATAAGTAACGCAACATCCTGCTGATAGAGGAAGAATGTATCCGAAAGAATTGTTTCTGCTGTCACTGAAGTAGTAAAAGTTACAGGAGCCTTAGCGTAATATATATCTTTGTTTAACCCTGTCAATTGCATATATGTCCTTTGATAGCATCACAGATGAAAAGTGACTGGTTAAGGACAGGATGGCAATGTTATTGAGATGGTTTGACTTATGCCTTTTTTACTTTATGATGGTGTGAAAATGATACGCATTTAGTGGAAACTGTACTTGGAATTTTAAATTTTGATCATTTCCCAGGCTAGCAATATGTGATAGGATACTCTTGTGATGCTGGCCAGCCTTAGCGAGCTCCAGTTCCCAGTCAGCCACAGGATCCCCAGGACAAACAACTAATACTCTGCCGTGTTAGATTATTTTGCCCAACTATAGGTTAATGTAAGTCTTGTGAGCACATGTAAATTGGCTAGGTGAAAAATATGATGTTTGGCAGATTAGATGTATTAAATGCATTTTCAATTTATGATATTTTCAACTTACAATGGGTTTATCGGGATGTAATCCCATTGTAAGTGGAAGAGCATCTATCTGTGAATTGAAAATATTTCCTTTTCTTTTGTGTTTAGGACTTTTTGTTTCTATTTCAGCTATTCTTGCCTACTCTAAGGACATGAAAATATTCTATTTTGTTACAGAAACCTTATTGTTTTAACTTTAATATCCAGAGCTAGACTCCAGATGGGATTGAGTTTTATGTATGGTGTGAGGTAGGGTTGAACAATCAAGTTTTTCTTCCAAAGCATGTTCAATGGATTAAGCACCATTTATTAAAAAGACAATCTTTTCCCCTCTGCTCTGCTACCGTTAACCCAGTATCCATATACTAGTATGTGTGGAATTTATCATAAATATTTTTTCATTGATTTATTTGTTTAGCCTGAAGCCAGTACCTGTCTTAATTACTATAACTTTATAATAAATGTTGAAATGTAGTTGAGCACTTCCTCCCACCTTCTTCTTCAAGTTTGTCTTGCCTGTTCTTTGCCCCTTTTATTTCCATATAATGTTTAGAATATATTGTCCATCAAAAAGAAGAAAAGAAAAAGAAAAAAGAAATTCTGGATTTTAAGTGGGATTGCATCAATTTTACAGGTCATATTGGGAGAATTGACATCTTTACAATATTGAGTATTTCCAAACCATGGGTTTTCTTTTTTAGTAATGTTTTATCATTTTCTGTATAGAGTTGTTGCATATCATTCTTGATATTATTCCTAGGTATTTAGTGTTTTATGCAATTGTAAATAGTTTAATTTCAATTTTTTTTAATTTTTATTTTCCAGCTGTTTTCTAGACATTGAATTGATATTATTGACTGATTTTATATTTAGCATCTGTGTTAAATGGACCTTTATTTTTAATTATTTATCTGAAGTTCATGAGATTTTTATGTATATACAAATCATATCATCAGCAGCAAATAATTACAGCTTTATTTTTCTTCCTGTTCTTAAACCTTTTTTTCTTTTCTTTTTCATCTTATTGCATTAGCCAGAACCTTCAGCATAATATGAATTAGAAATATAAAGTACATTTTTGTTTCATTCCTAATCTAAGATATTTTTTTCAATATTTAATTTTTAATTATAGTATTGGCTTTAGAGATTTTGTAGATAACCCTTTATTTCTCACCTTCATTGAGGTATAGAAGTAGTTGACAATTAAAAACTGTATATTTAAGGTATACAATGTGATGATTTTATATACGTATATACACTGTGAAATCATTACCATAATCGAGTTAAATTATTAACACATCCATCACCTCACATAGTTACCTGGGTTGTTTTTTGTTTTGTTTTGTTTTTTCGTTTGGTTTTTGGTGTGGTGAGAACACTTAAGATCTACTTTCTTAGCAAATTTGAAGTATAAGATACAGTATTAGATCCCCAGACCATATTCATCTTACAACTGAAAGTTTATACCCTGTGAATATTTTCCCATCCCCCCCAGCCCTAGTAGTCATCATTCTGATTTTATGAGTTCAACTTTTTTAGATTCCACATATAAGTGAGATCATATAACATTTGTCATTTTCTGTTTGGCTTATTCACTTGGCTTAATGTCCTCCAGATTCATCCATGTTATCACAAATGGCAGCGTTTCCATCTCTTTTATGATGAGTTATGTATATATATATATATATATATATATATATATATATATATATATTTAAGATATATATATTTAAGATATATATATTTAAGATATATATATTTAAGATATATATATGTATATATATATATGTATGTATGCACACACACACATATCACATTTTTCTTATCTATTCGTCCATCGCGGACACTTAGTTTGTTTACTTATCTTGGGTGTTGTGAATAGTGCTACAATGAGCATGGGCGTGCACATGTGTCTTTGAGATCCTGATTTCATTAATTTCACTTCTTTTGGATTTATACCCAAAACTGGGACGGCTGGATCATATGGTAAGTTCTATAGTTAATTTTTTTGAGAAACCTCCACTGTTTTTCATAATGGTGGTTCCAATTTGCATTCCCACACCCTAGCCAACACTTATCTCTTATCTTTTTGATAGTAGTCATCCTAATAGGTGTGAGGTAATGTCTCACTGTGGTTTTGATTTGCATTTCCCTGATAATTAGTGATGTTGAGCTCCTTTTCATGTACCTGTCAGCCATTTCTATGTTTTGTTTTTTTGTTTTTTAGTGTGTATTCAGCTCTTTTGTCTATTTTAAAATCAGGTTGTTTGTTTCTTTGCTGTTGAGTTGTTTGAGTTCATTATATATTTTGGATATTAACCACTTATCAGATATATGGTTTGCAAATATTTTATCTTATTCTGTAGGTTGTCTTTTCATTTTGTTGATCTTTTTCCTTTGCTACGTGAAGCTTTTTAGTTTGATAATAGTCGTACTTATTCATTTTTGCTTTTATTACCTGTGCTTGAGGTGTCATCCCAAAATATCAAAGTCAAGGAGCTTTTACCCTATATTTTCCTATAGGAGTTTTATGGTTTCAGATCTTGCATTTAAGTCTTTAATTCCTTTTGAGTTGATTTTTGTATATGGTGTAAGATAAGGGTCCAATTTCATTCTTTTGCACATGGGTATCCAGTTTTTCCAATACCATTTATTAAAGAGATTATCTTTCTCCACTGCGTATGCTTGGTACTGTTGTTATACAATACTTGATTGTATACGTGTGGGTTTATTTCTGGGCTCTCCATTCTATTCCAGTGGTCTGTGTGTCTGTTTTTATGCCAATACCATACTATTTTAATTATCAGTAATTTTTTTCAAATTAAGGACCTTTCATTCTATCTATATTTTACAAAGTTTTTTTTTTTTTTTTTGTCAAAATGGATGTTTTATTTTTCATATGCTTTTCCTATACTTATTGAGATGATTGCATGATTTTTCTTCTGTTAAAGTGATAAGAATTAGATTGACTTTAGAATGCTTAACCAACCTTGCATTCCTAGGATAAACACAACTTTGTTATTAAAAGTAAATGGAGTAAAACTAAAATTATTCCAAAGTAATAAGCTTACTTTAAGAAAAGAGAAGGTGGAGTCCTTTCTTATCAGCCAGTGTGAATTGTAGTCAGAATTCACTTTACAGTCATGAGTGAGTTTCAAACAACATTAAAGCAAAAAGGAGAGCAATCAGGAATCAGGTTTGGCTTGATGGGATAGACAAAAACATAAATAAGAAATATGCACAGACAAAACTGCCAAGACTCAGAAGTTCAAAATCAATTGATAAGTCGTGACTAAGAAATCTGGATGTGTAAGGGAATGTAGGAACTAATTTTGTTTCAAGCAAGTATCTGGCAAATTCCATAGGAAGACTGAGTTTATTAATCTATCAGCACCAATGAGAACTTCTGTCTTAACTTGACCCTGGCTCATAGACCTATTCTTGGATCGGTTTCTTGTGTTTCTTCAGACTCAAGAGACAGTTTCAGATGATAGTCATTTTTAACTTCTAGCAAAATTTAAGCCTTCTTTGATTTCATTTCTTATTAACAGTTATTAGAATTTTTTTTCTTTTTGCAAAAAATAAAAAGAGCAGCACAATGAGGAAATTCTTATCCTCTAGACTCATAGATTCCTGTCTTTATCCTCACAATAATTCATGGGGAGTTATTGTGTCGGGTTGAGTCACCTACCAAGCCCAAATATTTCTACCCAATTATGCTTTCCAAAGTTCTGTTAAGTAATGTTTAACTAATAGGTGCTTAAATCGACCTTATAATGTCCAATTAATGCCTACAGGTGTAAAAATGCAAAAGTTTTTAATAACTATATTTTGAGATAAAACATCATTTTCTTGCTTTTGATTAATTGGTGGACTGTTCCCCTCTGTCTGTTCCCTTATCTCTCTTTCCCCTTTTCTATCTCTCCCTCCTTTCCGCTCTCCCTCCTTTCTTTCCTTTCCTTTCCCCTCCTATACTTTAAACTACTAGCAGTTATGTGAGCATCTACTAACTCTTGCAAAGTATTGGGATACAAAGGAGTAGAAGGCACAATTCCTAACCATAAAAGAATTTATTATCTAGTTGTGGAGACATAGAATAAATTCAAATTAATGAATTTTCATACACAATATTGTTAAAGCTCAATGTCAGGTAAAAATGAGTAAACAGCAAGTCCTCATTTAATGTAGAGAGAAATTTCTGTGGGAATGGGTAGTGGGGAGAGTTCCTAAAAACATATATCTTGAATTATATTGACTCTAAAAATTAGAATCACAAAGTAAGACAGAGGACATAGCAGGACAGAAAAGTGGGGTTGTGAAGGTATTATATTAGTTTGGATTAAAGTCATCTATAGTGACAGAAAAAAAAAAAAAACACCTAAAAAATCCCCAAACAAACAAACAAACAGTGGTTTAAATAATAGAAAGTTACTTCTTGTTCACTTATACATAGTTTGTAGGTCATCTATGTCTGGTATTGTATTCCACTGTGTCAAGGAATCAGGCTCCTATTTTCTGTTCCTCTGACATCCTCAGCACACAGCTTTTCTGTGCAACTTCCTAAGTGTCAGTCATTATAGCTACATCCCAGGCAACAGGAAGAAGGAAGCACAGTGGCATCCTTTCCCTTCAAGGAAACACGGAAATCCTACTTGGTCTGAATTTTCTCATGGCCACACCTAGCTGCAAGGGAGGCTAGAAAATGTAGGCTTCATTCCAGGTAGCCATGTACTTAGCTAAAGATCTATTTATAGTCGTAGACACAGGGGTGGAGGCATGAAGTGTGTAGCACAAGTGTGAGAAGACAAAGTGACTGGACCAGTTACATTTTGTATCTCATGTATCTAAAATAGGAAAAGAATCTGGCCATGAGTGGAGGGAATTATATGTATTTCTGTTAAAAGGAAAATCTAACATTATTTAATTTGACTTTAGCTATTAAGCTGCTATTTAATTTTATATTATTATTATTATTGATTCATGACACCTTAATAGAAAAAAAAACTATCATCTTGCTTTAGGACAAAGTTAATTCTGAACTCTTTCTTGGTTCATTCTTCTAGTGGTTTTATTTGCAGAATGCAACAATTGAGAGTGCTTTATGACAAGGAATATATCTTGAACTAAAATCTCAGAAAACAAAACAATTTTTTAAATTTTTATTGGGGAATATTGGGGTACAGTGTGTTTTTCCAGGACCCATCAGCTCCAAGTCAAGTCATTGTTTTCAATCTAGTTGTGGAGGGTGCAGCTCACTGGCCCAGGAGGGAATTGAACCAGTGACCTTGGTGATACATAGGAACACTGCGCTCTAACCAACTGAGCCAACCGGCTGCCCCCAAAACAATTGTTTTAAATCTCAAATTGTGTTTACAAGTCCTGTGAAATGAAATCTCTTCAGGTTCATCAGTCTGGGTTTTGTTTAATACAAGAGAGATTAAACAGCTAAATTAAGGTATCATGGTACAATCTTAATCTTTTCCCATTTTCAGTAACAGGTCTGGCTTAGCCCTTCCACAGTTCAACTTTTATTCACATCACATGATAGGCAAATAGTAGGTCTTCTGTTCAAATAAAAATATTTACTTGCTTTTCTAATTCACCATTATGACACTGGGACTCTGAGAGAAACATTTATAGTAAGCAGTAAAAAAAGCCTCAAAAAGCTTCTCACAAAACTTCAGAAGTTAAAAATATATTCCTTATGAATGTCTACATTGTGATATTTGTGTTGCCAATGATTTTATCTAGAATCATGCCTTTAGCTCCATTTCCTGTTTTTTGGGGAGAACTGTGCAGATGACATGTTTTTAATAGGCTATAATCACACTGGCAGCAGCGATTTTGGCAAGTATCTATTAACAGTATAGACAGAAACTTGGAGTATGATGGTTTTAGACTTCCTGAGCTTCTTGATACTATTTTAATGCACTAAGAGTATAAACTAAATTTAGATCCCGCTGACTGTCACTGGAGTGGAGTGCGTGCCTGTTTTGCAGACACTGCTAGATGGAGTCACTGTGTATTTCTGTCAAGCTGGGAGTGCAGTTTACAGCTCCCATCCCTTCTAAGCATTTTAATAACTATACATATGTATTTAATGACTGCTTCGATTTGTATCTGTTCATGTACATTTTGCTGTCCCTAATGCAATTACTGACACTTGTGTTCTTCGCATTTTATTTTTATAAATCTGGCATTATACTTAAAGTTGATTTCTGACCCGAAGTTCATGTGTTTCTCTAAATATTTTTCTAGTCCGTAGTTTCTCAGCCTGGGCATTATTGTCATTTTGCATCAGATAATTCTTTGTTATGGGGGGCCGTCCTGTACATTGTAGGATGGATAGCAGCATCCCTGGCCTCTAAGCATTAGACAGATGCCAGTAACACTTCCCTCCACCCCAGTTGTGACAACCACAAATGTCTTCAAACACTGCCAGATGGCCCCTGTGGAGAAAATCGCCCCTAGTTGAGGACCACTACTTTCATCTGTGGACTGCTCTTCATCTTCTTCACTCCTGTCCCAGTCCAGGGTACTGTCATCACTCAGCAAACTATTGCAGTAGTTTGCTGCTGGATCGTCCTGCATACGCCTCAGCTGCTCTCCAGTTTATTCTTGGTATTGTAGCCAAAGTGCTCTTTTCAAAACCCGAGTCTCATCATGTTACTCACTTTTGAAACACCATCACTGCTTCCCAATAACTTAGGACAAAGGTAGAACTCTTAAAAATAGCCTGCAGCATTCATCCGAGTTGGACCCAGAGTACCCCTTGTATTCATCTCAACCCAATTTCTCTTGTTAGTCAGGTCCTTCTACCTGCCCTTCCCTCTGCTTGTGCCTTACTCTCCCCTTCTCTGCCCACCTGGTCAACTCGCACTCACCCTTCAGGTCTGGCTCCAGTCCAGCCTCAGGCTGCCAGGATATTCTTATCTGATGACGTAGGACCAAGTCAGATTGAACTGCTGTAGGTATTTCTAGGCCAAATGGACTGAAGCCAGTAATCTAAAAGCCAGTTTACCAAAGGATTAAATTACTGAATTTAGTTACCAAATCTATAGATTTAACAAACCCTTGCTTTTTGTTTTACTACTTAGAGTTCCCTACAATTGGTTTAGCATGGGTTGGGGTAAGTGTTATAAGGCTGTAGAGTCATTCAGTGTGGATTCTGAGGTCTTCAGATTCTGTCCCTACCTGTTACCCAGTTCAGTTTTCCCTCTCTGGGAAAACTAGCAGACCAGTCCACCCATTGTGCTGACTTATGTCTCCATTTTGTTCTAGCAGGTTGTTAGACTCAGAATCAAATAAGACATTGCTTAAAATGCAATTATAACTCATTGAAAAGAAAAAATCTTCAAACTCTTAAAAATATCCAATACAATCTGTATTGCTTCAAAGTTTGTAAGTAGTTAAGGAAATAAAATTTTGTAAAAGTTGATATTAATAATTCAGCAATTTGTCATTTGGAATTAAAAGGATCCTGAAAATTTTCAACTATTGGCAAAATTGATAATTACTTTAAAAGGATTCAATAGGAATCAGTATCAGGTTAAGATCTCCCAGTGTGAAAGTGGATTATATTTAAAAGAAGAATGTATTCAAAAGAACAACTTACCTATTGGTCCTTAACTTTTGAAAAATTAAATGCTCCTTAAAGAGTCTTAAAACCAATGTATTTGTTAACTCTAGTGAAGACGAATACGTCATAGTTGCCCAGTTGCAGTTCTACAATTATTTGGTCATTACTATAGTAATAATCTGTCTCTCTCACTTGATTGTGGCTCCCTGAGAGCAGGAGCTATGACCACTTTTGCTCATTATCCACAGAGCATATCATAGTATGAGTCACAAAGCAGATGTTTATTTAAATGTTGTTGAATAGATAATATTATATAAAAATAGAATGATATATTAGCCTCCTAATACATAATAATGACAGGGCAAGCAGCTTGTGGAATTAAGAAAGCTATTGATAATTCTGGACCTAATTTTGTGAAAACAATAAGAATATATAACAGTTTGTATATAGTATTTGTTGAAACGCTGTGCTCTTAAGACCAAGACATATAACTTAGTCTTTTGATAGGTATGCCTATCAAAACATTTTTCAGCTAAGTCCGTGTGGTTTCAAGTTGTATAAAAATTAGGTTTATAAATTTTATTTACTACCATATTCAAATGAAATACCATGATTGGATATCAAATTTTAAAAATATGCCATAATAAGAGTGTTTTAAAAATTAATATTGTAAACTAGTATCTTCAAATAAAACTAGAACATGAGTGTTGCCTCCAGATTATAAAGATTCTGGTTAATAATTGTCAGTGATGCGTCTTATGATTAGGTTGTACTTAATCTACGGTGAGTCAGAGTGAATATTCCAGACTCTCTAAAGGGGCTGGAGAAAAGGGAAGGCCAGTGAAGGAGGCAGAAGGAAGAGGGATAGCAGTGGGCTTGAAAGAAAATTGCCTTTTTAATTCTATTCAGAGTCTTATTTGAAAACTTCCATAATTCCAAACATGCGAGTATGTTCTCAAATTCTCTCTCTATCCTCTCCATATACAACATAAATACCAACATTAATGATCATTATGAGATCTACAATCTACAATTCTTCAAATATTTCAGATACATTTTATATTCTGTATAACTCTAATATAAGAGATCCATGTAGAAGTTTAAAATATGTTCTTTCTGTTTCTCTGTCTCTTCCTCATGGTGGCTTATTTCTTTGTGTATTTTATAATTTCTGATTGTGAGCTCAGGTTTCACTGGGCTTTTTCTGTGGGAACTCGGCAAGTTCTGGTTTGAGGATATATTCCTCCAGAAAGAATTATTTCAGCTTCTTCTGGGTACCCTAGGAGGCAACCAATCCTGGACCATATACTTTTCTTGGCTTGGAGGTAGTGAATATTTAAATCCTGACTCTGATAAGGGTAGGACTGTGGTTATAAATTCTCAGAAAGCCACCCTCTCTTCCCAACCTCTGGTGACAACAGACAGTTTTCCTTGCCATCCCCCTTTGCTGTTAAGTGGACTTTCTTCATGGTTACCTTTCAAAGGACTTGACTTTGAGTTTCATTTTTAATTCTCCACCTTGAGGAAGAACAAAGCCTTGAGTTTTACTCCCATTCAGTTGTCAGAACCCATGACTCTATGATACTCACACTGGCAAATGGGAGAGTTGCATTAGTGCCATCTCACAAAGCTGGTTTTCCATTTTTGGCCTTTGGGGGTTTCCCTCACTTTCTTGCTAAGTCTCCTGTGCATCTGAAAGGATTCTTAAAATAATTTTACCTATTTTGCATGGGGAGGGTTTTTTAGGATATCTAATCAATTTATTATATTGCTGGAAATAAAATACAACAATGATTATATATTTAAAGAGGTACTTCTTTTAAATAAGAGAATCTTAATTTTCCTCCCTTCTTTACTCCTTCTCTTTTTTCTTTTTTTCCTTCCTTCATTTTCCCCTTAAATCTATCTATATAATTGATTATTTAAATAAAATTGCAGAGCTACTCTTAGAAAGAAAAGGGAATTTATAGTCATATAGCTTCCTTCATTATACAAATAATATTAAATTGACAGGAAATACCAAAATTTTTTTCCCCCTAAATTTAGGATTTTCTAGTGATTATAGCAACCAATTAAATGAAATGAAATACAACCAACATTCATTAATCACCTAGTATGTATCTGAAACTGCTATGAAGATACAAAGATGTTGAAATACAATGTCTTTTAAGACTCTGCTAGAAGGAAATAGTGGGAAGACATAGATACAGAAGTATGGGTCGCCCTTAAATTTAATAATTTTATTTTTAATACTAACTTTAGAATTTTAACTTTAATACTAAAGTTCACTTTTGTACATAATATTTAGATATTCCAAAAATTTGGGAACCAGGCCTTCCATGCACTGAACAGGTTTTTTTTATACCTTGGAAATCAAGGAGGATTTTGAGCTATGACCTGATGAAGCTGCTCATGCACGTGAAAGTTCTAGTGACAAGTGATTGACCCATGAGGAAGGAGGATGCCAGGAAACAGAAACCCTCACCCAACCTTATAACAGGCACGCCTCTGTATTTGAACTTCAAATGTTAGACCTTAGAACCTGTTTTCAGGAACTTTATTAAGTACATGTTAAGAATAAATGTAATATATTCCTATGAGGGGCTAGTGATCATCCATGATACAGGCTAATCAGAGAAAGTTAAGAGAAATAGTACTTTTGAGCTGAGCTTAAAAAGACATGGCAGCAGTTCATCATGTCAGGTGCAAAGAAGAGCATGAGAGAATGCAAGGAGGCTTGAAAGCTCTTGATGTGTTCAGGGAACTTGAAGTAGCTAACTTTGAGCAGTCATGTCAAATACACATAGTTTGCATACTTGAAGGCACATATGATAGTGGTAGTTAATATTTACTGAGCATGTGCAATGTGCCAGACACTGCTGTAAGTGCTTTACATGTAATAACTTCCTTCATTCTGTCAACAATCCTATGAGGTGGGTACTGTTACCATCCCATTTTACAGATGGTCAAATTTTTGAAGTAACTTTTATAAGGTCATAGAGTTGCAGGTGGTCGAGCCTGGACTCACATCCAGGCATTCCGACCCCTGAGCCAGCACTCTTAACCTTTATGTTCTATTGCTCAAAATGAAGGCTGGATTTACCCTGCAGGATTTAATCAAAAGTTCTCATTCCTGAGAAAACCACATAAAGGAAGAAAACTTGTTTTCTCCCCTGTTGAGTCTATGTTCTATAAAAATTGACTTATGCTTGACAATTTATTTAATTAAATATTGCCCTTCTCTAAGCAAAATGTGTGATTGAATGAGTGTCTTTCCAGTGGTATGTCGGACCAACTTGCGGGAGCTGATTACTAAATTTTCAAGAATTGTGCAAGCCAGTGATTAAATACAGCGCTGTTAATTAAATTATATAAACATTACATTACATGAACTCTATTTAAAACAAAGGTAGTAAGTATTCAAAAGCGATCACTTCCTAATTATTTAACTACATTCTATTATTATCTATGCTCCTTGAAGGTTTTCTGCGTCTATCATATACATATGGTGGAAATGCTATGTAATGGTGTGCTGCTCAGCACCTCTCCCCAGCTCCACATTCAATAATGCCTGCCACATTGGTAGCATGAAGTTTGTATTGGTGAGAGTACTTCCACCGTGAGTTGGTAAACACTACAAATCGAGGCTTTCTCCCCAGAGAGCGCGTTGTTCAATATCACACATCCTCTTCATTCCTTCTTGAAAACATTTTGCCTTAAGTTCATTCTCAGGAGGGCTCTGTATTATTATTATATAGAGAGGTTAAATTGTTTAGCAGAGACCTCTGGTGTCTAAATTATAGTAGTGCTCCAATACCTAATAAAAGGAGTTTGGAAATGTTCCTCAGTGTCTCATTTACACGCCTAATTATCTCAGAAAATTGAGAATCCATCATAGTTTTTTTAATAACCACCAAAAGTAACACCATCTTGTGTTTTATGATCTCCAGTGAACTATAAGGCTTTTTGGTTTAAGAATCTCAAACTCATCACTCCAGAGTGAAAATTTGTTTCATTTTCTCCTTCCATTTGCTGAAGCTGGGAGTGACTATAATGTAGAGGAAAATATCAAGATACCTAGCTTCTGCTCCCGGCTCGACCACTAAAGAGCCAGGTGGCCTGGCCTTAGTAGTCTTGCCTCTCTGTGATTTAGAATCACCCGTACACTTTTTAAGTATCCTGATGACAGGTCTCACCCAGACCCATAATAAAAGAATTTTGGGGGGTAAAATCTAGGAGGTGATTCATGCTTTGAAATGCTCTTGAGTTGGTTCTAATGTACAATTGATTTGAGAACGACTGGTCAGAGGATTTACAGAGAGGGCACACAGCCTATGATTAAGGGTTTCAGCTGCAGGGCCAGAAGTGCTGCTTTCAAATCCCCATTCAAACATCCTAGCTGTGTAACCGCAGATAAGTTACTATCTCTGGGCTTCAGTTTCCACTTATAAAATCAAAATAATATTACATTAGTTGATAGAGGTAAACATTTAGAGAAGGATCTGGCACTAAAGTGTTTGTGGTTAGTTTAATTACCACTAGGGACACTCTCTAGATAGTTCTATATGTCATCTCCATGCTCTGTAACATATATGTATACTTGAAAGCTGCATCTTGATGTTCTTTTTACTACATTTTTTGTCTTTCCTACTAGCCTATAATCATACTGATGTTTCCCCTTTTAAATATCCAAATTTTTCATTTGCCCTTAAGTTGAAAAACCCCAGACAAGGTAAAATGCTTCAGATGGCTTAAAGCCATAGCAGAACAGAGTCTGCTGTGTCATTTTAATATATCTTTTGAATTAAAGCATTGCATTGCCTGAAAATGTTTTCTTTACATTATAAAGAACAAAACATAGCAACAGTGATATTTATAAACTTTATTCCGAATAGGAGCAAAACAAATACAGAAAAAATAATAAATAAATAAAATCTGTGTTTGTTACATGAGCTGTGTGGTAAAGATGAATAAGTAGCGAAAAATACTTTGATCGAATTTTTAAAAGCAAAAGAAAAGAAAAAATGTTTTTTCATTCAGTTTGAGAAGGATCGATGACTAATTAGATGGAGAATAAAAGGGAAAGTCCAAATGAATATGGTATTTTAGGAACAAACTTAATTGGGAAAAATATCTAGAAAGCATTTTGGTAAAGGAGAGTATCAGAACCCTGACAAACCAAGAGTATTGCTTACTGTGGTTGCCTGTGGGTGCCTGTTTTCCAATGCCTTCGATAGAGAAAGAGGTAAGGTAACGAGATATTATGAGTACCATCGAAAACTATTTTGAAGTTAAAATTGGAAAAGATTAAACTAGTGCTGTGGTTTTTTAGTAACCCTCATATGATCTTTATATTTAGAAGGTTGTAGAAATTAACTTATTAAATACCACCATGTCATTAAATATTAATAACATAGTAACAAATGCACAAAGAATTCCTTTAGAGATTTAAAAGGAATTAAGTACCATCACTTGTGATTTTCTTTTGCTCTTTTTTTATTGTTGTTGTAAAAACTTAAGTGTAGACGCATGAAAGGCCGTTTCTCTTGGCCAGGATTTGTTTGGTGCTAGCAATAATCTCAGGCTAACTTAAGAAAGAGAAGTTTTGTTGTGAGGATACAACAGTGAATCTTAGGAAATCCTAGACCAATATTGCAGCAGGGTGGGACTTGTGGACACAATTTTCAATGACCTGGAAAACCACAGGGAACAGTCCTTTTATCAGAGATAATCTCTGCCCCTCATAGTATCTTGCTTTCTCAGCACTTTCTGCTCTGCTCTCCTCTCTGTAGTGACATGTCCTTCTTCCCCGTAAATTTTGGCTTGGACATGACCCCCAATGAACCTGGTCAGAGCTTGGCAGTCTCCAGCACTTAAATCACTGACATCTTATCTTCCTAGTTCCCAATGTGATTGACACATTGTTCTAAACCAGGCCACCAATCATACAAGGTCTGACAATTAAGTTTGCGAACTTGTTGCAACAATATTGCTAACCTTTTTTGATATCAGAGGGATTATTCATTATGAATTTATACCAAATGGACAAACAGTTAACCAAGTTTACTATTTGGAAGTGCTGAAAAGGCTGTGTGAAGAAGTTAGATGACCTGAACTTTTCGCCCATAATTCTTGCCTCTTATATCATGACAATGCACCAGCTCACACGGCACTCTCTGTGAGGGAGTTTTTAGCCAGTAAACAAATAACTGTATTGGAACGCCCTCCCTACTCACCTGGTCTGGCCCCCAATGACTTCTTTCTTTACCAGAAGATAAAGGAAGTATTGAAGACATTTTGATGACATTCAGGACATCAAGGGTAATAGGACGACAGCTCTGATGGCCATTTCCGAAAAAGAGTTCCAAAATTGTTTTGAAGAGTGGACTAGGTGCTGTTGTCGGTGCATAGCTTCTCAAGGGGAGTACTTGGAAGGTGACCATAGTGATATTCAGCAATGAAATATGTAGCACTTTTTCTAGGATGAGTTTGCAAACTTAATTGTCTGACCCCCATATGTCTCTGATCAGCTGTCCCTAAACCAATTATCCAAACCTGGTCCTGGTCTATTTAACAATGGCTTGAACAAGATAGAGTCATGTAGTAGAAAAAGGGGTCATATTAGGCAGAAGAGGCTGAGGGCTGGCAAGCCCTGGAAACATGATTTGTGTTCTGCCTTATTTACATAATGTGGTTGTCTAAGGTTTTTCCTGCTAAAAGTTGCAGTACATATGCAGTACACAATTTCTGCAGAATACAAGTGAATACAACCACACATTAAAATTCTTCCTGCTTTACTGCTGCAATTGCGGACTGTCACAAGGTCACTTGATATTATATAGATATCTGTCTAAATCATTTACTTGAATCATAATCTGATGACCGCTGAATGTTAATGGACATACCTAATATTAAGCTGGGAAAGAAATAGAAAATCATTATCTCTGAATCTCAGAATTTTTCCATGTTGGGGGGCGGAGAGATAAAAAAAATGAAATGAAATATTTCCAATTGTATTATGCCATTGTATCCCAAATATGTTACACTGATAAAATATGTAAGTTGTTTATTGAAAGACACATAACATAAAGATCTGGGGACTTTCTTTTTAATATGGATGAGGATGATAATCTTCAAGAAAACCACCATGATAGGTGAATCAAGGTAGGAAAAAAACAACAGTAAAAACAAAGGCATTTTTATCACACATTCAAGTCTTTCCATAAATTGTGTAGATTAGCGCTTTTGGCGAGGGAAGTATGTGAACAAATGAAATCGCTTTGTGCCCAGAATCGGAAACATTAGCAAATGTAAGTTCCACGAGACCCTCAGTGCTCAGAACAGTGCCTGGTGCAGAATGGTACTCAATAAAGATTTACAGAATGAATAAATACTCTCGCGGGTGACAGTAAGCAAGGTCATTTGTCCATCTGGGTCTCAGTTTCTTCACTAATAAAGTGAGATGATGGTTTGGGAGTCATTTTAAGTATTGAGATTCTATATGACATGTATTCAAAATTTCAAAACATCTATTTATTAAAGCTTAAAACTGCATTTAAAGCAAATAAACTCATTCCCTGGGACAAAGCAAAATCCTTTATCTTTTCCTTATCAATATGGTTTAGAGTTTATATATGCAAATTATCTTGGAAAAGTACATAACTGATAAAAATATTTTTATAGCTAATTTACCAATATATATCACATGCAGTATAGCAGTGCCCATATGCCTTTAAAGCTGTATTTCAGCAGTTTCGACTCCAGTGAATTCACCTTTTATAGGATATTTTAAATGATTTCTGGTCTTGTTTTCAAACACCTGCTGTAACCAGCTCTTAAAAGAAAACAAAGCCCGTTGGTGACATTTGTAAAGGGTTGTCTTTTTTCTTTTTCTTTTCCTTTTCTTTTTGGATTTTTATGTTAATGGAGAGTGATTCTTAAAATCCCTTCCAGTTTCATCTCTCAGAGTTAGATGTCCCTAAACATTTTTGTCTGCAGAATATCATCTCACTTTAAAATTGTCCAACTTATCCAAAGTGTTACAGTCTCATCCATCTCCCTCCAAATATATGCCGTAGGCAAACTAAAAAAAGCACATTTCTCCCAGCTGGCAGTCACTCACACAGGATAAATAGTAGCAGAGCATTTTGCTGCCCTAGGCAAACTCCACCTGAGAGGACAAGCTGGCTTTGCATAAAAATAAGTAAGGTCGAGTGGATGCCTATTAGGCCGGTAGAGATTCTTTTAAAAAATGAAAAGAAAAAAATGGTAGCATTTCTAATTTAACCTTGTGGAAAAACTTGACACAGCTGAGCATCTGTCTTAAGAAAACCTACATTGCTTTATTTGAACATCTGCTATCCAGTGTCGGAGGGGAGCAGGTGCTCTATCTGGTAGCATCATTGATGACATAATAATTCTTTTGATGTGTCCAGTTGTGCAGAGATCTGATGTGTCTCAACCATCCTAATTATATGTCACAGTGTTGTCATGGAAATTTCCTGATGACATCGGTAGGGAACAAATAGCTTAATGAGGGCTGTGTTATAAAAGGTTTCTGGGGAGCCTTATCTTCTCAGCATATAAATTATTTCCTTCATGTAAGTTAAACACTTGGTTAGAAATGTCAGTGCTACCACAGTGGTTAAAAAAGATTTAATGTCTTGAAAGAAATCATTCATGTAAACCTATCCATGGGCTGGATTCCTATGTAACCTCTCTGCAGGCTCTCAACACTCATGAGTCTATATGGATGCAAATACTACAGATGAAGAGATTGAGTCACTGAGGAATTGTGGGGACTGATGGCTGAAGCTCGCTGTGAATATTGTGTTACCATCATCCTCATTCCCTTCTCTCTTGCTGATTTCATACCACTTACTATGTATTTGCACTTGTGATCACTGCGAGCCTCTGCTTGTGTTTACTCCACATACTTGCCCATGTGTACAACCTTACTCCCATCAAATCCGAGGGTCACTAGGCCCCAAAAGAAACTTGAGAATTTAACTAGTTCTCAGCATCTACCTACTAAGGTTTTTAAGTGACATTGTCTATATTAGCTAGTTCTGTAGCCAAGCCCCTTGTGATTTTAATGCCCTAGTATCTCTGAAAGCTAGAATTAAATAATTGAATTCTTAAGCAGGCCTTTGTTCACAAGTTTTTTAAAATTTATTTTTATTATTAGTTTCAGGTGTACAAAATAACATAATGATCAGACATTTACACCCTTCACATGGTGATAACCCCCCCAAGACTACTACCCCTCTGACACTGTACATAGCTATTACAATACCGTTGACTATATGCCCCATGTTGTACTTTTCATCCGTGACTATAAACATATGTATGTATATAAAATTATAGTTCATATTCAATATTATTTTGTATTAGTTGCAGGTGTACAGTACAGTAGTTAGACATTTATATAATTTAAGAAGTATGCTAAGTGAAGTAAGTCAGACGGAGAAAGAAAAGTACCATATGATCTCACTTACATGTGGAATGTAAAGAACAGAATAAATGAACAAACAAAACAGAAATAGACTCAGAGATATAGGGGGGAAAAAAGCAACTGACAGTTGCTAGATGGGAGGGAGGTAAGGCTGGGGGAAGATAAAGGGATGAGAGAGTACAAATTAGTACTCACAATAAGGTCACAGGGATATGAAATATGGTTTGGGAGTATATCAATAATATAAAGATTATGTAGGATGCCAAAAGGGCACTGGACTTATTAGGGAGACCACTTCACAAACCGTGTAGATGCCTGACCACTGCAATGTACACCTGAAGCTGAAGTTGAATAATATTGAATGTCAGCTATAATTAAATATATATGCAGAGGGTACCAAAAAAAGTATATACATTTTTAAAAAGGAAAAAACTATTAAAATTATAGTACTCAATATAGACCAATAACGAAAGATGAATACAAGTCACATTTCCCTTCTGCAATTACAAGAGATTCTCAAAGTGGTTACTGTCAGCATCCAGACACTTCTGATGAGCAATGTTGACCAAAGTGTCCACTTGTATACATTTTTTTGGTACCCCTGGTGTATGGGCGTGTGTGTGTGTACGTATGTGTGTGTATGTTGGTGTGTGAGTGTGTGTGTGTGTGTGTGTGTGTGTGTGTGTGTGTATTCACGGGTTGTGGAGTGCAGCATAGTGAATGCAGTCAATGGAATTGTAAAAGCTATATACAATGTCAGAGGGGTAGTAGATTAGCGGGATATCACTTTGTGAGGGGTATAAATGTCTAACTATTACATTGTTTTGTCCATCTGAAACTAATTTTTTTTAAAAAAGTGATCCCCGATAAGTCTAGTACTCATCTGATACCATACATAGTTTTTTCAACATGATTGACTATATTCCCCAGACTGTGTTTCACATCCTGATGACTATTTTGTGACTACCAATTTGTACTTCCTAATCCCTTCACCTTTCTCACCTATCCCCCCAAACCCCCTCTCATCTAGCAACCATCAGTTTGTTCTCTGTATCTGAGTCTATTTCTGTTTTGTTTGTTCATTTACTCTGTTCTTTAGATTTCACATATAGTGAAATCATATGGTATTTGTCTTTCTCAGTCTAACTTATTTCACTTAGTATATTATCTTCTAGGTCCATCCATGTTGTTGCAAATGGTAATATTTCATTCTTTTTTATGACAGAATCAATACTCCACTGTATAAATGTACTATAATTTCTTTATCCAATCATCTATTGAAGGGCATTTCGGTTGTTTCCATATCTTGGCTATTGTGAATAGCACTATAGTAAACATAGGGAGAGGGTGTATATACCTTTTCGAATTAGTACTTTGGGTTTCTTTGGATAAATACCCAGGTTTGGAATTACTGGATCATAAGGTAGTTCTATTTTTAATTTTTTGAGGAACCTCCATACTGTTTTCTACAGTGGCTGCACCAATTTGCAATCCCACCAACAGTGCACAAGGGTTCCCTTTTCTCCACATCCTCACCAGCACTTGTTTGTTTATTTATTGATGATGGCCATTCTGACAGGAGTGAAGTGGTATCTATGTGATTTTTATTTGCATTTCTCTGATGATTAGTGATTAAGCATCTTTTCATATGTCTATTGGCCATCTGTATGTCCTCTGCAGAAATGTCTATTCACGTTCTCTGCCCATTTTATAATTGGATTGTTTGCCTTTTTTGTTGTTGTTGAGTTTTAAAATAAATTTTGGATATTAACCCCTTACCATATGTATCATTGGCAAATATTAAGTTGGTGCAAAAGTAATTGCGGTTTTCGTAATTTTTTTTTTTTTTTCCAACCTTTTAAACCACAATTACTTTTGCACCAACCTGGTATTTTCTCCCATTCAGTAGGATGTCTTTTTGTTTTGTTGATGGTTTCTTTTGCTGTGAAAAACGTTTTAGTTTGATGTAGTACCATCTGTTTAGTTTTTCTTTTGTTTCCCTTGTCTGAGGAGATAGATCAGTAAAAATATCGCTAAGAGTAATGTCTGAGAGTTTACTTCTGATATTTTCTTCCACGAGTTTTATAGTTTCAGTCTTACATTTAAGCCTTTAATCCATTTTGAGTTTATTCTTGTATGTGGCATAAGAATGTGGTCCAGTTTCATTTTTTCCTGTGTCTTTTCAGTTTTCCCAGCACCATTAATTAAATAGACTGTCTTTACCCCAATGTAAATTCTAGCTTTCTTTGTCATAGATTAAATGATCATATAAATGTGGGTTTATTTCGGGGCTCTCTATTCTGTTCCATTGATCTATGTGTCTGGTTTTATGCCTGTACCGTGCTGTTTGGACTTGTAGTATAACTTGATATCAGTTAGCATGATACCTCCAACTTTGTTCTTCTTTCTCAGGATTGCCAGGGCTATTTGGGATCTTTCATGGTTCCATATAAGTTTTAGTATTATTTTATAGTTCTGTGAAAAATGCCATTGGTATTTTTATAGGGATTGCACTGAATGCATATGTTGCTTTGAATAACAATTAACTATTAACGTTTCCTATCCATGAGCATGGTATATATTTCCAGTTATTAGTATCTTCTTTAATTTTCTCTCTTCAATATCTTGTAATTTCCTGAGTACAGGTCTTTTACTTTCTTGGTGAAGTTTATTCCTAAGTGTTTTAATTTTTGATGCAATTGTAAATGGGACTGTTTTCTTAATTTCTCTTTCTGATAGTTTGTTATTGTATAAAAATACGAATGATTTCTGATTATTAATTTTGTATCCTACCACTTTACTGAGCTCATTTATCAGTTTTAACAGTTTTTTGGGGTTCTCTATATACAGTATCATGTCATCTGCAAATAATAACAGTTTTATTTCTTCCTTTCCCATATTAATTTTGTTTTGTTTTGTTTTTTCATGTCAAATTGCTGTGGCTAGGACTTCTAATACTATGTTGAATAAAGCAGTGAAAGTGAGCATCCTTGTCTTGTTCCTGTTCATAAGAGAATGCTTTTAGCTTTTCCCCATTGAGTATGATATCAGCTGTGGGTTTGTCATATATGGCCTTTATTATGTTGAGATATGTTCACTCTATTCTCACTTTGCTGAGAGTTTTTGTCATAAATAGATGCTGTATTTTGTCAAGTGCTTTTCCTGCATCTATTGATACAACCATATGATTTTTATTTTACATTTTGTTTATGTGATGTATCACATTAATTGATTTGTGGGTATTGAACTAACCTTGCCTGCCAAAAATGAATCCCACTTGATTGAGGTGTATGATCTTTTTAATGTATTGCTGAATTCAGTTTGCTAAATATTTTGTTGAGGAATTTTGCATCCATGTTCATTAGGGATATTGGCCGATAGTTTTCTTTTTTGTAATGTGTCGTCTGGTTTTGGAATCAGGGTAATGGTGGCCTTGTAGAATGAGGTTGGGTTCCTTCCCTCCTCTTAAACTTTTTGGACTAGTTTGAGAAGAATTGGTGTTAATTTTTTTTAAATGTTTGGTAAAATTCACCTATGAAGCCTTCTGGTCCAGGAATTTTGTTTGTTGGGAGCTTGCTGATTACTGATTTGAATTTGTTAACAGTAATCAGTCTGTTTAGATTTTCTGTTTCTTCATGATTCAGCCTTGGAAAATTGTATGCTTCTTAGAATTTATCCATTTCTTCTAAATTGTCCAATTTGTTGGCATATACTTGCTCATAGTCTTTGCTTACATATTTTTTTTATATTTCTGGGGTATTTGTTGTTACTTCTTGTCTTTCATTTATGATTTTATTTATTTGCATTCTTTCTCTTTTTTTCTTGATGAGTCTAATTAAAGGTGTGACAGTTTTGTTTATCTTATGAAAAAAAACAGCTCTTGGTTTCATTGATCTTTTGTATTTTTTTAGCCTCCATTTTGTTTATGTCCTCTCTGGTCTTTATTATTTCCCTCCTTATACTCACTTTGAGCTTTGTTTACTTTTATTTTTCCAGGTCACTTGAGTGTAAAGTTAGACTGTTTATTTGAGAATTTTCTTGTTTCTTGAGGTAGGCCCACATTGCCATGGATTTTCCTCTTAGGATTGCTTTTGCTGTATCCCATAGATTTGGGGTCATTATGTTTTCATTTTCTTTTGTCTCAAGGTATCTTCTAATTTCTCCCTTGATCTCATTGTTTACCCATTCATTATTAGTAGCATTTATTTTACCTCCATGTGTTTTAATGTTTTTCAGTTTTTATCTTGTAATTTATTTCTAGTTTCATACCATTGTGGTCAGAGAAGACACTTGATATCATTTCAGTCTTCTTAAATTTATTGAGACTTGTTTTGTGGCCTAATATGTGATCTACCTTGGAAAATGTTCCATGTGCACTTGAAAAGAATGTATATTCTGCTGCTTTGGGGTGAAATGCTCTAAAAATATCAATTAAATCCATCTAATCTAGTGTGTCATTTAACGCTGATTTTTCCATGTTGATTTTTGTCTGGAAGATCTGTCCATTGGTGTCAGTGGGGTGTTTAAGTCCCCTACTATGATTGCGTTACTGTTGATCTCTGACTTATGTCAGTCAATATTTGTTTTTTGTATACTTAGGTGCTCCAATGTTGGGTGCATAAATGTTTACTAGGGTGATGTTCTCTTGTTGGATTGATCCCTTTATTATTATGTAAAATCCTTCTTTGTTTCTTATTATAGTCTTTGTTTTAAAGTTTATTTGTCTGATATTGATATTGCTACCCTAGTTTTTTTCTCATTTACATTCACATGAAATACTTTTTTTCCATCTCTTTACTTTCAGTCTATGTTTGTCTTTCAATCTGAGGTGAATCTCTTGTAAACAACATGTGCATGGGTCTTATTTTCTTACCTATTCAGCTACCCTATGTCTTTTGAATGGAGCATTTAACCTATCATTTAAAGTAATTATTGATTATTGCCATTTTATTATTCATACTTCTGATCTTCATTTGGTTGGTTGTTTTCTCCTTTCTTCTGTTGAATGAAGTCCTTTTAACATTTCTTGTAATGCTGTCTTGGTGGTAATGAATTCCTTAGCTTTTTCTGTCTAGGAAGCTATTTATTTCTTCTTCAATTTTCCATAATAGCCTTGCTGGGTAGAGTAGTCTTGGTTTTAGGCCCTTGTTTTTCATCACTTGGAATATTTCCTGCCAGTTCCTCTGTCCTGCTAAGTTTCTATTGAGAAATCAACTGAGAGTCTTATGGGAGTTCCCTTGTAAGTAACTAGTTATCTTTCTCTTGCTTCTTTTAGGATTCTCTCTTTGTCTTTCACCTTTGTCACTCTATGATGTGTCTTCGTGTGGGCTTGTTTGGGTTCTCCTGGTTTGGGACACTGTACTTTCTGGGCTGGTATGTCTATTTTCTTCTCCGTGTTAGGGAAGTTTCCAGTATTTCTTCAATTATGTTCACGATCCCTTGTTCCCTCTCTTCTCCTTCTGGTACTTTTATGAATGTTGTTTCACTTGATGTGGTCCCAAAGGTCCCTTAAACTATCTCCATTTTTAAAATTCTTTTTTTCTTTTTGTTGTTGCGATTGGGTGTTTTCTGCTATCTTGTCTTCCAGATCACTAATTCAGTCCTCTGCTTCATCTAGTCTGCTGTTGATTCCTTCTAGTGTATTTTTTTCAGTTATTGTAGTCTTTATTTCTGACTGGTTCTTTTTTATGATTTCTATGTCCTTCTTTATGCTTGCTATCTCTTTGTTGAAATTCTCATTAAGTTCCTTAAGCATTCTTATATGCAGTGCTTTAAATCTGTCTCTGGTAGGTGGTTTCTTCCATTTCATTGAGTTCAAATTCTGGAGGTTTCTCCCGTTCTTGTATTTGGTACATGTTATTTTGTTTCCTCATTCTGGCTGCCTCTCTGTGTTTACTTCTATGTATTAGGTAGACCCCCTTTGTCTCTCAATCTTTTCAGGTGTTCTTATGTAGTATGTGTCCTGTGTGGTCCAGTGGCACTCTCTCCCTGATCACCTGTGCATGTTTTCCAGGCGTGTCCCTTGTGTGTTGTGTGTGTTCTCCTCTTGTAGTTGAGCCTTAGTTGCTTTTGGCACATCAGTGGGTGGGATTGATTCCAAGGCTGACTGACTGTGATGATTGGCTATGCCCACAATGTATGAGGTGCTCTGTGGCAGGTGAACTCTCACAGGGTGATCCACCCCCACAGACTCTTGTGCTGTTGAGACCACCCTTTGGTTGTGCTTCTTGTTGGGCTAGCTTTGTAATGCTCTGGTGTGGTATGAGGCCGGTCTCTGGGTGGGTTGTTTCTTGTAACTCTTGGGAGGGGCTCCCGTGAAGGCCAATTTCAGCCTTACTTGTGACTAGCCTAGAGCTACCCAGTAGGAGCTAGAAAGTTATATATGGTTGGTTGCTGCCTGTGCTGGACCTGGGGGTATGTCAGGGTGGCCTTGCTGTGAACCAAGGCTAGCTACCACCAGTATTAGGCCCGGGACAGCTTAGCAAGAGGCTCAGAGCGCCCTAAGCTTATTGCTACGTTCTGACTGCATATAGGGCTCAGCCGTTGAAAAAACCTCCTTAGGTGTGCAGGCCAAGGTAGTTGACCTGGTGTTGAGAGTGACCTTGGCAATGCAGCACTAGCCTGACAGGGCTGGGCCCCAGGAAGTCCCAAGGTGTGGCTGATGTTTTTACAAAGTTAAAGATTCAGTTCTTCTGCCAGTGCCTAGCCTGTGACCACTTCTCAAAATGCTCTGAGAACACTGAAGCCAGCCACTGCTCGCCCCAGGCCTGCAGATCCCTGAGAGCTGCCAAAGAATGGCTGTGGTGTAGGTTGTGGTACACTGTCTACCCATAGACCATCCTCTGTTGTAAAAGTATTCTGTAGTTTGTGGGGCAGGGCCGGCCCCCAGGAGCTGGGAATGCCCCTAGCCATGTAGTACTAGGAATGTGGGGTGGGAACCCAGGCCATCACTAAGGTGGTGCGGATGTGCAGACTTTTCCAGACCAATGTGGTCTCAGATTTGGCCTTTGGGGGAGGGTTCAACATAGAAAAGATGGTGCCCTCCTGTAGGCTACACATGAGGCAGGCTCCACACAGGGATAATAGCTGCTGTCCCTTTATCCCTTGCCATGAAGCCATACAAGTCACTCTTTCTCCATATGTCTCTGTTGCCTCTTGCATTGCCGCCCCTCCACCAGAGACCAGGTGAGTGTTTGCAAGTGAGTGAGTCCGTGTACAGGCCCTTTAGAGGGCATCTGGGTTTCCAGCTGCCTTCCATCTCACTGGGGTAGACAGACAGAGTCCTCACTTATTTTCATTCCCAGATGTTGTGGGAACTCCTCTTCCTGGCACAGGACCCCTGCTTGGGGAGCCCACTGTGGGGCTGGGACTCCTCACTCTTCCAGGGAGTAAACCTCTGCCACTGAGGTGTTCCTCCCAATATTCAATCACTGTCTGTGGTTTTGGGGTCAGCTTGTTTCATGTTTCCATTCCTCCTACCAGTCTCAACGTGGCCTCCTCTTTATATCCTTAGTTATAGGGGTTGTGTTCAGCTAGTCTTCAGATGATTCTTGAGGTTGATTGTTGTATAATTTATTGGTAATTTTGGTGTGACCCTGGGAGGCAGTAGGCATAGCGTTTACCTAATCCATCATCTTGGACCTTCCCTTTGTTCACACGTTAACTGCTCTTCTTACTCAACTCCTTTTTTTCTCATGAATGTAGTCATAAGTTGCTCATGTGATGTCTCTTTGACAAACAGAAGGAAATAACTACAGGATCTTGAGGATAATTTATGAATTTATTTTGCAGAAGGAAAGAATGTCTCCATGGTAGTTGCTGGTGCCGCTGAGTCTGATATGAAAAAGTATTATCTATGGCTAAAGAAATGCAGACTTCTTGCTCGGTTCCCTGGAACTGCCCCTCCCCTTCCTCCCCTTTAAAACTTTTCTGCTTGTTCCATAACTTCGTAGATGGTCTTTGGACATTAATCCACCATCTTCCCAGGTTTCAGGCATCCTAAATAAAGCAACCTTTCCTTTTCACTCAATACTTCTCCCTCCAGTATTGGCTTTTAAACTGTGGGCAGCGGAACTTGGGTTTTTGGGTAATAGTTCTGCCTCCAAGTTTTTATAAATTACATACGTTTTATTTTAAATAGCCAAATCCCTCCCACTGCAAATTTTAAAATGAGTTTTCTTAAGTGTATATATATATATATATATATATATATATATATATATATATATATATCTCAATACAGAAAAGAATAAAGAATAATGTAAGATTTTTTTTACAAACCTGCAATGTTAACATGTTTTGCAGGATTTTCTCCCAAACACGTTTCTGTAGATATGTACATATGCAAACATACACATAAATATATAATATGCTTCTTTTACATATATGACCTCTATTGTATATCCAGTTCTACATAGTTTCCCCCACTTGTTATAAAGTGAACATTTTCCTTTGTCACTAAATAGATTTTATATTTCATATCAACATACCCATTCTTGTACTATTGAGCATTTAGCATGTTTCCATATGTTTGTGATTATAATGAACATCTTCACTCATACAAAAATTTTAATTCTTTCTTTTTATTCTTTCTCTTTTCTGAGTCCATTTTGAATCTCAAACTCAGAACTCCTATAACTCCCTAAATATTCACTCTGTTCAAGTAAGTGGCAGCCTAGTTAATAGTAATTATCTTTCATCTTCAGAGAGCTATACTTGTAGAAAATTGAAAAGCTGATTAGGCTACAATTTTTTCTCAGTTAAGCATAATTTCACCAGATATAATAGTACTTAATGCCTTTATGTGGCCTTAAGTAAAAATTAAGCACTAAATATTAAAAATGAATGCTACTAAAGAATGTTATATGTATTTTAGACACTAAATATGAGGATTCTTAAATTAATACATAAGATGTGTTAGAAGTTAATATTTAGTATGGTAGAAAAATCTGAAATAATGGTATAGTTCAAAATAGAATGATTTACTCTCAAGTACTTTCATTCTCTTGTGAAGGAAAAAAAAAACAAAAAGGTGGGAATTAAAATCTTCCCTGAAGGGAAAAAGAAAAAGGAAGAGATAAACAAAAGGAGCACTTGCTTTTTTGAAACAAATTTCTTTTTACTTAAAAATCATTTATGTTTTCAATTCCAAAAAACTGTGAAATATTTTTCATTCTCTGTCAATCATTAGAAAAAAATCTTTAGTTCAACCTGCTGTCTTAATTAACTGGTTTTTATGAGGGAGCTTGGGAGGAGCAGTGGATTGGAAGATTTGTGACCTTGGACAATTTGCTTATTTTCTGTTAGTATCAATGTCTTCATCTATACAATGGTTGTTATGAGAATTGAATGTAAAGCACCTCAAAGAATGACTCCTGCTTTTAGATAATAATGCTTTTAAATGATAATAACAGATTATTTCAAGAGATATATTTTTTAAATAATTTATCTCTTTGAATGACAGTCAGTGATTAAAACTGTGTTAGTAGTAGATAAATGATTGCCATTTTGCCGTAAAATTATAAACATATAGATAATTGAAAGATTATTAATAATACATCAAACAGAATTGAAAAGCTAAAACTCCAAAGTTAAGCAATTCCGATGTCCCCAGGAATACCCTAATTTCTTTATGTATAGTTAATTGATCAAAAATAATTAAAACAGTGACTTAAATTTGTAGTAAACTAAATTAATACTAAGGACAGAATAAAATATATGTTGTTATTTTCATCTCTCAGTTCTTTCAACCATCAATTAAGGAGAAAAGAGGAAAATCAAAATTAAAATGATTATCTAAAAGTTAATGGAAGAGAAAACTATAAAAAACTGTGCTCTTAAATGGTTTTAATATTTGAAAACATAAATTGAAAATAAATGAGCCATGTATGCATCTTAAAAACTAGAAAAATTGCATCAAAATTAATTGAAAGAAGTTAGGAAGCAGATGTCAATAAAGGTAAAATAAAATATTAGTGGAGTAGAAAACACAAGAAAAAATAAAGCAGTATGATAAAAATACCTGTTTTTTTTTGAGGGGGAAATCTACTCAAATAGACAAATGCATGACCAACTTTACTAAGGAAAAATTATAGAAGGTACAAATACAAAACATCTGAGTTCTAACTAACCTTCCAAAAATAGTTATTCCTACTGCTATTCAAACTTCTTAGAGAAAGAGTAAGTGGTGGTCAGCTGTCCAGTTCCTTTTATGAAGTTAGCATATATTTAATATAATATCAAGCACCTGGTAAAGATGCTGTATTAGTTTGCTAGAGCTGCCATAACAAAATACCACAAACTAGGTAGCTTAATAGAAATGTATTATTTCGCAGTTCTGGAGGCTAGATGTCTGAGATCATGGTGTGAGCGGGATTGGTTCCTTCTGAGAGGTCTAAAGAAAAGATCTGTTCCAGGTCTCTCTCCTTAGCTTGCAGATGGACACTTTCTCCGGGTGTCTCTTCAACTGTATCCAAATGTCTGTTTTATAGACATATCAGTCATATTGGATTAGGACCCACCTATAATGACCTCATTTTAACTCGATTACCTCTGTAAAGACTCTACCTCCATATAAGGTCACATACTGAGATACTGGGGGTTGGGACTTCAACCTATGAATTTGGAAGGATACAGTTCAAACTATAACAGATACTCTTTCTTTGATTGATCTGTCATTTGCTTTCATGAGGCTTATCCTAATAGAACTTTGAAAGATGCCACGCCCTATTACTTTTATAAAAGCTTTTAAACATTACTTACTTTTAGAGTTGGAAGTGACCATGGAAATCTACTCTAACAATGGCTTTATTCTATTACTGAGAAAACAAGCTCAGCAATATTGGATATCTTTCCAGTCAGTTATATCTTGGCTTTCTGGTGTCACCTCTTCCAAAGTCTTCATACCCTTGGAGGACTCTGCAGGGACTCCAGTCAGTACTGGGCTAGTGCTGCAGTGGCAGACTTGGAGCTGTGACACTCCTGTGTGCTGGTTCTTCCCAGCATTATGCCTTCCTATCAAGCACTACTTGCTTTGGGCCTGGTCAGATGCACATCCACTGTTGCCTCAGGCTTTTTCTCCTCTGCTCCCAAGCTACACTGAAATATTTATGCAGCGTGGTGTTTTGGGTTTTAAAACGTCCTGTGGGGAGAAACTGTCGCAGAATTGCCCTTGTATACTTTTAATCATTTAGGCAATACCTAAGTTTTATTGTAATTGACTTGGAATCAAGGGTAGCTTTTTCAGATATCTATTATTACTATTAACATTTAGGAGTCCACCAGCGGTGTTATTCTTATTAAACTTCTATTTACTTGAGGGTGCATGGTCAGTGGTTTCTCACACCTTAGGTACTAATTCATTAGCTCTCTGGTAGTCCCAGATATCTGCATTTGTAGCAGGCATCCTGGTGATTCTTTGTGTAGTTTTCACACCACACTTTGAATAGTAACAACAAAAACACCCTGCTTTAAATCACCACATTGATCATCAATTTTTAAACAGCTGCTACTAGGAATGATTGTTTTATTTTCCAATAATATCATATTTTATCAAATCTACATTTTTGTTCTTAGTCACGTCATTACTTTATGTATCAATAAGAAAGAAAAAAATACTCTCAATAAACAATGACGCAGAGCCTCAGAGTCCCTCTGGGCCTGTGAATTATTCACACCAGCAACTTACAACTTTGAAATTTCTATTCAAAGGAATTTAGCAATTTCTTCTGCCTTCAGTTGCATTACTGGGCCTGTGATAGGCAAAACATTTACATGTATTACAGCTTCTTCCATGTGTTGTTACCATTCTTCTATCCTCTAACACAATAGAGTGCTGCTTTCCAAGAAAATCTGAAATTGCTGTCATTCCTCCAATAATGAACATCTGTTTCACTTATAACAAATACATACCCCAGACCTGTCTTTGTGTGCAATGACTTTTATTTTTAAAGCCAAATCATAGTGTGGCTTTAAAAACAAACAAACAAAAAAAATACAAAAACAGAAAAACAAAACAAAGCAAAAAAAACTGCAAGTTGAAAAAAATCATTTTTAAATGTCAAACTCAGCCCATGATATCACTCAAAAATTCTGTCTCTCACCTGAAAGGACAGAATGAACAGCTATGACCAAGTCCACGCACACACTCACATGGCCGCTTCAGTGGTGAGTGCTGCCTTGTGTATAGCTACCTATCACAAGATATTATTAATGATAGACACATCCTGATTCAGAGCTGTTCAAAGGTGTGTGAGGGTGGGGAGAGAATATCTTTGAATCTACGTAATATGGTAATAAAGCAATTTAAAAATGAAACTGTCCTCATGCTAGATGTTAGGGTAACATAATGAGCTAGAGTAATGGTTCTCAAAACATGGTCCTTGGGCCAGCAGCATCAGTATCACCTGAGAAGCTTTTATAAATGCAGATGCTCAGGCCCCATCCCAGACAGACTACCAGGAACTCTGGGGATTGAACCCAGCAGTCCATTTTAACAAGCACTTCAGGGGATTCTGTTGTACACTTAGGTGTAAGAACCACTAGGTTAAAGTAAATGGTAAGTCAAGGGAAAGAGGCTTCCCTCCACATTTATTAGAGAAATATTTATTATTATACACACATGCCCTTTTGCTTCTTACTGAAACTTGGTTTACCGTGTATAGGAATTTCTATGTGTAGTCTTTCAAATCACGACATTCAAATATGTATGTTTGATATACATGAGGTCTACATTTTATAATGGCAAAATCCCCAAACCTTGATATGTTTTATTTTTATCATCCTTAGGCATCTCTCTCCCTTTGTTCTCTTTGCTCCAAACTATTCCTCTTTGTAGCCTTTCACTGTTTTCCCTTTATTACCTAGATTCATTTCCCTTTTATGCTTTTTTCAGATTCTCTCACTTTTCCTATTTTTAACTTCCTTACTTTAACCAAAATAAAAGTAGCTAGTCATGTAAAAGTTGATTTCCCAAAGTAAGAAATAGGGAAATACAAAAACAAGAACAAATAACCTGTAAAATTTCACTGCTCAAGTATTTGAATCCCAGGAAGATATAGTTTAACTGCTGTCCTCTGCAATTGTAATATGTTAAAAGTAGTATCTATTGCAGGATAACTTTAAAACAATTGCTAAAATATGTAATATTTGGGTGTGTCACTTTGTTTTCTATTTTAGAAAACATAGTCTCAGAAATCACATTCCGCTCTGGGCTTCAGTGCTAGCTGGCATGCTGTGTAGTCTTCCTTTGGGCTCAGATAGATTTTTCTTTTTAAGTTGTTCAGACATATCCAGAAGAAAAATAAAAAGAGATGTTCCTTTGTTAAGTGTTCACTGCAATATCCTTATTACCTTAAAACTGCAAGGTCTGTTCTCTCAGGAGAAACGTATTTCAGAAATAATTATCTTTGTATTGGAGTCAAACAAACAACCCATTGTGAAACTGAAATCCCGTTGGGGTCTCCAGCTCGTGCCATCAAATAATAAATATGTTTGCACTCCTTATCCTTGAGTGATTTAATTTTAATGTTCAGTCTTCCCTTAAAACATGCATATTATGCAAAGGGTTTTGTTTTTTTTTTTTTGTAGCAGGATTTCTTTTTCATTTATAGTGATATGTGTTTTAAGTTCTTAGAGAAAAAAATATTGGGGAAAGAGGGTAATTAACATTTTTTTAAATATGATTTTCTAAACTTATTTGCATATGTTTAATTTTTTTTCTGTGTGAATTTAGTAGAAAATATTACTTGGAATTTTAAGGGAATAGTGTGATCAATTCAGAATTTACATCTCCAACTCCAGTGAAAGTAACCTACTTTTCCATAATTTTTTTTGGCTCTGTAGGCTGAGGAGGCAGCATCTAACTGACAGTCACTGTATTGTTTGTTAGTTTCCACAGAGGTACACAGGGAGTGAGTGGAGTCTGTCCAGTACTACAGAAGACTTAGGATACAGGAGGAGTTTGTGGAGGTTCCCACTCTATCTGTAATAAGACGTGTGACAGGCTGAAGTACTTCTTAGCTCTTGATACTTTTGTTATACAGAAATTACAGTCGGGCTGAATTGAATATTGCTAAGAAACATGCTTCTAGGTGAGTAACGTAACTTACAAATGACAGATTTGTTCTAAAGTGTTAGGAAATATACATGGAGGTGAACTTGGCTTTGTCTGTAATTTTCCAGATTTGTACAGATTTCATACAGTGCTAGGCAATGCCATAATTACTATTATTTGTCCTTCTAGGATTTTAGGCAATGAGTTTTGCCAAAATTCAACTTAGAATGATCCTGGAAATGTGTGTATAAGTTAAAAAGGTGATCATGATTAGGAAGAGCGAAACATTTTGGGGTTTAATCAGTAGTTGTTACAGATAACAGACTCTTCATGATCTAAATGTTAACATGACTTCTGGTTTAAAAATATGTTGGACTTCCATATGTTGTTAAAATGCTATATGTCTTCTAAAAAGGTTTGGTTCTACATAATTATTTTAGTAATATTTAAAATATATGGAAATGCTCAGATTGTCAATTTTAAAAGTATTAGTTTCCAAAAAGGGAAACTAATACTTTTAAAATTGACAATCTGAAAAGGGCAAGTGTAAGTATGCTGCATTTTTTCAGTAATCGTCACGATTATATCTTATACAATATAAGATCTTTTTAACTATATCATTTGCATGCATGAGTCTTAATAGAAATCTGGAAAGACCTTTCAAAGAAGATCTGATAAAGGAAGCTTTCTCACTTTATAGAGGAGCACAATTACGTAAGACCTTCATTGGAAGCTACATAAACATTTAAAAAATGCTTCATTCACAAAATGCTTCTTTTACTCTCAAGTTGATACTGTGAAACACTGGCTAACTTTCAGTCCTTAGATTATTGACTTGAAAAACAAATCTTTTCCTAATAGAATATGTAAGTGAGTGCACGATGAGTTGAGGAATTTTCCAGTTAATAAAGGCTAAACAAACATCTGAAATCTCCAGGAAATTAAGTGAAAACATCTTTTATTGCAATGGTTATAATTTGACCAGTTGTACACATTATTTTCCATGTGAGAATAATTTCAGCCTTTATTTTGGAGTTATTTATAAAATCACTATTTAGGATGCTTGATAACTCATTTGGGGCATATTAAATAAACTATGTTAGTAGTTTAAGAGACAAATTACATTTTTACTTTGTTGTCTGTTAAAATAATTTAACTATTAGGTCAATCTGCACAGAGAAAGACCACAATTGATATATTTTTTGGGTCAACGTTTGCTCTAATTTCAAGCGTATTTATTATTCTACTTGGTATTCTGATACATGTACATGTGTTTCATAACCTTCAAAGTCTGAAAATTCTGACCAATACCCATCTTGAAGACATTTATTTAAAAAACAAAAAAGTGATCCTTTAATTGAAATCAGTAGCTTCTCACATGCGAAGTCTCAATATGTTACACACAATATCCATTACCTTTCTATTTGCCCAAGATATCTTCATTTAATTGGAAATGAAAAGCTTGCAAACTTGAGTCTTTCCATCATTTCACTGAGATAATTTCACTGTGGCTGAGGTGTAAAAGCATGACGGCAGGAGTTTGAATTCTTCTTCCTCCAATTCTGAGTAGTTTCAGGAAAATCACCCATCGTTTCTGCACTCATTTCCTCTGTGAATGAAGATACAAATATTTATCTCATAGGATTGCTGTAAGGATTAAGTAGGTAATATTTATAAATGTCAGTCGTGGTATTTGAGCATTTAAGTTGGTGACCAATAAACGGTAGACAATTGTTGTATTACTAACTTATCAACTGTTGATTTCTATTTGGATTCACCATACTTTCCAGAATTGCTAAAACTATACGTATTTTATGAAGTTATTTACTCCAGTGTTCCAATAAGATGAGTGAATTATTTTCCTGTGTGGATTTAGAGTCAAACAGAGCTAACTCTAAATTACAGTTGTAAGCTATAATTACTTCATGGTTAAGACCATTTTGGCCTCTGAGAGTGAAAAGTTATATTTTACAGAGCATGTGAAAGAAGTATTTGTGAATTCATCTCTGTCTTCTATTCATACCTGGGTTAAAATGAGCCATGGTGTCGAGCAATTTTTTTGGAACATTACATAAACTTACTTGGTCTTGGCCACGTAGCAGTTGGGAATACGCAAACAGGCCTGAAAGGAACCAAACATCAAATTCTTCACAGGCCGGAAACCTAATATTTACACATTAATCAACAGGGTGATGGTCACTATGGTGGCTTATGACTAAGATTTCTTGTTCATCATGAATGGGAACCGGCATCTTAAAGGACTTCGTGTTAATATTTGCAACAAGAGCAGACTGAGGCACAATTGTGACACACGCATTCTGGCAGCAGAGGCTACCTGTTCTTCCCCTTCCCTCCTCTCTAGTAGGGAGTGCCCTCATGTTCTCCTTCTTTCCCCTATCAAACTAGCTTTCAGATCTCCTATTCATACTAAGATATATTATAAATAGCTGATAGTGGTTCGTGAACATTTTCTATGTATTTGCATTTTAATACAGAAAAAAACTCTTAATTACAAAAGCTAAAGCCACACTAGTCCCATGCTATTTTACCAGTGGGTTGGGAGGTGTTGGAATAACAAAGAAAAACAGAGATCCATCCCCTAGATTATTGCCCCCCAAGGGGCAAAAATTCATTCTAGGAGGCAAAAGAAATCATATAAAGCACAGATACACATATAATACATAAACAAACATGGTATATCTGTGGTATTAAAATTTAATGGGGGGCTATTAAGAAAAAAAAATGTCAAGAGGACCCCTTAGGGGCATGATAAGGAAAAATACTGAGAAACAGTGCTCTAGATGAGGGTCTCAAAGGACTCTAGAGACTTGTAGAGTGCAAATTTTACTGAATTGTTTCTAAATACTTTTAGTGTGAGGTAACATGTCTGACTTAGTACTCGTATTTGAAACCAGTATCTATGTCCTAATAAGTCAAAAATGGTCATTTGTTGTACCTTTTGCTCTAGTTATCAGAGGAAATAAAGAAGAGACACTTGAGAACAAGAAGTACTGGGATTTGAATTCCACCTCCCTCTTATTTGTTCTATGACCCTTGGCAAATCATTTATCCTCTTTAAGCTTCAGTTTCCTTGTCTGTAGTTTACCTGGGGATCGTAACGTTCATATTGCAGAATTCCAGTATCATAAGGATTAATCAAAGTAATGTACATAAAACTTTCTGCACATCGCCTAATACATGATGAATGATGCCAATTAGTGGCTATGATTCTATGTGTTGTGCCTTTTATATCAATTACTATCTTTTAAGATTGTTATAGTAAAAGAGATTCAAATTTGGTTGTTAAAATTATTATTGTCCAAAAAATATAGAAGTCTCTCTGGGACAATGTTAATACTACCCTTAAAAAGAAAAAAAGAAAAAACTTATAGTTTTCCTTTATACCAGTGACCACAATTATTGACATATATCTAAAACAGAATAAAATCTAAATTAAATTTAGCTTTTGCTCAGATGCAATGTCTGCTAAATTGACTTTTAACATCTTTAGATGCTAAGTAGTATATTAAACATAGAATGATTAATTGTTCTGGAAGTTCTATTGAAATATGTTTCCTTTAAGTAGTACATTGGACTTACATAGCTATCAAGTCATTGTTTTATTTCCTCTAGTACCATAAGAACTAGGGATTCCAGGCAGGAATTCCCACCTGTTCTCAGGAATTTTTCTCACTTTCCTGTTCCTGCATCCTGAGAAAAATTGGTCGGAAAATCGGGAAAATCGGCTCCTTGAACCCAGGTGTTTGGTAGTATCGGCCGCCATTTTGTGGAAATGATTCATCGTGGAGAACAGAAAACAGTTTATATTTCAGGATTTGGGAACGGGAAAGTGAAAAAAGTTCCTGAGAATGGGTGGGAATTCCCACCTGGAAACCTAATGAGAACTCAGTATCATTTGAAATTCATGTCTGTTTGTGACATTACTGTTGCCTAGAACATTATCATTTTCTTTCTCTGTGTCGATGATATTTGCTTTTAGATATTCACCAGCCTGCAGGGAATTGTAGGCTAGAGAAATTAATTGAAAGGAAATAGTGAGACTCAGCCAATATTTCAGACTTGAGAATTCATGTGGAATTGGGTGAATTTTAGTACTAATATAACTCTGTAGAAGATTTTGTTTCCTTGAAAGGAGCATTCACCATTCACATTCATTCATTCATTCATTCATATCCTCTCTCTCCCCCCACCCACAAATGATTGTTCTGATTTGGTGGCTGTTGTAATATACTATTAAAACTCTAAGTTGCCAACCTTGTTCCCAGATTATTTTGCTTTCTTTGTAAAATTAAGACTCACCTCTACAGATGAAAATCCAAGGAGAAGGAGGAGTGCTTTTCACTGTAAGGCTTGTGATGTGGCAAAATAAAATGAGTGGGCAACTCTGAAATACATGCATTTCTAGCTTATCTTCTTTTTAGGTAATTTATCTCATCAACAATGCTTCCACTTTTCTATGATAGAAGTCCTTTAATAATGAATAACCATGGAGTAGTGTTTTCCATTCCAGAGTCTGGCTTTATAATTTTTGGCTTTCATAGCAGAAAGTAAAGTTTGAGGAGCAGAGTTAAAAGAATGCTATAGGTAGGGAACATGTTTATACGGCAGAAATAGTCCACAAGTAGTGGAATTCAGAAAGCTCCAATGGTACAATTATTTAAGACTCTTTTTAGCTTTCCAGGGAGCTAAGAGAACAGAATTTCATAAGGCAGACAAACATCACCATTTCAAAAGCATATGAGAAATCAAAGAGCCTTGTTTGGAATGAAATATATTGGCTCAAATTCTGTCTCCACATGCTTTAAAAATCAATTCCAAGAGGATTTTGGAAGTTTTGACTTTAAAAAACCATCAAGCTGCAAAGTTGGATTAAGAATACATATATGCTAAATGACACCCTAGAAGTTCGCGCACCAGAGGTATTCTCCGATTCACATAGATTTGTCTCAACTCTACTTACTGCCTTTCCAGGGGAAAAATCAGAGTTTTCAAGATAGTACGGGACATATGCTACAGCATAAATGTTGAGAATTATAAAATGTCCCCTTTGGGGATTAACCAGTGAAATAATTTCCCCAACCGTGGAAATCAAAAAGTGGCATCCCTGGGGTGGCCAGTTAGCTCTGTTGGTTAGAGTGTGGTGCTGATAACACCAAGGTTGCTGGTTCGACCCCTGTATGGGCCACAGTGAGCTGTGCCCTCCTTGAAAAAAAGAAAACAAAAAAAGAGTGGCATCCTTAAGAGGTTAAAATAATTTTCACATACTTGGGACCACAGCATCATGAGAAATTAATGTGGTATTTTTCATCCTCCCTATTTATTTCAGTTAAGACAATTGAAGCAATTTAACCATGATATCTCATCCAGGAAAGTTGGAATTAGAAACCAGTCCAGTACTTTTTCCCATTCATTCTTTATGTTTCTCTCTCTTCCAGGTAGGACGGGCAAGAGCCCTGACCCAAGTGGTAGACTTCTCTCCACCCCTGCCAGAAGGTCATGTAATGCGTCCTACTCCATCCCTTAAAACATTTTCATCTCTAAGTCCCCAAATACAAGTCCTTCCTTTGTAGAATACTAGCAAATGAGTGACGCATGATTCATGACCTTTCTCTGGTAAAACTGTTTTTGCCTCCTCTCACTCACATGCATTTCTCTGTTTCTCTCTGGAAATATTTCAAAATGATTTGGAGAAACATTGCCAATTATTTTTAAATCTTTAGAAAGATTAAAGTGGCCTTGACTGATGTGGGGAAGGCACTGGCCAGTCTGGACTTGTTCACTAGCTGAAGTATCGTGAAATAAGAAAACGCTTGCTCGTTCTGGTCACATATTGTCTTTGTCTTTTTCTTCTTTACCAATCTCTTGAGCCTTTCAGGGTACTTTCATATGGTTAGAGGAAATAGAAATGGTTTGGGTTGATAATTGACATTTGCCTAGTATGTTGGTTCTAAGTCTCATACAAAGTAAGAAGGACCTGACAGTATTCTGTGGTTTATCAATAGAAGAGTTCTGATTGAACACAAAAAGTATAATCAGCTGGGATTTTCAAAGAGAATTTAATGAAGGACCTGTATGTAGAGCTGTGGTAGGTTTAGGGGAGTCAAGAGTGGATGTCAAGCTTCCTCTTGACCCACCAAAGGTTCCCCCATTCCTGAAGGAGAAGGAGAAGTAATAGAGGTGGTTTAAGTTTGGGGATAGCTGAAATTGGAGGTTGCAAGGGAGATTACTCAACTGGAGCTGTTATCATAGAAAGACACCACTGCCAGATTGCAGTCAGGAGGGAGACGGAAAGAAATACTCCAAGTTCTCTCTTCTTCCCACACACAATGGGCAAAGAGTAGAGAAAGGATTTGGGGCAGAGATTAAGCAGCATACATGGTCCCCTGAACTTATTTCTGAACATCGTCCCCACCCAGTATTTAATTTAATTTGAACAATAATTGATTGAAGTGTTCTTTTAGTGCATGTACCATGTTCCTATATGCTTTCTTTATTGTTCTAGACATTGATTGGCTTTTAAAATTTTATGTGAACTTAGGATCCTTAATGCAAATGTTAATTGTTGTACTGTGCAGTAGTAGTACACAGGGTGTCGTGCGAGATTGAGATCTGTTTGCTCCTAAAAGAAGTGGTCCTAACTTGTCATGGTTTTGCATTTTTTACCATGCTTTTTTGTGGTCTACTGGCATTCTATGACATCCGCTGGCATGTGTCACAGATGTCCATGTCTATAGTAGCTCTAGTTCCTAGCTCTGAATTCAAGTGTTTTCTTTCCTCTATGCATTTTAAAAAAAAAATTACTGTAGTCATTCACCCAGCACAGTTTTATTAAGCATCTGTTATGCTCAATAAAGACCCTGAGGATATCAAGGTGAGCAAAGCAGCAAAGGTTCCCATGCTTACAGAGTCTGTCTCATTTTCTATTTTTTTTAAACCAAATCTTTGAGACCTCAGAGGCTCTTTTAAGAATCTTTAATCTTCTGATGCTTTTTTGCGGGTTGGGAGAGGCACATTTTCTGGTGCTTTGCTGAATTCTGAACTGTTGAGGTTACCAAATAAATATGAGGTATTTATGGTAGTGTGATTAATATTGTTGTTCATTCATTCAAACAATAATTTCTGAGCATGTATTATATGCTAGAATATGTAGCAGTTGAGAAATTAATAAAATATTATATTTTAGCCTCAGGGTACTGTTTATCTATTTGGGAAGCAGATATGCAAATAACTACAATGTCAGGGTGTCAAGGGCAAAGGGACCAGCAAATGATTCCATTGTTTTTGATGAGAGAGTCCATGAGAGTTGTGGTAATAACCATAACACCCAATTTCCTGGCTGCTTGGGCAAGCAGTTTAAAGCCTCACTGTTAGCAATGTGTGCTTTTGCTTAATAGAAGTCCCGTAAGTACTCACTTGTAAAAGCAGCGTTTCCCAGAATCCATTGGCACAAACTCTTCCACTCTGAAACACACATGAAACAGTTCCAAGCACAGTGTTAACTCTGTTTGGGGATAAATCACATGACTCTGAATTATAGGGCTCAGTAGAAACTATGGTTTTAGAGATCATTGAACATGTATTTTATACGAGTAGTGTAGACCTGTACTCTGGAAAAATACTCATTGAAATTGAAAAATGAAACCACATAATCATGAAAAAGTCCTAATAGTGATTGGCATTATGTATATATCTTAACAGTGGTAACTATGGAATCTATGGCGACTTAGCAGGCCATAGCCTGTGTCATGTTTGCAAATCTACACCTTAAAATGCTTTATCTAGGCCACTGTTAGCTCATCCTCTGGCATGTTGAAAAGGGAGTTCAACATTCCTGTTTAATCTAAGACTAGACATTTCCCTGGCAGTACAGTTTTGGCCCCAAAGATGCGCTTTCTGTTCTTCCAAACAATAAAGAGAAACACTGCTATGGAATGTATTTTTCATCTCTTCTTAATTCTCTTTCTCTTCATTATTTTTTAAGATTAGCAACTTCCCATCAGGAAGATAATATTTTTTAGGTTCAAGACAATAGTCACAGTGATGGAATTCATATCTTAGTGACTGTTTTAACACTTGACCATGCACCTGGTACCCTGCTGATGGTTTAGCACTCACAGACCTGGGAGACCTCTGGAGAGCAATAGTCACATCCTCCTTTGTCATCTTATGGTCATATTTGGAGTTCTCATTTAAAAAATTCTTAGTCTCGGGGATTGTCTTATTGGGATTTTCTTTTTGTATTTATTTATTTGTGGTGAAAAAGGTTGAATAGTTTATGTGCTATATAATAGAATGTATCCATGAGGTTGGAAAAGAGTACACTTATTATTATACTGTATGTTAGCTATAATTTAAAATAATATGCTCGGTGTACTTTTCTTTAGCCTGTGCAGACACATTTTAGGTACCACTAAATATAAAGCAATATGTCTAAATATTAATCTAAAGTACAAAAATTGTCTTATTTTTTCCGTGTGTTTCCAGATTTTTTTGGACACTGTTAGTATATTTATTCAGTAACTTTTTTTTTCAGATTAACCATTAAATGAATTAGTTTATATTTAGAGGTCCTTCCCTGAAAACATATTATTGAATGTCTTGTTTCAAAATGTAACCTACATACTATTTAAAAATAAGTTTATCCCTACAAATATCAAGTCACTATGTTGTACACCTGAAACTAATATAATGTTATATGTCAATAATATCTCAATAATAATAATAACAATGTTTATCCCATGTTAGTTACCTAAATTTTCAGACAACCTATATAATTTGAACTTTTTTGCCAGATTTTCCTAAATGGTAAAAATCTTGGAAGAAATCATGCACTCTGAAGATATTAAAGTCAGAATTATTTAAAAGATTCTATGTCTCTTCTATATTATGCAATTAAATTAATGTGTGTCTTTGTGTTTTCATCCTTGAGTAATACTAATGGCAAATGTGAAGCAATAGGCATTTTTCCAAATATTTGCCTTTTAATGCTGAAGATAACTATCATGTTGCTCTTTTGCCTTAATCACTTCTCACCTTGTACCAGGGTATGACTGTATCAATTGTCTAGTGGATTTAATGCCTTTTAGTTGTCTAATAAGACCAGGAATGGTGTAGCTATCAGTCAGCCATGCCTTGTGCTGTGACACATTGATTCAAGGAAAATTCATGTTATATAGATAACCACAAAAGACTTTTGTGTTTTGGTTTCTAACCTCCCTACTGTATCGATTTGCTTTTCTTCTTCTTCTAATAAAAGCAATGAATTATCCACCGTGTATGGAATAAATGTGAGTTACTGATACAGCCCAATGACTGAAAAAGGCACAGCGCCACTCTCAAAATGACAGCTTGTTACAGGATTCCTCTTTCAATAATAAAACCCTACAACCTATGCACCAATCTCCAGCTTGAGGATATCACACCATCCTTTCAGCATTTAGCAATATCTGTTTCTTTCATATGTCTTCAAGCATTCCTTATCTTTAATAACGTATGTTACCTCTTATATATGCCCATTTTTTGTGATTGTCCCTAAATGTGTAAACCCTATTTACCAAGCAAAAATTGTCCACAGACCAGTGTGCTGAACATGAGGCTTTGGGATAATGGAGCTAACTGTGAATCAGAATGTCCTTCCTTTTCTCATATTTCAAACAGGCTTTCTTCTTCCGAAACATATTACGTACACACTATCTTTCCAAGTGAAATCTCTCACTCTACTTCTTTAGACTTCTAGAATCCTCATAGAGAGGTACTTTGTGTGCTTTAAAACAGAACAAAACAAATGGAAACACACAGACACACATATATACATATATATGTTTGCATGCACATAAATAGTATCATATGATATATTCTGTACCTTAATACTTTTACTTAGTATTATATCTGGTGTACCTTGTAGTTTTTCCATAGAACTTATATGTTTACCTCATTCTTTTTAAAAAGACATTTAAAAAAATTTTTTTACATCAGACTTACAGAAAATTTGCTATAGAATACCAAGAACATTTTTTTCTGAGTGACTTACCCTATTACCCTGGAATATCTTAGTATTTATTTTCTGTAAACAAGTGAATCTCCTAAACAACTACAATATCATCATAAGAACTGGGAAATTAACATAGGTATATTCCTACATTTGTTCCTCAGTTTTAGCAATTTTCCTAATAATGTGCTTTATGGTGAAGGGATTCGTCTCAAAATTACTCATTTCCTTTAATTACTATGTTTGTTTAGACTGCTGTACTTGGAATAGTTCCTCAGTGTTTTTTACTTTTTTCATTTATATGATCTTGTCTCTTGAACATCACAGGCCAATTTGGATTTTCTGAGTAAGTCCTTGTTATGAATCTTGGGCAGGGATATCATGGAATCGATGCTGTGTTCTTCTCATTGTATTCACTCATGTCTCAGGTGATTTTCACTTTTCCCCTTTAGTTATGATGTCTGCTTTGATCTCTTCATAAAGTTGGTGTTTGCCAGGATTTTCTACCATGGTGTTACTTTTCCTTTCTACAGTTAATAATCATTTTGTAAGGAGATACTTTGAAACCATAAAAATCCCATTCCTCATCAGCCTCTCCATTTATTTGTTTCTATCCATATGGTTCATGGTTTCCTATATTATTCAATGAGTTGTAATCTCTTACAGTCATCATTTATTTTGGTGCACAAATTATTCCAGTTTGGCCAGAGGCACTCTTTCAAGCTAACTCCTGTGTTTTGTTTTGATATTTTTATTTTTTGCTTAGGAGACTTGTCATTTTTTGGACACCTCCTTGCTCTCTGGCACAGTGAGATATTTCAAGCACCTCCTGTGCTTTCCTTACTCCAGTCCTTACTGCAGCCTTTTCTCCAAGGGGTCCTGGTTCTTTCTAGTGGAGAATGAATGGCATTTTGAAACCAAGCTCTGGTTTGCCTTTGAGTCTGCATTGTTTTTGTGGATATTGATGCCATCAAGCCCTATCAGAGGGCAGTGCCAGGAGCCTATAGATGGATGTACCTGCATGTAGACAAATGTATAATACACCTGTACATCTGCATTTATTTCTATCCCTCCCTTCCCCTATTTGTAACTCACTTCTCCAGCAGTGAGAAGCTGGCTCTCATTATCCTTAATAGATTTACATATTTGATCAGTTCCTTTGTAACCAATCCCTCATTGTCACTACCGCCTTTCCCCCACTGGCACTACTGCCTTTCCCCATGCAGATGCTCTCCTCACTCCACTTGGGTTTCCCACACCACAAGAGCCTGCCGACAACCCCACCCCCAGTCTGCATCCTCCTGTGGAAATCGTCCTCACCCACCTGAAAGCCCGTTTGCAAGCTGAACCCCAGACCCCGTGTACATACCCTCCTCAGCCCAGGCTGCAACACTGATGCTGAGCTGCTCCCACAGGGATACAGGAAAGTTGTTAAGAGAGTAAATCCTAAGAGTTCTCATCACAAAGGAAAATTTTTACCTATTTTTCTTTAATTCCTTCTTTTTATTGTATCTGTATGAGAAGATGGATGTTAGCTGAACCTATTGTGATAATCATTTCACAATATATGTAAATCAAACTATCATGCTGTACAGTTTAAACTTATGCAGTGATGTATGTCAACTATTTCTCAATAAAACTGGAAAAAAATAATCTAATAGCATTTACAAATGGAAATGTACTTGAGAGTTCTTTTAAATAAATGCATTTGGTAAGAAAAAATATATGAAATTATCTGGGAAGAGACCAACAAATATAGATTCTAAGATTTGAAGGAAGAAGATATTTTCACATACACACAAGATAAGTAAAATAAAGGATAGTCAGAGAACTTGAGGGTTCTAGGCTGTTACAGGGACAACTTCAGCCACATTCGGTTTTCTTTGGCTCTTTTGTGCTAACTGGGGAACCCAGTCAATTTTACCTGGGGAACGTTACAGCCTACAGTAGAAGTTCATAGATGTTTAGTGTTCTATTCACATATAGATAAAATGTGATATGAGAAGTCTGTTCTTCTGGACTCTAGGATGATTTTGTGTCTGCCTGACGTGGAGAGTGGACAGTCTGTTTCTGCTGTCTAAAAGTCAAAGCTGAGACGTCTGACACTGATAACTAAAAAAAAAAAAAAAAAGTTTGTATAACATGTTAATCCCTAAAAGTTTCCTGCTCCTGGATCTAGATCGTAGCTTTGCTTGTATCTATGATTACATGTTAAATATTATGTCAAATAGTATATTTGTTTATGTGATAGCTCTTTGAAATCTCTCCACAAAGTTAATGAAAATATATATCTTCGGAGGAATAAAATGCGTTTGTAACTTGTGAACTAGAAATTAGAGAATTTGGAACCAGATAATCCATGAGTCTGACCTAACATGGTGGCCATTATACCATTTTATTCACAAGTAAAAACTAAAGATTTAAATTCTAAACAAGCTAACATTTAAAATGTTATTTTTTTCCTAGTTCTATTTTTTCTCAGTTTACTAATTATAATATCAAATAGGACCTCCTGAGTTTACATGGCCCATTCCACTGCTCACTCTAAGCGGTTTCAGAGAGGTGGTTGTCTATACTTCCATCATCTCCCTAGCAATATATTCTCTCCACTTAGCAATTTTCTGATCATTATTTTCAAATTAAACCTCATATCTCCAATTTTAATTTGCTCTTTATTCTGATCAATTTGAAACCATATCAAACTGCGAAGATAGTACAGGGAACATCCTACCTAACTTTATAATATATCAATTTTTCCACACTTGGATTAGCTCTCTTACTCTCTAAAGTATATAGAATATTGTTTATGTTTCACATATTTATGTTCATACATTTATGTCATTAATATACATATATGTATATATACTCATGCGGAAGCATTTGAGAATTACTGCAGACATCAAGACACTTCACCCCTAAATGCTTCAGCATGGATTTTCTAAGAACCAGAACATTCTCTGCAAAATACCAGGGAGTACTGATAGAGCAGTATTAATATAGCACTATTATATAACAGTCTACTTATGTTTCTCCATTGTCCCAATAATATCATTTAAAGTCATTTTCTTCTTTTTTCAATCTGGGATTCAAGCCAGGATTATACATTCTGTTAGTTGTCATTTCTCTTTAGTCTCCTTTAAACTAAACCAGTCTCCAGCTTTTTATAGTGGTGTTGCTGTTCTACATAGCAATGTTGATATTTTTGAAAAGTTCAGTTTAGTTGCTTTGCAAAATGTCCTTCATTTTGGATTTGCTTGACTGTTTCCTCATGATTAGATTCAGAGTAAGCATTTCTGGCTGGGTAGCTACATAGGTGATGCTGTGTCCTTTCCAGTGTTCTCAGAAGACATAGGATATCGATGTGTTCCATTACTGGTGATGCTAAGGTAAAGGTAGTGTCTGCATGATCTTTCTGTTATAAAAAAGTTTTTCCCTTTTTAATTCAAATATAATCTGCATATGAACAGGACAGTGATACTTTGAGATTGTATGATTTTCATATTCTCTGATTTTTTTTAGCTAGTGTTTTCGTATCCATTGATGATTGTTACCTGAATTGGTTATGATTATGTGGGTATAAAATCCTGACTTTCTATTTCTGTCATTACTTTTACATTTATTAGTTAATTTGCTTTGCTTTTCCTTCACGCCTTCTCTCCTTATTTTTTTTTTAGTATCACTATGTACTTTACAATTCAATGTTATTACAATTTATTTTTCTTTTTATCTATTTGATGCTTAAATTGTACCAAATTTGACCAGTGGGAGCCTTTCAGAATTTGCTTCTTTCTTTTTGATGTGTCTTCTTCAGTTTGTTCACATTCTCTATGGCCCATCCAGATACTTCAGACTTAACTTGTACTTTCCTGTCCCAAGAGGCATAGTTCTAAAACCCAGATGTGGACACTAAGTTTGCTCATTGCTGCTGGAGTGTCATCACTTCTAGGCCTTTGCAGTGCATAACAGAATGCACACACACACACACACACACACACATGCACACACCCCTACATTTACACATACATATACCTGTGTCTGTATAGTACTGTTAGAGCGGTACAGTATGCTACTGCTGTGCTGCTACCATCAGTTTTATTCCAGCATCATCCTCTCCTTCCCCCATTCCATATTTGTATTTCTCTTCTCTCAAGTGAGAATCCTCATACGCCACAATACCAACATGTTTACTTGTTTCCTCAGTCTTACAATGCACACAAAATTGTTTCGGATCTGCCACACCAATACCACTACCAAAAACAAACTTACTTTGTCAGGTTCAAGATTTCATATAATTCCTTTAGTCCTTAGAATATGTGTCTCTCTTTCTATAGACAGAATATTTATGAAAAACAGCTTATATGTGTATTAATTCTTTTTTCTTATCAGCTTGATATAAGTTTAGATTTACTTGTTTTAAGTGTAATTGATTTACCCACTTATTTTCCAATGTTGTTGATTTAATCTGTTTTTGAATATGAAAAATCTGCTGTTTTTAAACACCAGGAAATCTAAATGTTATGTTACTAACTATATGCAAAACCCAATGTCATCATCATATGCCAGATCTGTTTAGAAATTAAGAGAGGGAAAGCATAAATATGTTTCCTTCTTGTACTAATAAATATTTAAATTTTCATTAGTACTCCAACTTCAAGATCAGGAGAAGTTTTTCAAGCATACTAACTCCTGCTCTTGCAGGAGTTAACAAATTGTCCCTGGAATTAGAGTCCTGAAGGCAAATCCTGGTCCCCACTCCACCCGACACTTACAGGTTACACTCAGGTCCATTTTATTATCTTTTCACTGTCTTCTCATGTGTAAAATCAGGATACTGCAAAGTTTAATATAAGGCACTTAGCTCAGTGCCTGATGAATAGTAAGTGCAAAATGAATATTACCCTTGATTTTTGTGATTCGGATGGAGATGCTGGTGTTTAATTTTAATAGTAAATTCTGGATATCCAGAGTTCCTAATACTAAATTTAAAGGCTTATTTTCTCAGTAACAAGGTTTTTCGTGGGTTTCATTGTTTTTGTATTTTATTTTTTTTTCCTCTTAGTACTTTTGATACACAAGGAAAAGTTATGGCTTAGCTAGAAGTTCTGGTATGGGGAATGACCTTGTCCTTGTGAAATATTTGAAAAATGAAAATTCCTCCTGCAAAACTCTGATCTGTTACTGCTGCTGGTCCCGGGGCAGGCTGTCTGTCGGGATGCCGAGCGTAACTGCCGCTGTAACCGACAAGGCATCTGCCAGAGATCGCAGGGCTGAAAGCCAGGTAGGAACATCGGTGTTAGATCTAATAATAGCTCTGGAGATTTTCCTGAAATGTTTGCTGGCAACTCCCAGGCTTGACAGGCAGAGCGTAGTGTAACTCATAGAACGTTGTTCCTGTTCTTGCTGGTGAGTATGCTATAGTACTAACCCAAATTATAGCTAGAAATCATTTGCTGTGAATTTGTTATGTTTTCACTTGTAGTACTCCTGGGTTACTGCCAAAAGTGGCTAGATATATAGATAGCCTGTATTTTTAAAACACAGTTACTTATATGCTGTAAATTCATATAAATTATTGATTCCACCAGTGAAGAGTTTGGATAACAGAAAAATTGCATCTGACACTACTACTCTTTCATTACGTAGAGGGATTGCTTTTAAGACAGTGCAAAAATATGATGCTTTTGTGTTCATGTGGAGGGTTTAGTAAAGAGTATGTGATGAGCAAGGAAAGTAGACTTCTGTCTGTGTGCACTGGAGTCATCTGAGGATGGGGCTGAAGAGTCAAAGGATAGCTATATACATGTTCAAGGAACTGGGAAAGGTTCCTCACTGAGAAGTTAAAGTGTTCTGATGAACAGTTGAGAAAGAAAAGACTGAGCAGTGAGGTTGTGATTAAAACCAACGAAGCTTAAACTTCATGGGCCCATCCAAGGCTCTGGGAGAGTCTGAGCCGTGTGTTTGGGTGGTATGTTTTTTGTAACATTTGCTAAAGATATTTTAAACACAACTGGTTAAGACCACTCTTCCTTCCACTCCACTTTCCCCTCCATCTCACTTTTCCTCACGTTGAGTGGAATTGGAGGTAGCTTTGAGCAGAGGACAAAGGCTTGGAGATACATTTACTCTGAGTTCTGTGGGCTGTCAATGGGGTCTGCAATTGCTTCTATGTGTAATGAAGTTATTGCCAGCCATCCCAGGGAAGGATGGCTTCTGGGTCCTATGTCATACTCAGCTGATTCACCCAGTAGGGCCAGAGGCTAGGTTGTGTTATATGTATCCTATAGTACCCAGCCCTGAATGTTTAGGCAGCAGAGGAGAAGTAATGATTGACATGTGTAGAATATGTGTAAATTTTCTTTCAGTCACCAGAAATGTAAACTTGTAACTGGATGATTCAATTCTAATTGATCTCTAGTCACAATACAAGTTTTCTCCAATCAAAAATACAGATAATATAATGGTATGTAGAGTCATACATTTTCCTCCTTTTGATGGGAGTTGCTTAAAATAGAATTTATCAAAATCCCCAAGTAAGGCATAAACCATGGTAATCCTACAGATAAGAGTATGTTTGTGTGTTAAGTCACAAGTTTTTAAGCACTCTAACTTTCGAAAATTAAAAGGCAGTCTGGTCAACCATACTAGATAAAAGACTGAATTATCTTTCTGATCTATTTATAGAATGATATTACAAAGTCACTGTCATATGAAAAGCAATCAAAGAGTAGGTAATCAAAAAATGTAGGAGTAAATAAATAAAATATGTTATTTTTATATTTTATGATTTTCATGATATTTTAAACTTTTTTACATTTGTAATTTGCAGTGATTTTTTCTCAACCTAAATAAATATTCACTTTCTTGTCTAATTTTGTATTTATAATTTCATATCCATTTTCTAAAAGAGAGCTTATTCTTAATTCTTTACACTTCATGTCCCACAAAATTTGGATCTGCCCAAACTTCTAGTAATATATAAAGTGTGTGCATATCATAGTTTTGTAAATAGTTACTCATTCATAAGCTTGAGACAATCAATAATAAGTTAGGTTATGGTATAAATTATACTGTGTACATTTAACCTGATAGATCCTATACTAAGATGTCAACTTTTGCTTCAGAAATAAAATTTCTGAAGGAAAAGAAGTGGGGAGTATAAATGAAACAAGGTTGGCATGTCAATAATTATTAAATTTGGTTGATGGAGAAATGGGGATTATTATATTATTAAAACTTTTTACATAACTCTGAAGTTTTTCTTAATGTTTGGTAAAGGTATACCGGAAGTAACTGTGGGGAACGCGTACTGAAAGACATTGTACCTATACTCTTGGTCTTATTTGTTTTACAAAATGAAAAGGAATTGACCAATGGAAACATCCAGTAGTGACATTTGTGAAACATTTAAATACAGATGTTGTATGTAGGTAATGATTCTCTGAAGAAAGCCCTGATTTGTAATGCTTCCTTATTTGCACAGTGTAAATATTCCCACCATGGTTGATTTCAATCTATTGATGTGACATTACTGAATGTGGAGTTGGGAAGAGCTGTGCACCATCCACTCCTGTGAGTCTATATGGCCAGCTGCAGCCCACTACTGGGAGAGATAACAGAAGTGTAAGTTTTTGGAGTCAGACTCATAGTCAGATCCCAACTCTAAAATGCACTCCCTGTCTTTGATCAACTTAGGTAGTTTTTCTGAGCATTAATTACCCCCTCTGTAAAATACAAGTTGTAATTCCCATACATTAAGATATAAAGATTAAATGAGATCACACATGTAATTGACCAACAATGGTTGCAGTTACATAGTGAGTGGTCCTTCATGCTAATATCCTTTCTTCCCTTCGAGTTAAAATAGAAGAGCTCTCCGTTTGGGTTGGTTGCAAAGTTTCAAAAGAAAGGAATGACATTGATCATCTTTTGAGAAGGCTTCTTGCCCAGAATTTCTATAATTAGGTAAAATTGTAGGTTTGAGGCACAGTCGCAAACCTGCCGAAAGCTCACCAAGCTCTAATTGGGTTGGATATTAATAGGCTGGGAAGTTAATTGTGATATGATTGTGGCTACAGCAGAACTATCTGTTAAAGGTAGAGTTTTCTGTCCAATGCTATCTGGCACTGCAAATACACAGTAAGAATTAAGTATTATCTTAGAGTTGACATGGTAAAAAGCCTATAACTTACTTAATCTTCTCTTAGATGATATTAAGACCCAGCTGAGATGTTTCTGGCATGAATAAGCCTAAGGGGTTATGTTGGCAAATTGGAAATGTTTCCATTCACAATTTTGATTAATGTTTGAGCAAAGTTATTAAAAACAGTAGCATTTTACTTGAGAATTTTTTTAAGTTGGGTGATTAACCATGATATTAGCTAATGTAACAGGATTTTTTTTCCTGAACAATGTATGTTTTTCTGTGTAGAAATCTAAGATTAAGCTCATCACTGATTTATTAGTAATGATGCAGTTTTCAGAATTACTGAATTGTATTATAAAATTTTTGTTTTTGTTTTTGTTCATTTTGTTCATTTTGTTCATTGTAACCAAGGCTAAAGAGAAGCTGAATTATAAGGCAAGCCCATATTTAGAAAAGGCATTTGAACTTTGATTTATGTGTGTGGGTTGATGTGCTCCTACTAAGAATATAATTTGGGGATGTATTTTCCCCTCTAAGGGAGATTTGCATGAATTGTAACTCTATATTGTTGGATTTCTGAGCAAATACTAATGAGACAGAAGTAGTATGCTGTATCATCCATCTGAAGTTGGCCCAATTGCCTTTGATTTTAAAAGAATAGTTTTCCTTCAGAAAATTAAAACATTTAACCCTTGGAAATTTAAACCTCCTTTTTCCTTAAAACAATGCTGTTTATACTAAATTTAATTTAATGGGTCATAATAAGAATGCTTTAAGAAATTAAATGGAACAAAATAGAGTAGAATATAGAATATGTCACACATAGGATGGACCAACAGTGTTTTGTGAAACTGATGTTTCAGTTGTGTGTGTGTGTATTCTAAGTTGTGAAGTAAAATTCATTTCTCACTGAGTCATATTAAAATAAATACAAAATTTTAACATGCTTTAAAGTAGACAACAAAAAAGTCCATGAAAAGAAAACAACCACTCTCCCTTTTGTGGTGCATATTAAAATGATATCTGGATTAGGAAATCTTGAAATGTTTTAAACAAAATCATCCTGGATTTTGATGGGGATGGGGGAAGGTGTGACTGCCTAGGACTCACTGGGAGCAGCAGAGATCAGTTAGGAGAGGGGAGTTGCATTCTTGGGGAGACGTGGTTTTGGAGATGCACCTTCTGTCTGTTTTCATTTTTTCTCTCTTAAGCAGGAAGGATACTACTATTTGGCCTATCCATATATATGCACCCACATGTGTGTATGTGTGTTTATACACTATATATACATACATACACACTATAATGTAATACATTGTATTTTTATATATAAATATGTATAAATTTATTATCTATATATATAAATTAAATGTATTATAGTATATTTATTGTATTATATTCTTAATGTACCAGTCCTATCATCTCAATTAGATTGCAAGGCTTCCTGCGGTCAGGAGCTTTCCCTTAGGCTCTCTTATCTTCCCGCTAATCACCTGCTTCACACACACAGTAGTATGTGCTTATTAAGTAATTACTATTAATAGTGATAATGGCTAAAGTTCACCCTAACATACCATTTGGCCATATTTATTTCATATGTTTATGTATTTATTAATAGTCTACCTTTCACAAAGGATTTATTGCAGTTTATGGCATGAATAAATAAGAAAATAATGGCTGGACCATAAATAAAAAGAACCATAACATGTGCATAAACAGACACATTTCTAAATATATATTCATACACCTACATACACACCCACATACACTTTTATAATATCGTAAAGATAAGTAAGGTCAGAGGAAGAAATATAATCAATTTCTTCATAGTTCTTTCTGTCAGCCTCATTCTTGCATTTGAACTTCTCAGTAGACAAAGTTAAAAGCAATATATGTCTGTTACATAATTATTATTATATAAAAAGAGATACCATGAGGGAAAGCAAAAGCTTCTTTGTATACAGGGCTACATAACTAAAAGACATTTGTCATGTGAAGTTTTATGCAAGAGGCAATGAGTGTCTAGACTAGAAAATATCAACATGGCCACTCCTGAAGAAACTGTGGTAATGGATTTTGTTACTTCTGCTCCTCTATAAAGGCGAATTCTTTACGATAAAACCTAGCAAAAATGAATCCATAAGAAGACAGAAAACTGGCCCAGAAAGTACTCTTTTGTCTGTTCTAAAAATATTGCTTAGAACATTTAGAACAATAGAAAAAATTGTTTAAACAGTCTTCCCCAAATATCGCCTATTTCAACCAGATATTTAACTAAACTTGATAGTGTACTTTAGAAACAGTTATGATTAGGAATCAGGCCAATATTCTTTGGTGAAAATTGATGACTTTCCTAAGGTTCCTATCTAATAGGCCATTCCACATCCACACAAAGATGGGTTATTTGGTGACAAATATTTTGAAGTCTGAATCCTTCATCATCTTAGAGCAATTTCAAAATATATGGGAATAATTTTTGCTTGTGCTTTGTTTTTTCTCTATATCATTGCCAGTTACCAGTTTTCATTTAGCCCAGTAGTACTGTTCTTGTTTTGTTAGGCTTCATGTATGCCAGGGGTTCTATTAGTTTTCATACAAAAATTGACAAGTGTGTTGAAAGTGAACTGAAAAGACAGAGGACCTCGTGTTTGAGGCACCAAACAGTATCATTAGACTATTCAGATACTTATGAATCATCTAATGCATGCAGTGGTGGAAGAATCACTTCTACACCTTGAAAGTTCATAGTATGTAGTATCCCAATAGAGATGGGCCACAAAAATGGGGGTAAAAAAGGAGGGTCCAGACAACTCTGGGTGGAATAAGTATAAAAAGCGCAATCAAACACAGGTGATGGGATAGAGGGTGTTGGACTGGGGCCTGAGATTGGGTTGAGGCAGCAGAAGAATGGTAAATGCCTAGAAAAGAGGGACAAAGGAAGGGGTATAGGAATGACCAGATAAATTTTTCTTGGAAGCAAAGTAGACTTTTAAAAATGAGAGTTGGGGAGAGTAAGAAGAGGTGAAATAGATGACCCTTGGGCTGATTCTAGTGCATTAAGGAGAGGTCATCTTCAGGAAGGCATAGAAACAACTACCAGGCTGCCATTTCATTTTAAAAATAAGGTTGTGTGTGAAAACCCATTTAGAAGGAAACAGAAGTTGTCCAATTTGGGGGAGGTCTAACAAACAACTATTTTAAGAAATAAAATTTTTGACTGGAATTTATTTTTTAGTAATCAGGGGGTTTCATTGCTAGCCACAAAACTTAGCTAGAAACGGAGCCTGGATCCCTCCCATGGAGGCCATGTGGTGAGAGCAGAGCTGATGCTGCCACCACGCCCTGGGCGGCACACCGGCATCCCATCACTGGACACGTTGCTGGTCTCCCTGCTCCTGGAGATTGGATGTAACTGTGACCCCTGGGGCTTGTCTCCAAAGTGGTTTCCCTTTGTCCCTGCCTCTTAACATCACTAGTTCAAGATTTGGGATGGTGGGAGTGGGGGAGCAGAAAGGAGAGGTAAGATATGTCTAATTGGCTGAGACACAGTCATGTGCCCATGTCTTAGCCTCAAGGAAGGCTGAGAAAATGAGAATCTGGCTATTTGGGCTCTTAGTCCGTTTGGGCTGTTGTAACAGAAATATCACAGACTGGGTGGCTTATGAGCAGGTTTCTCTCTCACAGTTCTGGAGGCTGGGAGTCTGAAATTAAGGCGGAAGCAGGATATGATTCTGGTGAGAGCCCTAGCCTGTGTTGCAAACTGCCGACCTCCCTGTACCCTCACATGCTAGGGAACAGAGAGAGAAAGCAAGCTCTCCTGTGAGCCTTTTAATCCCATTATACTCTCATAACCTCCTCTAATCCTAATTCCCAAAGGACGCACTTCCTAATGCCATCACATTGAAGGGTAAGGTTTCTAACATAGGCGTCTTGGAGGGACATAAGCATTCACTCCACTATAGGCTCTTATATTGAGGCATGAACTTTGCATCTCTCACAAAGACTAGTAAGGCATGAATTTCTCAGAGGCGTGAGGTTTAGATTATGCGTACTCCTTGGCCCCCAACCCCCCACACCCCCCGCAAAAAGAAGACAACTGTCCATTAAACTTTCCCTTTCCTTTCAAACCTTCATATAGTCTTGAGTTCTTGAATGGTTTTTAGAGCTAAATTCTCAAGGCACACTAGAAAATACAGTCCAACAAATGTGATTTTTCTGTACCAGTTTAAATGATGAAATACAGACTTGCCCAGAGCCATTGTCAGTTTGAAGATCTAGTTAAGCCTCGTGCATTCCCAGCTTCTTAATATCAAGAGCCAACATTTTAAGTTTTGATATCAAATTCATTCTGTTGTTGGTGTTTACATTTTAAATGGAATAACTGAAAATGAATCTAAATGTTTGGGAACTTACCATGTATCTGCCTTCTGAAGCTCCAAGGGAAGCCTCGATAATGATGGTAATACACAAACTGGCCCTAGTAGGCGCCAGCTGTGTAGGCATGTCCCTTCATCAGGTGCTCTGCCAGCCACACTTCTCAGCTGCTGCTCTTCCAGAGTACAGGCCAATCTTCTTTCTCTCTCGTTAGTTGACAATGCCAGTTATAGAGAATCATGCCAGACCACACTCCAGTGTGGCAGTTGTACAAGTGGGGACACAGAAAGATTATCCAACTAGTTGTGATTAAAAATTCTTACTCTTATATATGTGGCTTAAAATGATACAAGGTTCTGAAAACGCAGAATAAGAGTATGAATTACTGCTGCAAGATTCTAAACTATGGAGTTGAACCAAAATAGCTTCTTTAAACTTTCCTGGGAGGATACCTTCCCAAACTATTCTATTCTAATCTAACCTAAACTTAGAAAGTAAGGTTCACTTTTAACTTTACTACCTCTCTGAGTTATTCCAGGAAGGTTTTCTTAGGGATTTTCCAGTGTCATTAAATGCCACAAAGTATGTGCTGCAAAAGTTGAATTTCATCTGCAAATCCTTGAAGATACAAAGGTCTGCCAATTAAGTTCATGAACTTGTTGAAACGATGTTGCCAACTTTTTTTGATATTAGAGGGATTATTCATTATGAATTTGTACCAACTGGACAGTCAACCAAGTTTACTATTTGGAAGTGCTGAAAAAGATGCATGAAAAAGTTAGACGACCTGAACTTTTTGCCCACAATTCATGGCTCTTGCATCACGACAATGCATCAACTCACACAGCACTGTCTGTGAAGAAGTTTTTAGCCAATAAACAAATAACTGTATTGGAACACCCTCCCTACTCACCTGATCTAGTCCCCAATGACTTCTTTCTCTACCTGAAGATAAAGGAAACATTGAAAAGAAGACATTTTGATGACATTCAGGACATCAAGGGTAATACAACGACAGCTCTGATGGCCATTCCAGAAAGAGTTCCAAAATTGCTTTGAAGGGTGAACGAGGCACTGGCATCAGTGCATAGATTCCCAAGGAGAGTACTTCAAAGGTGACCATAGTGATATTCAGCAATGAGGTATGGAGCACTTTTTCTAGGATAAGTTCACGAACTTAATTGTTTGACCTCGTAAATCCAGGACACTCTGTGAGCTCTTGGTTTACACCAGCCCAAGCTGGGCTGAAAGATAGCAGGGTGATGATGCATCTGATAGTGCTGACCCTGAACAAGTTCTGGGGATGGGCTATTGTATTACATTTTTATTAATTATTGCACATCTTGAGATCTGATTCATTCTTAGCCATGTCTTTGAGCCCTTTATAAATTTGCATAAGTGCTCAGAACCATGCTACATTTTTTCATTTTATTGCAGCATATTTTGTGTTAAGATAAAACAAATAGATTTCTAATAAGCAAATATTGGCTCAACTGATGAGCTGTAACTTGTAGTAAGAAAAATATAGCTTAGCATTAACAGTGGAGAGGCTAAAAATCATGATAATTCTGTGGCTTTAATCTTTTTCATGTGTAATTTTATAGTTTCTGTAAGAGTCGAAGAGGCTAAACTCATATCATTTTGTCAAACTGAGAATAACATTTATCATGAAGTAAGTCTTCCTATTTTCATCAGTGACCTAAAAGAAGATGGTAGGTTTTTATTTTATTTCTGAAGCGATTTTCCGATTTTCAGGTTGCACTGAAAAGTAAGATGGAGGTTATAAATTGGAGGTGATCCACTGTCTCACAACACAGTCCCAAAGGGGAAACTGAGGAGCAAACCTCCATGTGGAGCCCTTTCCTTGGCTACCCTTTGCCCTAGACCTGCCATAGCTTTGTTCCTCTCTATTGGAAGGAAGTAAAGGGAGAAAGGGAAGGAGAAATGAAAGCAACTCTCACTGGCTTGGGAGAGCCAGTTGTATGCATCTCTTCTTAAACTTACGTTAATAACATGTGGATAGCTTAATATCAGCCATGATATAAATATTTATACCACAGAAATTGGCAGTGCTACAAATCAGGGCTCCCTGTCCTCCAGAGTAAGTTCTTAACATTTATTAGCATTCCACCAGTTACCTGCTGTAGAAAGGAACATTGTGTATCACAACTTTACCATTATTATCACTTTCTGATTCTGACTTCTCAGTGTAGGTGAAATTTCTAAAGACCTGACTATAATCTGCCTTATCCAAACCTTTGTGTACTAAAGATTGTAGAGATGGAATATGTTCTCTATTTAAAAGTTATTCAACACCCTTTTGTTTCCTGTGTAATTTTACCTTGTTAGATTTTTCAGTGTGGTGTTAGCTATCTTTTTACACCCCTTTTTTTTTATACCCTTCTCTATTATCCTGTCTTGATTACTTAGTCTTCTCTTGACTTCACCATTTTATGAAGAAGTAGTCATAGCACACTGCCTGGTTAGTATGATCCAAGGCATCAAAGAGATTATAAGTCTCAAGTCAGCAAACACTAATTGAATATCTCCTTTGCCTAACACAAATATCTCTTTTGCCAGAGAGAATAAGACACAGTACCTATTCTCAAGCAACATAAAATCTAGGAAGAAAATCAGACATGTGTACGACTCAAACTAATGTAGAGCATAATATGAAAGATGGTGTTAGAAAAGAACAGAAAAATGCAAACTGAGCTACAGAGACTAGTAAATATTCCTGAAAACAGAAATTAGAGAAGGCTTTATGGAGACGGGGCCATCTCAATGAAGTCTTAAAGAATTGGTATGCATATTAAAACTCAACTCCATAGTTTTTATGAATAGATGACTAAAACGTTCATGTTAAAATAGTTTGTGAGTTAATTCATGTTATTTACTGATCTAAATTAGCTTATCATCATGTGAGTCACGAAAACTTAACAAAAATAAGATTTTAATGTCATAAATGTGTGGAATTACTAGATCCAACAGATGCCAATGTAAAAGATACATTCTCACATCTCTGTGCCCTCTGTAGGTTATACACAGAGTGTCGTTATTAGAAGGTCCTTAATGAAACCTTCCAATTACTGAGGACCAATTATGTATCAGCCACGTCTACGTATATGATATCAAAGACAAAAAACAACAAAGTAAGGAACTTGATTTTATTCAGGCTATTGTAGTAGGGAGAGTACCCCAAGATCAGAGTGTTTCTCTACAGAATGGTTTTGCCTTAGTCTTTTAAAGGAAGGCGTAGACAAGTTACAGGTGGGGGAATTTACAGTTGGGATTTTGCAACAGGGGAAAATCTCAGTTAGGTAAACAGAAAATGTTTACCTGTGTCTAACTAATCTCAAGGGGAATGCAGTTCTAATTTTAGCTAATCACCCATAAGACACAGAACAAGCTAGGAGTTGACTAGCTGATATTTGAACTTCAGAGTTACTCTGAAATATACTATTATCAGCATTAAAAAAAAAATGCTTAAAAAAATAAACTGACATTCAGAGAGGCTGAGAGACTCACCAAAGCCACCTAGTATATAAAAGAATTGGAATTTCATCTCCTATCTTTCTGTCTTCAAATCTCTTTATTGTGCCATAATACTCACTTTGTGCTGAATGAATGCTTTAATAGTAATATTTAAGGATATTGGAAATTTCATTTATTTTTTATATGTATTTTTTTCATACACACTATCTAAGTTTGGAAAGAATAGCCTTCAAAGAACCAGGCCAAAGTGTTTAGAATTGACAAATCTATTCACAGACTGGCTTAAAATAAGAATGTGCCTCCTTACCCTTAACTAATTCCACCTTTCAAATGAATGCTTAGGGAAATATTTGGCATTGTGTCCCAGTGTCTTAATGTTCAGTGATTCTTCTTGCTATCAAACAATAAGGTATCATCATTGCTTTTTACCTCTGCTCTGTGGGCCCAGAGGGGTTTGCGGGAGGTAAGTGCTTGGAGATCCTCACAGAGGTTCTTGGCTAGATGGGGGACAGTACAGAAGTCAGGCACAGCTTGATTACCCAGCTTCTGCCAAAGCTTTTGGGTATGCACGTTGAACATCAAAGTTAAAAAAAAAAAAAAAAAAGTCACTAAAGGAAGTAAAATGTGAAAACCACTGATCTGGTTGAATAAATCATTTCCATAAAACAAATTCTGAATATCTTTGGCTTCTGGAAGCCTGTGAGTCTGAGTTTCTTGGATGTTGCCAGCTCTGCGGGCCCCTTGCTGTGCTTTTGACAGGCGCGGAAACGCAATGCTACCATGCACTTGACCTGCACAGCACGGGGATCTAACCAAATCATTTGGCATCTGTGCACATTCAAATTATTGTGGTAATTATGAGTGTGAGGTAATAATTTGTGCTTGAGTTTTGTCCTGGGGCCCAGTCATCCAGTTCTCTCATTTTTTTAAATTATGTTTTACTTTTATAATATGGTGTTAGTAAACAGGCCAGGTGCTGTTTTAGAGTAGCTGCATGATATATTCCCTGAACATTGAAGCAAAAATTAAGAGCAAAACAGGAGTCACCACCTTCTGGCTCAGCTACCTTCCTTATCGTGGTAATTGTGTGTTTTCTAAGCGGAAGGGAAGAAGGAACACGTTAGACTTAGGATCTGGGGCTGCTGAAGCCAAGATATTTAGGAGCAATTTGTCTATGCTGCCAGTGGGAGTGTGGACGTTTTCATTTAGAGGGAAGAAAGCCAGCTCCAGTGCTTTCTTGTTTCCCGGTGGTCTCCCATTCAGGGATAACCTAACTGTCCCCCCGCCCCATGTGTCATTGGAAGAGAAGCTCAGGCAATGAAGGGTTACACTGCCAGTTAGTTTCGATTCCCCATAATCTCCTCATTTTCGGGGAAGAGTGCTGTGGTCAGAGGAAGAAAGCAAAGTGAAAAATAAGACAAATCGGCTAGAACATACTAGAAAATAATAGAAAATGAAATATCGCAACTCAGAACTGTGTTTAACTACTGGAAAGCAAAGCAAGTGAATTGTTTGTGTGAGTCAGAGTTTCTAAAGAAAGGCCTTTTGGAGGCATGGAATCTCAGGAAACTATGTTTTCAAAGAAGTTGTGGACATGGATAGACAGGGAATGTAGTGACAGTTAGGGCAGGGGAGCTACAAGGGCAAAAGTTTAAAGTGGGAATGAACCACAGATTTTGACAGTGGAAAGGTATATTGAGATGAGAAATAAGTAGGCAAAAACCAAGAAGTTGGCTAAATTTTATATTTTGCCGTTAAAATTTTAATAATTGGTTAACTAGTAATCAGATTTTCTAAGGCAAGACTTAGACGTTTCTTGTATTCTTTGAAATTGATTATCTTTAATAAGCATGAGGAAGAGAAGAGAGAGCACGCAAGAGAAACAGGAAAGTGTGCCTGGAGGGCTCCTCGCATAGGAGCTTCCCTCCCCGTGTAGGGGACCAAGTACTCAAGATTCTTATGAATAGATTCTTTCAAAGAGTAGATCTCAAAGTGGGGTTCCTGAGCTAGCAGCATCACTTGGGAACTTGTTAGAAATGGCACTTTTCTGGCCTCATCCTAGGACTACTGAACCAGAAACTCCGAGGGGGGATCCTGCAACCTGTGTTTTAATAAACCCTTCTCTTAGTCCATTTTGGCTGCTATTACGAAAAGACCATAAACGTGGTGACTTATAAACAACGTCATTTATTTCTCACAGTTCTAAAGGCTGGGAAGTCCAAGGCCACTGGTAGATTCAGGGTCTGGTGAGGGCCCGCTTCCCACATCAACCTCACAGGCAGAAGGGGCCAAAGAGATCTGTGGGATCTCTTTTGTAAGGGTCTGAGTCCCATTCATGAGGACTCTGTCCATGTGACCTAATCATCTCCCAAAGACCCCTCCTCCTAACACTATCACCTTAGAGGCTAGGATTTCAAAATGCGAATGGGGAGGAGGGCGCTTCAATCTACTGCAGCCTCTCCAGGTGATTCTCATGCATGCTAAAATCTGAAAACCGCTGCCTTATGTATTTGTTTTCAATATAAAAGTGATCCAGAAAGTAGAAAGTTGATGAATTTTTCTCTTAAACTCCTTTTCTCAATGCTTTTCAATTCTCTGACTCAATCTAGGAGGGAAACTCCCAATTAGATGCTAAGCCATTGGCACATATGAATCTCTTTGAAAAAGAGAAGTGTGGCTGGGTTCCAGAGTACAAACAGCAGCTGCAGGGGCCCCCAGTTGAACTGCACCAGGCGTAGCATCAGTCCCTGCCCTGGATTTCCAAACCCAGGAATGAATTTTTTTTTTTAATAAAAAATCAATTCTTAATCTGAGACTCTGAAGTGTTCCATTTGACAGAGCCTCAGATACCCAAATCATTAATTACGTCCAAGATAAAAAATTTAAAAAATAGCTGGTGATGCTGAACTTTTGATCTAAGAGAATTTAGCAAAAATTTCTGAAGTGCACAAAGGTAACTGGCAGTTGCAATCTTTGGGGGTCAAATAAATACGATAAAGGTAACAGACACCAAATTGAAAGAGGAAAGGTCGAAACATGAAGGCTTTGGACAATGGATGGAAAAAGAGATAAGATATGACATTTTATCAAGAGGAGGAAGAGAAAGTCATGGCAAGCAAGGGAAAAGAGTCAGATGAGAGGGATGGGAGTCCAGAGTGAAGCAGAAGAGTTATGATCCGTGAAGAGAGACATCTTCCACTTAGAGTTATGACCATTTTTTAAGCATTACAATTAAAATGGGTTGATTAATTAATATGTGACTCATAGAAAATTGAGCTAAGAATAGTCATAAAGCATGATGCCATAAATAGCCATGAAACATAGATAGCCTTCGATTACTGTGGGGAGCCATGGTTTCTTGCAACCCTGAACCTTGCAGACTGGCTCGGTTTCTGCCCCCATAACATTGTCTCTGCCTTACCTGAGAGGCGCCTAACGGCTGCTGAGGAATGTGGTGGAAACGGCCAGTTCCCGGACACAGAAGACTAAGGGCTTTCTGGACAATTGGTAGGTTCTGTCTCCTTGAGATATTTACTTTTGTGAGTTTCAGTGACCTTGTATCTTCTATGTCAAAGTAAAAGATTTACTTTCGCTGAGATAATGCATATCTTCTTCGTTTAACTGCACGTACTCAAATTGTATATATTGGTTAAAGATAATAAACTCAGGGCTTCAGCATGACTGAAGACCGGCCGCATTAGCATTTGTGTGTGTCTTTTATTTCATTCCCACTCCCCCATTCAGGTACTGATCAACTCGTGGCGGCTGGCCCGTCACAGATTACTAATAGCTAACATTTTTAGTTCTTATTATGCGCTAAGCACCATACAAAGTACCCTCATTTGATTCTCGCAATCAGTCTACAAATAGACACTATCATTACTATCTCTGCTTCGGAGAAGAGGAAACTGAGGCTTTTAGGAGGCAAGTTACTTAGTTAGTAATTAAGCCTCGAGGATTTGAACCCAGGCAATTCCACTCCTGGATCTAAGTTCTTCACCACTCTACTGAGATCAGGAAAATACATAAATCCCTCAAGTCTCCAGGATGCTTTGATGCTATTCTGTCTGCTTTATCCTTTTAAAATAGTTGCTTTGTTATTTTGATTATAGAAGTAGTATATGATCGTTGCTTCCAACTGAAAAAATTCAAAAAGTATATAAAAAATAAAGATCATTCTTGATTCCATCGCTTAGAGATAACTGATGGTAACACAAGCTGTACTTTATTCTGTGGTTTTTATGTACTTTATTATATGTAATGCCTCACATATGTATGTGGTTTTACATATGTGCTTTATCATGTACTTTGTAATGCCTCAGAACTGTCTGGCATGTCCTTGAAGAGACAATCAGCCCTGACTCAGACACTCTGATTCACTAGGTCTGAGTGAGGTTTAGACTTATGTATTTTTAATAAGTATCTCTCCCATGGTACTATATATATTATATACTCAGATATGTTTTTTATATATATATACACACACACACACACACACACACATATACACATATATATGTATATACATATATGTATACATATATATAATGTTATATCATATATATGCATATTTCAAGCCCAGTTCTAAAAAAGCTTTTCTGTACTTTAGATTTTCAAATATCCCTGTATAGCACATATATTCAGTTTATCTCTGGATTCTTGAGTACCTTAATATTTCTCAACAAAACTATCTTTTAGAACAGGAAGTTATCTAGTAGAGAAGTGGCTCTTACACTTTAGCGTACATCATAATCACCTAGAGGACTTGTTGAAACAGACTACAGAGTTTCGGATTTAATGGACCTGGGATGGGGCCTCTATTAGTCAGGGTTCTCCAGAAAAACGGAACCAATAATATAAATGTAGCTCTACAGATATGAGGAGACTTATTATAGAAATTGGCTCATGTGATTATGGAGGCTGAGAAGTCCACGATCTGCTCTGTGCAAGCTGGAGACCCAGGAAAGCCAGTAGTATCATTCAGTCTGAGTCTGAAGGCCTAAGAACCAGGAGCTCTGATGTCCAGGGACACGAGAAGATGAATGTCTTAGCTCGAGGTGAGAGAATTCACCCTCCTCCATCTTTCCTTCTCTGTGGGCCCTCCGTGGATTAGATGATGCCTGCCCATGTTGGTGAGTGCAGATCGTCTTTCCTTAGCCTCTTGATTCAAATGCTAAGCTCATCCAGAAACACTCTCACAGAAACACCCAGAAATAATGTTTTACCAGCTAACTGAGCCAGTAAACCATCACAGGGCTCAACAATTTGCATTTCTAATCATTGGTGGGTAATACAGAGCTAATAGTACAAAGACCACACTTTGAGAACCACTGTAAAAGAGAATCTTCTGAGTGAGAATTTCTGGTAGAAAGTCTTCTGTGGTCTTTGGACATTTCTTAACATTCAAGGGCAAGAGCCTGGCCTTGATGCATCATTTAGAAACAACTTCAGTGACATATATAGTAGCATGGTTAGTGTCACCCCTTCGTCAGGGACATATGTGAAAACTCTATTCAGCTGTTTCTATATTTCTATGACAAAAGTAAAAGTGTAACAAGAATAGCTGCTGATGTTGTCAGCTAAAAAATCTTCAATGTCCAAATGATTGTTGGTAGCAACAGAAGGGACATAGGACAAGGTCAGTTATAGCCAATCACAGGCATAACAGCTATCAGAGAAGTCTAATGTGTGACATTTCTTAAGTAGGACAAATACCAGAGGAGCATGTTGATGCTTCTGGCAGTTTGTATGAATTATACATGATGCATTATTTTAAAATTCAGCAGAAAACTGCCATTTGCCCTCTATAATAAAAGGCGTTATATGAAAAGTGAAGTGCTGGGTGAGGAAACATGAGATGCTACCCATGCAATGGATCTTAAGCACATTTCTCTTTGCTGTCTCGTACCTGTTTCAGAAGACAACCAGGCTTTTAAAGAGAGGGTCTCTGCAAAACTAACAGAAGTTTTCCAGAGCAAGATACCTTAGTTCTGTCCACCTGTGCTCCAAACCAGCAATAGGTCTCTCAAATGTAACTCTTACAATGCCTTGATGCTGGAGTAATGGAAACTGTAAGTGTATAGTTACATATTTGGCATTCAACATTGTCTCAGTCCATTTGAGCTGTTATAACAGAGTACAATAGGTGAGGTGGCTTATAAATAACAGACATTTATTTCTCACAGTTCTGTAGGCTGGGAAGTCCAAGATCAAGATGCCGGCAGATCTGGTGTCTGGTTAGGGCCCTGCTTCCTAGACGGCTGTCTTTGCTGCAACCTCCTATGGTGGAAGGAGCAAAGGATCTCTCTGGGTCCCTTTTAAAAGGGTTATAATCCTATTTGTGAGGCCTCCTCCCTCATGACCTCATACCTCATCCCCTCCCGAAGGTCCCTCCTCCTAATACCATTACCTTGGGGAATAAGATATCAACATATACATTTGAGGAGAACATAAACATTAAATCTATTGCAAACATGTATTTGTCAAACATGTATTTGTCTGCCCCCAAACATGTATTTCTGTACCAGAAGTACAGAAAACCTACTGCCAGACAATTTAATTTGCCTTCGAATTTTGAATGTTAAAATTATTAATTTTTACCATGGCTAGGAATTACTGAAGTCATCTAGGAGAATTCATTCATTTATTGTTCAGTCAACAAGTATATATTGAGCACTTTCCTACATTCTAGGCATTGTTGTAGATTCAGGGGATGGAACAGTGAAATACACACACATATACACAATTTTTTATTTTTTTTTTTAAGATTTTATTGGGGAATGGGAACAGGACTTTACTGGGGAACAGTGTGTATTTCCAGGACTTTGTTGGGGAACAGTGTGTTTTTTCCCAGGACCCATCATCTCCAAATCAAGTTGTTGTCCTGTCAATCTTAGTTGCAGGGAGCGTAGCCCACTATCCCTTGTGGGAGTCGAACTGGCAACCTTGTGGTTGAAAGCACGTGCTCCAACCAACTGAGCCACCTGTCTGCCCCCATATACACAAATTCTTGACTCTCAAAGAGTTTACATTGTAGTAGTGATGAGTTCTGTCTTATTCTGTCTTCTGGAACCCTGCTGTGTAAAAAGCCAACAGTGTAGGTGTCACTTGGGAAGTTGTTAGAAATGTAGCACCTCAGACTCCATCCCAGATCTCCTGACACAGAAGATTCTATTTTATTTTCCGGGATCCCCAAGTGATTTGTACCCACATCAAAAGTTGAGAATCGTTGCTCTAGAAACCATAGCCTGAGGCAAGGATTAAAGCTCTGATGTTATTTGAGAGTGCAGGCCTAGGAGAGTAGAATAAGGGGAAAAGGGAAGTCAGGCAGGGGAAGCTGCAAAGCTGAGATCCGATGCTGGCTACTATGTCAAAATGAATCTGGAAAAGGCACAGCAGCTCAGTCAGCAGTGGGTTTGCTTAGAATGTGCAACTCCTTCTCCAGACAGTTTGCAAGGGAGAGTCACACCTGGCTCCCTCCTGACTCCTGCTTTCCACTAACTAAGGTTCTCACCAGTGGGCAGTGCCACCCAGGCACTATTGTGTTATAGTATCCAATTCTGAAAGTGGAGGAGTGGGTGCAGATCAAGAAAGAGAAGAAGAAGGGAGCAGTTAAGATTTCTGAGAAAAGACACATACTTTGTGTCTCCAAACAATATGTATGAAAACGTCCATCCTGATAAACAATGAATAGAAATGGCATTTATTTGTCAGTCACCAGAAACTCAGAAACCCCTCTGCCAGACAAAGTAATTCACCCTAGAATTTTGAGTGTTAAATTTTGTCATCATGACTGGATGTTACTGAAGTCTTTTTTAACATTCACTAGTACTCCAATACTCCCTGAATTATGACCAACTGTTCCTTCCTGAGCACTTAGGATTTCCACATACCTATTATTTACTAGCTCCTTCCCATCCCTAGATTTCCAGCCCTTCTTCCCCTCATTGATTTATATCGGTGGTGCATTTATCAATACTTTGAGTCTCAAATATTCAGGCCCATACCTACTCACCCAGTGTATTGACCCACACCACACACGTGTGTGTTTATTAAATACGACAATGCCTACATTCTCATCCTTACACAAGCCAGAAACCAGGTCCAGATAGAACCAAACAATCTGGGTTAGTAAATCTAGATAAGCGAATAGTAAGAGATAGCAAAGGAGAAGGCACAGATCCCAGTGAGGCAGACCTGAGACCCAGCAGACACCACTGCCAACAGTCTCCCAGGTGTGTGCCCTTCCAGAGTTCTCCCAGTATGAGAAATTCTCATTCAGGCCATCCAGCTTTCACTCTGTCTGAAATCGATGGAAACTATAAAAATGCGACCAGCACCTAAATGTCAACAGTAGTTGTTTCCAAGCAATGGAAATATAGATTTTAGATTTTCATTTTTATTATTTCCTGTGCTTTTCAAAATTTCCGTGAAAAAGGTATACGCTTTATGATAGAAATACTTCAATTATTTTTATAAAATAATATATTTTATCAAGGAAACTCAAGAATGGAAAAAAAAAATGAAAAGTTGGACTGATACGGCAGACATTACATTTAAATTATTTGCATATTTTATAGACAGTGGATCTCCCTAAGCTCCAGTCTAGAGTTTAGAAAACTGTAGATTTCCACAGCTCCCAAAACATAAAAGAGAACGTGTTTTTCTCAGAGCAAAAGAGAAGAAATGTATGAAGGATCAGAAAGCAGAAATTACTCTCTGAAGGCAATACTGTACTGCCCAGGGTGGAAGGAGGCCTTTTGGGAATGTCTGGGACTCCTGTGTGCTTGGGAAACACAGGTAGCCGACTGTCCAGCCGTACAGTAATGACACGGCCTTCACAGATGTGTGTGATGTTGGTCAGCCCTAAACACTGGACACCTTTTAAGGAGGGGCTCAGTTTCACAAGGTACTTTTAACCTTTTTTTTTTTTCCTCTCTCAACAAGGAGAGCCTTTTTCAAATTCTACTTCAAATTCTAATCTCAACCCATATGCTGCACAACTAGCAGAAACATGTTTTCTACTAGTTGATTATTTCATCAACTCTCATCAGCATATCAGAGGTAATTTTGTGCAAATGTTAACAGATATGGTTAGTTTATTCATACGAATTCATTGACCGCCAGCTACTACTTATACTTTTTATGCTATTACAAAAAATAATTTCTACTTAGCTTTCTAAACTAAGGGATCCTTATTTTCCAAAGGTGGTTTACAAATCAGTTCAGAATTTATGAATTCTGCACTGCCCTCCTCGCCTAGATATTAATGTTCTTTGCCAAGGATTTCATAGGTCTCAGGTTAAAAGCACTGTGGAGAGGAGGAAAGTTGGTTTTCCACTGTGTTTGCTGCCCTGATTTCCTGGGACATTAGAGACTTCAGGCCTCTAATACCACTGATGTTTCTTTGCTAGGTAAAACCTGGCAATTCACTTGAGAATAATGTACTGAAGGACAGGAATTAGTAATTATTCCTTGTAATTAGTAAGTTTATTTGGTAATGAATGAAAATACATGCATTTTAAGGGATAAGGATCCCTGACCATTCTTTTCACATTGCACCAAATCACTCAGTAAGTATTCATATAGGTGCCGGCCGATACACACATTTAACACACACTGGGACCTGCCATCCAACCGTGGAGTATGGTACTCACTTTGGCCATCCAATGCAAATGACTGCTTTTAAGTCCAACCTTCATGACTCGCAAATACACTTCAAATCCAAAATCACATCTTAGTTTCTTTCGTTTAAAAAATGCACTTATTAACAGTGATGCTTCTAATAAAATTTTCAGTTGTTTTCATGATGAGAAAATGACTCTTCAAATGGTAGATCACTTGGATCGGTTTATAAACCAGAGTATATGACATAGGTGAAATAGGGCAGGAAGCAGTGTGTCTTGATGGCGTTTTTTAATCAGAAAGTAGACCTCACAGAAAGAAGAATCACAACGTATTTCTAGTCTGCCTAAGAATGGTAAATAAAGTGGCATGTGGTAGAATTAAAATATTGATATGTTAAAAAAAACTATTACTGACAATTTATGTCAAAGTACATTGCTGTATGCATTTTAAAATATACTATGTACTTTTTTTCAATTAACAATATACTGTGTATTTTAAACATGTTTAAATATCCTTCTTTTAGGTACTAAAAATCCATGAGATGGGGGAAAAGGCTTTTTTACATTAAAATTAGAAGATACAGTTTTTCAACAGATATGGACCCTGAAACACAATGACATCATATGAGTGCTTCATAAAATATGCAATGTGGAAAACAAATCACTTCACAATTATGTGCCTTGTATGAGAAGAAAATACTTACTATTACCTTGTGCTACTGAATATAAAATATTCTGGATTAATTTAGAAGGTGTGTATAGGCCCAGTGACATTTTACAATTTTAAATGTTATAGTACTCTTTGGAAATATAGTTTAAGACAGTCCCTCCAGAAACCACTTTGACAAGTATAATATTTATAAGCAGGCAAGAAAGTTTTTTCAGAAACAATCTTGCTGTTTTACTTTGTAACAAATTAAACTCTGTATAAAATAAGCACTATAATATAGTTATGAATATTTACAATATGCAAAAAATATTTGCTTTGCACAACCGTTTCAGATAGTAAGACCCACTGATGTTATTTGCATTTGAATTTGTATGATGAACAGAATTTAATAGATTGCCAACAAATATTTTTAAATTGTAGGAAGGGATTAGTGGAAGTTCTAGGTCCAACTATAATTATATCTCGTCAGTTAACTCAGAACTTCTAGATAATAGGAGAGTTCTTTTATTGGAGCAGAATTATTTTTGTTCTTTCTCTTCTTGGGGTAGCTTCTTTTTCCAAGTCATCATTAACCCTTTCATAGGAATCCACTTTGTAAAAAATTTACATCTTTTTTATAGTCATCCCTATACTTTTAGCTTGTTTTTTGTTTTCTTTTGCCTTTTGCCATTTTTTCCTGTTGACTTTTAAACTTACTGAAAGCAGAGGCCGTGAGACTTCACTCTGGTATCTCCCACAGTGCCAATCCTTACATAAGGCTTTTGATACAAAGGTTCTAAATAGACTTAACTGTAAAACTGATCACTACAGAATCACAGAACCATTTTCTGGACAGAGACCTGCATTTAACTTCAGATAAATACTGGTTTATGTATAATGTAGCATTTCTTTCCTCTCCCATAAATAGAGAATTCTTGTAGTTCATGTGGGGATAGCGTGTGGAGGGAGTACTGGACTAGGAAGAAGAACTGAATTCTGGTTGCAGCTCCATCATTGACTAGTCCTGTGAACTTTTCAAGTAACCAACCGCTATCAACCTGCCTTTATCAAAGGTCGACTGGAGATAATACTTGGCTTGCTTCATAGAAGTGTTGTCACAATTGCATGAATTAGTGTATGAGATACTATAAAGTCCCATTAAAATGCATGGTGTGATTATGCTATGTGTTTACCATGATACACTGAATGTTATAAAATAATACCGTTTTTCTAAGGTCCTTGGCCATTGCATTGTTGTTGGGGTTGAAAATGATTTCTTTTGAAAAGTTAAGGTCCAGAAACTGTATTTTAAAAGATCCAAGTTCATGTTCTGAACCAGACCCCAACACAACCAGACTACTCTTTTGAGATGACTTGGAAGATTGTGACTAGCTTCTCTTGAGTGTGTGCAATTTGAGTTAGGCACACTGTCTCATTTAATCCTCAGTACTGCCCTATAAAGGTGAGCAGTATTATTATCATCACTTTGTAGGTGAGGAAATTGTGGCTTAGATAGGCTAATGTGTCTAAAACTGTACAGATTAATAGAGCAGAGCCAGACTTGAATCCACATTGTCTGACTCCAGAACCAATCCTTATTTCTTCTTTTCTGTTCTGGAAATACTATTAGCTAAAGCCCAGTCAATTTTTCTAGCAATCCAAATCCATGAGGAAGAAAAACAAATAGTAAAAATCACATCGCTTCATCTCAAATTTGTTTGAAGATACCTGTGGAATCATATTACTCTTTAGAGATAGTTAAGGAAATTTTAGCATCCTAGAGTTTTTAAAATACTAATCAATGATGAAAATTAAACATCAAAACACCCTTATTTAATGAATTATTGCTTAAGATATGCCTGTTGGCAATGCATGAAATTTCCAAATGTGTAATTTTTGTTATAACATCAGGATTTTGTTCTCTATCTAATGTAACCTTTGCATTATGATCACTTCCATTTTTTTTAAAAGAACTACTCCAGTTGAAAAATCATTCTTGTTTTCCAAACTCTCATTTGTTGACAATGTATATATTATTTTCTCTTGAAAAATTGCAGAAGGAAAAAAAAAAGATCAAGTCATTTATAACTATGGGTAACAGAGAAACCAATTCCGACATATTTTAAAAAATGCAATTAAAATGTGTCAGTCTTAGGTGATTTGCTAATAGAATATTTTTAATTATTGTAACACTTAAAGGAAAAGCTTGAATGTTGTATTTTGATTTAATGAGACTCTGAACCTATAATTGTTCAATGTGTTAAAAAAAAAATAAGCTCGTAAAAATAGTCTGATCCTACTTGTACATTTTATTAGTGGACAGTTTCAAGTATTGCATAAATATCTTCTCAGGGTATTTTAAATGAAGTCTCAGGCAGTTTATAAAATAAAATAACAACTTCTAGAGTGAGTCTAAGTAATATGCCAGTGGTCAATAATCCTGAAAATCCTGATGTACCAGACTGTTGTACTATACCTTTTTTGTTGCAGAACCTACTGCAAGAGGCATTTAATGTCATTTGATGCTATAAATTTTACATACATCTTGCCTCAATGTTCTAAGAACTGTAGGTTCATCACTAGGTAGTAAAAATGAAATCATTTTGATCCTGTTCTTGAATTATCTCTCTTTGTTGACTTTTTGTCACAGTAAAAGATATAGATCATAGGTTTAAATGGAAAAACAGATAATAAAAAAGCAAATTGTCCTCATGGTATATTTTGGAGTAAAGATGTTTAAAAACAAAAACTTTTTCTTTTCATCATGATAGTTTAGTTTAACAATATCTCCGGCTCTGTTGATTTTAAGAGACCTTGTAGCTATTAACCCCAAAGAATATTTGTAATGGATATAATTGCGATTAATACAGAATTTCAAGTAACTTAGAAATATGCACATCCGTCAAACTGTGTCCCAAATTCAAGTTGGAAATGTGAGTTTGAAAGTGAAGGATTCTTCAAATCACTTGGGCACGAGGAAGAAAAGAAAAAAGAAAAAAAAGAAAAAAAAAAAAATATATATATATATATACAATTTATATGTATGTAAAATTCTGTCTACTTTTTACATAATGACAGAGCTATAAAAAGAAAACAGCAACACAGAACTGCAAAATTGTTACCATACTAAAATTTAGAAACTTTATATACTAGTTACTATTTTGTTAAAAGTCAGAAAAATTGTTTATTCTATACCTGTTATCCAGTTTTATAAGGCATAAAATGACACTCCTAGATTATAACTAAGAACTTTATACATGAAATAAATATTTTGTTACTGTTTGGGAATATTTTCAGAATTTGCTTAGTGAACTTCAAAAATCTCTTATTTTTGCTTCACCCAACCCAAACATTAGTTCACTTCCCTCAGCATAAAGCTGTCAAATAAGCTGGCAACTTCCCCAAACCTAAAAGCAGTTTCTAGATGTTGCTAAAGAAATATACTTGCCGTCTCGAAAGCTTTCAAAGGATTGCAAGAATATGCAATTTTGTCTTGTATATTCAAAAAAACCGATTCTGACTGGGATACCCAAGTGGGTTATATGCCTTCATTCATCCAAATGAAATGGCCTGTGTGGTTATAATGTCACTTTTACTTAGTCTTTTTTTTTGCTAGCCACATAATATTCATAAAACTTTTGAGGAACTCCGCTGAACTTCACCATTTCCTTCTCCACTGGGAGTTTAAAATACTGCTGTTATATAGGGAAAGTGGGAGTTGGAAATGTTTTTTACCGAGATGGAGTGTAGTCTTTCCACAAGAGTGATACAATTCTGGGAACTTTTGGAAGGCATGCACTGGGTGCTGGTTTCTGTGATGGAGGAAGAAAGATCAGTAATACAGGATTGGTCCTTGCCTTCAGGGATCTCACAGTGTAGTTGTCAAGACTGCTATGTAAACAAGCAGCATGGTAAAAACAAGAAATGCAAGACAGTCACTTTAGTTTTGTGAAGCAATTTAAATGGCTATGCCCTTCTATGGAACCAACATAAGAAATTACATTATTCTTTCAATATAAAGGAGTATTCATGAGCAAAGATTTGAGAGATAAAATATGTGACCCAAAGTTATAGAAATGGATACATGATACATTTCCCCAGACTTACATATTCAGATAAATATTTTATCAAAGTTGCCACCTTTGAAAGCTATGCGATACTCCTTTGATTAGAATATTATTAGATTTGCTTTTGTTGACTCGCCTGCAGAAGTAATTTACTATATTGTCTAACTTCTCAGTCTCCAATTTACATTTATAGTTTTTCAGTCAAAATTCTAAACCCCTTTCTATATTTGCGTATTCAAATTATATTTTAATGAAATGCCACATTGTTTTTGAATGGTGTCTTTAGTTCCCAAAACGCTGGAATTGGTTTGCTTTCTTGCCTGCCTGCCTTCCTTCCTTCCTTCCTTCCTTCCTTCCTTCCTTCCTTCCTTCCTTCCTTCCTTCCTTCCTCAGGCTTGGAATTCAAACTTTATTGTGAAAGGGGAATGGAATTAGGCCCCACAGTATCCTCTTGCTTTTTAAAAAATTATTTATTTATGTTTTTCAGTTGTAGTTGACATTTAATGTTATTTGACATTAGTTACAGCAAAGTGGTTAGACATTTATATAGTTTATGCAGCGAACCCCCAAATAAGTCTAGTACCCATCTGGCACTACATGTATACATAGTTGTTGCAATATTATTGACTGTATTCTTTATGCTGTACTTTACATCCCCTGACTATTTTGTAACTACCATTTGTATTTCTTAATCCCTTCACCTTTTTCACCCAGCTCCCCAACCCCTCTGGCAACCATCAGTTTATTCTCTGTATCTCTGAGTCTATTTTTGTTTTGTTTGTTTATTTTGTTCTTTAGATTGCACATATAAGTGAGATCATATGGTATTTGTCTTTCTCTGTTAGACTTATTTCACCTAGCATAATACCCTCAAGGTCTATCCATGTTGTCGCAAAAGGTAAGCTTTCACTCCCTTTATGGCCAAATAATATTCCATTGTATAAATGTACCACATTTTCATTATCAAATTGTCTGTTGACAGGCACTTAGGTTCCTTCCATATCATATCTATTGTAAATAGTGCTGCGATAAACATTGGGATGCACATATCTTTTAGAATAAGTGTTTTTTATTTCTTCGGATAAATTCCCAGAAGTGGAATTGCTAGGTCATAAGGTAGTTCTATTATTAATTTTTTGAACCTCCAAACCTTTTCCCACAGTGGCTGCACCAATTTGCAATCCCACCAACAGCATACAAGGGTTTCCTTTTCTCCACATCCTCACCAGCACTTGTTGTTTGTTGATTTATTGATGATAGCCATTCTGACAGGTTTGAGGCGGTGTCTCATTTGTGGTTTTAATTTGCGTTTCTCTGATGATTAGTGACATAGAGCATTTTTTCACATGTCTGTTGGCCATGTGTATTTCCTCTGGAGAAATGTCTATTCAGGTCCTCTGCCCATTTTTTAATTGGATTGTTTGATTTTTTATGTGCGTTGAGTTGTATGAATCCTTTATAAAATTTGGATATTAACCCATTATCATATGTATCATTGGCAAATACCTTCTCCCACTCAGTAGGCTCTCTTTTCGTTTTGTTGGTGGTTTCTTTTGCTGTGCAAAAACTTTTTAGTTTCATGTAATCCTATTTATTTTTTTTTAATTTTTTCCCCTTACTCAAGGAAATAGATAAGAAAAATAAATAAATAACAGCAATGTCAGAGACTTTAATACCTATGTTTTCTTCTAGGATTATGATTTCAACTCTTACATTTAAGTCTTTAACCCATTTCGAGTTTATTCTTGTATATGTTGTAAGAAGGTGGTCCAGTTTTATTTTGGGGCAGGTATCTGTCAAGTTTTCCCAACACCATTTATTCAGTTGACTGTCTTTACCCCCACTGTATAGTCTTGCTTTCTTTGTCATAGGTTAAATGACCATATAGGTGTGGGTTTATTTATGGGTTCTCTGTTCTGTTCCATTGATCTGCGTCTGTTTTTATGCCTGTACCATACTGTTTTGATTACTATAGCCTTGTAGTATAGCTTGATATCAGGTAGCGTGTTCCTGCCAATTTTGTTCTTCTTTCTCAAGAGATCTGTGGCTACTCAGGGTCTTTTGAGGTTCCATATAAATTTTAAGATTATTTGTTCTAGTTCTGTGAAAAATGCCGTTAGTATTTTGATAGGGATTTCATTAAATCTATAGATTCATTTGGGTAGTATGGACATTTTAATGATGTTAATTCTTCCTATCCATGAGCATGGTATATGCTTCCATTTATTTGTATCTTCTTTAATTTCTCTTTTCAATGTCATCATTTTCTGAGTACAGGTCTCTTACTTCCTTGGTTAAATTTAAACCTAGGGTTTTTTTTTGGGGGGGGGGGTTTTTGATGCAGTTGTAAATGGGATTGTTTTCTTAATTTCACATTCTGACAGTTCATTATTGGTGTATAAAAATGCAACCGATTTCTGAATATTAATTTTGTATCCTGCTACTCTACTAAATTTATCAGTTCTGTTTTTTTGTTTTATTTTTTTGTGTTTGTTTTTTTTTGGTGGAATCTTTAGTGTTTTCTCTATATAGTATCATGTCATCTGCAAATCATGAGACATTTACTTCTTCCTTTTCAATTTGGATGCCTTTTCTTTCTTTTTATTATCTGATTGATGTGGCTAGGACTTCCAATACTATGTTGAATAAAAGTGGTCCTTGTCCTATTCCTGATCTTAAGGAGAATGCTTTTAGCTTTTCCCCATTGAGTATGATATTAGCTGTGGGTTTGTCACATATGGCCTTTATTATGTTGAGATACGTTCCCTCTATTCCAAGTTTTCTGAGAGTTTGTATCGTAAATGGATGCTGGATTTTGTCACACTTTATCTGCATCTATTGATATAATCATATGATTTTTATTTTTTATTTTGTTTATGTGGTGCATCATGTTAATTAGTTTGCAGATGTTGAACAAAACTTGCACCCCAGGAAGAAATCTCACTTGATGATGTGTATAATCTTTTTAATGTATTGCTGAATTCAGTTTGCTAATATTTTGTTGAGGATTTTTGCCTCCATGTCTATCAGGGTTATTGGCCTATTCTTGCTTTCTTCCTTCCTTCCTTCCTTCCTTCCTTTCTTCCTTCCTTCCTTCCTTCCTTCCTTCCTTCCTTCCTTCCTTTCTTTCTTTCTTTTTTTTTTTAATGTATTTGTCTGGTTTGGAATCAGAGTAATGGTATTCTCGTACAGTGACATTAGGAGCTTTCCTTCCTCTTGAATTTTTTGGAATAGTTTGAGAAGATTAAGTGTTAATTCTTCTTTGAATGTTTAGTAAAATTCACCTGTGAAGCCATCTGGTCCAGGACTTCTGTTTGTGGGAACTTGTTGATTACTGATTTGATTTCGTTACTAGTAATCAGTCAGTTCAGGTATTCTGTTTCTTTTTTGATTCAGTATTGAAAGAGTGTATATTTCTAGGAATCCATCTATTTCTTCCAAATTATCCAATTTGTTGGCATACAATTGTTCATAATATTTTCTTATAATCATTTGTGGTGTCCATTGTCACTTCTCGTCTTTCATTTCTGACTTTATTTATCAATTTTGTTTATCTTTACAAACAACCAGCTGTTGGTTTCATTCAACTTTTGTGTTGCTCTGTTAGACTCTATTTCATTTATTTTAGCTCTGATTTTTATTATTTCCTTCCTTCTACTCACTTTAGGCTTTGTTTATTGTTCTTTATCTAGTTCCTTTAACTGTAAGGTTAATTGTTTATTTGAGACTTGTCTTGTTTTTTGAGGTAGACCTGTATTGCTATGGGAAACTGCTTTTGCTGTCTCCCATAGATTTTGGGTCATTGTGTTTTCATTTTTGTTTGTCTGACAGTATCTTTGGATTTCTTCCTTGACTCATTGTTGTCCCATTCATTATAAATAGCATGTTATTTAGCCTCCATGAGTTTGTGTGTTTTTCAGGTTTTTTTCTTGTAGTTGATTCCTACTTTCATACCACTGTGGTCAGAGAAGATGCCTGACATAATTTAAATCTTGTTAAATTTATTGAGGCTTGTTTTGTGGCCTAACATGTGGTCTGTCTTGGAAAATGTTCTATATGCACTTGAAAGAATGTACATTCTGCGGCTTTGGGGTGAAATGCTCTAAAAATATCAATTAAATCAATCTGGTCTGGTGTGTCATTTAACACTGCTGTTTCAGTCTGAAAGATCTGTCCATTGGTGTCAGTGAGATATTTAAATTCCCTACTATGATTGTGTTATTGTTAATCTCTGCCTTTATGTCAGTCAATATTTGTTTTATATATTTAGGTGCTCCTATATTGGGTGCATAAATGTTTACAACGGTTTTATCCTCTTGATGGATTGATCCCTTTATCATTATGGAATGTCCCTCTTTGTCTCTTTGATAGCCTTTATTTTAAAGTCTGTTTTGTCTGATATAAATATTGCTACCCCAGATTTTTTCTTGTTTCCATTTACATGAAATATCTTTTTCTGTCCCTTTACTTTCAGTCTGTGTGTGTCCTTTGACCTGAAGTGTGTGTCTTAGAGACAGCATATGTATGGATCTTGCTTTCTTATCCATTCAGCTACCCTATTTTTTTTATTGGAGCATTTAAATCATTTACATTTAAAGTGAATATTGATAGGTACATGGGTATTGCCATTTTATTATTTACACTTACGTTCTTTTTTTCCCCCTTCTTCTTCTTAAAAAGTCCCCTTAATATTTCTTGTAATACTGGTTTGGTGTTGATGAACTCCTCTAACTTTTCTTTATCTGGGAAACTGTATCTGTCCTTCAACTGTAAATGGTAGCCTGGCTGGGTAGAGTAGTCTTGGCTGTTCATCCTTGCTTTCCATCACTTCAAATATTGCAAATCCCTTCTTATCTGCAAAATTTTCATTGAGAAATCAGCTGACAATCTTAAGGGAGCTCTCTTGTAAGTAACTAGTTGCTTTTGTCTTGCTGCTTTTAGGATTCTCTCTTTATTTTTAACCTTTGCTATTTCGATTATAATGTGTCTTGTTGTGGGCCTGTTTTGGTTCATCTTGTTTGGGACTCTCTACACCTCCTGGACTTGTATGGCTATTTCCTTGGCCAGGTTAGGAAAGTTTTTAGTTGTTTTTTCTTTAATAGGTTCTCAATCCCTTGCTTTACTGTTCTCCTTCTGGTGCCCCTATGATGTGAATGTTGTTACACTTGATATTGTTCCAGAGGTCCCTTAATCTATCCTCATTTTTTTTTTCTTTTTGCTCTTCCAATTAAGTGGTTTCTGATACCTTTTATTCCAAATCTCTGATTCAGTCCTCTGCTTCATCTAGTCTGTTGGTGATTCCTTCTAGTGCATTCTTCATTTCAATTATTATATTTTTTATTTCTGACTGGTTCTTTTTTTATGGTTTGTATGTCCTTTTTTTTATACATACAATCTCTTTGTTGAAGTTCTCACTGAGTTCATCTATTCTCCCCCTAAGTTCCTTGAGCATCTTTATAACCGTTGTTTTGAACTCTGTATCTGGTAGGTTGCTTGCCTCCATTTTGTTTAGTTCTTTCTCTGGCATTTTCTCCTGTTCTTTCATCTGGGACACATTTGTCTGTTTCCTCATTTGGGCTGTCTCTCTGGTTTTTTTCTATGTGTTAGTTATACCTGCTATACTCCCAGTCTTGGCCAGGTGGCCTTACGTGGTAGGTGCCCTGTGGGTCCCAGAGGCACAGTCTCTCTGGTCACCTGCACGGGTGCTCTACGATTGTCCCTTGTGTGGGTTATGTGTACATTCCTGTTATAGTTGAGCCTTGATTGCTATTGGAACATCAGTGGGTTGGATTGACCCTCAGGCTGACTGGGTACGGGATTTGGCAATGTCCACAGCTTACAGGGTGCTCTGCAGGGGTCTTACCCGACAGAGTGGAATTTGCCCCAGCAATCTCTGATACATGCTGAGACTGCCCTTTGGACTGATATTTTCAATGCTTGACTTCTATTGAAGATGATTTTTACTTCTTTACATTGTGAAACATTGAATTCATCTTTTTTAAAGAGTTTTGTGTATGTTGATTTTTTTTGTAGCGGGACACTTCAACTTAAAACTTGAAATTCATGCCAAGAAAAAAAAAAAAAGCCCTATGAACCTATATTATCCCATTTTTCCCTAATAGTAAGACATGAATATAACATGTATTTCATATCTGTCTCATAAAAAAACCTAATGTTCCAAAACCACATTAAAATGCAAAAAAAATGGTATTACAATGTAACTTATATCAATAGGAGTATAAATGATCAGCACAAAGATACCTATGTATTAGCTATGTGATAAGCTCATATGTAGTAACCACAGGAAAGGTGATGGAAGGAGCACAAAAGACTAATAGAAGCTTAATTTCAAGAGCGAAGTACTGACTTTGGAAGATAATGATGAAGGTTAGAGATGAACTTTTCATTTTCGGTCATTGACATCATATTAAGCTATGTCTATATCTAAACATAGATGCTAATATAGTACATTTTATCTGTAAATTATGAACAAAGCAATATATTCTTCATAGATGTTGGCTACTACTGTTAAAGTGTTACTGCATCTTTTAAGATAAGATGGTGTACTAAACCCATATAAAAATATAAATACCAGATGTGGTTAAATACAAAGGAACCAAGAAAAGAACAAGAACCAAGGAAATTAAGACCTCTGTGATGAAATAGATTAGGTCCTGGAAGTTGGATACTGCCATAACAAATAATTAAAAGTAGGATTGGCTTTGAAATCAGAAAATGGGTAGAAGCTGAAAGAGTTTTAAGAAGCATGATACAGAAATCCTAGATTTTTTTAGCAGGTTCTTAGTAGAAATATGGGCATTAAAGATGCTGTTGGTTGGAGTACAGTAGGAATTGAAGAATATGTAATTGGTAACTAGAAGAATGGAGATCGTTACACAGTGGCTTAGTCGAATTCTGTCCAGAGTCTCTCCCCACGTGACCTTATTTTAGCATTCTTTATTGGTGGAACCTAAATCATATCTGGAACCCCAACCACATGAACATATAAGAAAGTAGTTTTTAAACTTTCCAGGAAGGAATATTAGAAAAAGTTTGACATAGCTGTTAAACAACTCCCATGGGTCCTAATAATTTAAATTTTAAAACGCCTTAGAAAGCCATTTCACTTAGGAAAGCCAAATTCTCTATTTCAGAAGTAGTAATAAAAAGATCAGATTCTCAAAGAATTATTTTTTTAATCTTACTAATTTCAGGTTTTAATAAAAATTTTAAAAGATAGTTTTCATTTTTTACAGTATCTCTTTTTAGTGATTTACATTAAATGAAGATAAAAATCGGTATTACTTTTTAATTGGCATTTATTTTAGGTTAATACAAAATTTGTTTTATCACATTATCATAACTTTGCAAAGTCTGCTAGTTATTTCTAACTTGTAGTAAGAGTTCACCTATATCACCTGAGACAGTGGCTCTTTATCATGGTCTATATAGGATATTGTCCTGAGGTGAGAGTCCTACTTAAGCAATTTTTTTTTTTTTTTTTGCATTGCAGCTCCTCTTTATCTGAACTAGATTCAAAAATACTAATGTCAAAAATAACACCAGCTTACAATGGACTTACAGCAGTGATGGTAGTTTTAGTAACTGAGTCAACCCTAGGCCAAGTGCCATTAGTTGGCTCAAGTCGTGTGTTAGGGTATTGTTTTCTGTGACTTATACTTAAAACACTGGGGCGTAGATATAGGCAGTCACCGAGAAGCCTAGAAACTAGTAGTGGTGAACAATCTCCTTCCTGCTATAGCATACGCAAAAACGTAGGTATTATAAACTGTATGCTGATGACTTAACAATGACGAAATGAGCACAGCTGTCATTTGAGAGTACTGGACCCTTTACAGTAGCTTTGAGCATTAATCATAAATGAAACCTGATGGAACTAACCACTTCTTATTGTAATGTTTATTTAGATGTATTTGTGTGGCTGTCAAACTGAGTTGAAATAAGATCGTTTTAATAACAATGACAAATTAATCTAAACAAATACCTAACCTATACTAATAGGCTAAAGGTTCAAAGGAAAGAAAGAAGTGAATAACTGGGGCAACAGAGTGAATTTCTTTTAACATTTTCCCTCCCCTAGTAACTGATCTTATTTTCTTTGGTCTTTTTGCCTGCTTTTCCTTTTCAAAGTTGAAAGAAATCTGCCTGATTTTACTCCCCCACCCTCCCTTCCCCATCATTACTTATGTGTCCTGAAAGTGGAAATTGTAATTTGGAAGTGGTTCTACACATGTGCTCTTTCAACCTAATGACAGCAGAAAGATTCTGATAGAAGATGGCTATAATTATGGTGACCGTTTATCCCAGTTTGCTTGGGACGGTCCCAGTCTATGCCTATTAATAGCATCCCCTTTCATTCTCAAAACTGTCCCGGTTTGGATGGTAAATTACATGGCCACCCTGGTTATAACTAAGATGGACTAAAGGATGGTGGAGAAAAATGTAGGAACTTTAAAAAAAAATGTTGACAGTTGTTGAAATTTTGGCAGAAATTTTCATTAAGTTAGTATCTTATGAATAATAGCAAGGACAGAACTGCCTTTCTTGACACTGCAGTTTCTTTGCTCTTCACAACTATGTTATGTTTTACGAGTGTTTTCAAATATTTAAGCAATTATTCTTATTTACATGCATGAAACGTGAACTACCCAGATTCTCATAGAATTATAATAAATGAGAGGATATTTTAGATTCAATAATCTTTAAAGTAGTCCTAATAAAAATTCTTATTGAAATTGTATTTTGGAAATATAAATGGAGATTTAATAAAATGTATTCATGGTGGATTTTTTTTTAATTTTTCAAAGATACTATTATTCTATTATTGCTGATAATTTAGGTAAAGAAAGTATTTAAATGGAAAATATTTGAAATGCTCAGCAAACAGAATAAAATTAATAGAGTGGTGTCTTTTTCAGGTACTTCAATATTCTTTTTCATGTATAATTTCTGAAGGTGATTTTGTGTTATATTTCAGTGTTTATTATGGATTAAAGACAAAGTTTCTTGCCCAAAATCAGGTTTTTATTCCCATTGATAGCAAGTAATTCATTTTTATCATAACTGAACATAATATTAATATTTTGGAGAAATGTAATTCAATCCCTGGTAAGTTATGTCTTTTGTCCCCCCCTCTAATGATAACTTTTTATAGTGGGTTGAATAAGTAAAGCTCATTGCAAAGACCTAGGTTTTAGACTCCCCATGTAGGTTATAATAGACAATATTCCCATATGAAAATTCACAGTGTTCCTTTCTAATATACTTAATATTTAAGATTGCAAAGATCTTTTACAAGACATTAGCGCTTGCTATCAATAAAAGAAGACATAGAGGAGTAAAATATCTTATTAAAGCTCCCCAAAAACCTTCCATATGCAGTTTAGACATACAACTTTCAATTAGAACCAACACAGTTTCAGTTTACTATTTTGTTACCTTGTTAATAATTAACATAATACAAAAACCCCATCTGGACTGTGAAATAATAGAGCACAATTCCAGAAGTCTTTATAGTATACACTTTTTTTTTCTGTGTAACATATTGTCCAAAGACCTTGTAGTCCTTTTTGTTTAGTATTGCTTTTTCCAGTTATTAAATATTAGCACTTTTACAAGATGAAATTTGCTGTGCAGTTCGACCATTAGAAAGATAACTGCCAGTTAATCTCAGAGTCATGCTTTCGTTCTGAGTGTTTTAATGAGGTGCACTTATTCCAAAGGAAAGCATTCTATGAAAAAGGTAGAGCCTGTGTCATGATTGTTACGATTGAATTGTTGTTTTAGCAATCCACCTTACTGAGACTATTAAATGACAGTGGTCAGTGCTATACCTATGAGTTAATGAAAACTGCAGTTGAGTTATTTAAGGAAACAGGTTTTTTTCCCACAAGTAGACAATAAGTATGTTTGCCTTTGTGAACAACTAGAAGAAGTGGGTGTGGTGAGCTCTCAACCACGTCACTGCTGGGACACCTGCATGTCTTCTAGAAGACAATGAAAAAGGAAGGAGGAGCAGAAAAAAAGAGAGATTGACCAGTCTAAGATTTGTCTCATTTTTAAGGGGATTCATAACTGTTTATTCTTCATCAGTGGACTATACACACAAGTTTCAGTGGTTTAATTTTTGAAAAGATGTTGTTCCTGCCCAATTTGTAATCATACGACGCCTAACACATTACTGCTAACACGACTACATTTTCTCATTATGGACCATCAGGCAGATTCTGAACCTTGTTTTCCACTAAAGGAGAAGAAAATAAGCTGATGGATAGAGTCACTGGAGCAGAAGGGACCTTAGGGTCCAAGTGACCTTATGGAATGGGTCCTGGATGGAGACCTGAGATACAGCCTACAGGTCTGACACTTGATAAATTTCTGAAAGTCTCAGCCTGTGCCTCAGTTTATCTATGAATGAGGACAACCCACACATTCCATCGTATCCAATTTATGAGAACAAGAGAAAGAATCTATACAAACCCCCAAGGAGAAGCTGTTCTTAGTGCTAAGTAGGAAGAGCAAAGTATAAACCGAAGCAGAAAGAAAGGCCGTTGCTTTACTCTCCACCCTAAGTAAAGCCCTACCAGGTGCTGAGGTGACCATTTTGGTAGAACAATCTGGAGGAGCTTTTGCAAGTAGCCCTTCTTAGAAGGGATTAAGTTGAAGTTTCACTAGGGGAGCAACTTTCTAGGGATGATTCTTATACAAAGTCTTTTAAGAAGGGACATATAAAGGAAAAGCAGTATTAGCCAGCCAGCCCCATGCCTCCCACTGGGTTCTGATGGTCTGCTTGGGAATCCTAACCCCAAAGCCCTTTAATTGCTGTCAGTATTTTCCTAGTCAACAAACTATATGTTCTACTGAAAGTAAAATATCTTTTAATAAAAATGTTCACATTATTCCTTAAGCCAAGAACCACTGGGAAGCTGAAGAAATTTCATTTTGAAACCACACTATACAGCTAATATAGAAAGGTCTGAGTGATTGTGTGGAACAAATAGGAAATGAAACAAATGAAAAATACTAGCATAAAAGAATTTCATGATTACAGTTTCTAACAGTTTGACTATGTATGTATATATGTGTGTATAGATGTACATACATGCATATATAAGGTTTTTATATAAAGTATATATTTATATTTTATTTCTTGGAGGGAATGAGCCACTCTGGGACTGAGATACTTTATCTTTGTAATAAGTAGCTAGATAGTTAGAGAATCTCTAAGGTCTCATTAAGCGTTAACTTTCTGGGACCGTTGCTGTCATTAGCCGTCATAAATAAGTGTGAGTCAGGTAAAACACTCATCTAAAGGGAAAGCTGAAATAATCAAATAACACTTATGTAGTATTAAACATGTACAAGTCTCAGAGGGGGGCATAAAGATAACATAAAAGGGAGAAATAAAGCCACTATTTATTGAGGACTACCACATTCTGGATAATAAAATAAAGGTAATAATAACAACATCAGTAACAGTAGTCACAGGTGAAATATGTGAAATGGGTGTAGGCAAAAGTCCCAGATGCGAGGCTTTGGGCTAAAACCCCACAGCATATTGTCTCATAATTCTGAGAAACAAATTCGAACATAATTCCCTTGTTACAAATGACAGATCTGAGACAGAGCGGTTCACTCACTTACCTGACGTCACTGAGGTTACGGAACCAGCATGAGTTCAGACCCTGATGGTCTGGATTCAGGGTCTGTGGCCCTCTCTCACTCAGTTCTGACGCCCTATTAGACAGGTGTCATCTACTGATGTAGATAATGGTTTTCTTGTTACACAGGGGGGTTAGATGACTTCCCTAGGGTCACTCACAGATTCTACACAACAGCGAGAGTGCTAACCCAGCCCTTTTTAAGTATGAACTTTCTACTGTACTATGCTAAACTTTCCCCTTTATAGTTTTTGTCCTTGTAGTGACAATTTAATAAACGTTGAATTTAGATAGCTAACTATAATTAGGCCTGCCTCACAAAAGAAAAATCAGCAGATCAATGCTAGGTTTTAGACTAGCAATAAGCATCCACATCATAGTAATATCTCTCTTTTTTTCTTTTTTAAATTGGCCAGTTGCATAGCTTCCCACATAAATCAGTTCCTATTACCGAAGTGGGACAGTTTCAGAATTCTAAAACTGCTTATATTTCAGTGGCTAAACTGATGGTGTCTCAGTGACAACCTTTATTCTATTCGTGGAGCTAGTAAATTGAAACTTGGTTAATTATTTCTAAATCCTGGGACCCTATAGTAAAACACTTTTCATGTATCAGGTTCAGTGTCAAAGGATATATACAAATATATATACAAAGGATTTATACAAAGGATATATATAAAGGATATATACAGATATTTGATGCGTATTTCCTTTGACTGGGGTGGGTGTGAACCACCATTTTTCTCCCCTTTTCTGAGGGGCAGGAAATTGCTATGGATTAAAGACATGCCAATATAGCTCCCCAATTAGCCCACTCTAGAAATATGCTCATGCTTTCCCTTTTGTTTTCTTCTTTGTTCCTTTCCTTTCATTAAAGAATATATGTATATGGGCAGCTCTACCTGGTTTGGTTTTGATGGGATAATGGACAGGAAGCTGGACCATTGAATCCCTGGCTCTCTGCTGATACAGGGAGAAATTGAGCCCGTTAGGCCAGAGTTAAGCCCCCTATTCATTTCATATATGCTGTTGAACAGCTAGAGAGTAATGGTGATTTTTATTCCCTCCTGGCATTAAGTCTGAGAGGCAAACTGACAAATAACAAGAAAATTCAAAATTAAAGCTGACATTCCTTTCTTAATCCTTTCCAAGGTGCTTGAGTATGATTATTATTTAATGATTCTCTGTCCTTGTAAATATATAGGGTACCAGTCAACATGTGAAATTGTTCCAGATAATAGACATCTGCCTGAAACTAAGACCAAAATAGAGGCTGGCAGTGTAGGGTCAGATGGAAGCAGGTTTCTGAAAGCCTAAGAGGCAGACAAATGCAAAGCCCTCTTTGCAGTGCTGGCCAGGGTTGTTTTCAAGAATTCCTGTCATTTTGGTGACATTTTTCTTCTGTGTACAGCCCTCAAGCTTCGCCCTGCTATATGGTCACATTTTGCTTTTTAGATTCACCATCATTGATAGTGGATCAGGAACATCACCCAGGCACACAAAAGACAGTATATGGAAAAGAAAAGATTATTCAGTCACTAAGCAGGCTGACCTCGGGGCTGGCAAGCAAATTATGCCAGCCCAGGATGTCTGCTCACAGAATCACTGTGGTATGGCAGGTGATGCATGAGTGGTTTTCATAGCCTCGGGCTCCTTCCTGAGAGAGAGACTAAGTTGGAGGATGATTTTAGCAATCCTAGTGGGTAAGTCTGACAGAACTCAAATACCACCCCCAACCTCTCTGCTTGCGTGAGAAATGATGGCAAGACAAGGTCTTGACTTGTGGGTTGTTCGATATAAAGATAAGAAAAACCATTATCCCCATTCATTGTTCTTCTTTGAAACGAAAAGTTGCCCAAGCAGAACAGGGTTTCTTTTTCTTTTTTTTTTTTTATCAGAAATTTTGCTGATCCAGAGAGAAGCTCTGTAAAATGCTCACCTTTCCAATGGAGGTTAGCAAATAATGTTGACAAAATGGCTCTTGGTTTTTCTCTTTGCCTTGGTAGGTCAAGTCTTTTCATATTCAAATGCCATCTACTCCTAAAGTCATACGAAAGACCACTATCTTGTGAGAGAACCTAAACATAGGGCAAGTTTGTTTTTCTTCATAGATTTAGAGGTGGAATTTATTATTAGAAGAAACTATGAGTTGAATATTCATTAGTATCCTTGATCTTCTTTTGAGCAGAAGGCTTGAAAGAAACCTGGGTTTGGAGAGAATTTTTTTAATCTTTTCCTTTTCCTGTGCTTTCGGGCTGATGTTAAGTTCTGCCATCTGTAGGACATGTGTATTTTAAACCTCTTTTACTTATAAGCTTCAGTTGTTTCAGAAAAATGTTTTTTGCTTATGTTACCTAAACATCAGAAATTAGCTTCCATCTCACATGGTCTCTGTATTATTAAAATGCAGCTTGTTGTGCAGAGTTTTAATGGACTCTTTAGGGCCTTTACATATTAATATTATATACTAAGAACTATTTAAGTATTCCAAATAAAACGTATTCACAGTTAAATGTTATCTTTTATCTGTGATCATAAATGGAAAGGACAAGCTAGTTATCTTCGTGGTCATTTAGAAAGAAAAAATTATATCCTAACACAAACGTAGTCTCCTCACATCAGGCAACTTAGTCACATAATTCCAAGGGAGCCTAAAATTATTATTCTCTCCCTTTTTGTTTCTTATCTTTAAGTAGCAAAATCAAACAAAACAATTTTAACTTACTATTGATTATTTAAGTATGAAGTACTTACAGTAAGTTTCTAAGCTTCTGAACTAGTAGATAAGGATTCTGGATTTTTGGAGAAGCCATGCCATGATTCCAAGTAGAGCTTGTGAAACTAGTTTTGTTTGTTTGTTTGTTTGTTTTCTTTCTGCCAGTAAGAGAGGTCATGTATGGCTACAATGTAAGTATGAGATGAAATAGTCAGTGGATGGTTGAAACAAATGGAAAAGCTTCATAATGCTGTAAGGATTCTGTATTTTGTGAGAAGCCATGCCAGGGTTCCAAGTAGACCTTGTGAACTAGTCATATATGTGTGTTCTAGAAATATCACTAAAAAAAAAAAATATATGGTGAAGACTTGTAGAGGGCAAAGACTAGAGGCAAGGAAGCCAGTTAGGCTATTAAAGAGGCATATGGGAGAAACGATGAAGATGACAGCAGTAGCTATGGAATGGAAGGGAAAGAACTGTGAGACATGAGACCTGTTACTTCCTCCATATATGTTGTTGAATAAGACAGTCCCTATTCTCCAAAAGTTTATAGAAACAAAAAAAAATAAATATGAATATGCAGTTACAAAAGAATAGAGTTTCTCAACTTCAGCACTAATGACATTTTATACTGCATGATTCTTTGTTGTGGGGGATTGTACACTGTAGGATATTTAGTAGCATCTCTGGCCTCTACTCACTAGATGCCAGTAGCACCCCAACCCTTTGTTACAAGCATGTAGTAAATGCTCAGTAAATATGAATGCATAAGTGGGTAGATAGATTGAAGAATGATTTGAATGGTTTCCCATTCTAGCCCAGAGAGAAAAACTATAGTTATATATGGACTGAGCGCAATAAGTTCTGAGGTTATACACCTAACATGGCCCTAATGCTATTTCTACGGTTTGACATGCTGATCATGGAGATAAGTAAGGGGACTCAAACTACGGATGCATGTTTGTATTTTATTGCATATTTAAATATACATAATTGTATTTATTTAAATATCGTTCTATGTTACTTGCTGAGTGGGACATAACAATGTATGTGCTGGCACTCATCGCTAGTAATCAACATAGGTTTGGGTACCTACTATAAGCAAGACATTTATTTAGCATGTTGTAACGGGAAAACAGGGTTCGATTTCAATTCTGGCTTAGTTTCAATACTAAGCTGTAACAACCTAAGAGTCTTAGTGTCACTAATCTTTAATTTTCTCTACTATAAACATAATGTTATTTTGATGATTACATAAACTAATGTATATAAATAAAGTACTTTATGTATAGTGGGTTCTCAATAAATGTTACTTCCCTCTACCTTTTCTCCAAACAATCTATTATTGTTAGGAATTATATTTGACTCACACACAGAGCTCTGTAATAATGGCTTAAAGAGATAGTTTGTTTTTCTCCCACACAAAAGAAGTCTGGAGGTCTGCAATTCAGGACTTACACGTATGATGCCTCCACAAAGTCATTCAGGAATCCAGGCTCCTTTCAGCTCAACACTTTGCCAGTCCTACACTGTGGCCCTAATATGCAAGATGCCTGCTAGAGCACCAGTCATAATTGCTGTGTGACAAGCAGCAGACCGGAGGGAGAACATGTTGAAGAAGGTTATGCCCTCTTTCTTTTAAGGAGCCTTCCGAAATGCATTTCTGCTACATAGAAGTGTGCTCCTGTGTAAATTCCTTAAGACCTAGCATCTTAGAATATAAACAACAGAAATGTTGTAGCATTTAAATAATTCATTTTACCGTTCTATACCTAACATTATTTTACCAGCTCTAAATTAGTGTGTGTGTGCACATGTACATGCACGCGTTTATGTATATATTCCCAGATAAATTTGCTGTGTTTTAATATTGACTTTCAGAAGTGGAATTCATTAGTTCTGATGTTCAAGCATTATTTAAGTTTTAAAATCACATTTCTTACTGGGAACACTCAGAAACAATAATCTCCCAGCAGCAATAGCCACACCCAGTGTCCAGATCTGGGTCTCTAAATAACATTCTCTGATCAATACAATTGGGAATCCCTAGAGATGAGCGCTAATCACCAGTGATAAGTCATTAGTATAGTCTCATCTCTCCCATGGTATAAAGTGATGAAAAGGGAATTTACCTCTGTGTTACTCTTTCCAAAAATTTGTAACTCTAGTTCAATCATGAGAAAAACATTTAAAACCCCCAAATTGAGGGATATTTATAATATACTTGACCAGTACTCCTCAAATTTGTCAAGGTCATGATAAAAAAAAGGAACAAGTGAGAAATTGTCACAAACTAAAGGAGACTCGAGAAGCGTGATGAGTAAATGTAACGTGGTATTCTGGAGTTGGATCCTGAATAGAGAAAAGACATTAGTGCAATCTGGATAAAGTCTGGAATTTAGTTCATAGAAATGTACCAATATTGATTTCATACTTTTGAAAAACATACCGTAGTAATATAAGATGTTAACATTACAGGAAACTGGGTGAGGAGTATATGGGAACTCTCTGTATTATCTTTGTAGATTTTCTGTAGAGTTCAAATTATTCCAAAACATAAAAGTTTAAAAATACAGATTATTGACACACATTGAAAGCCTGTTATGTTCATTTGTATAGGGCGTTAATTATAGTAGATGTGTTTGAGTATAATCCACATGTATGCAGGGACTCTGTCTAGTTTATTTCCTGCTGTACCCCCAATATCTAAAGAAGTACCTGACATAGAGTAGGCACTCAATAAATACTTGTCAAATGTTGAATGAATATACATATGTTGCCTTCCGAAAACAAATTTATGTGCTTAGTTAAAGATAACACTAGGGAAGAAAATGTACACCAAAATAACCTCTGACCTGTTTCTGAATTATTGTTGATTTTCCCAGTGTATTATTTTGTAAATGGTAAGGGCATTCTGACTCGTCCTTCATTTCACAGTCCAGGAGAGTCAGCATACTTCCTCTCCATAATTTTCCTAATGGAACATTTTATGAGGGATAGGTCCTGGAGGAGTTGGTAACTGTCAGGCATTTTATTAGAAAAATAGGGGTTTGTAGCACTGATTCCATTTCAAAGAAGCTGAAGACTTTTATAATCCTAGGAGATTAATAGATCAGGGATTAGAAAGTGGCATGATACTAATTTTCTATAAATTAATAATTTTCTCTCTATTAGTACAAAGAAAGATCTAACAGGAAAGGCACTTGATTAAAACCCTAGCCTCACCACTTACAACCTATGTGATTGTAAGGAAGTTCTTTAATCTAAGTCTCAATTTTTCCCAGTAAAACTGGGATAGTAATACCTCACAAGGTATGTGCACGGTCCTCTATTAGTGAAAATACAGAATAGATTACTGTAACAAGAGCTCAAGAATTCAGTAGCTTTCATTAAACAGTGGCTTGTTTCTGTCTCAGCTAACAATCCAGGAATGGTACAACAGCTTTTTGGGAGCCCAGGCTACTCCATCTTGTTGCTTCACCACCTCTGGTCTTCATTTCTTTTTCGCATGCTCAACTCACCACTCCATCCCTCCATCCACATTGCAGGCCACAGGAAGGAGAAAGTCTAGAGGAAATACACCACACACCTTTCCTTCTACGGGCACGACCCAGAAGTTATCACTTCCACTCCTATCTCATTGGTCAGAACCTAATCATTTGACCCCAGCAAGCTGGAAAGAGAGCTGGGAAATGTTTTCTTTAACTGGGAAGCAATTTGCTAAACTAATACGTTATCATGGAGACTGGCAAGAAAACTAGCAGCTCCTGCCATATGTGCCTAGAGTCGTGCCTCATATGGAATAATGTTCCCCAAATAATGCTCTCTTTAAATCATCTGGCAGGTGATTAGTGTGAAAGGAAGAGGTAGGTGGAAACATTTTATCAGCTATAAGTTTTACATTAGTCAGAATTCAGGATTAGACCTTCCTGGGAAGCTATGTTTGCATTTGAAAACTTGCTTATCTTCTTGTAAATTAAGACACAACGCCCAAGACATAAGATTTATATTCACCCTAAGGAAAATAAGCTGCAGAAGTAATATTTCAAAGTGTACTTATTTTTGTATGTAATGGCTTCAGCTAACTTCTCTTCTAACTCAGGAAACGGGTAGATTAATTTAGAAGGAAACTGTGCTCTGTTGAAAAGGGGGAAGATGTAAAGTGAGCTACGTTACTAATTTTTTAATGTAGAAATTCTTTTGTTTGCTCAGTTGTAATTTTGTTAATCAGAATGTTTCTACTATCTACTCTGCATGGGTTCAGTTTCAAGCTTTTAGCAATAATTTATACTTACAGATAGGACTGCATCGTTAGAACTTTTTCATTTTTCTATTGGTGTGGTTTGATTGTTTTCCCAAGGATATTTACTGTCACCTGCTGAGCTTGGACAGTTTTGTTCTAGGCAAAGCAGTTTATACTAAGCCCCATTTATGCTCTGCTGGCCGAGGACATTCTTACATTCATGGCGCCCAACTGCAGGTTACCATCCCCTCATGTGATCTGTCAGACTGCATTGCTGACAGCAGGGCTCAGTTGGCCCTGCTCTTTGGGTGACATTGGCAACGTGAAGGGTGAACATGATACTGGTTGTATGAGTCGGCTTGGGCTGCTCTAACAAAATACCATAGACAGGTCATTTAAACAACAGACATTCATTTCTCACAGTTTTGGAGACTGGGAGGTCCAAGATCAAGCTTCCTGCCAATTCAGGTTCTGGTGAGAATTTGTTCCTGGCTTGCAGATGGTGATGCCTTCTGCCTGTGTCCTTACATGACAGAGAAAGAGGACTCTGGTGTCTCTTCCCCTTCTTATAAGGGCATCAGCCCTACTGGATTAGGGCCCCTCCCTTATGCTCTCATTTAACTGTCACCTCCTCATAGGCCCTGTCTCCAACTAGAGTCGTGTTGGGTGTTAGGGCTTCAAGATATGGATTTGGGGAGAATACAAATGTTCAGTCTATGCCACTGACTGTAACACTGATCCCCCTTTCATTTATCATGGTACCCACAAAAGGGGATTGATGTTGTTCCTAATACTTGCCCTGTGCCATGCTGGGCACCCTGCCCAACATTTTCTATAGGAGAAGAAAAAATAGCTCCAGCAGCTTCCGAAAGCCTCTTTCTCTAATGAGATGTTTGATTTAATGTTTGGTCCTACAAAATGCTTTATGAGTTATAACCATGTAATGAAATGATATTTGTGGATCACTCTACAATTTTCTTATTTACATTATCTCTTGAATCCTCATGGTAACTCCGTGAGAATGGTTAGGATGTTTTATTGGCTCTATTTTATATATTGGAAAATTGAAGATGGGAGAACTTCAGTGATTTCCCTAAGGTCTCAGGGCTAATAATTGATTAACGCTGAGACTCCATTTCAGGCCTTCTAATTTCCAATCCACAATAGACCAAATATAAGCTGGAATTTGGCACCATAGTCACAAAGGTTTGGTTTCAATCCAAGTTCTGTCACTTATTAACAGTTAGTGCGCAAGTTACTTAACTCACTAAAATCCCTCAATCTTCTCTGTGACATGAAAATAACAGAATCCACCTCATAGGATTCTAACAAAAATTAAATTATATAATGCATGTAAGTCACTTAGCATAGCACCTGCTGCACAGAAAATTGTTGGTTATTATTTTAAGTGCATATCAAATCCTATTGCATTGAATTTAACTCTGACACCAAATTTATACATTTTACTGGACTTTAGGATAAAATATTCAAATTATGAAAGCTACTGACTGATTTTGAAGTACTGTGTAAGTTTATAAGTGTTAAAATTCATTATATGAATTTTAGTGTGATATGAGCATCTTAACTGTCACCTCAACATCTGTCTCTGTGTGCACATTTATTCCTGCATGGTCAAGCAACAAATTAAAGCAGTTAACAACTAGCAGGTGTTTTAAACTCTACCAGTTATGCTTTAAGCAAGCCAGTGGGATTTTTTTGAGTTATCTGGCTTTGGTTTGAGGTCATTTAGTATTCATTAATGAAGAAAACTGAGTTTGGAATTCTCATTTTTTATTTTTTTATTTTCTCATATTTTATTTTATACCGATACCCCAGTAACAGTCAGCATGTGCTAATAATTCTGATCAAGTAACCATTTAAAGAAGCATAGATTTAGCTATTTAAAGATTGCTATACAGAAAAATCAAGTTATTTATGATTGTTCTCCATATTATCCAGGATTTATTCTTCACTGAAATACATATTTTTCTATTAGTGGGATTCTACAAGCCTAAGATAAGGGGTCATCACCACACAGGCTTATGTCAATCCTACTGACTGGCAGGTACTCTCCTAGTGCCCAGGTTTGTCAGATAACTTAATGTATGTGTCAGGGTAAGTCAATGACACATAATTTAATTTGTTTTGCGTATTAGTCCTGATTCTTATATGGAATTAGTAATTAGGAAATATCATACATTTCTTGGTTTAAAGTGTGTGTGTGTGTGTGTGTGTGTGTGTGTGTGTGTGTGTGTGTATGTAAAGGAAAAGGAATGTTTTTATTCAGATAACAGTTCTAGTTAAAGTTTCATGCAGGAGGTCAAATAAACTTTTCTTAGGTAGAAGAAACTACACCGAAAAACCAGGAGTTAACACACTTGGACAAAGTCTGTTATCAATGTAAATGGCATGACCTCTGATTTGTGATCAGCTGAACAAACAGTGAAGGACCAAGGTGACTTTCAGGCTTCAGGAATAGAGTCTAATGACTTTGCCAGGTAAAAGAACTGCTTCCCACTAGGTAGGTAAGGCAGTCAATTCTGAACCTTCTTGACTCTCATGAATACTACTAAAAACTTGAGTTTATCCTAAATGGTTCTCAGTATCTGGACATGGACAACTATGAATACATAGATGAGTAAGGTGGTAAGTAACATAAAATTATTTTCTTTCTATGCCTCGTAGCTGGGTTCAGAGTGACTGTACATATATAGACACCCACACACACCCTCTGATGGTTTCGATTTGAGAAAGCAAGATAAATATACCTACTACATCTGTTTGTTTTTGTGTATTATTGTTATAGTTTTAAGATACGATTTAACTTCTGATATGTACTCAGAAAGGAGAGTTACAAATTACCTTGTGTACAACTCACTCATTGCTTTTGTGACGTGTGCTTGTTTTGTTTTCCCTACTAGCTTCTTGAGAGCAGGGACCATGTCTTACTCAAGATGAACACAGGGCCTGGCCATAGTTGATGGCTTAATAAATATTTCAGTGAATGGATAAATGGATTGGAGCTTAAGAATGGATGTCTACAGTACTTAAATGTGCAGCATACATAAATATAAGCATGATATGAAGAATTTATCAATGTGTGTATGGATGCACATGTGTGCACATACACACTCACACACATGCATGTACACACACGCATCCCATATCCAGAGTACTATCACTAGTTAAGGAAGGTAAGTAATGTCTAAGGTGTCTGGTCACCAGTAAATATAAATATGTAATAAATAATGAGTAATTGCTAGAGCAGTAAAAATAATTAAACTTATTAATTAATTTCTGAATGTGAAAAATGGACATATCTGAGTTTAAAAACATTATGAGGGCTAAATATATCATCCCAAGAAAACGTACAGAAATGCAAACACATTAACATTTATTCATGGCCACCAGTTGTTTGTTGTTGTTTTTAAAAAAAAAAAAAACACCACCCCAATAAATTTAATAAAATAAAATAAAAAGAAAACAAAAATAACACACACCAAAAACAAATAAAAAAACACACATGAAAACAGACTGTCATTACAAACCACAAAGTTATTATTTTATTCTTTGTTTTCCTTACTGAGGACATAACTAGTGTTCATCTTACTAATTTACTAAAAGTACTGAAACATAATTTAGCGAAAAAGCAATTATAGTTTTTTTCTAATAAGAATAAGAGGTTATACAACTTATAAGGTTTTAATAAACCCTTATATTAATCTGTTTTTCCCCCAAGATTATTAATTATAAAAGAGCACGGGTCCAGTTACCATATTTTCTGCTAGAAATACACTGACATACACAGACAAAGTTTCTAAAGTAGATACCAGCTCTATATAATTAGCGAATTATAGTAATAGGTCTAACAGATATAAAGAAACTACATTTATGTATATTTTGGGGCATGTGTTATTAGAGAAAATTCAGTTTCACTGTGAAATTATGTATCTTATATATAATCAACTTTATATTATCTACTCTAATTAGAACTAGAAGTAAGTTAAAATGGAAAAAAACAAACAGTTATTCCAAGATCTCATCTAAGGAGGTAGTTTTATCTTTCTCTCCACTAATCTCAGCCTGAGTTGGCATTAAGAGGGATTTCCTCTCTTGAAGAATGGATAGAAATAGGCTGATGAAAGTGGGAAAGGAGAAGAAAATTTCAGTGGGAGAAAAATCACAGAGGTGAGAAATAGCATGATGTATATAGGAGACTAGAGACAGGTATGTGTGTTGCTGATGCAGTGTTTGAGATAGGGATGGTGAGAAATGAAGCTCAGACGATAGGACTCTCATCGTGGAGGACTATTCAAGCCACATTAGTGGAAATCATGTGATGAAGGCAAAGCTCATGGGCCTGGAAACCCTGTTGACTTGTTCATGCCGTATTCCCAACGCTGTGTATTGCTCTGACAGATAAGTCCTGGCCCTCAGCAGATATGTGTAGAATATATAAATGAAAAAAAAAAGATTTTTAGCGCGAAAGTAATGTGGTTCAATTTGGATTTTTGATATATTGTTTTGGCAGCAGCCTGGAAAATGGATCTAATAAGAATAAAAATGGAGTGAAGGAGAGTAGTAATGATAGGAAGAGATGAGGGTCCAAACTAAGACAGTGGTCAGTCTCAGGATGAATTTGAGACACTGTAGGATTACACATCTAGGACCTGGTGGTTATGCAGCTGTGAGAAGAAAAGGAAAGGTAGGAGGCATGTGTTGTGGTAGAGTTGCTATCATTTAACCTAAAGAATACAAGAAGAGGAGTTGTGTAGAAGAGAATCAAGTTCAAGTTTTTCTGTAAGTGTATTGAAATTCAATTTTTTTCAATTTTCACTTTAAAATAAACCCATGAAGAAATTCTTATAGATTTTCAATGAAAATCTTGCAGCACTTTAAATTTTTAAAATATGGGCATTACATTAGCAATAGGTCGGGAACATAATCTACATTCATAGGCATCTGAGCTTTAAAAAAATATCTTTTATTTTAATGATACCAAAACATTTTGACACAACTAATTGCCACTTCTTCACACATAAATTTTGATAGGGAGAGAAATACGTTAATTCTTTTCTCTCTCTCTCTCTCTCTCTCTCTCTCTCTCTCTCTCTCTCTCTCTCTCTCTTTTTTTTCCTTGATGTTCTTCCCAGGGATCTAGCTCTCTGCAGTGCAGGTGGGGACCTAATCAGCTACCACAGGGAAACTTTGAGACAAGTGGCCTTTGAAAGCTTCTCTGCTTTGCATGGTAAAGGAGGAATGCTTGGAAGCAAAGGAGAATTCCAAATAAACAGCATTTCCATTTCTGTTTCTAAATTTGGTTTTAACATTTAGTGAGGGGCCATCCTTCATTTGAACTTCAAATTTAAATGATGTTAAATTTAATCTGTACATAGATGGTTAAAAGTACCGTTAAACTATCTAATTCTTGTTCTGAAGATTTATAAGAAATATTGTTAACGGCTTTTCTTTCTTATTCTTTGCCACTGGCTTTCTTCTTCTTTTAAATATATCTTTTATTATCTCAGGATATTCCTTTAGGATGAGTAACTTCATTCTCTCACATTTCAGAGTAAAAGTAAAATCTCTCAGCACAAAGAAGTTTGGTTCTAGACACGGTTATGGGGCATCCAGGTTGCAGTGCCCACCAGGTATCTGGGTGTTGGAGCTGAGGCTTGGGGCAGAGCCTGGGGCTCTGAGTTGAAGCCCTTAGCAGAGAGAGTGCCCTGGGAGGAAGGGATCATCCGCAGGGAGGGTGTAGAGTGCGGCCAACAGAAAACCAGTGTTGAAACCTGAACATCTACGTCCAGAAGAGGGAAAGCAGAGCTCAAAGAGACAGCGCTATTTGATCAAAGAGGCCCGAGGAGGACCTGAAGAGATGTATAATATTAATATCTCAGAAGGAAGGGCTACAGAAGAGTTCACGAAGGAAGGAGGGAGAGAGCGGGATAAGCAGAAAGTTCCTCAGGCAAAACCCACTTCTCCTCATTAATCTGCCTTCCTCGTGGTCCTCCATCATTACGCAACTTTTTTGAACCATAAGGGAAGATGGTAGTTAATAATTTCAGTACTTCTAAATGTTAATGATTTATACCATGTGAAGAATATAATTTCCTCTGTGTATGGGTATGACTTTAAATTAGCTTCTCTTAGCATCGCTTCCATCTAGTTTATTTATAGGCTCAGTGGCTTTTAATGGTCTTTTCCTGTAACTACCTACAATTAATTTGTCTTTAATATGAGTGTTTCTATAGTCATTATTTTCTTGGTTATCCCGCAGATTTTACCATTGTTTACTCCGGGATATTTTTTATTCTACTGTGCTACCTTGTTCAGAATAAAACAGATAAATACCTTGCTCAGAGCCAAACAGAAATAGTTTAGATTCCGCTTCCATGGACTATTTTGATACTTTCACTAAGAGAACTCCTAACAATTTTGAGAAGGATAAACAGAGAAGTTCATTTTACTGTGCAATGTTCTGTGTGAGGACAATGCTGCCTGTCTGATTATTTCCAGTTCTGGTCTGCATTTTATCCAGAAAGTTGTGGTTCTGTTTTTACTTGAATACATTGTGGTTTGGCTATGTTTGCCTCACTGTAAAATGCAGCTCATATGTAGGATTCTAACCCCTTAATCTAGGCATGGGTAATACTTAAATTGCCCTCATTTTGTTAATTTTTTAAGGGCCATTCCTCTTGGGAAAAGATTTTGCTATCAATCTCATAGAGCGTTACAGTAAAGGAGAGATTTTAAAAAATCATTCCTTTTGGTTCACAGGGATATAGTTCTGTGTAAAGATAAAAGTAAGGCGGATCTAATAACAATGATATACTTTTTATCGAATGTAGGATCTCATTATAAACCTTATTTTCTGTGGAATTTTTGTGACTTTGTTTTGACCCTATTTCTTTGATTCACAAAGAAACTGAGGTATAAAGTAATTAAGAATTGTATCCAAAGGCACATAGGTATGAGATCTGAGTAACCTTGTCATTGCTGATGCAGCAACATGACTTTTCCTCTAAGCTTGCTTAAAATATTGATGGAGCCCTTGAAAGCTGCTCATCCGTTTTTGTTTATTTCCTTACATAACATTGATTTGTACTTTTTTAACTTCCAAAAATTCACATGGCACAATTGTTGAACAGTTCAAAAGTGACTTTCTTAAATTTGGCTTTTAACCTAAATTTTGGATTTTTACGAAAAATACCCAATAATACTGCATATAATATAGCAAGTGAATAATGCACCCATATTCATCAATATTGAGCAAAATGATGCCCTTTACTTTGAAAAGTTTTTTCTCAAGAACTGAACCCATCCTTTGGGTGCTTTTGCTTATTTTTTGTTTTTGTTTTTTCCTGGTAGCTGCTCACTTCACAAAGGATTGTTAACATATCAGTTGATGTTTAGTCTAGCAAATTAAAAAAATAAAATTATGTTATTCTTTTTATCCAAAAGTAAGTGATGTTACTTAAAATTTTCCTTCCAGTAATAGCCCATGTGAAATTCTTGTATATTGAGAAAAGACTGTAACTCAGATATGTTGATAAGCATTAATTTCTGATATAGATATACTACGAAATGCATGTGTAAAATTTGAGAAGGTGAGGGATTTGAATTAGCCATTCTCTTAGTAATTGTCTTCATCTTTAAAGTATCAACCTGTATTAGGTTCACATCAAATATTTGAGAGCAAAATCTTAGTATATTGACTAAATCTGAATCCTTGCTGTAATAATTGAGATACCTGAAAATCAAATATAATTGTGAAAATTCGGACACATTGTCATTTATTGAATAGTCCTGGTAACTTTTGTAATAGCCAAATATTTTAAACAAATGATTATCTTTTTACAGAGGAATTATAAATGAGAGCCTCAGTCAAGAATTCCCTTTTTCCTGGCTGTTATTTTCCCCCCTTCCTTGGGGTGGTGGGAAAGAAGCTGGGCACAGTGTGAAGAGGAGACCCCCAGAATCCAGCACTTAGGCCCTGGATGCTTCGTCTCAGCGTGTGGTCCTAAAAGATGAAAACTCAAAGCCCTGACTTGGAGTGGTGCTTCATAAAGTCAAAGCTCCCTTCAGACTTACTCTTCCCTCTCTGTTCTTTCTCTGTGATTAATCACTCCATCTCCCCAGGCTGGCAGCTTTGCTTTAGTCCATTGGATATCAGCCCCATATCCAAACAGTTACCAAGTCCTATTGAGTTTACCTCTTTTTTTTTGTTTTCTTCTCTCACTACAACCTCACCCTCAGTTCATGTCAACATTGTCTCTCACCTAGATGACTATAATGCTTCCTACTTGGACTCCTTAGCTCCATCAGTCTCTGCGCCTTCCTCCCACCCCTTCCCCACCAGCTCCTCTTGCACATACACATAAGGCATTCTCCAACCTGATGTTCCTAACATGAAAGTCTCTTCTTGTAGCACCCTTGTTTAAATCTGCCTTTGACTCATCACTACCTTTAGGTAACATCTGAACACATTAGCATGCCTTATAAGACCTGCATTGGTCTGGTCGCAGTTGATCTCTTTGGGAACATTTCTCACCCCAGAGACATACGTTAGTGTATATTGAAATTCTTTGAGTTCAGGGCACCATGTTTGATCTGGCTTCAGGCCTGGCCTTATGTGTAATTGCCTCTACTTAAAACAAACCTGGAACCAGCTCTTCCTCTTCTCCTACCTCACCCACTTTTGACGACGTAAGCCCTATTGTTCAGGGTTTCAGTTTAGACCTTACTTTTCCAAGAAAGCCTTACTGGACACCTATGAAAGAATTATGCTCCCTCAACATCCTCAGTATTGCTCCTCCTATCTCACTTTTCACTCTGTATTTTAAATGCCTCCATATTTAAGTGGACCCTTCACAAGACAGTTAGCTCCACAACGGCAGAACTAAGAGTTTCTTGTCCATCATCATATCCATAGCACTTCATACAGTGTGTGGCCTACAGTCAGCCATTAAATGGCAGATGACGTTTGGATAGATGGATTTCATACGAGGTCACTATTAATGGTAGAGTGAGGAAAACAGGAACGAACGCAGATATGGAGCCATGCCAAAGGGATCAAAGGACCGGGAAAGCCCAGAAAAAGCAGCATGGGGAAGTTGAAAAGCAGGCCAGTCTGCCTTGCCCGGACTACTATTTGTGAGGCCTAAGACAAGAACACATATTGAGGCCCACCCATATCTAACTATTCTGTTAAAAAATCAAGCCACTAAGCTGATAAAGTATATTTTATTCTCCTATACTGACAAATACATAGCCGTAAAACTTGAGAAGGCCGGTTATTATTTTAGAATTCCCAGATACCTCCAAGTTCTGTGCCTGAACATGGAATCCCGGTGTGGCTCCTGTCCCAGCCCAGCCCAGTCCTGGATTACAGGAGTATGGACCCATGCCCCACGGCCCAGCTCTAGCTGCGTTTCCTGAAAACAGCCATTCAGAGGCCACTCTGTAGCTCTCATAGGTGTTGTCTACCTCAGGGTGAGAGATCAGGAAAAGACATCTACTGGTATGCAGGTCCTGGAAGTGGTTCCAGGGCTATTAGGACATGGACATATGGAATCGCAGGCACCCAGAATGTGGCCTAGAAGTGGCAGAGTGAGATCGTGGACTCCATGAGGTTTGGTTCCCTTGGGCGGCAGACTAGGGAGAGGCCTGGGTAGCAAGTATTGTGTTTCTGGGTGATATTGCAAGCAGGAGGTGACCTGGATTTATCCTAGAGCTTGTGTTCCTGGTACACTCCTAGTGTATATCTGTGAGGGTGTGGCATTAGCAAGGAGTGTCTAATATTGTATTTTTAAAAAATCCATTTGAACATGTGAATAAACCTTAAAGGTTGTAGATACATCTTTCCTACCTAACTTCTTCATTGTTTATACTTCAAGACCATGTGACACTCTGTCCTGTTGTATTCTGGGAAGCAGTTTAAACTAGTGCTTCAGAGCACAGTCTTTCAAGTTAGAACAGGGTTCTGAGTCATGAGTTGGTTTGAGTTCTGAGTCGCCAGATAGTGGACAGGGTACGCCATCTGCTGAGTGGGTGTAATAAAATCTTCCTCTAGGATTGTAGTAAAAGCACGTGTGGTTCAAGTCTATAAAAGCTTAGCTCAAGTAAATGCTCAATAAATTGTAGTGCTATCGTCTTCATCATCATCACCATCATTATTTTTATAGCTGTTATTCCTTATTATCTGTAACTACTGCAATGACCTTGGGCAGGTCATGTAACTTCTTGGAAACTAAATTTCTTCATCCATGAAATGAGGTCTTTGGGGCAGAGGATAACTAAGGTTCTGTCCACCTAAGAGTGGGAACTTTATGGAATTCCTTCTTTTCCAGTTTCCGTTATACCTGAACTTGACCTCCAGGCTACTTTGTAAATTGTTAATGGAAGTTAGCTGCTGTGCATGTAATATCACTCTATGTGTTCTAATTTAAGCAAATCCGATACTGAAAATTTGAATTTTTTTGTAAAAACTGAAAAACTTTGGATTACATTTGCAGTTTATAAAACAAGTGTTTGCTTTACAGAAAGATTCATTATAGAGGTCTTCTATTTACTGGCTTTTCTAGTACATTAAAAAATCAAACTGGATTTACAAAAAGATAGTTTGCCTGCGATTTTTCAGAAGCGTATTAATCTCTTTGAATCACAGAATTATTTGGAATTGATTAAATCGGATTCCATTTGCCACCCCTCCCCCAAATGAACATTTGTTTGGGGGTTTTGTTTCTGTTCAGACTTTATGTCAGGAATTCTTAAATTAGGATCCACAGCCCCCCTTGTCTCAAATAATTTTATACAAATATTTGCCAGTTTCATGACAGCTAATCCTTTCCCTGTCCAGGGTTGTGTGTCATCTCATTGGAGGTGGGATGACGTGTAGAAATGCTATGATGCTGTTCGAACACAGGGCAGGCAGAGAGCTCAAGGATGATGGATTCCCTTGACTGGACATGATTCAAAATTTTCATCCTCTACGTGCTCCTGTAAAGGTTTTGGCTGACGTCTGTGTAAAAGAGTTGTCAGCTGAAGAGCAGAGAAGTGGCCTCAGACTCAGAATGTCCCGTTTGCCAAGTCTCACATGGGAAACATGAAGACAGGCCCCATTTGGAAAAGAATACCTGCTTTCTAAAAGATTTATTACATAGGGTCATGTTGCACAATGTGTGTTATGTTCAGAAGACTCAACTCCTCCTTGCTTCATTCACATTTCCCAGGAGAGCTAATTCATCTCTTTTCAAAGGAGGGAATAGATGGTGTTAGAATAAATGAAGGACCTTATACGAATGACAAAACAACCTAAGTCTTATTGGCATTCTGTCTTGGTTCTGTAAGCTAATATTGAACTTTCTTCATAAACATCCTGACCCAATACTGTGCAGAAATCTCTGAGGTTTGCACACTTAAAGACCTTATATATTAAGGTGAGGTCTGAATCCCCATCTTCTAACCTGTCAAAATAGAACATTTTTGGTGAGTTGGGAATAACACAAATCCATTTTTGGTTTCAAGTCATTTTAAGATATGCTATCTTATCACCTCAGACTTCACAGTGTGTCCTAGAAAATCATGCTGTTTTCACAGTGATATTAAAGGCACAGTGCGATTTGGTATTTGATTTAGCTTTTCCTCATGATTTCCACATGATATAGAACTGCTTCATGAAGTCACTTGCTGCTAAGCCTTCCAGACCTTTATTTGGCATAATGAGGCAAACAGCTACTTACAAATGTTTGGGAGTAGATCATGTGTATTTAGAAGTAGCCGACATCTGATATGCAATTATTCTTATATGCTGTATAGTGTAAAGACAGCGTCGCAGAGTAGTTAAAGTGTGGACTCTTGGGCCAGACAATGTGGATTTGAATCTCAGCTCTGCCACTTACCTGATTTGTGACCTTGAGCAAGAGATTTACTCTTTCCTATTCCGGCATCTACAAAATGCAGATAATAGCAAGGTCCTCCCTACTGTGTTAGTTTGATGAAGGGGTAAATTAATATATGCATAAAGGGCTTAGCACAGTGTTGGCATATAATAAATGTTATCTGTTAGCCATTGTTATACAAATATGTGAAGATGACCAATGAAATCTACTTTAGTGTTAGAGGATTCAAAAAATAAGTCAGTTTATCCTTCATTTGGGATAAGGCTTTCCGCTGAGTTTATTCTTATCTCTGTCTTGAAAAAGTTCTGAGGAGGACAGCTGCCATTCCTTCTGCTCTCTTATACCAAGTCTGCATATCAATCAGTGGGTCCTGTAACATCTGTGGACTGAGTGAGGGTTGTCGTGTACCTGTAAACGGAAATGTGCACCAAGCATTTGGTAGACTGAATAAATACTATGTCTCACACATACCCAACATACTCTTGCCAAATGTATGTCAGCCATACTATGATAATGAAATACTTTCATTTTAAATGTTACTGACTTTGTGACAGCATGCAATCAGTGAATACTAAGGAAAAAAGAATGGTAATAACATATGCAGCGTCCTTCAAACCGTTTGATTTGTTTTAAAAGTGTACTTTGAAAAGGCTAAGAAAATGTAGTTATACATTCATTCATTCAAAATATGTGTTGCATGCCTACCGTCGGCCTGGCCTTGTTCTAGAAGCTGGGAATAGAGCACGTAGAATATAGTTGTTGGTATACTAGAGATTGTATTCTTAGTGAGAGGTGACAATGAACAAGAAAACAAAACGAGATAATTTTAGAGACAGATAAGTGCATGGAGTAAAAGCAGAGCAATGTAATAGAAGAAAGATCCTGCTGAAGGCCTCGATTGTGTTTCAGCTGAGCTGCGACCAACTGAATTGGAGGAAGAGATTTCCATGCTGACGGAACAGCAAAAGCAAAAGCCTTGAGATGAAAATGAATTTAACATGTTTGGGAAAGAGAACGGAAGCTTAGATCTTGGGGCAGGGGGTGATAAAGGGAGGTGGTATAAGGTGAGGCTTTGGAAGTAAGCAGGGATTTCATCGTGTGGTAACTAAGGCCATGGTAAGATTTTATTCAAAGTGCGGTGGAAAACCATTATGCACTGGAGTAACATGGAGAATTTGTATTTTTAAACTGTTTTCTTGGCTGCTGTGTGGCTAACCAAGTGTAGGGGCACATAAGTGGTCCCAGAAAGATCCCTTAAGAACCCTTAGCTGTAGTCCAGATAGATGTTGATGGCTTGGGCTAAAATGTGTCAGTGACAAGGAGAGAAGCAGAAATGTGTGCAATATGTGTTGGAGGTAGAGACAACAGGACATATTAATAGTCTGGATGTAGGTGGTAAGCAAAAGAGGAACTAAGGAATCACGTATTTTAAGGTCTTGGTCAAATCCTGCATTCAGCGTGAAATTGTCTCTGCCCATTCTAACCCACCTCTGTCTCTCCTTTGGGTGCAGTAGCTGTGTACGGAGTCCATAATGTGTGTGAGGCACAGTTCTAGGTGCTTAGGATCCATTCATGAGCAAGATCCCTGTCCTTGTGGAGGTTATGTTCTCCCGTCTACCACTTATCTGTATGTGCCCATAATTCCCACCAAATTCTGTGTGCCTTAGTATTAGTCTATAATTGTTTCAGATATATTATTCTTGTTCTCCAAATAGACAGTTACCTTCCTAAGGACCAAGGATTCCAGTTTTAAGTTTACCATAATATCACCCTCAGTGTGGGGGGGAACAAAAGTAACAGTGAAAATATGTCTTTTTCATAGATAACTTCTTGTTTGTAGACTTGCCTACATTCAATAAGCAAATTTGTGAAAATCTAAGATTGCAATTCAGATAATTAGAAAGGCAATCATTTTTCCATTAAAAAAGAATTATTTACTCACTCAAGAGTTACTTTAAAATAACAGACTTCCCTAATGAATGTAATTAAAAGTTTATTAACAGGTCATTATGTATTTGTCAGGGGATGTGGGTAAAGGAACTGAAGCTAGATTATCAGGGGTCATAGTCAATTTAAAATTATCCAAAAGAGAGACAAAGGAGCTGAAATTTAGAATTATAAGCACACACACAAAAAAGAAAACAAGTTCTGTTTTCTAAAAATTCAAACATAAATATTTTTATAGAGGGCTTTCATTTTCTAAATTTAGAGCTAATAATCAACAATTATAAATTGGTTTTTAACCAGATCATGTTCATCCTGGCAATGAAAAGTAATGATTGGAATACATGAGAAAATTGTCCTCTGGTTATGACTTTCTGAGTATTTCTTAAAATTCATGGTTTTATGTTTTGCAAGGAAGACTAAGCATCTTCATAAATACTTTTCAAGAACCCTGATAATGCTGGCATTGAGGTGCTGTTGCTAGTGTAATGTTCTATCTAATACACCTGTCCCATAGGTTAATAAGCTTTGGAGCACTATCCCAGGAATCCAGTGACCATTTATGATTTTGTTTCTATGGAAAATGCTTCTGAGTTCTAGAATACTAATTTAAACCCAAGGTTAGAAACACAACCCATGTATAAAGGGTCCTATTAAACTTGTGTCTTTAATTCCCATAATCTATTTACTCGAAGATGATCATGATTATCAGTGGGAAAGAAAAGCTTTAATCAGGTTGTACGCAGCAGCACAGTTCTTGTAATAAGAGTATAGATGTCATTTCTGTTACCTCATTCATTCAACACATTCATTGAGTGCTTTCTCTGGGCAAGAGACTAGGCAAACAGCAGTATATTAAGTCTGGTCTCAAACCCAGACGAGCTTAAAGCTCCTTGGGGAAGAAGACACATACACAATAGAATGTCTTAAGTACCATAAGAGAGGTGTTATTGAAATGTATTGTGGGTTTAGAGGAGAGCAAGATACTTTCTGCTGATGGAAGTGGGAAGGCTTCCTGGAAGAAATGATATTTTAAATGCCACTTGAAAATGGAGAGAATTTGAAAGAGGACAGAAAGGGAAGGGCATCCTGGGAAGCACAACAGCATGAAAAGTGATAGAACTAGGAAGTGCGAGTGTACAAGGACCAGACAGTGCTTCATGCAGTGAACAGTTCTGGAGCAATTGCTAGGTATGAGGCACTGCCTAGGTGTGAGGCTCTGCCTAGGTATGAGGCACTGCCTAGGTATGAGGCACTGCCTAGGTGTGAGGCACTGCCTACGAAGCCAGAGACAGAAAGAAAAATGAGATTTGGTCCTTACTCTTGAGGAATAATTCAGTTTAGCATATTTTAGAAAGTGTTAGTAAGAAAACGGTTTTCAGTTATGTTTGAGGATGGTGATGGATACTGAATTTAGGTGTTGGATTGTATTCTATGGCCGATGGTAATAATACTTATCATTTACGAAATCCTTCTATGTGTTCTATGAAGTACAGTGTTCTATGTACTTTAGTAAGAATTTACGTACATTAGTTCCTTCAGTTCTCTTCTGTTTTATTCCTAATTTTCAGCTGAGAAAACTGGAGCTTAACAAGTCAATTAATCCGTTTAATGTTGTCCAACTGGTAAGTAGCAGAGAAGGGATTTGAACAGGCAGATTGGATTTCAGAGTACAGAAGTCACTAAGGGGAGCAATGGAAGATATTTAAATAGGAAAATAATTGATTAGAGCTGTTTGTCTTAAGAACTTATTTGACTTCAGGGAAAATACAGTGATTAAAAGATTATGCTAGTGAACAGCTAATGAAAACCTAAATGAAGGTCATGGAAATGGGAATGAAAAGGGGAAGGAGATAAAAGAGGTCATAAATGTAACTGACTTGATTCAGGGGCAATAAAAAGGAAGAAAGAAGTCAAACACAACTTCAGGTTTTAGAGTCTATATAACTGGGAGACTCATGGTGCCAAGCAGTGAAAAAAAAGAACCAGAGGAAGAATGTCCCTTGGAGGGTAGGGAGAGCTAAATAGTCTAATTTTGTACAAGTTGAAGTTTAGGTGCCCATAGGATATAGGTGGGAGGGGTACAGCCCATGGTTGGAAATGCAAAAGTTGAGTTTGGAAAAGAGGTCATTTAGACATGGGATCATATTCTACCAATGGTCCAGAGGTCAAGGAGGACTGAAAAAGGACTCTAAAACTATAGTTTTATTAGGCTGTGGACATGAGAAGCTAGATCACAGGATTTATGAAGTGAAATGATAGCAAAAAGTAACAAAGGAAGTGTAGGCTACTCTAAAACGAGTTAAAAGTTAAGGGAGAAGAGTGAGTAGTTGGTAGACTAAGAGGCTATTGGGAATGAGCCAAATCTTTGTTTTCCTTAAAAGTGAAATGACTGAAGAAAGAAAGTGGCTGATGGAGTAAGATCTTCGAATTGGTGGAGCTGTATTAGCGCAAGGGCACAGATGATGGGTTAGACAGGTGAGGGGTGCCTGGTGCCTCTCTGATTCATCCAGACTTTTTCCATTTTTTAAATGACCACTTAAATGTCACCTCTCTGCTGAGCCTTTTCTCTCCCACAGTTTCCCCCACAGAGGCTTAAATGTTCTTTATCCCATTCTCCTGCTCTTGGTACATATACACACCATGGACCAATGGTTCTCAAATCACCTGGGGAGCTGGTGAAAGTATACATTGCTGGGCCCCAACCCTAGAGTTTGTGATTCTGCAGGTATGAGATGGAGCCTGGGAATTTGCTTTGCCAACAGGTCCTCAGGGGATGCTGACGCTGCTGGTCTGAGGCCACACTTTGTATACTACTCAAGTAGACACAGGACCTAGAAGAGGTACAAATAAAGGCTTTAAGAGTTTGAGGATAGACTAGTTTGCCAGACCTGGAAATGTTCTAGAAAAATACTCCAAAGAATCAGGCATGATTTAAGGGCAGGCAAAAAAGAATGGAATATTTTGCTTAGCTCCATAAAAGGAAAATACCTTGAACGAAACATCAACGTAATCCCCACTGAGCAAAGAGTTTTCTTAGGAGTGGTCTATCATAGGTGTAGGGTTTTTATGTTGTTTTCTTAATAAAATGGTGAAAACCATGGCAGTAACTATAATTTTATTTTAATCGTGAAGAATGAAATCTTATATGAGCAAGAAGTGCACAGTTGTTATTTGGGGGAACATAAGTGTAGTGCTAGCATACTATGTTCCATTTAGAATGCTATTTTGTTATTCATAACAACTGAGATCATTGGGCCTGGACATATGCACCATTTCTAAGAGCTGGTTTTATAATTACCATTTTGATTGCTGCGTCTAATTATCCCCTTAGGTTTACCTGTCCCTGATAGTTACTGTGCAAATCTGACATAAGCAGATATACCAAATGGTTGAATTTGAGTGGGTATAATTTGTTCTGTACGTCACTAAAGTGTTGACTATGGTTGGCAAATGTGCTAAGTTGCACAACCGAAGGTGTAAAATCCTTCTGACATTTGCAAACATCAGTCATTTCAAGTTTTTTCATTCAGTCAGATGCCCACTAAGCTATCTCATCAGTATCAATTGACAATAAGCTTAGCAGAAGCACAGTCAGTCACAGACGCACTGTGTGACACAGACATATCAGAAGCCTTATTCTGATCACATGGTCAGATGCCACTAGATGGAGAGTGAAATTAGTTAGATATATGAGTAAATAATGTATCATTTTAGTTCCAAGCCTGCACAACTGCTAATTTCACCATGATTGTTCCCCATATAACTGAAATTAGGTTTTCAAGTTAAAATGCAGAACCATCCCCATTAATGTTATTAACATCAAATTATCTGCTTCAGTATTTTTGAATTATATTCTGTGAGTCTTTATTTAAAAACCTGAAAATCCACAGGAAAAGAAATTATTCATGCCTAATGGCATGCAAATAAATGATTCTGGACTGACAATATAAATAAAGTTCATGTTTTAAGCACACATTCCTTTTTGAAATAAAGAGCAATTTTAAAATAAAGATTTACTTGCCCACCTAGAGAAGAAAAAAACAATCCCCTCAAGTTGAAATGATACCAAAAATTCCATATTGTTATATATAAATATTTTAAGAGAATCAAATTGCTTTTCTGGAAGAACGAAGTGGCTGTCACATGATTTTTTATTTCATTTTTACTGTGGCAGACTGGTAGTTTCTGAGGAGCTGGGAAGATACTCAGAAAAATTACATGAAAGGAAGTAACGTGTCAGTCTTTTAGGATATATTTGGTTCAGTGTCATCAGAAAGTAGTCTGCCCTCTCTCTGGAATCAAGTTGCAAACACTCTCCTCAATAGTAATTAGAGCTAAGCAGCAATTACAGGACCTATGATTTGTTCAGATGCTCTGCCTGTCTGCTGTTTCTTAGCACCACAGTTCACAGGAGCACCAGGTTGAAATGATGGAATTATTTGTCTCTCAGAGTAATACCTCATACTGTACTCGAACGCAGAAGTGACCGTGGACTGTAATGTTAAAAGCGAAGGTAAGCATTACTGGCTAATCAGTATTTACACCTCAGGGAACTTTTTCATGAAGTATGTGACAAAAATGTAAAACAATTAAAATAAATTTCAGAAGAAGTGAAAGATATCAGCATTAGAGCGAACAGAATTTGCTAATTTCACAACTCCCTTGCCCACTATCATCTTGGTTTCCTACCTTGTTTTTATTTAAATTGTAATACTGGGTCATTTTGCTAAATATAATGAAGATGTGACTGGTTTCCCACATTTCCTTTATCTTTATGAACTATGGTTCCTTTTCCTTTTGAAGTTTGTCTCAGAATAACTACTAGGTAAAAATGAGATTCATATTTAATCCAAGGGTGTTAGAACCCTCCCTCTTTTCTTTAGGAAGTATATTTAAACTGATGATTGTGCATGTTCAAGAACTCACATTCAAAATGACAGAATCCTGGCTGGTAGCCTATAATAAAATTGAGTGACGTGAGTAATTTGCACTCGTGTCACATGATTTTTATGATAGGCACATTTCAAGCTTTTAATCTTACATCTAGTTCAAGTCAAAACTCAATGACTTTATGTTTATTTGGACCCTTGGGCATATAAATCTCTCTGGAAACCAGGTAAGTTTAGCTCCTCAAGAGGGAGTATCTATTGTCTGTTATGTGGATAGATGTATTTTGTATGTATACAATAGATATTTGTGAGATTCTCATTTCTACTTTGATATGCTCACTTTTGTTTTCCCCCACCGAAATAACCCTTTTCTTTCAATTTTGCCACTTTTTAAACATGAATAAATATTACTGTTTGGAAAGAGCTTAGAGACTCTTAGCACTCGGAAGATGTTTTTATCTTGTAGTACCCCGTGGGATTTCAGGTGGTTTGGAAAATATTGAAAGAGCATTGACTTCTTTTATTCTACCTCATCGGTGGATTAGAAGTGTCAACACAGAGGATTCAGTCCTCTCTTGAAAAAAGTGAATAGATTAAAGCCAGTGCATTCATTTTTCAAATGTACTAGAGAATTCGTGATGGAGGACATCTTAGCAGACACTTGCTCATGTAGTTATCCCGGTTAGGCTAGTACTTGATTGTGGAAGAAGTTTTTTCTAGCCTGGGTCCATCATTGGCTTCATTTTGTATATTTGCTTTGTCGTAGAATTATTTATCCTTGAGCACCATTTTCTTTATCAGAAAAACATGGGATGTAATAGTTTAGAAATGTTCTTAATATATGAGAAAGCACCTTGTCCTCCCCAATGAAAAGTTATAGTATTTATATAACCCAGGGCACTGATGATGAATTTGTATAAAAATATACCATTAAATTCTATGGTGGATTTAAGTTTTTAACTTGTCCCACTTTGTCATGCATATGGCAGATACTCTCATGTGAGCACATATGAAAACAGTCCTCAGTTGTGGCCACTGATGTGACTACTTGAAACGTAACTGGAGCTATGGCCTTAATTTAATTGTTTTATCTTGTCACAAGGACAAACTTGTTCTGATATTAGCAAAATCTTGCCATTAATCTTTTGATTTATAGAAGCAAATATTGAAAACAAAATACAGTATAGCTGCAAAACAAGGCAAATTTTATGAGGGCTTTCTAGTTCAATGTCAATAGTATGATGAGAGAGAGAGACAGAGACAAAGACAAAAAAGATAAGAGGGACAGACAAGCTCATATTCATAACGAGATGCCGGAGATATGAGAGACAAGAAAGATGAGAAAGGCAGAAAAGGTGAACAAGTGAGAGGGAGAGTGATTAGGGAGGCAGAGAAAGGTGTTTGAGAAAAAAAGAGACACAAGTCAATCAAAGTTTGGAAATAGAGATTGTACAATTTGGGAACTTTGAATTCTTTTTGCATTTTCTTTAACTTGAAACATGCTTTGTCCAATGCATTGAGCACCAGGTCCATTTCCATGAATTGTTTACTTTCCATTGTGTCCTTTAAAAAAGGGAGCTTAAAAGGCTGTTTGAAGTTCAGAAGAGACCAAGAGTCAAAACAAATGTTCTTCAAAAATAAAATATTCCCATTGCTTTGTAGCCTTATGAAGCAAATCATAGAAAAGGAAAGTGATGAGTACTGTGATTAAATTCTCTACTTTCCATGTGGCTCCTTATTAGAAAAATCATTGTCTTTGACTTTGGAATTGATTGGAGGAGGGAGAAGGAGTCATTTGGGAAGCCAAAAAGAAATTCCACAGGAGAAAAACTGGTACCAAGTCAATATAATGGTACAAGAACAAACATGATACACAGGGACAAGGGCAGTAGTTTATGATGAATCACTTCCAATGCAGAAAATCCTTGGACATTCACGGGAGGGCCTTATCTGATGCTGTTTTGCATATCACTAGTGTCCCAGAAGCCGCCTGCCTGACTGAAGCAAGTAGCATCAATTTCTAGGATGTCAGGACAATGGCAGAGTTCCAAGAAGGCAGGCCAGGGATTGGTCATTCTGTTCAATACCCACAAAAGACCCTTTGCAGTCCAAGCATCCCCTGGGTCACAGGACACTGTTTCTCAGGATAAGGGTGGTGTCACGTTGTCTCCCAGTTGCCCAGATCTTTTGTTTGAAGGAGTTCGATGCCCTGCTTAACTAGATTGTTCCTGTTCGTATAGTTTTCGTTCTGCAGTACTTCGTTCTATACAGATTTCTGCCATACAATCAAAAAATAAAAGGGAAGGAAATTATTTTAGGAGTGAGATGTTAGGAAATTCTGAAAAAGAAATCGGTGCTAATTGTAGTCTTCTCTGCAAAATTAAGCCAAGCTCACCACTTCCCTGTCCCTCTCTAAATGCCCCTCACCCGTTTCCTCCTCTGTCTCCCCATTACTCACAATCTCTGTTCACCCCATCCCTGATGTGGCCAGCAGGTTTCCGTAGGGATGCAGTGCTGGCTTTCGTGCCCTGGCTGCCAGATAGGAACCATCTTTACTGCTCCAGGGTGAAAATGATTTTTTGGCTGATGATGGACCAAAAATGGCCTCTTCTATAACAGTCATTGTGATTATAATACTCCACTAGGATTTTTTTTTCCTGAATACTCTATAGCGTATTATAGTTGTGGTGGCCATGGGATATGAGTACAAAAAGAAAAAAGGGTTACAGCACAGTTTTTACTGTTTCAATTTATTCCCGAGTTATGTTGTGTATTACTTTCTTTCTTTTTTTTTAACATGGACAACAGCTTCGAATAGCTTTGAAATGTTTGGTTAATATTTAAGCTAGGGAAATCTCTTTCCTCTTCCCAGGTGGGAGGAGAGAGGACTGGCATAGCAAATATTACCTTTGTTTCTTTAAATTGAGCAAGCTTCTGTAGCAGCGTGGTGGGGATATCTTTTTAAAAGGAACATTAAGAAAACCACTGCTCCTTTTTTCCTTTGGGTTCTTAAATGCAAATAGCCTAGACACTGAATGCAAGGACTGAAATTCCCTAGAACTAGGAGGCAAAACATTTTCTGTCCTGGAGCTAGAATTCAGAGCAACAGTTGAGTGTGTTGACCTCCTGCATTGCTATGTGCAGCCCCTATTGCCCCTCGCTCTGTGTGAGCTGCAGAGGAGGACAAAAGACAGCCAGAGGCCTCCGTGGCCCTGCTGCGTTGATCTGTTCCAGTGCAAGGTCAGTTGCCATTGCTTGGGAAAATGTGTCTTTTCCAAATCGCAGTTCTGATGATGGTACGTCAGTATGAAAACCACCAACAGAAATGTGAGTATGCCTCCTACTGTGAGGCTGTTTGAATTAGTAATATTGATCCACACAGTATGGTTAAAAGCATAATTTTAATGGGGTTTGTTGTTCTCTGTTTTTCCCATTGGAAATATTAGAAGAATTATTTAAAATGAGGTTTTGGAATCCATCTTGTTTAAAATGGAAAGAAATGTTGGCTCTTGGCCACTCAGGCTTTTCTCTTTCATTTCATTTCTTTCTTTCATTAGTCATATTAATAAAACATTAAAACCTCATTAAAAAAGGAATGCCTCTACATTTCAGACAAAACATAAAAAGAAAACAAAATACTAATCTACTTAAATTGTTAAGGAAGATAACGACCATGCTGTATAATTCTTGCACATCTTTGATCAGACAGACTTAAATATTCCCATTGTCCCTGGACAAGTTGCTCTGGGTTTGATTCTACCATCGGACAGGCAGCATACAGCATTAAGTTCTCCCAATCACAGTTTTCTCATATAAAATGAAAGATAGATTCCTAAATTATGTTTACCTCTAACATTTTATGAAATTTAATTCCTCTGGAAATATTATTCAGTGGTTTGAGAAACATAGTTGTTTTTGCTAGGAAAGTCTGTATTTTTAGGGAGGTTTCCAAAATAAGTCGATTCTAGGCTGCCATTAGGTCCCTAGCATGCTGTCAGGGAGGAGCAAATCATTCCTCTGTCACAGAAATCAGCTTCCAACCTCAGGAAGCCCTCTCGATGCCATGGACACGAGTCACGGGGCAAATGTAGCTCAGGGACCATCTCCCTGGGGTTTTTTGCCAGAAAATTTCGCCAGGCTACTGTGACCTCCCCATCTATCCGCAACCTCAGACAATTTTAGTTAAGCCCTGTCTGGAGATAATTTTGGCTTCTCTAAAGACCCAGTAATTTAGGAACTAAGCACATGACATTCCCTTTTGATAAGTCAGGTGTATTAAAAACTATTTCAAAAACCTTGACAAAGCATTTGTCAGAACCCTGTTTTCCCTTCTTTGAGTTTCCTTTCCCGCATGATCATGCTTAATATTATCAGGTTACATGTAGAAAAAGTATAATAAAGAAAAAAATGTTTTGAATTCGGCTTAAAAGAAGACAATTATATCTGATGACTTTAAAAAAATCAATTATCTTCTTTACTTCTGAAATTCTCATATTTTTCAATGTAGCTTTCAAAAAGGATTGCAACTGATGAAGTATCTCATAGGGTTATTCAAACTATATTTTGTACTATATAGTAAATAAATCGGACTCATTTTTTTTCAAGATTTAAATGTAAGAAACTCAGTGCATGGGCAAGATATTCAGATATAAATGAATCACCACTTGGCTGTGTGTATTCTATTGCCACACTCCTAAAAAGCTATCCATTGCATCTTAGAGAAAGATTCATTGTTTTGTGTGAAAACTGGCATATTATTACTAAACCCAAAGGACATTGTGACTTCAAATCTATCATGATATGGCTTCACTGCTGTTTTTTCATGCAGCAGCACTTCATTTGTGCTTATAAACTTCAGTGTGGTGCTCAGAAGGATTTATTTTTAAATGCAACATTCTGCCAGGATGCTGCTGTTGGAGCTCTTTGGAGGGAACCCTGCCCTGCCCCAAGGGAGATGCAGGTACAGAATGGCCAATTGTTAAGATTTTATAGATTCCAAGTCCTAGGTACACATTTTTCTCTGTGGCATCACTGAATTCTGTATCAGTCTCCTCTATCCACTTGTGAAATTCAACTAGGAAGTGTCAGCATTAAAGGAAACTTTTATTGTCTCACAAATCATTTTGAGTAAAATCAAGCTGGCAGTAGAAAAAAGAACTCAAAAACCATCATATTCATCCTAAAAATATATAAACTTGACAGTACTTGAAGATGTCCTTCTTATTGGGGGATTTGCCTATATTTGTCAAACTAGTTTACTAAAATCAATAACATTGAATACATTACTTTTTAGAAATTTCTATTAAGGTATAACATACACAAAAGCACACACATCATCTGTATTAAGTATACAGTATACATGGATGTACATAAACGTACATCCTGTGCAACAGACACTGAGTAGAACATTTCCAGCCCCCTAGAAGGCCCTCTCGTGGTCCCTTATAGTCAGTCACTCCACCCCCAGCCCACCCCACCCTTCCAGCAAGGATAGCCACAATCCTAACTAACAGCATAGACTCATTTTGCCTGATTTTGAGCTTTGTATAAATGGTATCACCCAGCATGTTGCTTTGCTCCTTTATTTCAGTTCTTTTTCTCAACATTATGTTTGCAAGGTCTATTTGTTGTTGCATGTACTTATATATCATTTGTTCTCATTGCTGTATTCCATTATGTGAATGTTTTATTATGTGAAAATACTAAAATTATTTATTCTTTCTACTGTTAATGGGTTAATTGGCTAATTTCCAATTTGAGGTAATTTGTAAATAATATTTCTATGAACATTCTAGTACATATCATTTCTGTTAGGTACATGCCTAGAAGTGAAATTGCTGAGTCATAGTGTATGTATATATTCAGTTTTAGCAGATGTTACCAATTTTACAAAGTAGTGGTAACAATTTACACTTCCGATAAGAGTTCTAGTTGCTCCATACACTTGTCAACACTTGAAAGTCTCTGTCTTTCTTCGTTGTACCCATTCTTGTACATATGTAATGATATCTCATTGTAGCTTTAATTTGCATATTCCTAATGACTAATGAAGTTAAACATGTTTTCATGTTTACAGGCCATTTTAGTATCTACTTTTGTGAAACGTCCATTCAAGTCTTTCGCCCAATTTTCCTATTATGTTATCTTTTTCTTACTGATTTGCAGGAGTTTGTGATTCTAGATTAAAGTGTGTGTGTGTGTGTGTGTGTGTGTGTGTGTGTGTGTGTGTGTCGTGAATATCATCTCCCACTCGGTGGATGACCTTTTCATCCCCTCGATAGTATTTTATTCTTACATTCTTATTCTTTTTTTTTTCAATTATAGTGTACTTTGTATCCCCATGACTATTTTGTAACTGTCAATTTGTACTTAATCCCTTCACCTTTTCACCCAGCCCCCCCAACCCTCCTCCCATCAGGCAACCATCATATATTCCTATTAATAGAGTATGTTTATCAATTTTTTTCTTTTATGATTAGCATCTTTTGTGTCCCATTTCAGAAATCTTTGCTTATTCCAAGGTCACAAAGATGTTCTGCTTCTCTCTTTATTGTTTTACTTTCTAATCCCAAAACACTAAGAAAACCTTGGGTGCCTAAAAACGTTTTTAACTTTAATACATTCCATTTTTCTATGCTTTTTGCTTATGCACTTTCCTCAACCATTCTCCCATACCCTCCTCTCAAAATACTAACCATTCCTCATCTTATTTTAAGAGATAGTTCATCCATGAAAACATTTATGACCCCAACTCCTAACCAGATGTAATTTCTTTCTCTCTTGAACTTCCTTAACATTTTGTTAATAATATATAACCCCTGACATATCCTGCCTTTTATAAGTATTAATGGATTTAACTATTTATGCTCTCTGGGGATATGGCATAGTGTAAGAGGAGTAGAAATAGTTTATATCTACAGTAATTGAAGCTTGATGAACTCCCTCTCTGTGTCAGGCACAGGATTAAGCACTTTTGATAGAAAAATCTCAATTAGTTCTCCTACATCCTGTAATGTAGGTACTCGTATGTGCCCCAATTTATGGAAAAGAAAATAGAGGGCTAGAGAAGTAAAATCACTTGTCCAAGATCACACAACAAGAAAGTGGAAGGCCTGGAAGTTGTTATCTGTCTCCTGAATTGGTGCTTTTGATGTCTTTAGAAGAGTGTTACCTATAGGATGTGCAATAGCGTCATGGTTATCCCAGACGTTCTGTGAAAATAAAAGGGATTGATTCATAAACAAGAAACTGAGGGTGGAAATTATATAAACCCAGACATCTACAGTATCTGTTAGTACTATATTAAAAGCTCAAAGATGTCTTACAGAAAAGAACTGTTTTAAACTTTGTTGAAGTCGGTATTTTCTATGTTATTTGATGACAGAATCTTTTCATATAACAACTTTACATATAATCTACTTGATGAAATGGTAGCATGACTTTAGAATCAGATGAACAGGAGTATGGACCTAGGCCCTACTATATAGTGAATAATCTTAATCTCTCTAAGCCTCACCCTTCTCATCTATAAAATGGGGAAAATAATATAAACCTCATAGAGTTGTATTACAATTTAATAAAATAAGGGATGCAAATCACTTAGCACAGTACCTGGCATAGAGTAGAATCTCATTAAATGGTAATAGTTGCTATTATTTTATTACCATCTCTTAGTAAGTAAAATACATTCTGTCTGACTCAATTTATAATCCTTGTAGCTGTCAGCACTGTGCCCATAAGTATTTATTGAATTAAATAACTCTATTATTTGGAAAATATTATTTGAGATAAACATATTCTAGGAGTACATCTTACAGAGCATTAAAAATTCTTATATATTTTAGTTATTTTAGTATCAGATAATATATTAAGATCAAACAAAGTTTCAACTAATTCCAAGCTGCAAAGGAGATGTAGTTTAAATTTCTTAGTTTGATGGTCAAATGTTCCTATCTATTGCTGGAGAATATGTCTATATAACTGACGTGTTTTCAGGTGTGCAACTTGGTAACTATAGCATAGTAGTAAAGAACAGAATTTAGTAGTCAAATTTCCTGAGTTTGAATCCTGGCTCTTCAACATACAAGCTACATGAAGTTAGGCTTAACCACTTTGTTCCTCGGTTTTTCATTCTGTAAAATGGGGCTAGTAATAGTACCTTGTTTAAATAGGCTGAGAGTATATGTGGATATATACTTATATATACTCATTTAATATATATAATGGGTGCATATGGATATATACAAATATGTATGTGTACTTATATGTGTGTATACATATGTCCACTCATGTAACATTCTTAGGGTAGTCCATATGAAGCCATATATAATGTATCTGGCACACAGTATGCATGATAAAAATATTATCTCTATTATTATTCTGTGGCCTTTTCAGAAGCAAAACCCTTTATCAGTCATATCCCCTATGCAGAAGCCCTCTCCTACTGGACACGTTTGATGGTAATTTGTTTTCTTTACATGGCAAACTGATAAAAGAATGGAAACGATAAGAGAAGAAATTGTTGGTGATTATCCTGGTAAGAGAGAAAATTACTCAGCATAACGTGCAACAAAGCTGGGAAAGCAATAAAAAGAGAAAACTGAGTTTGGTAGAAAATCTGAAATGCCACTCATTTAATTTATTTAAAGAAATCTTTGGGAGTTCTATAACTGATGTTATCTCTACCTAATAGATTTTTATAACACGTTAAGTTGTTGTTGTTTTTTCCGTACTCACTGAAGCAGACATACATAATAATGGCATAAGAAGAAACTACTCTTACAGGATGTAGAATGTATACAGATTTGATCTCATTCTGCGAATGCTTCTCCAAGCTGACTTTACGTGATTTTAGCAAACTCTCCTTTCTAAGAATGAAGTCATCTGTTTGTTTGTGTCATGGTACATAAAGAAGGGCCACTAGGAGGCCTCAAAGCTATCACCTAAATTGACCATCAAACTTATGTTTCTAAAGTTCAAAGACTAAGGCAATAATTGCAAGTGTCACCTGGTCCTCAGATTAGGTTTTATTGTGATGGAGTATGACATAATCCACTGACATAATAAGGCACCTATTATGTTACAGAGGCAGTTGGCTGAAATAATAGGTTTCTTTATGATCGTAGTGTTGAGTTGCCTTTCACGTATTATTAGTTTCATAGCTATAGATGAATACAACTTGGATTTTACCATCAAAATAAAATTTATGGGAGAGGGTTAATTACATTCTTATGGGAGATTATATGGACATGTGTAATTTCCACAGTGATAATGGAGGCTGGTTGATCTTTGGGGTATGCACACTTGTTTGTATGTAATTTTTCTACTGGGAGCTTGATAAATATATATATGTCAAGTATAAAAAAGCCTTATTATCAAATAAAGTGGAGCCCTATTATGCCTTGATTCATTATGATATATACAAGGTTGTATCCCATGCTTTGAAACAGAACTACCTATTGGAGGTGTCTTATATAATATTACCAAATAGTTTGAAAGACAAAGGTTGGCCTGTTACATGAGAATAGCAACAATATAAAGGGTACATTAAACCACCCTTTGTGTTGAAATACCTGCTCATTATATTTTCACCCTTTCGTTTTTTTTCCTTAGTGATTCCTTGAGTTTTAGAGAATTAAGCATTTCTTTGCAGGGGGCTATGCATTTGGGCCAAATTTCCGCTGGTATCTCCCAATGACTTTCCAGCATCCCGAGGTGAAGAGAAACACTTCCCAGCAGTAGCTGCAGCGGCAAAATCTGGAATAAGGTGACAGAGAGATCAAAACACGAACTAACCTGTGCAAAAAAAGCACTTTATCCCCATTCATTTCCCATTTGCAAAAACTTCCTTTGAAGCAATCAGCCTTGGTGAGGCAATATTAAAAAGCAGGCTTTAAAAGTGAAACAGCAAGGTTGAGGTGAGGGAATTGATGAAAGCATAGTTTATATTTATTCAGAAGTACTTTAAAACAATCTGTGTTTAACATGGCAAATTGTCTGTCATTAAAATGCTAATGAAATGGTAAACAGCTGCTAAGTTTTTTATGCTAATGAATGGTGGTGGCTTAGTCACTCTCAAGCCTGGTCTTTATTAGCATAGAGATTTGATTGGGTAAGGAGGATCATTGTGTATACTGACCTTTGTTGATGGAGCAATCTGTTTGTCAAGTTCCTTGTTTCATTCTATTTGATTTTAGTTTGTTAATACAAAGTGAGTCTTGCCAGGCCCTGGGGGACCATGTATTACATAGTGTTATCAGAGCCGCCATTGTGGGCTTAGAGAAAGAATTTGCTTTTGGGGGGAGACCCACGATGGCAAAATAATTATACATTTGTTCATCAGGCAGCTTTAAATAGAATAATTCTGTAAACTTTTTATACTTTAGACTTTTAACAATTATTATCATTGAAAATTGTAAAAGTCTGTTGGTTGAACATAGAAATATCTGCTTTTTTAATTTAGTTACGATTTTAAAACAAAGCTTTTAAAACGAATATTTTAGTAAGTGTGTCTGCAACATTTGACATATTGGTATAATACATCATCTTGGATCTACAAGCTCTAAAATTAGCAATGAATGTAGTGTTACCTAGTTAGAAGGATAATGTGTAATACAAGGTGCTTCTGTGAATGCCAGGCTGAGATCAGAGCATTTACTTTGGCATCAGAAAAACAATCATTGCTATTTGATCTACATATACTTTTTGCTAATTCTCTTTTTGCTGAGTCCTACTCTGTATTCCCTAAAGGATAGGGTTGACCTGAAGACTGTCATTACAGATAAATACTTCAAATGCCTTTTTCTTTTTTTCTGTTTTTAGGATCAATGTAAATGAGGTATGACAGTCTATTAAACACCATTGCCAATAATGTTCTGGAATAATTTGAAATATAATTCAGAGTTTATTAAAGAAATTCAGTACCAAAAAAATCATTGAAATAGGAATTTTAATTATTCTGGGACACTGCATAAGAATATTGGTGGGAATTTTAATAGTTGGAGTGTTTTTCCATACTGTTCATTTTTCCATACTGTTCTTGAAGGCAGAGGGGATTATAGGTGTATCATTATTTGTGGTCCTATATAGGCATGCCAGGAGAAATTGGAACCCTCACACTCTGCTGGTGGTAATGTCAAGTAGTTCAACTGTTTTGAAAAACAGTCTGGAAGCTCCCAAAAGATTATTATGGAGCCCTATTATGCTAATGAATGAGATTATGACCTCATGATCCCCAATTCTAATCTTAAGTATATATCTAAGAGAACTAAGATCATATGTCCACACAAAAACTTAGAAACAAATGTTCATAGCAGCATTATTCATGATAGCCAAACAGTGCAAACAGCCCCAATGCCCATCAACTGATGAATGAATAAGCCAAAGGTGGTCCGTGTACAATGGAATATTAGCCAGCCCTAAAAAGGAATGAAATTCTGATATATGTGACGACATGGATGATCTTTGAAAAAAATGTTACACCAAGTGGAAAGAGACAGTCACAAAAGACCTCATATTGTACAATTTCACTTAAATCAAATGCCCAGAATAGACGAATCTATATAGAGACCGAAAGTAGATTAGTGGTTGCCAAGAACTGGGGGTGTTGGGAGCAAATGAGGCGTGACTGCTAATGGGTATGGAGTTTCTTTTAGGGATTGTGAAAATATTCTAAAATTGTAATGGTTGCACAGCTCTGTGAATATGCTAAAAACCATTGACTTGTACACTTTAAGTGGGTGAACTGTCTGGTATGTGAATTATGTTTCAATAAACCTGTTATATTTTTTTTTAAAAAAAAGGCACACCAGAGCCTGTCTCTCAGAGTGCCACCTGCACCAGTAGTTACTTGTCTGCAGTAGGTAGAAGCTCCAGGAGAAAGAAGAATGCTTGTTACTAGACAGAAATGCTTTAAATCTCCTACATGTGGGCTAAAGCAGATATCTAAAGAGATGACAGCTAATATAATTGTTAAAAGGGAGAGTTGCCAAAATAATACAAGGCTCATTAGACGTAAAAGTTGAAGATAAAAGTTTGAGTTCCTGTCCCACCTCCTCCCTGCACCCCAATACCCTGCCCCTACCCAGGTCACAATAACCCCTTTTAGATTCTCTAACTATGCAAGGTCTAAAACACCTATTTTCCACTTCTAGTTTCTGGTTTGTTTGTTTTTTTAGAGAACAAATTGCATCATAACTTTCTTGGGAGCAGGCAGTAACTGTAAGAGTCCAAGTTTCCTTTCCCTTGTAAAACCATATAATTATCTCTGATTTGCCTAAAACATGCCTGCTAGCCATCCAATAACTGAATAGTAAAGACCCATCAGGCTTCAAGAGGCTCCTCCCCTGCTCTCCTATATTTTTGGCTGGTCAGAGGCAATGTTAGACAACAGGCAGAATGGTCTCATTCTGCCCCACCTGCCAGCAGGACCTCTGTGCTGTGTACCTCAGCCAAGACTGACCAACCATGGTCCTTGCCGTGGGGAAGCATTCTGCATCACTGTCTTAGACAATGAACAGGAGACCCTTTTAAACTGTATTTTCTCCTCCGGTGCCATTTGCTTCCTTCAAGAGTAACTCTCTTGCTTGCAGGTTGCAGCGCAGCAGTCTTGCTTTTGCACTGTAGGTTGGGGAAGGAGATGAATGTGAGCGAAAGATTGAATTTATTTTTGTTTTGTTCTTGGCAGGCAGTACATGCCACACTCCCGCCCTTCCTGCTCTTGTGCGCACACCTACCCTGATGATGCAGCCTTCACTGGATATCAAACCATTTATGTCTTTTCCAGTGGACAGTAGTTCTGCTGTGGGACTCTTTCCAAATTTTAACACAGTGAGTACACGCATTTTCATTTTATTTGTGTCCTCCTCAACCTCTTTTGAGAATAACCAATCGATGTAGCATGTTTCCAAAGTGTGTAATTTTAGACCATATATTGCTTACACTGCTCAGCTGTATTATGGAAGATACACCCGTGGCAGTTAGTCTGAACAATAATCAGCGTATTTATTTTCCAAGTGTTTCCACAGGTGACTTTTCACCTGTTGCTTTGAGCAATGTTGGTAGACTTTTCAGTGGCTTGAGCACTCGTATCATTTCTGGGATGCTGTTCCTGTGCTCAAGTACACAATTTAGAGATATACGCCACACTGATTTTTCCTGACTAGTCTAAAGAAAATAAACAATGTATATGGTTTACCTGGGTACATTTTTATTTGGGAGATATTTTAGATAAAGACTCTTAGACAAACAGAATTTTTATTTGGAGGCTATTGTGTATTATGTGAATCTGACTATTAGTAAAAAGAAAAAAACTCATTTTAAATTTACACATACGTATTAGTTGTCTACATGATACTTTGACGTTCACTTTAAAACATGTGAAAAAATGTAAGTGAATTCCCCATAATTACCAATGTTCTTCACTCGGGTTGGTTGACTTTTTACCTGAATGAAAGACATTTTGTAGGTGTGCCAAGTGGAGCATGACATCTTTCAACAATAGCATTCAGTATAAAATCACTTCATAGTCAGATTCTAAACTTATAGTAAGAGAAAAGGTTAAACAGTTCAGGTGATTGCATGAATTATGTCTGTTCAGTCAATAAATACATGGTATTTGGAGCATGATGGTGTATATAAATGATACAGAATTTTAGAAGCTGCCATAATCAAGAAAAAGAATTGCATTATCAACGCCACCAGACAGTGAGTACCTGAAGTATAGTCAAATGTTTCCTTTTGCAAACTTATCTTCTGTATGAAGTGAAAAAAGCAAGAAGATTCTTCCTCAGGGGCTGTAAATAAAATCTGCTGACAGACCTTCTTTGTGGCTTAGCATGGTAACATAATTAGAAGTTAGAGGATCAGCCACCTAAGGAGTAGTGGCCTTGACTTACCGAGTAAACAGTTAAATGTTTTTGTCTTCTTGGGGATTTTCAGAGACAAGTCAGACAGTTTTTCTTTGTTTGTTTGTTTTTGTTTGTTTGTTTGTTTGTTTTGTGTGTGTGTTTTTTTAAGGCATAAAGGCTGAGCATCATTTCTAGTGCAGTGGAATGGCTCCGTAAGATAAATCACACCTGGTCACATTAATCCATCAGGAGTGACTGCCCCAAAGACCTTGCCGTTTCAGGGAGCTTAAACTAAAGCATGCCTGTTATAGCCTCTATTGAAACATAGGGGATACATAATTTAATTTGATTATGTACTTCTTAAAACAATTACTAGGTGTTTCTATTTTGATTAATGTGCATTTGGAAGACAGCATTTGTAGCTACTGCCCAGGTGCAATCGCAGTCAGGAAGCATTGATACTGTGGGTAGGTATGAATAGTTCACCTCTCTGTATTTTTTTTTCAACACAAGTAATACATAGATACTTATTTCAAAGACTTGAATAAAACATTAACATTCAAAGCAAAATGTGACATTCACCATCCTCTGCCCCTGCAAACGCACTTACTCCCTTTGCTAGAGGAAAATACCCTTTGCAGCTGGTATGCCTCCTTCCAGCCCCCTTCCAGAAGTGTATTATTTATATACCTAACGGGAACTCAATCTCAGTTGTCTTTTTACAACTGTGATCATCTGATTAGTGCTATTCTCTAAGTCATTTTTTTCAATTATCAAAGTGCCTTATATATACCTCTCTGTTCTTAAAGTCTGTAAGACAAAACTGGAAAGAATATTTTCATAAAGGTTTTTGTTTTATTTTTAAGATAAAAATACAGGTTCATAATGTCTTACAAGGTTGTGTAGGGCTTCCAGATGTACTAACTTGCCTTTTTATTTGTTTCTGTATTATATACCGCAATTAACCTTATGATATATTTGATAATATCCAAATAATAGTTTTACTAATAGAAGCTCTTTTTTTCCTTCTTGGAAGAAAATAGACTTGGAATTTTCAAATGAAAATACTTTTTGGTTAAGGGGGAGAATATAGCAAAGAACTTCATGAATAAATCATTTTACTCTATTATATCCAAGCATTTATTGGACAGAGAGCCTTTTTGGTAGTGTGGTAAAATTTAAGTCATTGCAAGTGGGACTCACAACCATTTTGTAAATAAATGAATTTATAGGATCATCGGAGGGTAACCTGTAATTTTTTTTTCACTGAACCACTGTTTTAATTACTGAAATCCTATTCCTATAGGCTTTTCCATTCTAGTGTCCAACTCACCCAATAGATTTCCTGAGGTAATTTCACAAAAAACCATTATCAACATTTTCCTCGAAAACCATTTTTATATTATAATAATAATTACACTAGATTATTGTATATTTGTGATGTTTTACATTCTTCAAAGGACTCAGACTTTAGAACATTTTAGTAGACCATGATTATTATTCCTATTGTCTAGAGGAGGAAAAGAGTTATTAAAGGAAGAATTGAGACTTGAATTAGAATCTTCTAACTTTGAAACTCGCATTCTGGCTCTTTTCTGTCCTTGACTTTTGGACCATGTCACTTCCCACCTCATTCATTGTGAACAAGTCTCAATCAAAAATCTTTTGTGCTCTTTTCTGGAGACATGGTAGACAATTTTCAGAAGAATCAATAAGTAGAAAGATGAAAGGATTCTTTGAATGCTTGAAATGAATCTCTCTACAGACAATATCTATGAAGCAGAATATATTTTAAAAACAGTTACAATTTTTTGCTAACAAATTTTGAAAGTATATTTTACTCAGTAGTCCACTTCTTTTTTGAAAACCAAGGTGAATGCTACTTTAATCACTTTATTTTTAATCATGATAATATTAGTAAACATAAGAAATCCATTTTAATTCACAATTATTATCAATAGAATAAAAACACTGTATAGTCTGAGACCATAGATGAAAGTTTTAGCAGTTTAAAGTTTTACTATTTTCTTTAAGTGCATTTAAAAAAAAAGAAAAAAAATATATATATATACTCAATATATATATATATATGTGTGTGTGTGTGTGTGTGTGTATATATATATATATATATATATATATATATATATATATATATATATATATCGAGTAATGGCTCCCTCTTGTTTTCATAGTGGAGTATGGTAATGTTACATCAGAAACAGCAAGAATGAAATGGGATTCTGTCATATTCCAAAATAGGCTAGGTGCCTGTTCTATACTAAACTGTACACAATGAAGAGATACGCCTCAGAGCGCTCATTTTAGTGTCTGTCTTGCCTTATGCTCCACAACTGACATAATCTCTGTGTCAGTGTTTATATGTGAACAATAAGCAAATAATTCGAAACACTGACCAAGCAGAATTATGAAGAGCCGTGTAGAAAAGATGGAGTTTGAATCACTGATAATTTATGATGGGCTATAAGTCAAGGATTCATGTCTGGAAAATGACGATGCTAACTCTGCACCTCAGCAGTTGTACTTCACAGAGGGGCTGTTTTGAGCCACTTACAGGTAAAAGACTGTGCAAAGAAAAACATAAATTTTTTAAGATCTTAACTTTTATATCTAAAGCTTAATAGGCTTCTCTGCCTGGCCATCCACTAATACTAACTTTCAATCCTGCCACCCTACCTTCAATTATTTGTTGTTCAGAGCTCAACTTAGCTATCACCTCCCTCACAGGACGTCTTCTGTGACTCTTCATGTCTGGATTAGGAGTCCATTCTCTGTATTTCCAACGCACCCCCCAGATTACCTCCATCATTGTAGTTGTCAAACCATAATCTAATTACCCAATTATTTTCTTCACTGGAATGTCAAATCCTTGAGGACAGGAATATACAGCATTTATCTTTGTTTGCTTGGTGCTCAATAACACTTTTTTGAAGGAAGAAAGAGAGGAAGGGAGGAAGGGAGCAAAAAACAGAGGAAAGGGCCCCAGTTCCTTGGTGTTGAATGTCCATGCACCCCCATTCAGCAACAAGAAAACCAACATTTCTGATCTCCTTCTAAGTAAGAGGTGATAGGCCCAGGGGTTTACTTTTACTTTTATTTTCCTGAGAATTGTCATTCTTTTTTAATCTAAAGCAACAATTAGTTACAAACTTCTCCCCAGATATAGTACCAACTTTCTCTGTAGAAATGGTATAGAAACTTTGCAAATATTTACTACATTCCTTGTCCTAGTCTTAAAAGCTTTTAGTAAAAAAAACAAAATCATTAGTTATTGAAGCTTATTGAAAACATAATATATGCACTAAAGAGTTCTGGGTTTGAGAAAGAAGATAAACAAAACAAATAAACCAAAATTACCTCAGGACCCAAGAAACTGATAAGAATTAGATTAAATAGACTAGAAAAGGGAAGATAATAAAACCAAGAAATATAGGCACAGTGAAAATAATTACTGAACTTTATAATATTCAAGAAAGAATGAAATTTTCTGTATGCTAGTAGAGCTATTTTAATTTATTCTCTGTACTTTAAATTTGCCAAATGTTCCATGGCTGTTCTTTAATTGTTGTACATGTTTTGGTAGCTTCCAAAATATATGCAATTGTTTCTTCTATTACAATTAGAATCTACCATGTCATTTACTATGGATCCAATTTTTATCTTTATTCAACTGAGATAATACTTGGTGTTGAATGCTTGGTGTTTAACAACTCAGATAATACTTAATGTTAAATTCTCCTGAAGAAAACATTTCTTCAGAGTTGAAATAAATTGCATATTTACCAGTATCATTTTAATATAATAAAATAAATGTAGTAGAAGAAACATATACACACATGCTATAATGGACAGAATGTTTGTGTCCTCCTCTCCAAATTCATATATTGAAGTCCTAACACCCAAGTGAAGGTATTTAGGGATGAGGCTTTTGAGAGATAATTAGGTAGATGAGGTCATGGTGGTGGGGTCCTCATAATGGTATTAGTGTCCTTATAAGAAGAGACCTCAGAGAGCATTCCCTCATCCCATCACATAAGAACATGGTGAAAAGGCAGCCATTTGCAAACCAAGAAAAGAGCTCTCACCAGAACCTGACCATGCTTGCACCCTGATCTTGGACTTCCTGCCTCCAGAACTATGATAAAATAGATTTCTGTTCTTTAAGTCACCCAATCTGTGGTATTTTGTTATGGCAGCCCAAGCAGACTAAGACATATATGCGATGTATATATTGTATGTGATGATAAGTAGGTCCGTTTCTTTCTAACAGCCACATGTTGTGTACATGCACAGATGTATTTGTTGGACTCTCCAGAGCTATAGCTATAATCAAGAGCTGCCTTGAGACCACAGTCACCTGTCAGTTTCTCTGCAGATTGGCATGTGTTTTCCATGCCTATTTATTTCAAATGTCTTTGTCAGTCCTGTCATGTTTTTGCAATTGCTCCAAGAAAACACAAGCACAATGGAGGTCATTGCTGCTTTATTGCAAGATGCTCAACCATCTTATTTTTGTGAAAAATAACCTGATTTTTATGCCTACCTTGAAATTATTATTTTCCTGACGTAGATAAATATGTGGCGCAGAATAAAGATTATTTGTAAAGTCTCAAACCACTATGTGATTCTTTGAATCATCCATGATTAGCTGTGAAATGATCTATACATTTACCATTTATTTTATCATTCTGGATTCTTTGAGATTTCGTGTCATTAATAGTTTGGCAATATTGATGAATTTTTAATTTTTTTCTTTCTTGTAGTAGAATTAAATACTATATTTGTCAAGAAAGTACAAAATAAATAAATTGGGAGTCAAAATCACATTTGCATTGCTATTAATTCATGCCATGTTTCACATGAAGTGTTCTTGTAGGGGAACCTGAAATGAGCTTGAACATTCAATTTTTTTTTCCTGCCTTTAATACCTTTGTCTACTTAATGAGGCCTTTATTTAAATACTTGAATATATATTTTTCTTTCATTTGAATTTTTCCCTTAATTTAAGTAAGACACTTTACCTCTGCTAATACAACCCAAATGTGAATTTTGCTGTTGAGTCTTCCTTTTTCCCTAGTAATGCTTTGCTGTCATTAGAAAGTTATGTATCCTACATTTTCTAGGATACTAGTATGTCCAGCTGCTTGAAATGATATGTGTATCCCCGTCAAATAAAAAAGAGACCATGGTTGAAATTTTATTTTCATGATATGCTTTAAATGTATTGAAGGGTAATATTCTTTTATATGTTCTAAAGAAAGGTATAGTATTAAAAAAATGCCAAGCTGAGATTTTCCATGGTTACTCCAATTTACGTGAAAAGGGAACAGGAGCATGGCCTATTATTGTCCTTAGACAAATCAACACTACCCCCAGATCATTAGGAAAAAAACTGGTTATAGGAAATCTTTGAAATGTGGTACAAAACTAACCAAGAGTTTGTACAAACAGTTAAGCATAGATTCCTGCCTAGAAAATTTTACATCCCTATTAAATATGATGGAGAGACAAATTATATAAACAGGACCATTGGGAGGAAAAACTGTATACTCACTGTGGTCTCCCTTTCCCTTTAAGACCACAACTATCCCTTTAAATTTAACTCATGTCCCTTGCCTTATTCAAAAGTCTCAAGATTTATCTACTAAAGACTTTGTATTCAAATCCCCTTTTTCTCTACTCATTCTTGAAACCCCTTTAGAATAGTAAGTCTTGTTTATGCGGTTTGCATGTCTATGTACACGCATGTGTACATAATGCGTGGTCATATATGTTCTCTCTAATTAATTTACTTGTTCAGGGTGCCTAGTGAAAGGCGTTCATTCATAACCACTTACTGAATGTGTGCATGTGCCAGCCCTTATGCTCAGGAGGGGTTACTGTGAATCAGATGGAAGAGCTGCTCCCTGAGAGAAATGACTTCCTCCTCTTACATAATTCACCATAACATAGCAGAGGATTTTGCTCATGGTGAATCATAGTCCATTCAGTTGATTCAAGTTGCCAAGAAACATCAGATTAAGACTCGATAGGCCTTATGGGGGAAGGGAACATAGGTTTCAGGAGGCTGAGAAAAGAGGCATCAGTAGTCCCACCATGCTATGTCCTCTTGCCATGTCCCTTCATTATCCTAGTCTCAACCTCACATGGCTCTGGACCTTCATCTCCAGTGCTAGAGTTTCAAGGATTATGTGTACTTGGAGGGTACATCAGATTTTCTGGCGAGACAGGCCTCCAGTCTTGGCGCTGTCCCAGGTCAGCATTTTTCAACAGTACAGTCAACTTGGAAAAAGTGTCTATGTCAGGCCCTCTACTTTAAAAAAAATGTATCTCATTCTTAACAAATCTTCAGTTAATTAAAAGAAGTCGAAATCAACAATAACCTTGTACCAAGCTTCTCAGTAAACAGGCCCTTTATGTGTGTGTGGTAAAGTAGAAGAATTTAATAAATATAAAAAGTAGCAAAATATTGTACAAGACATTCCCTCCCGCCCAGAAAACCTATTTCTAAATTGGTTGCTCTATAAAAACATTAATGGATGTTCCCTGAGACACTTTTATCAAAAGTTTGGGAACCTGTCTGATAAAACAGATCTTTCCTCTCCCCTCACCCCCGCCCCTGCCTCAAGATTTCAGGATTCTTACATTCAGAATTAAGTCTCAAGTCTCTTTTGGGGAAGAAAAATATGTTTTTGAATATTCTAGTCCCTATACTCTTATAGTTGCCATTGAAGATGCTAAAGATGAATTAGAGTGATGTTTATCAATCTGTGACGTTTCAACATCTTTGCTGAGCTCAGTAGGAGTTTTGGAAAAATACTTTTTTTTTTTTACAGATTTAGCTGTTAATTTAGGTTTCCTTACCCTCCTTTTTTATGTTCTGATGCTTGAAATAAGATGAGAAGAACATAAATTATATGGATAATACCTTTTTTTATGGAATTCTAGTATCAGAGGGCCTTAACACATTTTAAAGACATTCTACAATTAATTCTTTTAATATATCCATATATGAAATAGGCTACATGTGTCGTTGTTGTACCCTTTTGGCACATCAGAAGATTGAAGAATATAATCCAATCTTCTAATTTATTTCAGTAGACAGCTCGGCCACTGAAAAGAAAAAAGCTGAATATCAGACAAGCAAGAGCTAGTCTCTACCCTACCATATCCCAAGTTTAAATGTGTGTATTACTCACAGGTTGTTAAAATTTTTTAAGTACTCAATAAATCCCTGTGGCTCCTAAAGTCAGGTTGAAATACTCTCCTTTGCAGTATATTCTATTTAGAAGATAGATTTTTCTTGTCAACCTTATACTTGTTTTCCCTTGTTGTGAACAGTTTCTAGATCTGGTAGAGTAGAAAATATATCTGATCTCTTTCACAAGCTTATGATTTACAAATAATTAGGATTGTACAGAAAGTCTCCAACAATTAAAAACATGTGTCTGGGTCTAATTTATTTCTTTTCATCATGTAGACACCAAACTTCCATAATATGTAAAATGATTCGTTGTCATAATAATATAATCAAAATCTCTATTTCCAAATTGAGGTGAAGCTATTGGATGCTAAAATGATTACTAATAGCCACTATTACATGGCATATACTTAAGTTTCAACTTTTGAAGTACTTACCTTTTAAATGAGTTGGGGGCATTCATTTATTTAGTCACTCATTCATCAGTTATATCCTACCTCCTCCCAAAAGCCACTTGGAGGGTTCTCTCTCAGAAAAATACTGCTGCTTGACGTGTTCCAAAGTAAGTCTCAGCAATCCTACCTGCCTTGACTCTGCTTGTTGCCACCTGGGGAAACAGGAACCAGAGTAGAGGGGAGACAGGGGTTGAGCCATCTACTTCATTGAATAGGGAAAAGGCACTGACTTATATTGGGACTCATTTTTTGGGGGAGGGGAGTCTTGAGAAAGCCCCGTAACTCCTCTTTTCCTCATTTGAAAACTAGCAGTGATAATACCTTCCTAGTCTATCTCATTACATCATGAAAATTTGAGTTTATTATGTTTATGAAGAATTGAGTATATGACTAAATATTTAGAAAATTTCTGGAATTTAGTAAGAATCTATGGGAAAAAAATGCATAACTATATGCCATATCTCCATACTATTTTTAATAATTTAAAATACCTGTGAATATCAAATGAGGTAATGTTTATGAAAGAACTCTTAAAACAGCAAACTTTATCCTTATAAATAATAGCAAGATCTTTATGAATATTCTGATCTCTTCTTCCTAACCAATTCCCTTAAGTAAACCAAGTTATGCTTATCACTGGGGCTGGCTGTGTGCATTAGAGTGATTCTGATTAAGGTAGATGCTAAGAATATCCATATGGCTAAGACCTGGTTCTTTTTTTAATTTTATATTTATATATTATTATTTAATTATTCCTAAAAGTTAAGCACCAAAGTTCTACACACATGAGAACATATTTAACGAAGGAACATCAGATTTTTCTTATCATATTCCTCACTTAACAGGTAATGAAAATAGGTATACATTTTATTGCATTATTTTTATTACTTGAATATAATTAGTGATATTAAATGTGAATTTTTTAACACTTCCCCATCTACTTTTAATTACCTTCTCTAAAATATGCATTCAATACCACAATTTATCAGTAGTTTTCATAATATTCCTCAAAACATACAATAACATTTATTTGAACTGGAAATGTAGTCAGGTTTTGTTTTGTTTTTCTTTCCTCACAGTTTTTTTTTTTTTTAACCTGTTCTTTTTTTTCCACTTATTTATTTATTTATTTTTTATTAGTTTCAGGTGCACAAGACAAAGTAATACTTAGACGTTTATCATTTATATCCCTCACACTGTGTGAACCCCCCTCCCTCCATCCATTATCCCTCTGACATCGCACAGAGCCATTATATTTCCACTGTCTCTATTCCTAATGTTGTACTCCGCTTCTTGTAAGTATATACATACATATATATACATATATATATATATAAAATTATAGTTGGCATTCATTATCGTTCAGCTTCAGCTTCAGGTGTACAGTGCAGTGATCAGGCATCTACATCATCCCTGAGGTGGTAAGACCTGGTTCTTGAATTTAAGAAACTTACCCTTTCACGTAGCCATACCTAGTAGTAATAAGCAGGTGCTCAATTTATGGTAGCCAAGTGAAATAACAGCAGGGCATACTTAAAGAGCAGAACCACCCGACTCCCTGAAAGCAATGAAGAGGCATGGCCACTGAATTTGGAGCAGGAATGAGGAGAAGGTATATTAAGTGGAGGCTGGGAATAACCACAGCAGGTTTCATTGGATTATATTTTTCCTTGTTTACCTTCAACGATATTTAGACTTTAAAAGCTATGTATAAAGGTATTTTGAACATGAGAGCTGTGTACCTATGTCACTTTGTTACTGATTCCTAAGACATACTGACATTTTCTGTTATATTTTTTAAATACTGTTGACTTCTAAACATAGAACCGTATTCTCAAATTATTCATTAATCAAATTCACATTAATTAAAAGAGCAATTTAAAAAATGTATTTTAAACTCAGTCATAGTAGTCAACATACTGAGCTATCCTTCATGTGCAGATAATGGAAGTTTATTCTAAAAATTATTTGGCCTTTTGACTGTTACAGATCTCCCTTTACCTTTCCTGCTCCCCACCCTTTTTCTGAATTTAAATTGTCAATCATATGAGAAATACCCACTTAAGCTGTGCCCTGAGCAGTGACATGTAACTGTAAATTTGATGCTTACTCAAAAAAGATTAGTAGTTTCATATTCCATTCTAAAATATATATAGACCTTAAGGGTATGTACATATGTATGAAAACTATTTTTTCCCAGAATACAGATATCAGATTAAATAAAACGTTAAAGATTATACAAGCTAAGATATTCATAGCTCTATAGCTACTAGGAACAAAAGAGAACAATCTTTAGACTTCTGCGGTGGAGGGTGGGGGGAGAAGGTCTAAAACAGATACATTTTAAATCAATGCCTTCATAAAAAAAACTTTCAGAAAGGCAGCCTGTAGCACATAGATCATCACTCCTTGTATAATCAGATGCTCCATTGTCGAAAGAGAGAGAGAGAGAGAGAGAGAGAGAGAGACCATTTTATAGACCTGACCCCTTTAAAAGGTGAGTAGCTTCTGAAGAAGCATTGAAACACCCAAAAGTGGAGTTCTTTGAAGCTACACTTCTGGGGAACCATCATTTTGTTACAGAGCAAGAATAATATCAGAATTTCCTGGGAATCAGTCATCACAGGAAATTATCAGCAATTCATAGACTCCTTTTTGGGTTTGCTTCAGCCTCAAGGGTAATCACAAAAGATTATAGTCTCCATTTCAGCCTTCATATCACTGAAATATTCTTCTCTGCTGAGAGCAGGATTGATTTCCAGAGGCCAGCTTTTAACCCCAGCTTGGGGAGGCCAATTGGACTGCAGTGGTTTGATAACTGCCAACAATTGTTATTGTAATATTGTTCTGCTGTGAGGCAGGAATTTGGTGATTCATGACTAATTATATGAAATCTTTTAAGTTAAATTGACATACCAACTTCTCATGTTGTTAGATATAGGTACTTGTCCCATCTTAGTAAAAGTGTTTGAGTTTGGGAAAGACAGAAGGGTGAATAAAAATTTCAAATGAATGTTATGAAGACTTTGAAGTGCCGAGCGTCCTGATAGGCTGGATGTCAGAATGGCAAACAAAATAAGTCAGAAGCATTTCTGAAAACCTTCATAAGGACTAGATAGATTATAAATGCAAATGATTTTTGCTTCGTAACATTAAAACGTTCATGAAAGTTATGAGGGATTTTTGTGTTTTATGAAAACTTGCCATGTAGTTCATATAGCTTTTTCTCCATTGCTTGAGTAGGAAATCTTGATTTTCTAATCATATCCATACCCAAATATAAGCCAGTTAGACACATTTTTAACTTCATGTGCTATGTTGACTTCTCTCATATATGTTGCTTTATTCATATAGATGCAGCAAGGGTTTTGTGTATATTTGAAATAAATTTGGTGGGTAAGGTAGTTTAACCCAGAAGTGACTACATTTCCTTACAAATTCAAAAGAAAAGGAAGACAGTCATTTTAAACTACTTTGGGTTTGAACTATATCCTCATTGCTACCACATAAAAATAATTACAAATCAAATAGATAAATATTAAATGTTAAGATGTACCATTAACTGATCCTTATTCAATAGAGCAATTATCACTGTACAGAGCAGCAGAAGGAACTTTATTAAAGCTCTTTATTTTATTTTACAAGTATGGTATATTTTATATAATATAAATGCAGAGGTGAACCAAAAATGTTTTTTTGCTGTGAAGTTAATATGTATTAATAATGTACATGTATACACATATACATCCATACAAAAAGGCAATAGTAAGATGAATATATGACATGATATTTTAGGTATCACCTGTCTACAAAACCGCTCAGGACCACTTTCCTAGTTAAAGTTCTAAAATATTAAATGTGACAGGTAAGCCTGCGAGAAGAAGGACCAGTAGAATCAATATTGGTAACACCATGACATCCTTGGATAGGAATGGAAGGTGGGGCAGTTAAAATGTAAGATGATCAGTTAAAACTGAATTTCAGATAAATAACAAATCATTTTTAGTATAAGAATAATCTATGCAATATTTGGCATATATTTATACTTAAAAAATGATTATTAATTGCAAATCTGGCAACTGTAACAGGAGATCTGGGTTCTGATCTTAGCTGAAGAGGCTCAAGCGAGTTATTAAAATTCTCCAAATCTGTTTGCATTTTCAAATAAGGAAGTTGAACTGAAATCGGCTGGCAGGTCCGGGGCCTGAGGTTCCTGCTTTAAACCAGAACTGTTTTTAATGTTTATTATATTGAATTTTTAGTTAGGATTACTGTTTTGGGATAGGGTTGGGGGAAGCTCTGGGGGCTCAAACTAAAACAAAGCAAAATAAAACAATTTGAAAATGTACTTGATCTCTGACATTTTACCACTGTATAATGAGACTGTGGCCTGGGGAGTAAGAACCCAAGACACAGCATTGGAGCATTGCAGATTTGTTGCCTTGCCTGGAGCCTTATCAGTCCTCAACTGTCAGGTTTCTTCCTAGTGAAAGAGTAAGAAATGCGTTGTCTTCCATTTGGGGAGAAAACACTTCATTTTCACTTTGCTTTGCGGACTCAAGAATACCTCGCAACAGGCCCAAGTTTCCGATTTTGCACTTCTTCCTGCCTGGTGGGGTTTTCTTTTCGTCTTATACTTTTTTAGTTTGTGTCACGGACCTGTTCTGCCTCAGCATCAGGATATATCTGATTCTCGAACAGCTTTTCAAATTTAACTTTGACAGACTGGTTTCGAAAGAATGTCATTTAATGCATTGGGCTGTTCAGGAAGTGTATTGATTTTTAAATCAAGAAAGCTCATTACTTCCCTAGTCTTTCAGAAAGCCCTGTAAAGTTTTTTAGCATGTTTACAAAAAAACAGGCAAGCATATGCTTCCTTACTTAGTAGAAACAGCACCAATAAATTTTAAAATTGCATTCACAAACATCAGCAAGTCTAGTAACTTGTACACCATTTTTTTTCTCCTAAAGAATAACAAAAAAAAAAAAAATCTATTTTTTAAATAAGATATACCTCAAACTTATTTTTGACAATGAATTTTATATTATGGAAATTTAATCTTAGAAACAGTTTTAGGGTTTGTTTTCAAGTCACTATTAAAAAACAAAACAAAAAGGAATGGCCAAGAACTAGTTGACTATCTTCTATTCAGATATTAGCCTGTCCTTCCAAACTTCAAAATGGATGTCTTCTTTCAATGTACTGTAGAATAATCACTTCTCATGACCTATCCTCAAATGAATATGTTATTTAGTATTTTACACATCTATTGAAAAACTATTCTTCAGTCCATATTACTGAAGTGATTTATTTCTTGTTTTATTTTACCCTGAGGATACACAATACTAAACATATGAAACACCTGATTCATTTATTTTAGATTATCTTGGTTAATCCAGGTTCTGTTCCCAAAACTCTGAATAGTATACTCTAAACAGCTTTGTTGGTGTTTTTATTTGGGTGATATTCTTTATTGTCAACTATGTATGCCTTGGGCTATTTGTTTGGTTTTGTTTGTTTGTTTTTGAAATATGAATATACCTCATTGATAAATATAAATTGTAAATGCTTTAAGGATAGTAACTGTTTCACAGAGAAAAAATATTAATAGTATTTGTCATCATTTAATTTCTTCTTCCATGCTATTAAGATTCACAACAGAGCTAAATTTGTGTCAATTCCCTAAAAGATTCAGAGTAGTTATTCATTTTTCTTAAAAATTTTGTAAGTTTTCTCATATTCCCTCAAAAGGGCATCTAACAATTTTATACAAACTTTTTTTACCCTGTCATTGACAAATGTTGTAGATCTTTCAAATCTGTATATATCCATTGGCCAAAAATTATTTTAGTTTTAGGAACATCAAATCTTGATAAAATGAAAACGCTTTCAGGAACTTTCTTGGTATCCTGATGGAAAACTACCTCTCTTTCCTAATGGTTTCCAGTCACTTCTAAGCATTTGCTTGTTCAAGAATGGAAACAAAGAAAAGTGCTGGGTTTCCTTAGGAAACATAATCCAGCTCATTACCTTAATACTTTTTTACTTACATTGAAAGGAACAGTTGCAGTTGGGTTTGAAGGTGGTGTGGTCTCCCTTAGTATATCACATTAACCAATCAGATCTTTCAAAATTCATTTTTAAACCTGAATCTGGGTACACGTGCAATTCAATTTCAAGTCTTTACACATCTAATGTTGGAATAGGAACATCAATACCGAACACACTACTGCATATGTGAGTGTCCATGCAATGAGGTTATGAGTGGACCTTCAATTAAGTCTCATATCCATTGCTGACATAAGCTGAAAGTCTTATTTGCTAAACTGAACTTTTTAATGTGCTCTTTGATGTGGCTTCTTAAATTACCCAGCGGCATAACTACAGCTTTGCTCTTGATCCCTGGCAGCATGGAAAATCACCAGCCATGTGGAGCCAGCCAGGAAAATGGAACATTTTACATTTGTACAGACCATATTTATTACATACAAGGATCTACTGTCAGAGTTAGACATTCAGCTTCTGTAAGGTACACAGGTCTAATCTTACGCATCTCCCATTAACAAAATAACTACTGTCTGAAAAAGAACTTAAAAATTATTCCTGCTACTCAAAATAATTTAAAAATTATCTGTCAAAAATGTTAAACTGGTTTTTCACTAAAGAGAAGGAGACAGTGAAACTATCCATTCATTTGCTTTTAGCTCTTTTGCTTTTATCATTTGGTAACCGTTTAAAGTTCTAAAAGTGTTTTAAAAATGAAAAAGAACAAAACATTTTCTTGTAATGGCTTCACAAAACAAACAAACAAAACAAAACAGAAAACTGTTAACATCCTAGGTAAAAATATGTGCTTATTTTAAAAACAAAAGAAGTAACTCATGGTCATTTTGCCATTGGCTAAACACCAGGCCAATCACACTGTACAGAAACACACTAGGAAAGATCTCCAGATGAGATGCATCTGGCACTTAGCGCTCATCCATAGAGAACTTGCAAAATGCAGATCACTTTAGTTTCCCTTTCTCCTTGGGCATTTGATGATAGTGGCTCTGAACCAGTTGTTGTCTTGGGACTTGGTAGTTGAAGAAAATCCTCTGTAGAGATCTCGCAGACCACTCTGAAAGCTGAAGAGTATGCCCCTTACTCTACATTTGTTACAAGTTCTATGACTTCTGTCTCAGCTTCCCTAAATCATGGAATACTGTTCTTATTTTTACATATAGTATGGTATTACATGTTAAAGTGTCTGAATCACAGTTGTATCAAGACGACCAATGTTTTTAGGAATTATCCATAAAAAATATTGTTTCATTCCCATTCTTCTGTTTTAATTTTTTTCAGTATTGAAAACACAGAAAATACCTTATTACTTTAGACATATAGGTTTCCCCTGTTAGAATGTTGTATTTTTGAAGGCTTGTTCTCCACTGAATGTCCAGTTCCTGAAACAGTGCGAGATGGGCAGTTAATAAACTTTTTTAAATGAATCCGTTTTCAAGAAAATCTAGTTTTTGTGCAAACTGAAACTCATACATTTATAAATGTGTAATGTGTTGGAAAGGAGCAAAAATTCTTAAGGACAGAACTAAGTTGATATGAAATACTTACCATCTAAAAATGTTGTGTCCTTTACTATCAGAGTGATCTACAAAAAGGACATAATTTTATGGCAGAAAATAATGTTTTTGTTTTTTTCTTAATTCTCCCAAAAATGAAACCAAAATGGAATTTCTTAAAAAAAAAAAAAAAGAAAGAAAGAAAGAAAACTATTGGAAAATGAAGTCTAGTTTTCCTTTCAAAATTGATCTTCAAAATAGATCACAAGGTGTTTTTTTCTTACTGTAGTCATGCTTTCCATCAATGGAATATACAACTCTTGTTTGATGAATCCCAGAACTTTTAAAAGAGGACCTGACTATATGGAATTTGAATGAAAAATATCAAGCTTTCTAAACCCCTTAAACAAAACAAAAAAGAGAAAAAAAGAAATTCTAATCTGTGCTCTATTCTGATTGGTTGCTTCAAATCTCTGGGCTGACTCCACTTACATGTTTTAAAGGGAATATTGACCATCACCAGGAAGGCTCTGGGAAGGGATTCTGAGATCCCGCTTAACTTCTGCAGCAATCAGATATTGGCTCATTGTCAGCCAGCCTCAAAATACTTAAAGGCCTACAACATTTTGATAAAATAGTAGTAGTAATAATAATAATAATAGCTTTATTGGGTCTGAGACTTACATGTAATGTGAACGTTATTTCCTTAAGTATGTGTTGTGTTATTTTAGCTTTTAGTTCTAAATGACTGGTTAACTTGCTGATGGAGTAATGGTATCCCAGTAAGACAAGAGAACAATTGATTTTTTTTGTTTTACAAGGCTCAGCCACTGTGTGGTTTTAGCAATGAGCTGGGGACTTGTGGAGTAAGCACCTTACCAGACATATGGTTCTTGGTTGCACCAACAGTCTGTGAAGAGAATGATATGCCATTTATCTTCCTTTCAGTGACAATGATGATATTCAGATGGACCCCTGTCAGGGTGCTCTGGATAGGAGAAGCAATGTCAGTGTGGCAAGTCACAGCTTTTACACGTTACAGATGCAAAAGTGCAGGTCTCATGGTAGCGTCCACTCCCAGTGTAACATTCCATGGGGTTTATTTTTACTGAGCCTTCTGATTTGAAATCCAAAACAGGACAAAGTTGTGTGGTGGAGCTAATGTTGCCAACAACATGCAGTTGTTTATATTTCATGATCTTTGAGAAGAGAAATTTCTCTTTGTGATAGTTGTGTCTGTTTTGTTTCTATTTAAGTTTTCAAGGATTTGAGCAAAGTAAAACAGTAGTGTAAAGGAATGTGGTCAGAGTGTTTAAATATAAAAGGCAAAGCCTTTTTTGAGGTATTATAACTTCAGAGGAACATTGCTCTTCGATGATGTAGCTATCACTTTCAAATGTGTCACTTCATGAATATTTGAAGTTCTAATGAAACACTGTATTCTTTTCCATAAATCCAGTATTGAAAAGGAAGGGATGAAAAATAGTCATTCATTTTGTATGACTATAATTATAATTTGACTATAATTTGATAATATCTATAATTGGATAATATCGCAGTTAAAAAACTGATGCTTTGCCAAACTTCCCATAAGCCCTAAATCACAAGGGTTTAGTAGCTGAGGTCCTCTTTGCAGTAAATCAAGGACAGGTGCAAATGATGACTGTCACCTGCTATGTTAATCTCTAAGTATTCCCAGAAATTTGTGTGTGTGTGTGTGTGTGTGCGTGCGTGCGCGCGCGCGCGCGCGCGCGCGCGCATGCAAGCCCAATAGTTACAATGGGGAAGAGGATAGCATAGGTCAGCCTCAATTTTTATGTATGGCTTTCCTGAAGTTGCACAAGAAGAAATGAGCTTATCCTAATTAAGGCATAAATGGGTCAAAAAGAGTAAAACCAAGACTCACTTCTCCAAGAAACTTTTATTTAGGCACCATGTAGGCCTTAGGTGTAGTTTGACTGGGCAACTGCTTTCCAGGCTGCAAAAAGTCTGGGAATACTTGTCTTTTCTTCCCAAATCTCACCTCCTCTAGCAGTGCCTGCACAATACCCATCATCCCTGCTCAGTGTTGCGTTAGCCAGCACCAGGGTGGGGGGAGATGCCTGACCTAAAAACTTGAGGGTGACAGTTATTACACCTCTCAAGGCCTTGGATTCCTCATTTGCCAAAGGAAGATAATTATGGAATCTGCTTCATGTGATGGTAGAAACTACACAAGATAATCCCTTAGTATAGTTTCTGGCACATAGTAATAAGAGCTCTATAAATCTAAGTTGCTGTTAGTATAATGTTTATTATTATTATTATTATTATTAATTATTACACAGCTAGAAAAGGAATTAAAAGGCAAGTGTTCCTGGGAAGATAACTCATTTATGTTACTGTTAAATGGAGGATCCTGGGTGATTAAAGTTGAGAAAATCAGAAAAGGGAGAAAAAAGTTCAAACTAAAGGTGAGGCAGAGGAGACAGACCTCTGTGTGCCTTCTTATGCCTCTCTTTCTTTTTTTTTTTTTTTTTTTTTTTTTTTTTTTTTGCTTAATGGTCACTTATTTTCCCAACCTCCAACTAAAAAGAGCTTATACCATCTTTTTTCACTTTTTAACTTTTACAATTATGGCCTTTCTTGTGTTTGACTCATCCTACCCCCATCTAATCTAGGACAGCATCTGAAAGACATTAGACCTCCAGAAATGTTTCCTGGTTGACTGATTTTCACATTTTACAAGTCAAAACCTAGTTTCTTCTTCTGTTTAGTAGAAAAGCTAGTATTGCCCATTATGTTGTATAATAAGTGCTTACCAAATGCTTTTTAGAACATTGGTTAAAGTAGATGGCTAAGTTTAAGATGAAATGTCCCCATTTTCAAGAATAGTGTGGCTATCCAGCCATTTCACCACACGGAGGAAAGCCTTGTATCATTCTTGAGTCGTCTTTTTTTGCTTTTTAATTGGGTGGCATTCAGCTTACTCCCATCCCTAGTCCCACTTGATGGCAAGTGAAATCATTTTCAGACTCTTAGAAGAAGAAAATTCAAGGTCAGGCCTCTTGAAAATTATTGAGATAGTTGAAAAGTTTGTAATTCTATTTTCTTTGCCTAAAGTTTCATCTAACAAAACTCTCTAGAATCAAAATACCATCTGGTATTGTCATTTGATCATGCAGTCCCTCCCTTAGATTCTCCCCCCTCCCTTAGTATGCTTCCTGCCTTCAGTGAAGTGCAGCAGTGTGTTTCTTTTCCCTGTGGCGAGATTTCATTTGCAGCTGCATATATTTATATAATTGCTTACCCTGTGCAGATGTAAATTACTTTTGGGTGTACTCAGTGAAAGTAATGATCTTTGAAAAAATTCACACAGACGCGTGGTTCCATAATCTTGGTGAATACACCAAAGATAACCTGTGTGTGCTTATTTTGAAAATATAATAGGAGGGGTGACAAGGCCAGCTTTGCAAATTTCTTTTATAAGCACGATAATGTAATAGTTAATTTGTCGTACATAGCCTCCAATTAGCTCCTAGATTTCTGGTAACAGCCACAAACCCATCTTTCATTTTTATTACCTACCAGTTAATTGCACTAACTGGTTTTTCTTTTCATTTCTACATGATTTTCATTAGACAAAGTGGTAGTGTTCACTCTTGCAGATTTTCAGTTAGTCAGCATTTCAGGCTTTTTAATCACAGATGAGCCAAAAAAAAAAGGGATTTTTAAAATTTTCATGTAAATGTGCTTTCTAGCCTCAAAATTCCAGATTACTACTTCTAACTTTTACTTTTTTAGAAAAGAAGAGGCTTATTTGGGACCAATAAATTCTGTCAGGTAAGGAATATTAGTAGTTAGAGCTATATGGTAGTTTGTTCCCTTAAAAAAAAAAGCTTTTTCAACATTATTTACCAATGAATCTCAATATTCTTAATCCACAGCTTTCTTGTGCAATGTGAACTAAAATGAGCTAATGTAATATGAGTATTTAAAAAGGAAATTGTTCATTTAAAGGTGATATAAACATTTTAATAAAGATATTTGAAAACACTTGTTCATTTTTAATAATCATGTCTATGAAATGTCAATTAAATCTTAAAAATAAGATGTAATTGTTGTATAATTGAAATACCTCCAATAATTTTCCTGAGTGTTCTATATATGAAATCATTATAATGTAGCTATATAGCTTTGACTACACTAAATTGAATGACTGCATTGATCATATTTCAGGATTATGAGAATGTTTTAACTCATCCTGGAAATTGGTGATTGAATAAAATAATTACCATTGATTTAGTTATTATTTTCATCTAACTTTTAGAGTATTATAGGAAGGATAAGAAAAAATCAGGATTTTACCACTTTATACTTTAAAAACAAAAGAGAGAGAGCTCTGAAAATATTTTCTATGTTCTTCCAAGTCTGGATCCCACTGAAATAACTCAGGTATTTGTAATTATTGCGTCAGACAGTAATTACTCAAAACATCATCGAGACAGTTGGTTTCAAGGGATCAGATGAATTGATAAGTGGAACATTCTTTTTTATACCACTTAAAGTTTTCTTTCAACTAAATCATGTTCCCCAAATGATGAATAAGAAATATAATTACAGAATTCTATGATAAACAGGCAGAGGAAGATAAAAGAGATTTCAACAGGAAAAACTAGATCTTTTCCTGAAATGCTACCTTAAAGAAAAGAGAGAATCAATTGGAAAACTGAAAAATATCTGTTCTGAGTATAAAACACGGAGGGTAAAACTTTCATATGATTAGTGGTAAGTCATCAAAGGATAGACAGGCAGCAAGAGTTAATGACAGGTGACGAGGGATGGTGTAAAAGGGCTGTGTTTATTTAGTTGATTTTGAGGAGATGAGTAGGATTGTGTACATAAAGTAGAGAAGCCAATTCTGGTTTGAGTTTCTCGAAGGAACCTCCTTAATTTGCTTTTCAGGGAGCAGATGGCTGGGAACTCGCTTGCCTTTGTATGTGGAGTGCTCAGCCACAATTCACCTTTAAGGACAGAGAGCTTTCAGCCTTGGGAATACAAACGGATATATTCAGACTGATGTGCAGATGTGAGATTTGAGTAGAATAAATTTTTATCAGGAGGTATTTAAAAAAAACATGTAGGTAGCTAACAATTTCTAAAATTTAAAGAAAACATTTATATTCAAGGGTCACATTAGAGCTGTCAACAGATATCTTGGTTTACTAAAAATTTGGAACTGGATTTTTGTAGATGTGTCTTTTGTCTATGTTTCTATATTGTGCTATGGGAACAATTAGGACATGTGCATTTATGTTAGATGATGAAAATTTGAATTTTTAATGTTTAACACATTTTTTAAATGAATCATAGGAGAGCATATACTCTAAAACCAAGATTTCATAAATATTGCTATGTTTTTTAAAAGTCAATTTTATTTAAAGAAAAAATATTAACTCAATAATAACACAAAAGTATATGGATTGGCAAAAATAATGATAGTGGTATGCAAAAACTGGTATTTGGGAAATTATTCATACAGTTTTAACACAGGTAGTTTGCACGTCACCAGATGTATTTCTTAGATCCTGAGAACAGAAAATATCTCAGTAAAATGCTCTATTTTTTAAGTTTTCAGAACAGTGTAGTTTTTTATCCTGCCAATATAAACAGGCTATTTTATTTCCCTGTCCAAATTGATTTGCCATCTCTTGTAACAATCAGAAAGTATAGTTTCCTATCTTACAAATGGGTGAATGAGACTTAAGTGTATACACGAGTAAACTCACCAAGTAAATAGGGTTTTATTTACTGACATTTTGAGATTTTCTCTGCCTGTAGAGTTGTTTACTTTTTATTCTCATTAAGTAAAATTTAACATAATTAAATATAACCTTGAACAAAACAAATGCCCAGGTTTTCCATTAATTCTATTTTATATTTAATAGTTAAGCACAATACTTGTAACATTTTTTCTCTTTTACTTTTTAAATTTTCATACATAAAATTGACTTTTAGGGAATGTGTATAGTTCTATGAATTTTAACACATGTATAAATATGTGTAACCACCACTACAATCAGATTATAGAATTGTTCTATGACTCCAGAAAACTCCCCTCTTTGAATTTTTTAAGTGTCCTAAATCACGTGTTATTTATAGAGTCCTATCACCTCTCTTAAACTTGTAGCAAAAAATAGGCTACCTCACTATTCAAAAATTCTGTAATCTACCCTCCTTTCTAACGTATTTAAGGTCTTCTAGTAACTAATTTTGCACTCTGTTGATTTATATTTCTGACCAGGGATAGTCTTCATTTCTCCTCTCTACCAAATATCATCAACTAATCCAATCCTAAACTCTAATCTCAAGAGATTTCCTAGTTGATGGTATCAGTGGATCTGTCCTTGTTCATGTTTCATCTGTTTATAAGTAATGCTTTGTTCATCATCCGTATTGTTTTCTGAACTGCCAGTTGTCTGATGTTGATGCTAGAGATTATTATCTGGAGTACACAAGAGAATCACTCCTGTCTCTCTCTTTTTATAGCTTCTGCAAATAGTGTTGTTTGTTTTTTTCCTTTTCCCAAGTATTTTCAAGGCTTTGCGCCATACTTTTTCTATGGTTGGGTACTTTCATCACTGTATATTTCTCTGAATATGTATGTTATATGCAAACCAATGGGAGGAAAGTCATAAGTTATAAATCAAAACTTTACTTGATAAATATTTAAAACAGGGTTGCATATTCACGAACCTGTTATGAGCATTTGAGTGTACAGTTGTGACATGCATTTCCAGTAGAATGAATTTTAATCTGTAGTACATGAAAAGTAATAAATTATTTTAAAATGAAGATCAACATTTTCTGTGGTGTGATATGAGCCTATTGTTTATGACTTTGCCATAAATCAAAAGTTAAGAAACTTAAAATGTATCTGTAATAATTGATATTGAGGTCATTTCAGACTATCCTAAGTATTATCATCGCATATAGGGAAAACATTAATGAGTTAATTTTAACCTTGACTTTTGGGGATTAAGTTTTCTTGTTTTATGATTCTTTTAAGGTTTTTCAAGCCTCCCTATACAGATATATTATTTCTTGGGATGTTGGGTTCTCCTATGATTTGTGTTATGATTTCAAACCAATTTTGGGGGTTTTGTTTTTAATTCCTGGAGACACATACATTGTAATTGAATGAGATTCTTTATTATCCTTCTTTGGGAATGAAACGTTAAAACCTTAAGGAATAATACAGCTACTTTTATTTGCTCACACTGTTGTCTATCCTTTGAGATTATAAATTGACTATTTTATCATTTGTTCTTCAGATGGATCCTGTGCAAAAAGCAGTCATTAACCACACATTTGGAGTGTCCATTCCCCCGAAGAAGAAACAAGTTATTTCTTGTAATGTCTGTCAGCTTCGCTTTAACTCAGATGTGAGTAGTACCTTTTCATTGCTCTCTACATTCTGTCAAGGTGAAAATCTGATTGTTCTGAATATACATATTTCTTCATATTTACATGCTCCCTAGCAGCCACTCTTGTTGGTGGCCCACTTATTTCAGCGTGCCAATTTTCAAGGGATTTGGATTCAGCACTAGAAACTTGAGCAATAGAGTGGCTAGTATCGAAATTCAAGGCTTCCTCTCTTAATCAGTCTCACCTATACCATTTTACACTTAATCCCACCAATGATATTTACTTTTGAAAAATACTTAAATAGCAGACAATATTTTTTAAAGTTTAAAATGCAGTGTAAGCATGAAAAAAATTAAAATGCAATGAATGCTGAAGAAAATTATTGGCATTACTCTTGGTAACAAGTGTCACATTTCATGTGTGTGTGTCAAACCATAATAAATACCTGAGAGAATAATTTACTATACAGTTTATGTTTTTCAAGAACATGGAAGTATTGGGAAAGGTTTGTAAATTATTTTATCTAGCCAGCCTAATCATCCTACAAAAAAAAAAAAAGAAAGAAAAAAGAAAAGGGTACAAATTAATATTTTATGAAAGTAGATTTTAAAATGTAGAAATAAAATGACATGAAATCAAAATAAATAATATTAGAATGTTTATAATATCAAACTACGAAGTAAAGCCAATGGCCAATGGAAATCTGAATCTGGAGACTACATATTAATATGTAGTATTTCCTGAGTTACTCCACCCTAGAAGCCATTTTGCAAAGAGTATGTCACAGGAGTCATATTTGTTACAAATAGTAAAAAAATAAACTCTTGTTTACATATACCATTGAATGATATTCAAATAATTCAACATGGGAAACTTAATAAATATAGTCATTTGAAAAGAGGAGATAGATTTGTCAGGATTTATAAAAGTATATTTAATGCAATTTCAATGAAAATTCCAATGAATTTTTTTGGCACTTGATAAAATCTCAAGTCTTACTCAAGAATTAAAATGTTTCTAAGTAAAATACAAAATTATAGTCACAAAAATAGTCTTCAGATGTGAAATACAGTATGGGAAATATAGTCAGTAATGTTGTAAAAACTATGTATGGTTTCAGATGGGTACTAGACTTATCGGAGGGATCACTTCTTAAATTATATAAATGCCTTACTACTGCACTGTACACCTGAAACTAATATAAAATAATATTGAATGTCAACTATAATTAAAAATATGTATATAGTCATGTTATATAAAGCTCAGCATAGGGAATATAGACAACGGTATTGTAATAGCTGTGTACAGTGTCAGATGGTTAGTAGACTTGTTGGGGTTCTCACTTTGTGAGGTGTGTAGGTATCTAATCATTATGTGGTTTTGTACACCTGAAACTAATAATAAAAACTTAAATAAAATGTTCCTAAATAAATTGAGAAATACGAAAGTCTGACAATCAGGTTCGTGAACTAATCCTAGAAAAAGTGCTACATACCTCATTGCTGAATATCACTAACAGTCACTTTCCAAGTATGCCACTTGGGAAGCTATGCATCCATGCCAGCGCCTCCACCCTTCAAAGCAGCCCTGTTTCCCCGAAAATAAGACCTAGCCGGACAATCAGCTCTAATGTATCTTTGGAGCAAAAATTAATATAAGACCCGGCCTTATTTTACTATAAGACAGGGTATAATATAATATATAACATAATATACCAGTTATAATGTAATATAATAAAGATAAGATCGGGTCTTATATAATATAATGTAAGACCTGGTCTATATTTTTGCTCCAAAAGATGCATTAGAGCTGATTGTCCAGCTAAGTCTTATTTTCGGGTTAACACAGTAAGTCCATGTGGGAATTACTTCACCTTAACCTTGCCTACCCTGACTGTTACACTGTTGAGAAAATTAAAAGAAAAGCTATAGTCTGGGAGAAAATATTTTTAAAACACATTACTTGCATACAAAATATTTAAATAACTTAGAACTCAATAACTCATAATAAATGGGCAAGATATTTGAGCACACACTTTACCAAAGAAGAAATATGAATGACAGATAAGCTCATAAAACAGTGCTCAACATCATTAGCCATAGGGAAATGCAAACCACAATCGGAAAACAATACCTATTAAAATGATGAAAATTGAACAAATTGATAATATAAGTGGCAAAGATGAGGAGCAGCTGGAAGTCTCCATTGTTGGTAGACATACCAAATGGTGCAGGTACTTTGGAAAATAGTTTGGTCGTTATTTATAAGAAATTTTATAACATTATAGATACATTTCCCATTCAACCCAGCAATCCCACTTCTAGGTATTTACCCATGAAAAATTATGATCATACATATGTGTTTTTTACAATAGTTTTATTCATAGTTGCTCAAAATTGGAATTAATCCAAGTGTCTGTCAACTGTAGAATGGATAAACAAACTGCTATTGTCATACAGTGAGTACTACTCAGCAATAAAAAATGATGTACTGATACATCCTACAACATGGATGAATCTCAAAGGCAGTATGCTGCTAAATGAAAGAAGTTGGACACAAAGACTATATACTACTGTATGATTGCACTTTTCTGCAAAAGACAAAAGTATAGGGACAGAAATCAGATCAGTAGTTAACTGGGACTGAGAGTGAGGTGAGGAAATTGATTAAGAAAGGGCATGAAAGAACTTTTGCAAGTGATGGAAATATTCTATATCGTTATTGTTGTGGTGGTTACACAAGTGTTTTTGTTTTTCAAAACTTATAGGTCTCAATACCTAAAAAGGAATTTTACTATATCTAAAGTATAACTCAGTAAACCTCACTAAAAAAAAGTCAGTGTGACAGGAGCCATAAAATACTTTGTAAGTAGAAGACTAACTAATGACAGAGATGTAACTACTAGCTATATTAAACTGCAATATTACTACTAGATTTAAGGTATAATAATTAAAGGACTTTTCCAAGAAAAGGCAGAATGTAAATACTGAAATAAATCCAAGTATATTTAACAGCTTTACATAGTTATTATCTAAATTTCTATAGTCACATAGGAAAATTAAAGTATCTATAACATTATGAATATAAAATGAAAATGTTCACTACTTAACTACTTACAAAATGAAATGTCCACCTGAAGATAAGTTCCATATTTAATTTTGGCATTCACACTACAGTGATGTTAGGTGTTGAACACTTTTCATAATACAATGCAAATAGAGTGCAAGTGAAATTGTAAAAACCTTGCAAAAGTTGCAAACTTTCTTGACGTCTATGAATGTCATGTTACAGAACTGCTTGGTATACTTGTACAGCCAAAATTAGGATATGTCTATTAGAAGAGTTAATTTAATAAAAGTAACAAGATTGATGATACATAGGCTCTTCCAAACAAAAGGTTTTGATTAAGTGAATAAAAAAGGCTTGGGGGCAGCTATGAATCCCTTGAATTTATATTATAAAACATGGTTCAAAAAGCAAATTAATTTTAAAAGATACATTGAAAAATTTTGTCCCATCCTATCGCCCACCCACCCATCCTCCATGTTATTTCTGTCTATCTGTAACCACTTTAATATTTCTTACATATCTTTCCTGGGTTTGTTTATGCAAATATAATCAAGTATGAATATATTTCCTTATTCCCTCCCTTTTCTACATAAAAGGGAGTGTACCATTTACACTTTTCTTTACCTTGTACTTTTTATATAACCATAATATATACTGGAGCATTTTCCCTATCGAAACCTAGAGCGCTTCCTCAGTTTTTTTATAGATGTGCTAGGCAAAGGTGTCTACATCCTAATCTCTGTAACATTTTACTATATTATCTTATATGGCAGGAGGCAGTTAGGGTAATAAATGGAATTAAGGGTAGCAATCAGCTGACCTTAAAATATTTTATCCTGGATTATTCTCTGGGCCCAAGAGTCTTTAAAAGTTAAAAAGGGAGGCAAAAGAGAAGGTTAGCGTGATGTGACGTGAGAATAACTCATCTGGCCATTGTTGGTTTTAAAGATGAAACAAGGGGCCACAAGGCAAGGAATATGAGTAGTCACTCGAAGCAGGAAAATCAAAGGCATTAATTTTCCCTTAGAGCCTCCAAAAGAGAATGCAGTCCTGCCGACACCTTGGTTTTAGCCCAGTGAAAGCCATGTCGGACTTCTGAACTCCAGAATTGTAATGTAATTAAACGTGTGTTATTTTAAGCCACTAAGTTGGTGGTAATTTTCTGCAACAGCAGTAGAAAACTAATACGGTCAGTCATCTGCGTGGATGTCCCATTGGTTATTGAACTAGTCTCTTATTGGTGAACACTTAGGTTGTTTCCGATCGTTTGGAATTACATCGTTTTTCATAGTCAACAGATAACTGTTAGGATATAAATTTGAGTCTTTTGTCTCTAAATCCACAGCTCTTGCAATCATATTATGTTGCCTGACATAGTGACTTTACTCATTTTCTTAGGATTTATTGAGCTTTTATTTTATGCCAAGCACCGTACTAGGCTCCAGAGACTAGAAGCACTTTTACTAGCCAATGGTGTGAGTGAAAGTATCTAAGAATTAACCTTCTTAGATCCTCTCAGAACCTGCTCCAGGTTTTCTGCTCTGTATTTTTATTATTCCATACACAGAAAGGCCACATGGTATATATATAGAACAATGGATTAAGTCCTTGAATGTGACTTAAATCCTAATTCTGAACTTGATAAATCCCTTCACCACTGTGGGCCTCAGTTTCCTCTTCTATAATTTAACTTAAAATGGACTACATGATCTTTAGGAGGACCATTCCAGTTCCGTGAAATTATCCCTATGGCATTTTTGTGAACACAGGATATAAGAAACACCTCCATTTTACGGGTGGAACCGCTAAGACCAAAAAAATAAAAAAAAAAGAATGACTACAAGTTTTATTTTTTGTTTGTGCCGCGGGTTGGCTGAGGGTAGAGTGCAGTCTTCTTTCAACACCCAGAATTGCTCTGGAAGCAGGTTCATCGTTGACTTGAATTACATTCCATGTCAGTAATTTTCTTTGTATTTACTAACAAGGAGATGGACGAATGTACACACATGAGCATGTAATCACCAGCTTCCTTGTCACCACTCAAAAGCTCTGTTGATAAATCGGAGAAAGAAATTAAATTTCTGAGTCATACTTAGACTCTGGGCAGTAAAGTCCCACAGTCAGAATGGCAAATTCAGGTGTGACATATACATGTTCTCCGTGTTTAGTAATGGTGTCATAACCTGCACAACGGAGCTCTGAAACTGAGTGTTTTTTATTTGAGGGAGAGATTATTTTATAATTACACTATTTACATTTTAATGTAAAAATTAAGAAAGTGCTCATCTTTATTTCCTTTAATAACATTTCTCAATCAGCCTTGGACTGAATTGCCTTCACTCTTCAGTGTAAAAATACGGTTATTGAACAATCTGGAAGGCAGGTTTAGATTTGCACAGTAAACAGACTGCTTTCTGCAGTTCTCCATTACCCATATAAAATACAGCAGGGCAGGTGTCATGCATTAAAATTCAATGTGACCTAGTTTAAGCATCCCGTAGTAGCCCCCTTTGTCCAGCTTTTATCATCTCAGTAGAACTCCACTGTTGGAAAGCAAAAGGCTACAGCTTTATTTACACAATACAGTGTGATGCAAATGAGCAAGCATTAATCACCAACATTTCCCAAATGAACCTTTACAAATTAACACCATTAACTTTGCCAGGGGCCAGGCATTGCAGTCCAGGAATAATGTCTTTCCAACTGAGTCCCAGATATTTGCACAAATGTGTGCAGCACCGGAATCCCTAGTTTCTTCTTGGCCACCTTTTTTTTTTTTTCTAATGTGGTTTAAGCTGAGTCCTGAATGAGGTTGTCCTAAACCTGAAAGCCCCTTTCTTTCCCGTGAATGAGTGAAATGCAACTGTAGTATGGTCATAAATTGATAAGCCTGAATCTGAATCTTTACCCTTTAGCTACGAAATATGGGTCTAGAGTTAATTAAGCCTTTCCAGGGAAATAGGTCTCCTGTACCGTTCTGTAGCTGGTTTTAAATAAAACTCTCAAAATCACTGGGCTTTTGATTTTCATACAAAAATACTGGAAATTAGCGCTAATAGGTTTTTAAAATATTTTTGAGGCTACCCTTTCTCTTTTTAGCTAGGTTGAAAGTTGGCAGAACCCCAAAATTTCTAATTTGTATATGAATTTCAATTCCTTGGAGAATAGTAGCAAAATGATAAAGGAAACTGATCCTTAAACAAATTCTTACCCAAAATCAGTCCAATTTGATTCTCTTAAATATTTACAAATAGAGATGGTCTTCTTTTATTATCGCAGAACAGATAATCATAAATCCCCTTAATATATGACTGAGTCCTTTATGCTTCATAGGTACATCGAAATGAGAGCATAATGATCTTTTTAATCAAGTTTTATACACTCTAATTCAGGAATTGACCCTGAAATTTTGATACTCAGCATTAATACCACAATTGATTAAGAATGAGGTGCAGTGCCCCTGGTTGCTGACCCTACAGGGCTAATCAAATTTACAGTATTACCTTTTGAATAGAATTATAAACTTCACATTATGTGCTCACTACCCAGAGTCAGCTCTCCTTCCATTACCGTATATTTGACCCTCCTTTACCCTATTCTACCATCCCCTCCCACCTTACACAATGTGATATATAGATGATTTATTATACAATTGTACACTCGAAACCTATGTAATTTTACTAACCATTGTCACCCCAATACATTTAATTTTTAAAAAAGGATCATAAACTTCAAGTCACTTATAATGTACATTTTTTAAAATTTTATCTTGCTTTATGGTTCCTCTAGTTTTTATTATTATTATTATTATTATTATTATTATTATTATTATTATTATTTTGTGGTGTTCTCTGTCTTTGTATTGGTTTTCTGGTTATCCAATATCTCTAGCTGTCATTTTAGCTCACTGTTGTTTTTGCTATGTTCTATTTCCTCATGTGTCCAGACATAAGGAGATTACATTATGACATTTTATTGATTTATGTTAAACTAATTAAGTACACATGGACAGGAAACTAAAGGTTTGCTTAGAAATTAAAATGGCAGGGGAACCAACCATTTGTGTGAACACTTCTACAGGTGATCTGACTCTCCTATTCTTTCCTATTTTTTCTCTCTGAAATTTCAGAAAGTACAACTGTTCAGCAATCACCTTCAGTTCCCACATGACTGCATTAGTGTGTAATTGATATGTCTGCACTGCCATTCCATCTGCATTTTGCATCTTTATCATCTTAGCAGTTTTCATTGGGATAAGGACATACATAATTATGCCTCTTGGATCTCTTCTCTTCTCTTCTCTTCTCTTCTCTTCTCTTCTCTTCTCTTCTCTTCTCTTCTCTTCTCTTCTCTTCTCTTCTCTCTCCCATAAGTTTTAACTTTATGCCCACTTCCTGATTTCTTTAAGCAGTCCATATAATACATTGCAGATTCTTTGTCTGGCGTAAATAAACTGCCCCCATCCACCATCTGCCATTTAAGAGGCTCTAGTGCCATTTTTTTCTAGAGGCCCTACATTCTCGGTCATCCAGCAGAGATCTCAGCAGTTATGAGATGTGGGAGAAAGCCACAACTTTGGGTCCCACATAAAGGTCTTTTACACGTGCTGTTGGCAGACCCTTCATCTCCTTTGGCCACCAGGCCTAACTCCACCCCTTGACCAGCTGTCCTGAGGCAGCAAGTCCCTGCAGCAGCTGTGGTTCCTTCCGCGGGAAGTCAGAGCGGCAGGGAAAACAGGAACTGTTAGACACCACATTTGAAGATGTCCCTTGCTGCAAAAAGCAGGAGAGGTATTCAGCTGCAAGGATACCTGCTTGCATTTTCAGAAGGATCAAGCTTTTTATTTGTCACCGTTTGACATTCTTCTAAGGAATTCTGCATTTTGCCATTGGTTGCCTAGTGCTTGCTTTTAACTCTAGAAATTCTGTTCACAGTTATCACTGTTTCTCTTTCCATGTCAAAACATATTCTCTCTACTGAAGCAGATATTGCTTCTTCCTTTCTTCTCTACACTAGCTTCTCTTCTCCCCTCCTCTAGCTCTTTTCTTGGACATTCATAGTGTCTCTATTAAGTATTGTTTTTAGGTTAATAACTGGATTAATGCGTTAAATTCAGAGGCATGCCCCTTTGGGGGTGGCGAACATATTGAAAATAGTATTTGAAACTAACTAACATACTGTTTTTAAAAATGAGTGTATTCTCTATTTTCTGAATTTTCAGACATCGCATTTGATAACTGATACGTCAAGGAAAACTTTGAACATTTATTTCCAATATTCGATCCTCCCTACATCACCACTGTCAGATATGTTCAGCAAATATCTACACATGTTAATTCTACAGATTAAGTGTTCCCTTCTCTCACATATACATATATAATCATTGCTTGCCACCCATAAACATCTGCTCTATTTCTCCCGAAGCCCTCGAGATAGGTAGCTCATTTAACAGCAGCTCTATTGATTCATAATATATTTTTGTACTTATATAAATTACATGTGTACAATTATGTATAACTGTGTGTGTGTGTGTGTGTGTGTGTGTGTAATTTGTTGGGTTTTCTTTTTTTAAAGAATTGGTGCTGATAAAACGTGAGAGGAAGCATTTTAACAATACTTGTGTCTGACCTGTCAGGTTTCACCTGTGCTAATAGTATCCTCCCCTTCAGAAATGAAATAAGCCACGAAAATTGGTCCTCACTGAAAAGTGAGTTTGTGATGAAAGGAGTTTGGAGAAAACCACAGTTAAACTGAATTCTCTAGCTTATGATTAAATAAGGAGATACCACAGTGGTAATAATCTCATTGGTGGGTTTGGAACTCAAAACCTAGTTATAAAGTTTCTATCTGCTATTAAGCAGTACAGATTATTAGGTAAATGTATAATTTTATAAGTTTGAAAAACTAGCTAATTCTGTCAAGAAAAAAAGGTACTGAAGATAGAAGGAATCGATAGCGTCAAATGGAAATCTAGAAAATGATAGGCTGCTTTTTGTCAAACATTTTACATTTTTCCCATAAATAAGACTATTTATATTGATTCTTAGGTTTGGAGGGTAGTGAAGCAGATAGGAGGTAATTAAAAGCATAAATCTCAGGAGCTTGGGAAGGTAATTCCCCGCTTTGCAGACAGAGCTGACAAAATGATGAACATTTTTTGCTTCAATATGACAGAAATATAGTGTGGTTACAGGGAGAAGGAACATACTGTGCTAAAAGTTTTCTTCAATAGCTGCTGTTAACAAAGCTCTTAACAAAGTTTAATCACTTTTTCTGGAGCATATATTAGTTACTTATTAAAATAAAATAAAAAACTTGCCTCCAGAGTAGAACTATAATATTACAAAAAAATGTCATAGTCTTTCTCAGCACTACCTGATTTGAAATGGGTATTTGGATAACTTAGGACTGATTTTAAATTCATCACTGAAAGTAAGAGAAGACTAGGACAAAAGTGAAGCTTTTAAAAGAGTGAACATTACGGCTTATAAAGACTCATCAGATCCCATATTTAACTAATGGGGAAAAAGGCAACATACTTAATTAAATATTTCTCTGGCTTTGCTTCAAACACGTAGATGCCTCACATGACATGTTACTTTAGCTATTTTTTAAGTGATCAGTAATATTCAAAGTTAGGATGATCAGCCTAATATGATGTTGTGAAGAACAGAAAATAGGAATGATATAAGGAAAGTAACTAAACCCATCCCAATATATCGGGCTATGTTCTCAACAGAAAACCATTAACTACTATCTACGATCCACCACCAATACCATGTTCTCCCGATAATAAGACCTAGCTGGACCATCAGCTCTAATGCATCTTTTTGGAGCAAAAATTAATATAAGACCCGGTCTTATATAATATAAGACCGGGTCTTATATTATATATTATATTATATTAGACTCGGTCTTATATTATATTAAAATAAGAACAAGTCTTAAGCTTTGCTCCAAAAGATGCATTAGAGCTGATGGTCCGACTAGGTCTTATTTTCGGGGAAACACGGTACTTCAAGCTTTGATACATTTCCATTCAATAGTGTTTTACTGATTAAATATTAATAACACTTTTTAAAAATTACTATGGGTCCTCTTCTTTTTTTTTTTTTTTTCTGTGTAAAATTCCTGTGTTAGTAACTCTTGTAAAGTAAAGGATTCCTGAAAGGATTTTGCAGTCATTTGGTTGGTGATTTTTGTCATCTAAAAGTGGTCTTGCCACCTGGGGGTTAGGGGAAAACTGCTGAAGGCTGTGCATTTTCCCTCTTTGTTTGGTATGGATTGCTTCAGTTAATTTTGGTAATGGAATCCTTAACAATAAGATAATGTTTCACTCAATTTTTATGGTTTGGGAATCTTCAGCTAAAAACTTATTCAACGTAATTAGAAATCAGGTAGACTTTCTAGGCTGAACACCTGGATTTCCCAAATGATTAGTTGCTGATTTAAAGTTTATATTCAGGCTTTATTTAGGACATGTTTAGTTTCCCATAGTTTGTCTTTTATTCTGTATGCTTGAGTGGACAATTGAGAATAATTTTCAAAAGCTTTACAACAAGAAAAAAGGTGTTACTTATGTAAGACAAAAGGAAAACTCCCCCCCCCAAAAAAAAAATCTGCATGCAACAAAAAGTAATCTTCTCTATTCCATTGCTTTCAAGCAAGTGGCTGATTTAATATAGTTCAGAACATCCTGCAAAAGAGGTAACTTTTAGCCACTTTCATTACTTAAGCAGCTCTTTGAATGAAGTGACAGTATTGGCCCTGGAGGCTAGAAAACTTTAGATATGGTGTGTGTGGGGGGGGGGGGGGAGGTGGAAGGGGCTTCAGTATAAAGAGCACTTTTTTGGGAAAACCTGACTGGCCATAAGAAACTTGACGATACATGGTTGAGAGTAGGAGGTGAGGATAGCATATGAGGAAGTATCACGATAGCCAATTTCTAAAATTTCAAGCTGGGAAAACTTTGTAGGAAAATAGTGTTTCTGGTTAATGTGAGTTCTTCAAAGAGAGTAAAGAAGCAGAGACAGGAGAAGTGTGTCAAAATAGTTCCTGCCAAGAAAGGAAGATTCAAGGAAAATAAGCCAATTTCCCTACCATCGTAGTCCTGATCATCTATCTGGGAAACAAAACGAATACACTTAGAAACACTGCTGTACTTTACTGTTAACTATAGGGTAATATAAATTTAGGAAAGGAGACAGCATAGGAGCTAGAATAACCATAGCATTTGATGGATGCCCATTCTTCTGCCAGCCTCTATACTAGATAATCGCCACATATATTATCTCTGTATTTTCAGAGGTTCATGGAGGAGGTGAAACTATGAAAGAAACGAGGGATGATAAGGATTTGAGGGAGAGAGAATTAAAGAATTATAAAATGTTAGAGCTAAAACAGATAGGATTCTTAAGGAAGGATAGGTTGTAGAGGGTGTCCATGACCCCCCTAAAATTATGCAAAATTTTGCCCATCTGCATACCTAAAACCACGAACTCTTAAGGTGATGGTCAAGGTGATTGAATCTTCCCTTCTCGCAGAGTGAACGTTCCACAGCCTCCACCGGTAGCATGTTGCAGGATTTAGTCGTTTTTAGTAACTAGTATTTAATCCTACCTAAATCTTAGGAAAAAAAGAAGGAAGGGAGGAATGGAGGGAGAATGGATGGAAGGAAGGAAAGAAGGGAGGGAGGGAGGGAGGGAGGGAGGGAGGGAGGGAGGGAGGGAGGGAGGGAGGGAAGGAGGGAGGGAGGGAGGGAGAGAGGGAAAGAAAACCTTGTATTTTTTTCCTCACTTTAGTTTTGCCTTCTAAGACACATGGAGAGCAAATGTTGTATTCACTACTCAGAAAACAGATCTGATGAACAAGGATTCATAAGAATACATCACTTTGTTTAAGGTTCTGATTTGGGGGGTCTAGGAATATGATTTTATTCTTAATGTGTTTCTTTCACATAGAAATATATTTTAGCTCTCATAAATAATTGAATTACTATATCAATGATATACCTAACATACCTGACTCCAAGAATAGATCATTTTATAGGACAAACTCATTTTAAGAAATAATTGTGAAATTACATGGATAATAATAATATCCAAAAAAAACCTCAGATACTCTTTATTGAAATTTGAATGTGTTACTATACCACTTAATATAGTACACACACAAAAAGGAAAAAAGTGAAGGCTAAATCCTTTTTAATTACATTAATGTATTTTTATATTTTTTTTAATTCAATGTTATTTTATATTAAATTCAAGTGTACAGCATAGTGATTAGACATTTATATAATTTAAGAAGTGATACCCCTGACTAGTACCCACCTGGCACTGTACATTTATTACCATATTATTAACAATATTCCCTATGCTTTACTTTACATCCCCATGACTATTTTATAACCACCAATTTGTAATTCTTAATCTCTTCACCTTTTTCACCCTGCCCCCAACTCCCTCCCATCTGTCACTCCAACAGATCTAATACACATCTGCTACCATATGTAGTTATTACAATATTATTGACTATATTCCTTATGCTATGCCCTACATCCCCACAACTTTTTAACAACCAATTTGTACTTCTTAATCCCTTGCCCTTTTTTCTCCCACACTCCCAATCCCCCATCCATCTGGCAACTATCAAAATGTTTTCTGTACCTATGAGTTTGTTTCTGTTTTTTTGTGTGTTTGTTTGCTTGTTTTGTTCTTTAGATTCCAAATGTAAGCGAAATTACATCGCTTCTGTCTATCTGTCTGACACTCCACTCTGCACAGTACCTCGCAGGTCCATCCATGCTGCCGCAGATGGCAAGAACCCATTCCCTTCCCTAGCCAAGCAATATTCCACTGTATATACGCACCACCTCCTCTTTATCCATTCTTGCATTGAAACCAGGCTGCTTCCACATCTTGACCATAGTGAACGATGCTGCAACGAACATATGGTTGCACACATCCCCTTGAAGTAGAGTTTTGGGTTTCTTCAGATAAATACCCAGTAGTGGGTCCTTCTTTGTCTCTTGTTATAGCCTTTGTTCCAAAGTCCATTTTGTCTGGTGTAAGTGTTACTACTCCAGATTTTTTTGTCTTTTTTGTTTGTTTGTTTCCATTTTCATGAAATAATTTTTTCCATCCCTTTACTTTCCATCTGTGTGTCTTTCAATCTGAAGTGAGTCTCTTGTAGACAGCATATATGTAAGAATTTTGTTTTCTTATCCATTCAGCCCTCCTATGTCTTTTGATTGGAGCATTTAATCCATTTACTTTGGAAGTAATTATTGATAGATATGTAGCTATTGCCATTTTATTATTTATAATTGTAATGATGAACGGGGAAAGGAAAAGGGAAGACACACTAGAGAGGAACTAATTTATTTAGCAATATCTAATCAACTTATTTATCAATATACAATAGCAAAAGACAAAGGCAATTAAAAGAATATGCAATGACAGAAAATAAAGTCAGTTAAGACTACTATATACATTGATAGCAATGTCATGTAAAAGGAGTATACATACATATAAGTTTAAGAGATCCCAACATACATTTACGATTGATCAAAAATCACTTGGCTAACAAGGTTGCCAGTTCAGTACCTCGAGTCCTGCAAGGGATGGTGGGCAGCGCCCCCCTGCAACTAAGATTGAACATGGCATCTTGAGCTGAGCTGCCACTGAGCTCCAGGATGGCTCAGTTGGTTGGAGTGTGTCCTCTCATCACAAGGTTGCTGGTTCGACTCCCACAAGGGATGGTGGGCGGTGCCCCCTGCAACTAGAAACGGCAACTGGACCTGGAGCTGAGCTGCGCCCTCCACAACTAAGACTGAAAGGACAACAACTTGAAGCTGAACGGCACCCTCCACAACTAAGACTGAAAGGACAACTTGACTTGGAAAAAAGGCCTGGAAGTACACACTGTTCCCCTATAAAGTCCTGTTCCCCTCCCCTAATAAAATCTTAAAAAAGAAAAAAATCACTTGGCCAAATACACAAATAACATCAATAAGGAGTACTCAAATGAGTAATAATGTCTGTAAGATATTAATTAATAATAGTATATGCCAAAAGCTCACCAAACCATGCATTGGAGAGGTCAGGAAACCGATCAGATCTCACTAGGTCTGTGGCTGGAGATTAGGGTGTCCCCTGATGTTGCAAGCTGTGAACATACCATAGGGAACAACACTGGAGAGGTCGGGAAGTAGCCACACCTCACCAGGTCCCCAGCTGGAGGCTAGGGCGTCTCCTGATGCTGCAAGCTTCATGTTGTATAAGTTAACAAGTTCCCAAGACTGTTGTCGTTGTTGCTGTTGCTGTTGTTGTAAGTTCCAAGTTCTAAATTTTAAATCACCAATGAACAAAAAAGAATCCTGTACTGCTAATTGAGGTCTGTCTTATATATCTATTTAGATGTAGCTTAGAGCCCAGCTCTGTGTTCCTGCCTCCCCCTCAGGGAATTGCCAGTTCCAGGAGGGTTCACAGTTACTGTGATAAAAATATTGCTTATCTGGCTGAAGGGCCAGTTCATTCAGACAAACAATACTTACTGTTCTCGCCTGGGACCATCGGCCTAAGGCCTTCTAAAGCCTGGCGACATGCCTGTCACGTCATTCTGATATAACTTAGTTATTTCTTCATCTCATCTGATGATGTGGGCGAAATAGACAGAAAGCAACATCATCCCATATCTCTCCTGCCAGGGATGAGATGAGGGAGAATTTTCTTAACCCTAAGCTAACCACTACCTCACATACAGTCTCTCATGTGAGGGAACAAAACAAAAGAAAAAAAAATCTAACATGAGCCAATGAAAGCGAATTTTCTTAACATCTTCCCTACAATAATTTTAATCTTTTTTTTTTTTTCTTAAAGAAGTCCCTCTAACATTCCTTGTAATATTAGCTTGGTAGTATACACTTTATAGCTTTTTGTTATCTGGGAAGCTCTTTATCTGTCCTTTATTTTTAAATGATAGCCTCGCTGTGTAGAGTACCCATGGTTGTAGGTCCTTGCTTTTCATCACATTGAATGTTTTGTGCCAGTATCTTCAGGCCTGCAAAGTTTCTGTTGAGAAATCAGCTGACAATCTTATGGGACCGCCCTTAAAAGTTACTGGTTGCCTTTTTCTTGCTGCTTTTAGGATTCCCTCTTTGTCTTTAACCATTGCCATTCTAATTATGATGTGCCTTGGTGTGGGCCTGTTTGAGTTCATCTCAGTTGGGAATCTCTGTGCTTCCTGAGTTTGTCTGTCTATTTCCTTTGCCAGGTTAGGAAAGTTTCCAATCATTATTTCTTCCAATAGTTTCTCAATCCCTTGTTTTCTCTCCTTCTTCTAGTACCCCTATGATGCGAATGTTGATGTTTGATGTTGTCCCAGAGGTCTCTTAAACTATCCTCATTTTATTAGATTATTTTATCTGTTCCTATTCAATGTTTTCTGCTACCTTGTCTTCCAAATTGCTCATTCGATCCTAAGCTTCATCTAGTCTGCTGGTGATTCCTTCTAGTGCATTCTTCATTTCTACTGTTGTATTCTTAACTTCTGACTCGTTCTTTTTTATGGTTTCTCTGTCATTTTTATGCTGGCTGTCTCTCTGTTGAAGTTCTCACTAAGTTCCTTGAGCATGCTTATAACTATTGTTTTGAACTCTGTCTCTGGTAGGTTGCTTGCCTCCATTTCATTTAGTTCTTTTTCTGGAATTTTCTCCTGTTCTTTCATTTTGGATGTATTTCTTTGTTTCCTTATTTGTTTCCCTCTCTGATTGTTTCTAATGTATGAGGTAGATCCCATGTCTCTCAGTCTCGGCCAGATGGCCCTGTGGAGCCCTGTCATAGTCTCTCTGGTCACCCGAGTTGGGTGTTCCAGGAGTGTCGCTTGTGTTGGGTCTGTGTATCCTCCTGCTATAGTTAAGCCTTGATTCCTACTGGCACATCAGTGGGTGGCATTAGCCCTGAGGCTGACTGGCTATGGGGTTTGACCACATCCACAGCTTACGAGGTGCTGTATGGGGGACTTACCCCACTGAGTGGGATTCACCCTAGTAGGCTCTGGTGACTGTTGAGACTGCACTTTGTGTTTGCCTCCTATTGGGCTAATTGTGTGGTGCTCAGCTGTGGTCTGAAGCTAACCTCCAGGTGTTTTGGTTCTGGGGCCTCTTTGGGATTGCTCAAGTAGAGGCCCAGGTCAACCACTGCCTGTAACCAGCCAGGGACTACCTGCTAGGAGATAGAAAGTTATCCATGGCTGATCACTCTCTGTGCTGGATCTGGAGGCATTGGGGACAGGCCATACTGCAAAGCGAGGATGGCTGCCAGCAGTACCAGGCTTGGGGTAGCTCCATGAAAGCCAGGACAGCCTGAAGCCTGCTGCCACTTGCCGGGTCCCTTAAGATTCAGCCAGTGATAAAGCCCTGTGCAGTATGGAAGTTAGGTGAGGCAGGGTCTCAGGGAGGCACTAGAGTGGGAAGAGTTGTGGTCACCAAGTTAATGTGGATTCTGGTTTGGTGCCAGTGCTGAGCCAGGAGATACTCAACAAGGTCCAAGAGCACACCGAGCGAGGCCAGTCATTGCCCGCCTGGGGCCTACGGACTGCAATAGTTTTCCATGAAAGAGTTCAATTTGGGCAGGGCTGGCTGCTCACAAGAAAGTGCCTTTGGCGTTGGGGAAGTTGGGTGGGGCTGGGTCTCAGCAGAGCTCACCAGGACAATCAGATTCAAATTTGGTGGTGTGGGGAGAAGGCTCAACACAAGAAAGATGGCACCTGCCAGCCAACTGCATGGCAGAGGACCCTACACAGGGAAAACAGCAATTGTTCTCTAGCCCTCACCCCACACCAACAGCCCTCAGTCTGCCCTCTACACACCTTTGACATCCCCTGAATCGCTATCCCTCCCCCACAGGAGCCCAGGCTGAGTGCCTGTGAGAGAGTCTGTGGGTGGGTTGTATAAAAGGACGCCTGGGTTTCCTGCAGCCTTCCATCCCGCCCGAATGGGGGAATTTCCACTGTTTTTCACAGCCAGCTGTTGTGGAGGCTCCTCTTCCTTACACCAGTATCTGGGCTGGGGACCATGAAGTGGGGCTGGGGTCCCTTGCTCCTTCCAAGGGGAGCCTCCTGGCCAAGATATCCCTCCTGATTCTCAACGGCCATAGAGGTTTGGGGCCTGTTTTGCATGTCCATTCTTCCTACCACTCTGGATTTGGCTTCTTCTTTATATCCTTAGTGATAAATCTTCTGTTCAGCCATACTTCAGATGATTCTCCAGGTTGATTGTTCTATAATTTAGTTGTAATTTTAATGTGTTCATGAAGAGAAACATGCGCAGTGTTTATCTACTCCATCATCTTGAATCTATCGACATTAATGTATTTTTAAATGAGAAAAAAACTGAAAGCTACATATTATTCTATTGCAGTAATGACTAATAACATTACAGTAACAAGTAAGTGGATTTTTAAAAAATCAAAACTACACAAAGATATAATTTATATACCTACTAAATTATACCACGGACATTTTATTTTCTTCTTAGTTCCCTAGTTTTAAAGCACATAGTAACTTATAAAGAAGAATAAATTTCAATTTTAAAGATATTCGCCAAAGTCAGTAAAATATGTTATAAATAAGCTACATTATATTTATTAAGCAAGAATAGTACACCTCACAGTTGTCACTGTCTCACTTTTAAATTTCAAACACAAAAATTGTAAGAAGTCATGTAAAATGAGAGAATTGAAGTATCTCAGTTTTGTTACTTTGTCTCTATAATCACTATGCTATCATTTCATATTTCAAATCAACTATTGAAATGCTAGAATATGAGTGGCACGGGGTTTGCAAACTGGAACTGCCTCTGAAAGGAGCTTAAATGATTCTCAACCTTTAGGAAACTTACTTTTGAAATAAATAAGTGTAGCAGACTCCTTATGAATTGGAATTTTGATGATATAACTGCAAGTTGTCTGTATTAAATTTCATGTAATTAATTAAATAACACAAATGTGCTAATTTTAAGTTTACATATATATTATTAAAATTCAACTGTAACCACAGCAATTGTTTTGAACTTACACCAACATTATTTTTTTTTTTTCAGGGAGAAGTATTTTATTGCTAAGTTTAAAATTGCCAAATTGTATTGATAATAAAAAGCAGACTGATCTTTATCAGTTTTATTGTTTTTAAATTATCTGCAGAGAGTGCAACCTCTTATTTCCTGAAGGTGGACAACACCACTTTTGGTATACAACTACAGTAATACTTGTTAATGTTTGTTAATGGAATTCTAGTTCTGCTATTTTAAAAATTTTTTTTAATTTTTTTCAATATTAGTTTTGGGGGTACAACATAGTGGTTAGACACTTATATATAACTTACAAAGTGATCCTCCCGATAAGTCTAGTACCTCCCTGACACCATAAGTATTACAGTGTTATTGGCTATTATCCCTGTGCTGTACTTTACATCCCCATGACTATTTTGTAACAGCCCATTTGTACTTCTTTTTTGTTTTGTTTTGTTTTTAGAATTTTCTTTTTTTTTTTTTACTAGTTTCAGGTGTACAAAACAATGTAATAGCTAGACATTTATACTTCTCACAAAGTGATAACCCCCTCCTCCAATCTACTACCCCTTTGACATCATATATAGCTGTTACAGTTCCACTGATTCTATTTCCTATGCTGTACTCCACATCCTGTGACTATATATATATATATATATATATATATATATATATATATATATATATATATATATAAAATTATAGTTGACATTCATTAATATTCAGCTTCAGGTGTACAATGCAATGGTCAGGCATCTACACCATCCATGAAGTGGTCTCCCTAATAAGACATGTGCCCATCTGACATCCTACAAAATCTTTACATTATTGATTATATTCTCCAAACTGTCTTTCGTATCCCCATGGCAATCTTGTGGTTACCGATTGTGCTTTCTAATCCCCTCACCTTCTCCCTCATTCCCACCCCCCCTCCCATCTAGCAACCCTCAGTTTTTCCTGTATACTTCTGATTACTTTGTTCATTTATTCTATTCTTTGGATTCCACATACAAGTGAGATCATATGGTATTTGTCTTTCTACATCTGACTTATTTCACCTAGCATAATTTGTACTTCTTAATCCCTTCACCTTTTGTAAGCAGCTTCCCAAACCCCACCACCACCTGTCAACCATTGGTTTATTTTCTCTATGAGTTTGTTTCGTTTTGTTTGTTTGTTTAGTTCTGCTTTAAATACATTACATTTAGCATGGGAGATGTGTATTGCTGACTTATATTGATAATCACCACATAGTTGCCTTTTTATCTTTGGTAATGCCAGCTAAGTTTTCTCTGAAATATAGCTTTCATTATTTCTAAACTTTGAACTTGACGTGGTTACCTGGTTTTTGGTCTGGAAAGACCTAACATTCTATATTATTTGATAGACACCTATGGAATCCTTTTATGTGATGATTTATTTTTTTATGTTATGAATTTTATTGGCTTTCTCTTATATCATTTGAAAAGAATGGAAAAGGACATATTTGCTAAAGGGGTAGTTAGGTTATTTTTCACAGTTTTGTAATTTAAAATGTTTAAGCCAATAAAATGCCCTGTATGCACTTTTAAACTAAAAATACCAACTATCTCTTTTTAAGATTTAATTAATACATTTGCACAGATGGTCATAGGAGGGGGTATTCGTTAACATCTGTAAATGTTGGGAAAATGATAGATGTCTATATTTGTAAAATGCCAGAATAGAATTCCCGAATTTGCAGATGTAGATTTAAAAAGTACAAAGTTTGAATATCTGAAAGACATTCTCTTCAAGCTAGTTTTCTAAAGACCTAGACATTGAATAATTGCCTTTTGTATAAATTTCCATTTTATAATTGCGGTAAATTCTTGTTAATTTTTACTGTCTACTGTAATTAGGGATTTGTGATAATTCAGGTATAGACTGAACTGAACTTTAGTTTGGTCAAATTTTTACTTCAAGGAAAAATGCAGATGAATGTTGCAAAGGTGTTGAAAGCATAGAGATACAGAATACCAACAGAACCAATTTTTAAAAGCTTGTGTAAATATTTTAAAGGCAGTCATTAAAATACAAGCAATGATATGAGTTAAAATAATTCTTATATATTTTGATATATCACCAAAGAATCTCTGGTATCTAACAATTATCAACTAACAGCAACTAAAATGCCCTATATGCACTTATAAACTAAACATACCAACAATCTCTTTTTAAGATTTAATTTATACATTTAATTTATACATCTTCAAAAATGTTTTAATTTTTAAACTTTTTTTACCATTTCATTATGCCTTTCACACAAATTAGTCTACATTAATGATTAATTAATGTAGAAATTATAACCATTTAGTAATATCTAATACTATTCTCTCTTTTAAAGCAAATGATGTATTTGTGACTTAGAATTTTTCTGTAAATCTTTGAGTCAAGTGTTTTAACTTAGGAAATACATATATGGAATTTCTATTTCAAGCCAGAGAGACATTATTTTAAGGGATAACTTATCCAGTTTCATTATATACACTGATCAAATTAACTGAATGATCCATATATCATAGATTCTGTGTTCTGACATGGGGCTGACTTAATAGACAATGAGTAAACCATTGTATTTTCCAGTAAGTGAACAATTGGTCTGTTACGAATCTGCCCATTCCACACTAAGACTGATCACACTCCAGACCCCCAAAATCATACCAGCTGACGACTCCTGCTTCAATCCTCTCCTTCTAATCAGTCACGGGCGGAAGCAAGTCAAGAAATTTGAGGAAGCAGGAGGTACTCTTGATACCAAAATGTTCACTCTGTTAGTCACCAAGCATCCTCAGAATTCAGGTTTCTTACAATTATGCACATCTGTAGTCCCATTCTTGCCACTCACCCCATTGTTTACAAGGCCTCAGCCACAATGGCTTTCTTTTATTTTCGTGAATCTGCCAAACTACTTCTGGCTTTCCCGCTTTGGGCCTAGTCCTTGCTCCTTCAGGTCTCAGCTTCAATGTCTCTTCTTCAGAGAAGCTTTTCTAGACTCCCTAGTTTAAACTAGCCCCACTCCCAACAATAATTTTATAACACCCGGTAATTTTCCTCTATGAAATGTATCACAGTTTATAAAGATATCTTTATTCATGTAACTGTTTGTTTAATATCTGTTTCCAGCACGTGCTCTCTCTCTCTCTCTCTCTCTCTCTCTCTCTCTCTCTCTCTCTCTCTCTCTCTCTCACACACACACACACACACACACACACACACACACACACACACGATTGTTGGCTCCATAAGGACAGGGATTGTGTTTTGTGCATTGCTGTCTCCCTGGTACCCATCACAGTACAGATATATTTCTTCAGTGAATAAATGGTCCTAAATGGGATTTTTTTTTATCTTTAATTTATCACAGCCCAAGGATTGATTGAGAATTATTGAATTCATTCTCTACAATGAAAACTATAACTTCTATAAATATGACCTAAAGACCACATCCCCAGACCTGTTTTCACCTCCAGATCATTCTCTCTAAGGAAATGAAGGTCATCTTTTACCAGAGGAGCTAAGGGAGAGAGACTATTCTGTTTTAGATCTTCCCCGGTGGAGGCTGTTTGGACCCTGAGCTTGGGGCTCACTGCAGCAGTTTGGTTAAGAGCCTAATCTTTTAATCCGGGGTTTGAATTCAAGGCCTTCCATTTGAAGTGAGATATTGGACAATTGCTTAACTTTCCAGAGTCTTTGTAAACTTAGGCTAATAATATTTGCCTCACATGGTTTTATGAGGATGAAATGAGATTCTGTCTCTAAAATACGTAAGCCCAGTGCCTGGTGCACAGCAAACAATTAATGGTAACTATTTGTCACTATTTTTATTATTGAATTCAGAGTAACTTTTGTAACCTGACATCGTGTTTGCAGTCTTTCTGGCAGCTGTGTTCTCACTACGGCTCTGCATTCCTCAGCTCTTTCAAGTGATGGTTGAAACACTATAATTTTTCTTGGCGCAGTAGCTATAAATAGGCCCCTTATTTCACACAAACATGGCTACCACTACACTTTCTGTGCAGCATTATCAAATATTCTTCCAGGACACAAGGACATATTATTTTCCAGTTATTTTATGAGGTTGTTTTGAAAGTACAGAAAAGCATTTTAGTATATAAGATGTTATTGTTCTTCAGTAAGACTCTCAAAGTTCCTCTTTGTTTGTGTATGTATTTATAATTATTTTTCCTCTGGAATTTTTACTTGACCTCTATATTTTATTACTCTCTTGTATATCCAGCTTTTCTGGTGTTCTTTTTCTGTATCCTGCGCTGACTTTTCTTCCTCATCTTACCTATTAAATATAGCTGTTTCTCAAGATAGTTTTCTCCTCTCTGTATTTCTCTGTATTTCTCCTCAGGAATCTCATGTATCCCCACAGTTTCATTTATCATTTTATCATGTACTTCCCAAATGGATATTTCCAGCCCCAGACTTGTTCCTCACCTACCACTTGTATTTCCAATTGTTTGTTGGACCTCTTCACTGTGTATCCCTCGAGCCCAAACTGATTCTCATTTTCCTCTGTAAAATTTTCTCCTGCATATTTTTGTTAATCGTTTCACCATTTTCCCTGTCATTTAGGCCTGAAACCTTTAGAGTAAATGCCAATTATTATTATGTCTTCCTTTACCCTACTTTAATTCTATTGTCAAGTAATAAAGATTCTTTCTCCATTCATTTTTTCATTCATTCATCCATGTACTCAGTAATTATGAAACACCTAGAATGTTTCAGGCAGTGTGCTAAGTGCAAGAGATAAAGTGAAGAGCAAAAATCTTACACAACTTAATGAAGGTTATTGTCTAGTGGGGGAAGATATACATTAATTATTGTAAAACTTAATAATGTTTCAAATTGTGAGAAAGTACTATGAAGGAAAGAATTCAACAAGGTAGGATATGACCTAGTCTGGGCATCATGGAAGGTTTCTTAAGGAAGTAATGTTTGGGCTGGGTTCTAACGGATGAATAGGTGTTAACTAGGAAAGGAGAAAGGGGATAGTGTTTTAAGCATGTGTTAAAGGATAGCACTATACTTATGTATCAGCCACACTCTCTTTCAGTTCTTCAGAGAATAACAGATAACCTGCTACCATATGAAACTAGAGGGAGGTACAGAGTAGCTGAGTTTTGAATATGATGACTTGAAACCAAAAAACAAAAAAACAGAAACAGTGAAGAGGCACTGAGAATTTTAAACAGAGGAACAACATGATCAGATTTGCGTTTTAAAAATACCACTCTGGCCCTTGTGTGGAGAACAGATAGTAAGGGAGCAGGAGGGGCTTGGGTGATCATTAAAGAAGCTACTGCAGTAGCACAGGCAAACGATGATGGCAGTTTGGACGAAGGTGGCTGTGGTTGAAATATAAAGAATTGGTTTGATTAGAGAAATATTTAGGTAGTAGAATCTAGATGACTTATGACTGATTGAATGTGGAGGTGTTGGGAGAATGTGACAATGAGAATCATCCCTGGATTTGGCTCTTGTAGCAGATGTAGAGCGATGTTATTGGCAGAAAAGGAATGCTAGAAGAGGACTATGTAGTTTGGGTAGCAAAGCAGAGACAAGTGATGCCAAGTTTGGTTTTGAACTTATGTTTAAGGGGGTTTGAGATATTCAAGTGGATATTCTGAGTCTGGAGCTCAGAAGAGAGATCTGGACTAGAGAGGTAAAAAACAGGAAATGGTTAGTTTAGAGATGGTGGAGGAAACTGTAGTGTGGGTGAGATTGAATAAGGAATAGACTGGAGTGAGATGACAAGAAGACCTAAAACTGAGCCTTAGACTATAGCAACATTCAATGATTGGGCAGGGGAGGATGAGCCTGCAAATGGTTCTGAAATGAAGGTGAGGAGACACCAAACTAGGAAGGAGCCTGGGGAAGAGTGCCTTCCAAAGAAGAAGTGAAAGGTCAGCAGGGTTGGGTGCATCTGGCTGGTCAAAAATGATGAGGCATAAAAGATGTTCTTGGTTTTAGAATTTAGGGCATTGGTGTCTTGGTGATGTCTGTTTCAGTGGATTGAGATAGACTGATTAGAGAAGAGAAAATGGAGATGTGTGTACAATTAATTTAACAAATTAGTCGGAACTGGAGCAGAATGATAGGGTGAAAAGCTAGGGGTAAATGCAGTTTGAGGGATGGTTTATTTGGGGGTTGGGAAGATCTGAACTTGTTTAAACACTGATGATAAGGAAGGGTTGGGAGGGTAGGGAGTTGAATATAAATGTGAAAAAGAGAAGGGATAAGAGACACTGGGGAAGGCAAAAACGAACAGCATTTTTAGATACAGAGACTTAATAAGAGGAATAGCTGCTTTTCTATAAAAGCTCTGGTTTTGGTTTATGATGCCCCTGATTTTTGAAACCCATATATTTAAGAACACCTTTACTCCCAAACCCGCTGTGGTAAGAATCTTCTGGTTACTGTCCTGTCTTTTCATTCTGTCTAGGAAGTCTTTGTTGCTGTTAGATTGTGCTAGAACAGCAGCCCTCAGTGGCTTCTCATTACCTACCTAATTAAGTGTGCTGTTTATTAACCACCTTCCCACCACCTGGTATTTAAGGCCTAAATAATCTGGCACTTACCTTTCTAACCTTTCCTTTCACTCCTACTCTAAATACACCCACGGTTCCCTCAAACTGAATTATTCACATTTTCCTAAATCTAAATTGTTTTTTCCAGACATTTTTCTTTTTTATCATAGTCTTCTCCTCACTGGGAGTATATTCTTCTTGACTTTGAAATCCTTTTCATTATTGAAGATCCATCTCAAGGCCCTTTCTTTTCTCTAATTTTCATGTCATTTTATTAAGCCTGGGATAAAGGGCACATTTTGTTTCCTGATTCCAAGAAATATGTTTAGGAGAACATATAATATATCCATAATTACAAACTAGACTATGGGAACTAATTCAGAAAATTTTAAATGTATGCTTTAGTTCAAGTAAAGTACTTAAAAATATTTCTAGTTGTAAAAGAAGAAAAATAATAATTTGAATTATCTAATGCTGATTTTTTCATCATGGGTAACAGCATAACTTTGGAAAAACCCTACATATCTATCAATAAGATACTGTTGAAATAAATTATGGTTCATTCATATCATGAAATAAATATACACAACCATTTAAAAATCAGAAAATCTTCTAATTACTCATTTTTAAAATTCTCTACAATCTATTGCTAAACAGAAAAAGCCAAATGCAGGACAAATATGTGGTATGTAGCTATTTGCCTAAAAATGAAAGAAAATAAAAATACACCAATATGTGTATATTTGCTTGATGGGCATGTGAATCATCTCTGCCAGGATACACAGAAAGTGACACCTAGTCGCTGAGTCTGAAAGACTTATCACTCTGTATATTTTTTAAAATACTTTAAAACTGTGTGGTTGTATTACCTAGACCAAAAAAAAAAAAAAAAGAATACAATTTAAACTTCAAAAACACAAAAGTAATGGTTAGCAACAGTTATATGAATAAAATGCTATAGAAATTATGAATGATTCAAGACCAAAGATTGTAGATTTGCCTAATAGTATAATTAGTGGTTAAGAAAATCATTCTTTGGAAGCCTTTCTAATCCTCCAGTGGGATTTGATTTTGAACCCTATATATCTCTTATCTGGATGATTACAATGGCCCATCTTCTATTTTGCCTCATGCCAACCTCCCCACCGTATACACATAGCTTGTTCTCAACACAGTAACCAGAGTGATCATTTTATAAACAGAAGTCAAACAAGATTACTCCTCTGTTCAAAACACTGCTGGGATTTCCCATTTACTCAGAATAGAAGTTAGAATCTTTACAATGGCCGATTGCTGTTCCCGGGATCTGAAATGCTCTTCTAAATATTGACCTAGTTAATTCTTTCACTTCATTCAGCTGCCTCAGAAGACAGGCTCTTCTTGATACTTGAAGTGGCACCACACCCCATCATAGTCTATACTCCTTTCCTTTTCTTAATTTTTTTTTTTTTGTAGTACTACCTAACATATTCGTAAATGTACCACTTCTCACTGAACACTTACCATCAAAAATGGACCTGGAGGGTATTGGGCTGAGTGGAGTATGTCAGGCAGACAAAGACAGATGCAATGTGCTTTTGCTTATATGTGGAATATAAGAAGAAAATAAACAAAACAGAAACAAACTCATAGATACAGAGAACATTTTGGTGGTTGCCAGATGGCAGGGGCATTGGGGGGAGGGTGGGTGAAAAGGTGAAAGGGATTAAGAAGTACAAATTGGTAGTTACAAAATAGTCATGAGGATATAAAGTAAAGCATAAGAAACAATAATATGGTAATAACTATGTATAGTGCCAGACTATGTATAGTACTAGTCAGGGGGATCACTTCTTAAATTATTTATATAAATGTCTAACCACTACGTTGTACACCTGAAATTAACATAAAATAACATTGAATGTAAACTGTAATTGAAAAATTTAAAAAGGAGAGAAAATGTAAAGAGGAGTAAGAGGTCCAAATTTCCAGGTATAAAACAAATAAGAAATAGGGATGTAATGTACAGCATAGGGAATATAGTCAATAATATTGTGATAGCGTGGTACAGTGTCAGGTGGTTGCTGGACTTATCATAGTGATCACTTCTTTAGGTATATAAATGTTGCATATCTATGATGTACACCTGAAATTAATATAATATTGTATGTCAGGATATTTTTAATAAAATTTTTTAAAAATATATTTAAATTTTTATTTTACTGTTTCTGTCCCTCATACTAGAATGTAAGTTTCACTAGACCTGCATCCCACAATACGTACTTAGAATGATACCTGGAATGTAACACGTATTCAATAAACATTTGTTGAATGAAAGAATGAGTGGACCCTCAGAGTTAAATTTCGATATTTAGAAGGTTTTTCTTACTCTGTCCCACTCTTTATTGAGTGTGTACCATGGAACAGGTGCTTCAGTAGACTCAAGGATGAGGAGGACAGTGTTCACATTAATATATTCTCTATTATATGAGCAACCTTTGTTGTGACTATTATTGATGAATAGAAATTTTAGAAAATATCACACGTAATCAGAAACTGGAAGTCCACTTAGCATTTCACAGATTATATTGAAATATTTTGGTATTTATGGGTGAATCAAAGTTATAGGCATTTTTATTTTAGTTTGCCTCCAGTAGACCAATCTCTTATAAATGAGAAATTCTACCAGATTATTCTGGAATGAAAACTTCTAGTTTAATCTGGTACTTTAGTACAGAGACACCCTTAACATGACCCAGGTTGGCTAAGTAAAAATATAGATTTTTAAATTTATTTTCTCTTAGTTATATTTGTATGTTTTGAAAAGATATAGTATCAATCTTCACATTTACATAATTCACTTAATTGTGAATTATAAAATATCTATTGGTTTTAAAAATTGGTTTAGGGGTTTGGGATATGAGTTTACAAAAACCTGAATTACAAAAGGTTTTCAAATGAGTAATGATAAATAATATATTAAGCATATATAAAATATTACTAAAACCATTCTTTAACCAATTTTCTAAGCATTGCATTTTCAAAGTTACTTTGCCACTTTGGTCTACAATAAGGATCTTATATGTCAAATATAAGGAGACACAATGCAAATTCTAATTTTAGGTTTATTATGTATCATTTAGCTAAATTTCTTTAATATGGAAATGGAAGTAAATGCAATACCTTCTAGGATGATTAAAAATTAATATGTAGAATATTTTAAAAGACCATCAGAAGACTTGAATTAGTTCGCTGTAGAGTCACAACTTTAATGTGTGGACTTGAATTATATTGCATTACTTATCATTGAGTAACAAAAATCGCTCTTATAAAGCACACAATGGCAATCCATTTTCCCACTGAAAGATAGCAGCACTCTCAAACATGTTAGAAATCTGGGATGTAACTGTGAAATCACTATAAACTGATATAACTTTCTTTATATTTCAAGGTAACTGGAAATTGTCAAGTAAAATTTCCCAGTTTAATATAAAATGTGAAATTAATTTGTGAGAAGTAGATAATTTTCACTTTTAAATACTTTTTGGAAAATTATAAAATAAATGACTCAATAATATTAAGTAATTATTAACAAATCCTTAATGTTTTGTAATTAGGAGCCTATTATAAAAATAAAAGATGATATCCATATGTATCATAAAAATTCTAAGATTTAGAAGTTCTAACAGGTTAGGTTCCCATATTAATATTTATTTGAAAAAATGAGATATCTTTCATAAGTTACCAATGTTCCCATTATTTCATAGAATTGTTAGTGTACAGAGCACTGGTTTTCCCACTTTGGACGTAATAACCTAAAGACTGTAGCTTATCAAGTCATTCTGTGTGGAGTTCATCACTTACTCCCCCTTAAGATTTGGAAGAAAGATTAAGGGCGTATTTCTCTAGGGTTAATTTACTTCATTTTGCCTCAGTTAAACTCAACACTTACTAGGACTTTACACATACATTTGACATTAAATTGACTCAGATATTGACCTCCCAACACAGAAGACAAAATAAATACACCTTTCAAAAATTGTAATGTAATGTAAAATGGTGACCTCCCACACAGAAGACAAAATAAATACACTTTTCAAAAATTGTAATGTATGTAAAATGAAGAAGTAAGCAGTCTTATTTTCTTAGGATAAGCATGTCGGTACTTTTTTCTGAATTCTTAACTAAATTGTGATAATGTTAAAGAAATTTCGTTAACTAAATCTCATTATCTATTATGTACATTGAAAAATCCACATAAATCTACTTCCATTAGGTTGTTAGGGTGGAAAATCATTTTCAAAATAGTCTCTATCATTTGCAGTATTTAAGAATAGAATTAAGAAATTAGTCTTCTGGGATGAACTTTACCCGCAATTTGTTTTTAAAAGGATATAATTTTAAGTTATGGCCTAATTTGAAAATGAAGAGCTAACAGGCATTGAGAACAGAATTGAACAAGTGAAGAATTTGGGACTCAGATCATAGCTGGTATGGCCAATTTCCAATAACTCTCTTGTATGCCTGTTCTACTCAATCCTAAACTGAAAATATGTTTGGTTATCCAGGGAAAGAATCTTAGATTGCTGGAAATCACCTATAATTAAGAATCACCTCCACATAATTGAAATGTAAACTCACTTGGAAAATAAGGCAAAATTTTGATATCTTGGAACTCTACAATAAATATTTTTATTTTTAAAAAGTATTTTTTTAAAGCCACTTTTTGCTGTATTCTAAACTTTAGTGTATTTCTATTTCACCATGTAAATTCTGTCAAATTTTAGATCCATGTGTAGCTTCTCCGTGTTTTCCTGTGTAAAGGAATTTCCCAATGAATTATGCACCAGAAATACGAGCATCAAGACTCTTACCTGACTAATAGGCTAGGCTGCATTGCAAAAACTAACTCGAAGCCCACTTAAAGATCTTAGTATTTTAAGAAATAATTTAATTTGCTTTATAATGTGAACAATTATAATGTGCTACTCATGTATTCAAATGGTGGCATTTTTAAATCAGCTGCAACCCAAGAACTCTACTCCTGTCTTGTGATATTTGATAGAATCTAAATTAGGCCCAAAGAGAATTAGCTGTCTAAAGTGCACTCGTTTTCTTCCTAGAAGCAACCACTTTTCTCTTTAGTAATACAGAAATATTTGGAGTTGATGGGTTTTCACGTATCTACTGTAAAGCTTGTAAATATGAAATGCCACAGTCATAACTGTCCTTTCAGGAATCTGGAGGACACCATGTGCACTGCACTATATGTGAGTGGCATGTCCAACCCCAGCATTTATGCAATGTGGCGACTCTGGACAAGCCATAACAACCTGAGTGTTTCATGTAGCTATAAATTGGAAATTAGCGAAGACATTGTATCTTTTGAAGCTAAAACTCTCATAATGGTTATAATTTTGTCTAGACTTTGTTTTCAACAGATCCCAGTAGATGTGGATTGAATGAAGTGAATATCAAATCCAGTAGTATGTCATTACTGATATTGCAGGTCTTATAATTGCAAATAACTGCAGAAAGACTTACTAGCAGTCTTTGGATGAAGTAAGCCTTTCTCCTTAGTACATCTTATGTTCCTTATGTTGTAGCTTTGTCTCTGAGAGTATGTGATCTCGTCAAGTGCAACAGGTATATTCAAAGAGCATTTTAATGGTTAAAAATAGCCTTGTGTTAAAGCAAAGATTCAAGTAATTATCTAGCTATTGCTCAGTAAATTTTCATGTTTCTTAATATGTTTAGCTATAGTATTTTAAGTGTCACACTTTTATCTCAAATAATTATTAAAGCTTCAATATAAATAATTTAATTATCCTTTTAGGATAGGATTATAGTTTGGAGCACAGGATAACATTAAGTGATGTAAAAGCAACATCTTCATAACCATGTACATATATATATATGTGTGTATATATATATATATATATATATATATATATATATATATATATATATACACATATATATATGATGCCTACAACTAGAACATCTGGGTTCTTTTAATTTTAGAACTCTATCATATGTTTTCTGTTTTACGGGAGATAATAATTTTTGAGCTAACACAACATGGCAGCCTTTCCCTATCGGACCTTGTGTCTCTCTGTGTTGTAGTGATGCTGAAAGGCAGATGTGCCCAGGGAACATTGCATAGTTCACTGCCCTAGCACACACTGTTCTCTTTGCCTTACATCCCTCCCGCTCCACACTGCCACTTGAGAACCCTGCACCCGAAATGGCCCAGCTCTCATGTCACTTTTTCATGAAGCTTCCATGATCCCCTGCAATCCAGAGATTTACCTTTCCTCTGAGGCCCATATGCCTTTGCTTCTCTTTAGCTCCCATTTTACAATTCCACTCTCTGATTTGGGTTACAGTTATTTGCACTCAGGTCTTTTCTTCCAACTACCTTTCTTGCAAGTAGGAGTCTTTGCTTTTAATCTTTCACAATGTGTAGCACATGACACATGCTAAATAATTCTTCGTAGAGTAAATAATCAGGTTTTCCCCTTGTTAGTTTAGCCTGTTTTTATGTTAGTTCATTTGACATCTGTTTTATTTGGCATGTTAGTGTATAAAGTGTTTCTGAAAATTAACTGACCTCTGCTATTTCCCATATAACACTGCTTAACACATTGAAATCTCATTCATAATAAAAGGTGCCAATAGTTTTAATGATGTAGTTTTTTGAATTAAGGTATCAGTTCTAATTTCTTTTTTAAATCCCAAAGAAAGAAATTGTTTTTATTGATAAATAGTTGAGGACTTTCTCCAGTGACATTGACCTTCCCAGCCACTTGGTGAGTTTGAGTTTGGCTGTCCTTTCTGGACAAAATGAACACTGTTTAACGTCATGTTTCAAGATCCTAACCACTTCTCTGAAGCACAAATTAGAAATAAGGTAAAAATCCGAAATGGGAGCACAGTGAATTTTAGAATGTTACATTAGTACTGTTTTTTTTAAAGCCATACATTATCTCATCATTTATCTTTTTTGTTTGGACCAGTAGGGTCCCTAGAGATGTAGAGGATTTGGGAAAGTGAACGGTATTAGCAACAAAGGACATGAATGGAAGAAAAAATTCTAGGATGTCATTTCCTGTTAAAGCTATTCTTTTACCAGTGGGTGGTCAGGTAACTACTACAGTGACCCCTGAGAGAAGAACCTACATAGCAACGGATTCTTGTATGGAGGTCAGTATGGTGGTTTAGGTAACTCTAATTCTAGCAATGCTTGGCGAGATGCTTTGCTCTAGCAATGCTTTGATCACTCTAGTTGGGGGCACAGCAGCCCTTTCGGCAGGGAAGCAGAAAACAAGACATTAGTGCTAGACAAATATGTGTGTATTGAGTTGTCATTGAGATGTAAAGTAAGTCAGTGTGGTCAACCAAATCTCTTAGAAGTGAGACGAGGCATTGTCTATTGGACTTGATTGTTTTGCCTAGTTCATAGGTTTTCTGGCTCTTATCCTTGTTTCTTTCAGTCCTCAATTAAGGAGATTCCTAAACAATGAAGTCCGGTTAAATCGTGTTACTATTTAACAGTGTCTCAGTTTCATTTGAAGATTTGCCAAAGATTTAGAAGCTGTTTACACTGCCTCTGATACAGCCCTGAGGATAGCAAAGTGCTACTACCAAGAATACCACAGGGGAGTTGGAAGGGTGCCAGATGTGAGTGAGCAGTGCCCGCCACTGCCTTTATTCCCCAATCGTTCCCAAACAATGGTCAGGACAAGCTAAGAACCCTCGTTGGACTTCTCTCCCTGCCCCAGAACTCAAAAAGAAAGTGGCTATGGAGAATTCTTTCCATCTCGGCTTCCAGTGAGGTGCCACTTAGCTGGATCTTTATCCCAAGTGCTAATTGATGCTGTTAACTCTCTGCAGTGATGCCAGAAAATAGTAATGAGGAAGTGACACTCTGCTTATCTTGTGCTAGGAGGTTTTATTTTGAGAACCATATGTTTCTTTAGCCAAAGGGCACAAAAGTAGTACTACACTATATGGTATACTTGGAAAGAGGAGGCAATCTCCTGATGCTAGGAAGTATCCTGATATCTTGTAGAAATTGTTATATATCTAAAGAGTGGGATTTTCTTGCTACTCACCAGAAGGGTCATGCCTAGTATATTATGCTAGTGTATTTCCCATGAATTAAGTAGATTTTCCTTACTCATAGAAACTTCAGTTAAAACATAATCTTTCACTGAGTCATTAAAAGCAGTGTGCTTTCTTTCTGTGTACTTTTTCACTTCTAATAAAATTATAATGTTATCTGAGTGTGAGTATGTGTATGTGGACTGTGTGGGTATATAGTTAAATAGGGATACATATGTAAGCATTTCAGATCTGCAAAATGGCTTCTATACCTATCTGTGTGACTTTTCATAAGTTATTTAACTTCTCCGTGCCCCGAGTTTTATTTGTAAAGTGCTGACTAATAAGCCTACCTAACAGAGTATTATGAGAATTAAATGAGCTAATACATGTAATACATTTAGAACTCTGCTTGGCAGAGGCCTAATAATAATAGTCATTATTGTTGTCACTGCACATTATCAATTTATACATTTATATATATTTTTAAATTTATATCTGTTCAACTATATTAGCTGGACTTAACCATTCTTGGTTGGTAATACATAAAAGACTTACAATAATGTTATACTTTTCTTCTCCCTTGGGATTTTTTTTTTTCAACTTGACAGAGAAGTCCTTGAGCAAACCAAACAAGAGCAATGATAGGTCAATGACGATCTAAAATGGTACTTACGAAAAGATATTTAGGAAGTTAGGAACAATGTACAGTTAACACAAGGTCACTGACCTTGTGTGATCGGGGTTATATGCTAGGAAAATCACTTGTATATCTTTTATTGAAACATAGAATCATGACCTGGCTCATTCTGTTCATTGTCACTTCTGCCTACCTACCAACCGACCTACCTACACACGTACACACACACACACACACACACACACACACACACCACTTATATTCTGCTTGCTGAGGAAAATGAATAAAAACCTTGGTATAATCATCTTCAAACATATACAGGTATATATATAAGGAGAACTGATGTTAAAAAGTTATTACTTTAGAAATCATCTCACAAAAACGTGTTTTATATGATAGGTTTATCAGCCATTTCACTTTTATAAGTAAGCTAATATGCCATATTATATGTGTTTTTGTTTTTGCCAAATGAGTGTTTATATTTTCAGAGTCTATTCGAAATGAAATTGAAGTGAATATACTTATTCTTTTGTTAATATGTGTGTTAGTACTTGATGCCAAAAATACAAAATCATTGTTCTTTAGGCAGTGGGGAATTTTCCCGATGTCAGTAAATGTTTTCTTGTTTTGTGGTAATTTGTTTTTGTCTTTTGAATATTTTTTAGTAGTCCCTTGTCTCGAGCGCGTCTCTTCCTTTTGATCTAGTATTGAAGTCACAGTTTCACCTGTGCTTTATGTATAAGTGAATGTACCACTAACTGCTTTGACTTCAGAACCACACCTGAGATCAGAGACAAGGATTTTCCCTACCCACTTTGTGGCTCATATCATCTGTTGTTAGAACTGGAATCATCAAAAGGAGGCATGAAACACATGTGGATGCCTCCAAAATGTAGTACCATCTCCACTCACTAGAAAGTTGCTTTGTCACAACACTTGCTCTCAGAGCAGAGTCCAGAAGAAAGTAGATGCAGCGCAGACAGGTTTTTACCTGAAGGGAAACAAAAGTCATGGTTGTGGAAGGACATAGCCAGGTAGGACACTCAAAGCAGCTTGCTGTCAGCCAAACGTTTGAAAAGTAACCCCCAAGGACAGTGGCAGAAGGCTCTGATGACAAAGCTTACCTTTGTCACAGTTTTGCCCTGGCCCTATTGTCCGCTCAAGTAGTGTCTGGTTTTGAAAGATACAGGTCGTCTGTGTTGTACAAAAGGTTTCAATATGCAAAAACCTCTTACATACTGGTCTACCACGTCACGAAATGCCAAAATGTAGTTGAGTGCTGAGTTGTAAATGTGTGTGGTGCCTACGATTGAATGTATTTTTTTCCTGCATGATCATCCATTGTGGTGTTTGTAAGTAGCAAAAAATGAGCCTGATTTGTTCTCCTTTGTAGAGCCAGGCCGAGGCCCACTACAAAGGAAGTAAACATGCCAAGAAGGTCAAAGCACTAGAGGCAACGAAAAATAAACCCAAAATGGTTTCTTCCAAGGACAGCGCAAAGGCTAATCCCAGCTGCTCCATCACGCCAATCACAGGCAACAGCTCTGACAAATCAGGTCAATGACACTTTTTGTTCTTTACATTCTTTGTGTTCCTCCTGGTCCCCTGCCCCAATCCCACTCTCCTTTGCTCAGCTGTTGCATGTTTTCTCCATGACTCGTTTTTATAATATTAATATGTTTCCTTCACAGGAGGTTATATGTGTGCACGGAATCTAAGTATTTGATATGTTACCATTCCATGTTGTTAAATATATACATTTAAGTATATATGTGCGTGGAAATATATATACATATATATGCATGAAAATAAGTAGAGGCTCCTTGGTCACAATGTGTTTAGACAAACATCAAGAAATGGATCCAAAATGCTGAGTTTATTATTCCTTTCTACTCTTTTTATGTTTGATTTTTACTATAAACTTTTTCAGGAATTCTTAAATTTGTTTACTGATAGGCTTTTTATGTTGTTTTACTGCAGTGAAGGGGCGTGGGGGAGCAAAACGGTGAAGTTTTCTGAGACAGTGGCATTATTAAATGAATCTGAAAATGTGCTCAATAATAAAAGATTTTGATTTTTGAAGATCTTTACAGAGTTCCCCTCAGAGTTACAAATGAACTCAAGGACTTTAAGGGAACTATTTACAAAGTTATTAATTGACTAACAGAAGAACTTCATATAATTGGAAATGGCTACTAGTGGAAGTCTCTTTTAAGAAGTGTCCATATTTCACAGTCCCGGTGAATTGGCAGTTTTTCTGAGTAGGTTCAAACTAAATGACTCAGAGAGAAGAGAAAAAAGTCATTTTTCTAGCATGTATGCCATGAAATTGGATAAATTTAATAGGCTTTTGCACACGTACATCTGCCCCTCTGGGTCCAGGATGGATGAGTCATGTTATTTTAGTAACTAGTTGAGGACCAGTGTTTATTAAAGGAGACTAAGAGAATATATCTTTCTCTGTTTGACTCTCTCTTTTGAGACCTAGACCTCTCTGTTACTGGAAACACACACACACACACACACACACACACACACAAACACACACTTCTGACTCTCTTTTGCTCTTCAAACATTGTAGAATTTGAGGAAGACTTCATAACGCTTTCCTGTGGCTTCCCAGGACTTTTGGGAAGGCACAAATCCGTTACTGTAAGAAGAAGATTCAGAAAATCCTGGTCAGACAAAAAGACTATGTAGGAAGGGACCATGGTTAATTAGGTGCCATAAATGCTGGTTCCAAAAGCTCTGCTGCCTCGAAGGAGTGAGCTAACCCAAATTTGGTAATAACGATTATTTTTGTTCTTTGTGTGAGAGAATGACTAAATCATGTGATCTGATGAAGAAATAATCAATACTGGATTAGTGTATCACACTTCTCCCCTTCTAAAGAACAGAGCCTTTTTACGTATATTATCTAACTAATTTTTAATCAAGATCTACCAGATATTAGGGTAAAATATTATCTCCAGTTTACAAGATAGCAAACTGAGGCAAGGTCCCCATTGTGGCAGTTATTTGCTGGAGGTTACCCAATGTTTGGAAGAACAGAATCCGTCATCTCCTGACTTCCTGCTTGTTTTCATTTTCTATAGAATATTGTGGCCTCTATGAAACAATACTCTGTCAAAGCTTTTATTACTTGAATTATATACTTGATTAGAAAAAAATTATATATGTTTTATTAAAGGCAGTTAAGTAAGAATAGTTATCCTGTTCACTTTTTAGAAGTTGGAGTAGAATTAAATGTAAAATCCAAAGAATTGGCTTTGTGGTCTCCTAGGATCTATCCCAGTCTTTAATGATGCATTAATGGGAGTTCAAAACATGGTAGGAGGGAGGAGAAATGTGTTTTGGGAGAATTGGGGTCAAAACACAGCCAGAAGTAGGCAGCTTCAGGAAGATGGTGAGAACATATTGGCCAGACACTCTACCCAAATTTCTCCCTAGAGTTCAAGTGTCATAATGCCATATGACAGTACACCTCCCTGTGATAATATGCCCCATACATCAAATTGAATGTTCTTTTGTGGCAACATTTAACCACTCATAACAGGTTCAAAAAACAGAAAACACAGAGCCTTTGAAAACCCTTGTTTTTTGAAAATAATATTGTGATAATCAACCTAATGATAAAATATTGTGATAGTCATCCTAATGGTCCATATGTCTAGTCTTTAGCAGAAGATGTTTTTTTACAAAACTTAATTCAATACCAAGATGAGAAAAATACATTTCTAGTTCTTCAAAATGTATAAAGCTATTTAGAGCTGAACAGCCTTTAATCAGCTGCTATCTAAACAGCTGAAAGCAGATGGAATGATTTAGAATGCTTTCGATATTTTTATAAATGCAATTAAGAGCAAAGATGATGGAACCAGCATGTTCTGCTTGAAATATAACAATAGAAACACCTTCAATTTGTTCAGTTTACAAAATCCAGTCACATACCCAAGTGTTTTTCATATGATCATCTCAACACCCCTGTAACTGGTAGGGCTGAAATTAGTATTCATCTTTCATTGATTTTTAACCAAGATCTACCAGATATTAGGGTCAAATATTATCTCCAGTTTACAAGATAGCAAACTGAGGCAAGGTCCTCATTGTGGGACCTTTTATCCATTTATTCACTCAACTTTATATCCATTTATTAATTCAACTTTATATCCATTTATTCACTCAATAATACATATTATTATACCAATAGCATAGTCAATCTGTATATTTTGCCAGATGCTGGGGTGCAGCAGTGAACAGAAAGACATTTTCTTGCTCTCAACTTCCAACCTAGCATGTTTTATTATTATTATTATTATTATTATTATTATTATTGTGTTGGATATTCGGACTATAAAGAAAAGTAATATATGGTTACCACCTTTAAGGTACTCTCAAAAATATGGTAACAACAAAGAACCTGGGTCTTGGAAGGGTTAAATGGCTTATGGGAGGTTCACAACTCATATCGCAATAGAGTCATAATAGGAACTCAGAGCTTCTTGTTCCATGCATATCCCATTAGTCCCGTTACTTCTAAACTTCTCTGACTTGGGAGAGTGAATGCAAGAATCCCAATGGGCAAAGTCAGGCCACTAAAACACTTTTTAAAGAATTAGTGAGTAGGACCATATATGACTTTTAAATAGCTTGATGACTGTTGATATGTTTTCAGTAGGAGCTATGGCATTGAAAGGGCCGTTAAGGCTTTGTTTTATTGATAATCCTTCGTTCCTGTGCAGTATGTTGTCTATAGCATTTAACCTTAATAGAACAAAGCTTTAGAAGTTACAAATCTTTTCAAGGGCAAGTTTGAATGAAAACACTCGTTTCAGAAAAATGACAGATGTTCTCAAAAGCTCCAGCTTGACAATTGTAGACTCTGTGTGTCGAAGCCAAATATACTGACTGAGATAGAGGTCAACACTGGAAGGGCATCACCAACATGGCAGGAGCCTTGAATAGCTTCTTCAAGGGTCCAGCTGGGTTGTCCACATTTTCAGTAGCATTTTGCATCATTCCATCTAAAATATTTCCACTAGCAACATGGAGATTGTTTTATTTATCCCGTACCCGTGAACATAACATGGAGACTGTGAGATGACAGTGTCAGAAAAGACATAAGAAGGAAGGAAAGAAGATAGGCTACCTCAAAACAACTCATTTTAGTTTTCAGTATATTGTGCTTTTGCATGGTGGCAATTTCTTGGGTGTGAACCCAGAGCAATTATCAACTAGTAGATCATGATTTGCCTAGAAAGGCTGCAGTTTAGCTTTTTACGGGTACCCTGTGGCTTTATGAAAGAGCACTTTCAATTTTGTTGAAGAGTTTTTCTGTCAAGGATACAAATGCAGACCCTCTCCTCGTCATTTTTATGGGTTCCCCTGTGTGTTTCACAGTTTTTATGTCTTGTTACAAATGGGGCCAAGTTTTCCAAATGACAACTTCTCATTTCCGCTGACGGCCGCAGGACTCTATCGATTAGCTAGCAAGGTCTCGGAACCACCCCTTCCCCCTTTCTGTCTCCAGGAGGACCTTGTGCTGTTGAGTAGAAGAAAATGATAGTTTTCTGCTTTGGCAGCATCTGTCATTCATAGAGAAGCGCCATCATAAATTTGGCATACATATATCCAAATCCAGGAGGCCGAGATTTAGTATCCCTCCTAAAATAATAGATTAACTATATTTATGACAAGCATCTTAAGTCTGAAATTCTGGGGTACGTCATGTAGAACATAAATTGAGTCCCATCTGTCTAAAGAGAACAGACTATTGTAGTAAGGCTCATATTTTCATGAAATGTACATATATCATTGAGACTTTCAAAGTCAATTTAAAAAATGAAACCACCTCTATCTTTGCCCTTACACCTTGAATTTGACAACTGCAACCTGCTAGGCAAGGCTGAAGATTCTTAGGTAGTTAAGTGTTTCTCACACTCTGAAAACTAACTTCTGAAACTTTTGAGCATTTCTTTTGCTTCCAAATAATACTGAACATTTATTGTTAGGTTCTCCACTTCTAAAAGCTATTTCCTAATGTTGCTCTGAGAAAGTGAACCAAAAGTTGAGACTGACTGACGATTTACTGAGGAACTATTAACTTATGATTTACTAGGGATATGTTATAAACCTTTCTAAAAAGCAAAACCTTGGATATCTCCTTGAGGCTTATATCACCATTAGAAGATATTGGAATTTAAAAGGATTTTGTAAGTACATTGAATAATTTTGTAAAATCACAACCATAAATGCCCTTGAGATTTTATTTTTTACAAAGGTTATTACTTACATTTTTATGACATTCCACTTACTTGCTTCAGGAAGAATTCTCTTACAGTGACATATTTTTCTGAAATTGGTGGATGATCAAATAGAATTACTCAGTAAATATTGGTAGATTCTGTATGCAGAGCACTGGTACTAGACAATTTGGGGGATTCTGGGCCCGATTCTGATTATGCTTACAGTCCAGTGCCACACAAATTTGGCTTTATGGTATAAAGTTTGAAGTGTTTTTTATAGAAACATTTCTATAGTTGTTTTCTCTCCCCTGACTTCTTTCTCTGAGGACCAGGTTTACTGTTATGGACATTGGGCATAGTATAGTGCAGTAATGGTTTGGTGCTCTCATTTCTATAGACAACACTATCCAATAAAATATTCCATGGTGATAACAATGGTCTATATCTGTGTTATCCAACATACATGCCGTTAGCCACACATAGCTATTCAGCACTTGAAATGTGGCTTGTGTTACTAAGGAACTGAATATTTCATTTTAAGTAGCCACACATGGCCACTGTACTGGACAGTACATCAATAGACGGTGGTACTCTTTGCTCTTTTGACTAGCTATGACTCCAGAGAAGGCATCACATTCTCTGAGCATCTCTTTTCTCATCTGTGAAGTGGGAATAATGCCCTCTGTACATCATAGCAATGTTGAATGGATCAAGTTAAATATGAAAGACTTTTGCAAAATGTAAAGCATGAAAAAAAATGCCTATTATTGACATAATTTGTTTTGAGGGGTTTTGTGGAGTTTTTTGTTATGTTTTGTTTTATCTTTTTTGTTTTGTTTTTTTGGTCCTCCTGTGGCATTTTATTTTAGCTGTCCCCTCTTGCTGCTATCAGTGAGAGGTAGTCAGCTCTCATCATCTTTCATTATGCAGCACGTAATATAACATATTCGAGAAAATCAGATCCAAGCTTATTAGACTTATGCAAAAAATAATTTTAACAGCAGTACTAATAATAATGTTAGCTGGGTGATCGTTATGTGCCCAAGACTAATGTGCTGAACATTTTATATATACTATCTTACTTAAAGATTACAACAATTCTCTGATGGATACTAGAAAATAAGACCTAGAGAGAGGAAATAATGGCTCAGAGTCATTCAGATAGAAAGTAATTTCAAGGCCAAAGTCTCACCGGTGCAGCCCCTCAAATTCACTACCATGATATGCTATCTTTGGAAAGGTTCATGGACTTAACTGCACATGAAGGCTATTTGAGATTTTTTTTCACTAGGTGATACTTGTAGAAGTCTGATATCTCAGAAAGGTGTGTTATCCCTTTCCACACCCTATTTTACAACCGGCTTTGTGTTTTAAAAAAAAGTTTTAAGTGGCTTTGAATATGAATATATTAACCAAGGTATGATTCTTGAGTAACATTTATTTCCTTTGCATGTATAGCATAGTAAAAAGAACAGGAGCTTGAAATCAGACAGATTAGCTCCACCTCTCACTGACCTTATGACCTTGACCAAGTCATATTCACTGGCCTTCTATTTCCCCATCTATAAAATGGGAGGGCTAATACCTACCTCCTAGAGGCCTGGCTCAGTGCCTATAACTTGACAGACACTCAGAAAATAGTAGCCATAAAATGCAGCCATTTGTTCAAAGAAATTTCCAGACCCTGTCCTTATCTGGACTCTGCAATTATTTCATGCCATGCTACTATGCAACAGTGGTCTGCACTTACATTCCTCTTCATGTGCTTGCTTTGTTATCTCATAGTAATTATTGCACTTGTGTTTTCATTCCCAGACATTAAGACTTGATGAGCCTACTCTCCCAGTGGAACATTTAAAGATGCGGAGGACCTGCTTGGTCTTCCTCACATTTTTGTGTAATGTAGGAAAAGTCTTTCTACTCATTCTCCCACTGGTTAATGTATCCATCCATTATGTCCCCAGCTGCTCCTGGTACTTCATCCTGTACAGGGCAGTCATATAGTTAGCATATATTAAATTAATATCATTAAGTAGAATTTAATGAGGGAAGCTCAGGTGCCCTCTGAGAATACAGACAGGGCAAAAAGACACTGCTTAACTCTTTTTCTTTGTATTCAGTAAGATAGATGCCCTACCTCACAGGTCAACAATCCGCTCTATATTACCTTTGCAGTAATAAAATAATGGATAATCCAACACATCTCCATTTGTTGAGGAAGAAAATTGGGTGCTTCCTCTGGAGACACCCCACCTCTACTCCCCACCCTCCGTTAGAGCCAGGGTTGGATACTGAAATCAAAGAAGCAGTGGGGAGGGTGCAATCAGAATAGGAAACATGGCTCTGATTGCCAAGTTCCTGCTGGCATCTATGTCAGTAAATAGGAAAAACTTGTCAGCTCATACATTTTTTTTTTCCTAGCTTCCTGCACAACTTTTTCTTAGTGTACAATTTTTTGGTATTTTCTTATGTGCTATTAATTGCTTAACACTTTGTTTTCTTTCAAATATAAAATGACATAAATACTAGAATTTCTTGCTACAATAGAGAGTATTTTATACCTTGCTTCCCAATATTTGAACTTCTATCAGAGTCTTATGATGATTTTTGCATATTTAACTAGCAAAGTGGCCATATTTAAGTTAAAATGATTTGTCTTCCCTACCTAGCACAATATCTTTGTTCTTAGTTCTCTATTAACAAATAAAATATTTTTACTCAATGTGAAAATTAATCAGTATACCACATTTTGAGTTTGGAAACATTTGTTTATTTTATTCTTTTTCAACCAAAATTTTACCCAATCATTTGACTAATCCATAAGACATAATGATTAATAGCCAGTAAAAGTATTTTTAAGTACTTTGAAAAATCATTAGGAGATTTTCGGTTTATATTACAGTATTTCAAATTGAAAGAACCCTTTTGAAAAGCAGTGTCATAAGATAAATCAAAAACCAAAAATCTGTTCATTCCATTAGACCAGTTAATTCTTCTTCCTGTAACTAATATCAAGAAAATCATCCTAAATACCAAGCAAAAAAAATAAAATGTTATGCATGAAGATGCCCATTGTAGCATTATTTGTGTTAATGAAAACTTGAAACAAGATGATCAGTATTAGGGAAATTATTTAAATAAACTACTTGTATCCAATAGAGTATTATACAGCTTTAAAGTAAATAAAAGTAACAACATGAAAGTACATGTAATACATTAAATCAAAAAGATACAAAATACATTAAATTGAAAGTTTTAGAAAAATGGTTTATTCATGTGTGTGTTTGCACATATTTATTGAGTCCCCACTGAATACCCAGCATCATGCTAGGCACTGGGTATATGACAAGGAATCCAGGAGGCATGGGCCTTGCTCTCATGTGTAGATAGTGAACGTGTGCTTGATGACTGAAAAGAAAAGCGTGCTGACCTAGTCTGGGAAGGAAGGGAAGTCCCAAGCAATAGGTTTCAGCTCTCTATGCCTGATGGGTGAGAAGAAGATAGCCAGGCAAACAGGGAACCTGGTTTGGGGGTGGAGGGTAAGAGGATTCTCATCAGAGGGACCAGTCCTCCACAGGACTCGATATGTGAAAGAAAGAATGCCCTGTTCAAATAACCGAAGTAATGAAAGGACACTTGGGAACAAGGAAGGGAATTTAGGATGTTGGTAAGAAAGTGGTTGAAATGGTGGCTAAGGACAGAAATGCAGGCAGAATGAAGTGATAAGCGTAAACTCAGAGCTTCTTAACCTCTTCCCGTGGCCGACTAATGAAGCCTATTTTCAGAATGGTGTTTTGAATTCCATAAAAATGAAATGAAAGTTTTATAAAGAAAACTAAATATATTGAAATACAGTTATCAGTTTCTTGTTATGATATGGTAATACAGTAATAATGCATTAATTAAGATCTAGCAACAGGTCTAATAGCTACCGTAATTCTGAAGTAGAGACGAGCATAAATGGTATTTCAAGCTTTCTATAACAACTGTAATATCCAATGGAAATATCTGATATGTATTGGTGACAAAGTTACAAGTACTGCTAAGACTGCTATACTTTGTTGCCTTCATTTAAGATACATTTTTTTAGATGAAGAAAAGCTGTTTCCTCAATACCTCTCAGGCTGACCTTTCCATTGTCAGTGTGTATTTCACTCTCCTTGGAGTATCAAAGCTAAACCCTAAACTCTGCATCTAGAGAGGAAGGAGGCGGGAGGAGAATTCAAATGTTTTCCTTGTACCTTGTGAATCTACGTCTCCTTTGTAAAGGGCCATTCATTTAGAAGAAAAAGAGCCTGCTCCTCATTCCACCTAGAAAATTAGTTTTTAATCTTATCCCTGTCTTTGAATCGTTACTATATCTACTCCCTGAGGGACTTGATTTAAGTGACACGAGTTAGTGATTCTATTTTCCATAATAAAGCTGCTTCACATCTCTTACTGACAAATCGGAAAAGGGGCAATTTTTCAACCTGAAGAAGTTGAAATATGATTTCTCTATTGTACAAGTCAAATGGCTAGAAAACTACACAAAATAGGAGAAAGCTGTTCATTAGATTCAAACTCTAGCAAACAAGCCCTCTTTTGTGCTCGCTTAGAAAAATGACAAGGTCACTAATACCAGTGCCAGTTCACTGATACAGAGGGGAGGCTGCCAGCTTTCAACATGGACATATCTGGAGGTGCCACTGTTTTATCTGGGTGTGAGGGTGACAGCTTCTACTCCCCAACAAAGTGGCACAAGGGACAGTGGGGCAGCTGTCATACAGATCTCGGACAAGGAGGGCAATTACTGTCATATCACTGGACCACAAAATCACCACAGGGGCTAACCTAATAGCCAGAGCCCAACTGACAGGTTTCAAATGGAAAAAGCAGGGATATCCTAAATCAGGATCATAGATGGAAGAAAATTACAGTTTAGGACATTTAGGAAATGAGTCACCTGACTTTCATGGGTCTTAAGTTACCTAAAGAAAAAAAAAAGCTTTTTTTGTGTTTTTAAGGAAAGGATATACAGATTCAGATTCGGTGAAGAGTCGTTTTTAATTTATAGACAATTTTCCCTGCTTCCAGGATTAGTCTAGAAGCCAAGATATGAAAATTAGATGTTAGTTTAATTAATTAGGAATTAACAAGCTTGAAGAGACAGTTTCTGGAATTTAACATGAGACATAACGTGGCGTTGGATGTAAAGGGCCCACCAGTATCAGATAGTTCCAATGTGTAATATTTTAGGACTTTCGTCATGTTCTTTGCATCTTCTGTGTTAGCGTATTATTCCTCTGAGGCTGTATCTGAGTAATATAGTGCTATGTTTGATGAATAGGTGGGTTGATTTGAGCGACGTTTTTGGTGTAAAAAATAAAGGTGACAAATATGTATTGAAGACTGATTTCTTTCACATGGTTTATAAACTGGATATGAAAACAGTTCCGAAAAAAGAGGTTTTCAGAATGTTTAGAGCTTTGGAAAGTAAGGGAATTCATGTGGAACCTCCCAAAGAGGCAACTTTGAAGAACTAAATTCATTTGGCTGCATAAATTATGGATATCTGTTACAAAGGGCAATTCTGATGTAGCTAAGCAAATTTTGCTTCAAAATCCTGTAGGATAAAACCTTTAAAAAAGTGTTTGAGTAATCAGGAAATAATTAAGACAGTCAGAAACCCTGCTAATTAACATTAGGTGAGGGAATACTTGAAAGTGGAATTCCTATTAACCAGAAGTTCCAGATGACATGCATCTTTATTAAAAGAAACAGAAGTAAACAGTACATTAATTAAACTTTCTAATACACAAAATAAGAAGGCTTTAAAAATGTCAGTAAGGAAAGAGAAATAGTATAATGGATTTTGATTAAAATATCAAGCAATTAAAATGAGAAATCATAAATATAGGCTTTGACGCTTATAAGTTTACATGTCCAGAAAGAAGGCCACAATTTAAATATATTACTGCATAAGTGACTTCCCTGATTTTAGGATCTGTGTTATTTACTAGCTAGTATTATCAATCTAATGGTAGAATTCCCTGAATATGATGGAACCACTTACACATTTCCAAAGTCAAAATATATCCTTAATGTTCTCAAAGATTAAGCCTTTGACCTATCTAGGGGATAAAAACTAAAACATAATTTATCTAAATATTAGATCATGTAAATGTTATACATACCACACCTCTTAATATTTTTTTTAAATGGGAAATGGCCATCTTTCATCTCTATTTTAATAGTTTTAAGGTATGGTCTGCCTTCTGACTCAGTCCGCCTTTATAGTTATCTCTTTCTTTACACTTGCTGCCATCATCTATGCCCAAATAGATGTTCAACCAAGCAAACCCCAAGCTTTCTAACACCTAAGCATTTCCTCATACTTCCACTTTTCACTCCTTTTCACCCCATTCTGTTTATCTAAATCTAACCTTCAAAACCCAGCCAAAAGGCCACTTCCTTTATGAAAAATGTCTCTTTTCCTAGCCAGAAGTAATCATAACCTACTCTATGTTCTCCTGCCTCTTACCAGTTTCCATCATAAATTAGAAATCTCTGAATGACTATTTCATTTCCTCTGCTAAACTGTTACTTTCTTAAAGGCTGTACCTACTTTATTTATTACTCTCTTCAATGTCTAGCAGGCTGTCAGAATTAGCATATTGTTCATGTATTTGTTCATGAAAAAATTACCTCTTTTGAAAAAGATGTGAAAAGGAAGTGTTTAATTTTTCTTAAAGAAATAAGGATATAGAAAGAAAGACGTAATTTTGTCCATCTTCTGTATGTAACCTGAATCAGGTAATTGTTGAATAGGATAGGTATTTCCATTTAAGGCAAATATGCTTTAAAACTAAACTGTAATTATAAAACAAAGCAACAGCTTTTACACACCTCCCGGTGACTATTGTATGCCTTTTATAGTATAATGTTCATGTCATAGGAAGCCCTGACTTTGTTCAGTAAGAGTGATTTATTACGCAGTGAATAGCTAGAGAAAACAGCATGCTCACTTATGCCCCCTACTAACCTGTGGGCTATTATTTAATTTTGATGAGCCTCAGTTTCCTCATCTTTAAGATAAGTATAATCATTTTCAGCCTTACCTATTTTACAAATTTGTTGTAAGAGATAATAAGGTAATGTAAGCGATAGCGTTTTGTAAATTGTGGAATTCTTTATAAGTGTAAGAATATATGAGGGAGATCAGTATAAGGGGCAGTCAGATAGTAATCTGACTAAGAGAGAGGATGGGTGAGTAAATGACTAAAACAGATCAGATTCCTTAGGTCATGTTTATATGAAATACTTTGTGAAATGCTTGAAGCAAGGAAAGGTTTTGCTGTGCAATAACTTGTTTCCATCACAAGAAACAGTAATTCCACAAAGGCAAATGTTAAAATGACTGAATTATTTCACTTTGTTCATTCTTTAAAATCACAAATTCAGTCTGAGGGATCCTTATAGATGAGAGAGTTCCAGGCCTGAAATAATCATCAGTCTAATGTACTTACTATTACCAGTTAGGAAGGATGATTTTATTTCCTTCTCTCCTACTGTTGAGGTCAGTTCAGTAAACATCTAAGATCTTTTCTATCATACTTCATGGCATTCTGAAGTTTTAATAAAGTTGCTGAAAAGGAATACAGACTGGGGCACCTAAGGATAATGAGAGTTTATTAACATATCTATAGATAGTTTCTAAGATCACCAGCTCTGGTAGGATTAAACATGGGATGGATTTTGCTGTTGCCTCAGAAGTTCCGGTTCCTTTCCCAAAGGACCCACTGAACAGAGCCTGTCTTGAATAGCAAATGAACCTGAAGAGTTAAAGTCACTTTGGACCCTCTTATAGGCTGCGCATGGGCCTTGGGGATTATAAGCATTTAGTAGCTACATGATCAAAATGCCAAGATGTCTGTAAATTATTTCGCTAATCCTCATATTATGCTTATAGTTAATGTCATTATTTAACATTCATGATTGAGACTGGTAGTAATTAATAAGTATAATGAAATGTTTGCATCCTGTATTTTGGATAAATTTCATGTCCATTCAAAGAGCAGCAAAAACTTAACTAAGGATAACCAAAATAAACCATGTTTTCTTCCCTCCTCTCTACCCACACCCCAAAGTTAAAATGTTTAACTTAGTGTAAACATTGAATTTTAATTTATACCCATGTCCTAATTAAAACATGAGTAGT